>NC_056725.1:464812298-465412298 GCF_019279795.1 Protopterus annectens
GCCACAGCAAAGGAAGATAAATATTCAAGAACAGACTTCTTAAAGCTAGCTCAACTCCCCACGTTGAGGTCAAGACAAATGTTTTCTGATGTAATGAAGTGACAACTACGTGGCTAAACCACAAGTGACTGAAACAAAAACATTCTGGAAGAATGCACAAGACAAATAGAGGCAGCCACTACTCTGATGGAGTGTAGTTTAACCACTGCATCTACCAGTTTACAACTGGCTAATTACAAAACACAATGAGCTTGACAATCCACTTGGAAAGTGTCGGCTTCTCAACTGGGTTTTCCTGCAAGCAAAGGTAACAGCTGACCTTCCTCAACTTATGCACCCACCTCATGAAGCATCTGAGATGATGGATGTGTCCATAACCTGGAGGACCCCCCTCCCCCAATCTCTCTCTCTCTCCTCCCTCTTTACTGTCAATGAAAATTATACAGGGAAATGAAACAACTGGTATAGGGAAACATCCAGAACTACCTTCAGAAGAAAGCATGGGACCATCATGATAGACACTTCAAGTAAAGACCAGATCTGATATCTTAAATGTGAGGGCCTGAAGTACTAAGACATGATGAGCACAACTGATGGCTACGAAGAAAGTCGTCCAAGAAACAAACTTGTAAAAAAGCTAAGCTAGCATACTGAATGGTAGACATTTGGTTCTGCTAATCATGAAGTCTGGGTTGCAATGGGGTGGGGGGTTTAATAGCCTGACCATCCAGGGCTGGTTCAGAAGGCTGGATGTGCAAAAGTAGTTTACACTTGTACATTTGCTGTGGAAATCTGGAGAAACAAATCAAACAGGCAACTAATGTAGCTTAGAATCACTAAGTAAACAGGTCAACATGAGATACACTACTACTCAAACTGAGAACCTTTTCTACTTGAAGGTGTATACCTACTAAAATGAGGGGTTCCTAACAGCCTAAACCACCACTTAAAACTCCTGCCTGCAAGAGCTGTGGAATGAGGGGGGATCAAAATCAGGAGCCAGGCCCTGATGTTAAACCAGTTAACCTACCCATCTGTGGGGGACATTCCTAGCTATGATGAGGAAAGTTTCCTGTGTTGTTATGGTCCTCAGGGCCTGAAACCATACCGCTCCATGAGCATTAAAGGGTGAGAATGAGTTTTGTTACTTCTTTAAACTTTTCAGTAAGGCATATAATCAGCAGAAATGGCAACAATTATGCAGAAACTTCCTTCGCTATGAGGGGAAGATGGACCTCCCCAATGCCCCACTTAAAGTACAGTTGTGTACACTTACCATAAATGCAGATATTCATGTGTATTCACTGTTGCAGTCATTACATTTAGGTAATCTGCTGGCAAGTTGCCCTCAGTCGGCATGAATTCCAAAGTCTTGGGTCCTGCGTCGGTTGCTGTCTCCTCTTCCATGACGTCAGGGGTATAAAACATGCAGCCAACACCATTTTCTTGCCCCCGATGTCAGGTGCCCCCAATAAGGTAGCAAATTTATATAAATATGTATGTATGTATACATACATATACATATATATATATATATATATACACACACACACATACACATGCATCAAAATAAACTTTACCTTCATCTACAAGCAAATACACCACATAGGTTGTAGAAGATAGAGAAGGAAAGATAAACTTCAGAAAGACGGGGATGGCAGGAGGGTCAAGTACAGTTGTGTACCTACCATAAATGTAGATGTTAGAGTGTATTCACTGTTGCAGTCATTACACTTGGGGTATCCTCCTGGCAGGCTACCCGCAGTCGCCCTGAATTCCAAAGTCTAGGTCCGGCGTCGGTTGCTGTAGTCTCTTCCCTGACGTCAGTGCGCCAGGGGTATAAAAGATGCAGCCGACACCATTTTCTTCAGTTTTTCTTGCCCCAGATGTCAGGTGCCCCCAAATCGGTAGGCTGAAAATTATGCCATTAAGGATGTATGCACTAAAATAAACATTTCCTTCATCTACAAGTAAATACACCACATAGGTTGTATAGGATAGAGAAGTACATACAAGTCCCAGCAAAGAAAAGGGGGATGGTGGGTGGGTAAACCTGGACTGCAACAGTGAATACACTCGAACATCTACATTTATGGTAGGTACACAACTGTATTATGTTCATCGTGTTTCACTGTTGCAGTCATTACACTTGGGTTGAATCCCAAAGCTGAGGTTGGGTGGCTGGGTCTAAATAGGATTAGGAGAGTCTATAAGGCCCTGCAGAACTGCAGGGGCAAAGCCTGCTCTGGATTTAGAGTAGAGAGGTAAGTGGTAGTGCTTGGTAAAAGTGTGCACTGAACTCCAAGTTGCAGCCTCTAAAATGTCTTTGGTTGGTACTCCTCTGAGGAAGGCTGCTGAAGTGGCTGCTGCTCTGGTTGAGTGTGGCCTAATGCCCTTAGGCACTGATTTGCCGTGTTGTGAATAGCAGAAACGAACGCAGTGGCTTATCCATTTTGAAATAGTCTGCTTTGAAATAGCCTATCCTTGTGATCCTGCAGCATATGCTACTAAGAGTTGCTCAGTCTTTCTGAAAGCTTTAGTTCTGTCCAAATAGAAGCGTAGCTGTCTGTGTATGTCCAAAGAATGCAGGAGTCTCTCACCCTTATTCTGTGGGTTTGGATAAAAGGTAGGCAAATGAATGGTTTAAGGGCCACACTGGACATTACCTTAGGCATAAATGTCAGGTTCATCCTCAGAGAAACCCTGTCTGGAAGGAAAATGATAAAAGGTTCCACAGCCATGAGTGCCTGTAACTGAGACTCATCTTGCAGAGGTTATTGCTAGGAGCAGAGTTGTTTTCCAAGATAAGAACTTTATTTCAGCTGCATTGGCTGGCTGAAAAGGTGGCAGTGTGAGATTTTCCAAGACATAATTGAGGTCCCATGCAGGTATTGGTGCTCTCCTTGGAGGTCTTTTGTTTTGGCCCCTCTGAGGTACTGTCTTAGCAACGGATGTGAAAAAATTGGTGGTTCCATATTGTAATGAGCTGAAACGGCAGAGGCATGGATTTTAATTGATGAAAAGGATAGGCCTTTGTCCAGCATCTCAGTTAGGTATTGTAAAATCTGAGGAATATTTGGTACAAACGTGTCAATTCCTTGTGCCTGGTTCCAAGCACAAAATCTTTTCCATTTTTCTGCTTAAGATTTTCTGGTACTGGGCCTCCTGGCCTCCAAAATAACATCCATCACTGCTTTAGAGAGAGGTGTGTTCTGAATGGCTACATTATCCGCCATGCTGCCAGATTTAGAGTTCTGAGTTGGCTGTGCAGGATCTGATTGTTTCGTTGGGTCAGTTATTTTGGAATTAGACGCAATGTCCAGGCTGGGACTTGAGACAAGCTCTTTAGGATTGGGTACCAGTGCTGGCGGGGCCAGTCTGGAGCAATCAGAATCATTTTAGGCTTCTCTTGTCTGACATTTAGGAGTACAGTACAGTTATGTACCTACCATAAATGTAGATGTTCGAGTGTATTCACTGTTGCAGTCATTACTCTTGGGTTATCCTGCTGGCAGCTACCCTCAGTTGGCCAGAATTCCAAAGTCTAGGTCCGGTGTTGGTTGCTGTCATCTCTTCCCTGATGTCAGTGCTCCAGGGGTATAAAAGATGCAGCCAACGCCATTTTCTTCAGTTTTTCTTGCCCCAGATGTTAGGCGCCCCAAATAGGTAGGCTGAAAAATATACCAATAAGAAATGCATGCACAAAAATAACATTTCCTTCATCTACAAGCAAATACACCAAAGAGGTTGTATAGGATAGAGAAGTGCAGGTAAGTCCCAGCAAAGAGAAGGGGGATGGTGGGTGGGTAACCTGGACTGCAACAGTGAATACACTTGAACATCTACATTTATGGTAGGTACACAACTGTACTATGTTCATCGTGTTTCACTGTTGCAGTCATTACTCTTGGGTAGAATCCAAAAGCTGAGGATGGGTGGCTGGGCTAAATAGGATTAGGAGAGGCTATGAGGCCCTGCAGAACTGCAGTGGCGAAGCCTGCTCTGGACTTAGAGTAGACAGGCAAGTGGTAGTGCTTTGTAAAGGTGTGCACTGAACTCCAAGTTGCAGCCTCTAAGATTTCTTTGGTTGGTACTCCTCTGAGGAAGGCTGCTCAAGTGGCTGTTGCTCTGGTGGAATGAGGCCTAATGCCCTTAGGCACTGATTTGCCATGTTGAAAGTAGCAGAAATGGATGCAATGGCCTATCCATTTAGAAATAGTCTGTTTTGAGATAGCCTTTCCTTGTGATCCTGCAGCATATGACACTAAAAGTTGCTCAGTCTTTCTGAAAGCTTTAGTTCTGTCCAAGTAGAAGCGCAACTGCCTGTGTATGTCCAAAGAATGCAGAATTTTCTCACCCTTGTTTTGTGGATTTGGGTAAAAGGTAGGCAAGTGAATGGTTTGGTTAAGGGCCACACTGGACACCACCTTAGGCATAAATGTAGGGTTTGTCCTCAGAGAAACCCTGTCTGGATGAAAAATGATGAAAGGTTCCACAGCCATGAGTGCTTGGAATTCCGAGACTCGCCTTGCAGAGGTTATGGCTAGGGGCAGAGCTATTTTCCAGGATAAGAATTTTATATCTGCTGTTGATGCTGGCTCGAAAGGAGGCAGTGCGAGTTTTTCCAAAACATAATTGAGGTCCCAGGCTGGAATTGGTGCTCTCCTTGGAGGCCTAATGTTTTTGGGCCCTCTGAGGTTCTGCCTTATTAAAGGATGAGAAAAGATAGGTGGTACCGTATTGTAATGTGCTGAAATGGCAGAGGCATGAATCTTAATTGATGAGGAAGAAAGGCCTCTCAGTTAGGTATTGTAAAATTTGAGGAATATTTGGTACAGACGTGTCAAGGCCTTGTTCCTGGTTCCAAGCACAGAATCTCTTCCATTTTTCGGCATACGATTTGCTGGTACTGGGCCTCCAAGATAACATCCATAACAGCTTTTGAAAGAGGAGTGTTCTGAATGGCTACATTATCCACCATGTTGCCAGATTTAAGGTCCTGAGTTGGCTGTGCAGGATCTGATTGTTTTGTTGGGTCAGTAAGTGAGAAGTTTGAGGCAACATCCATGCTGGACCTTGAGACAAGCTCTTTAAGATTGGGTACCAGTGCTGGCGTGGCCAGTCTGGTGCAATCAGAATAATTTTTGGCTTCTCTTGTCTGACCTTTAGGAGTACTCTGGGAAGGAGAGGCAGTGGGGGAAAAACATATACTGTTATTTTTTTCCAGCTGAATGATAGGGCGTCCACTTTCCATGCTTGCTTGTGGTAAATCCTTGTGCAAAATCTCTGCAATTGACAGTTGTGAGGGGAGGCAAATAGATTTATGTCTGGGCATCCCCACTTCCTTATTATCATGCTGAAGACTTGTGGATCCAGTTTCCATTTGTGGGGATCCATGAGGTTTCTGCTTAGTTCGTCTGCCAGAGTATTTGTTTTTCCTAGCAGGAATTGTGCTTGCAGGTGAACTTGAAAAGCCAATGCTGTGTCCCATAAGGTCATTGCTTGTCTGCAGAGGGTGTAGGAATGTGTACCTCCCTGCTTGTTTATGTACCACATGACCGTTGTGTTGTCTGTCTATCAGTAACTGTCCTGGATGTAACAGGTCCTTGAAAGCTGTCAGGGCATTCTGAACAGCTAGCATCTCTTTTTGATTGATGTGAAGATGCATCTGGTTTGCAGGCCATGTGCCCTGAATACATTTTCCTGCCATATGGGCCCCCCAGGCATAATCTGATGCATCTGTTGTTGGTGTCTGTCTGGCTGTGGGTAAACTGAATGGCAGACCCTTGTTGTGGTGACAGGCTTCTGCCCACCATCGAAACTCCTGTTGTAGGCAGGGAATGAGTGCAATTACTGTCTCCAGGCTGTGGCAATGCTGAGTCCAAACACTTTTCAGATACCATTGTAGTTTCCTCATATGCAGTCTGGCATATGGAATTAGTAGAATGCAGGATGCCATGAAACCCAAGGCCTGCAGGATTTTCCTTGCAGATAAGTGGGTTTTTGTTGCCAATTTCTTGAAGTAAAGTAGTCAGTTGTTTTTGCTCGTCTGGCATGAGATAAGCTATCTGGGCAGTTGTATTTAAGCTTGCACCCAGGAATATTATCTCTTGAGAGGGCACTAGTTTTGATTTATTTTCGTTTACTGTGCACCTTAGGCCAATTAGTAATCTTTTTACCAACGACAGATGCTTTAGAAGAGTGTCTTTCTTCTCTGCTTGAATTAGGCAGTCGTCCAAGTAGGGATATATTTGAATTCCTTTTTGTCTGCAAAACGCAATTACTGGTGCCAGGCATTTTGTGAAGACCCTGGGTGCAAGCAGATAAGCCAAAGGGCAGTGCAGAGAATTGGTAATGCATTTAGCCAGCTATGAATCTGAGGTATCTTCTGCAAGATTGTCTGATTGGGACATGCAGGTATGCCTCTTAGGTCCAAAGTTACGAGCTAAGCCCTCTTGCCCAGCATGGGCAGTAGCTGCTGTAGAGTCAACATCTTGAATTTTGGAACTTCCAGAAACGTATTTAGTACAGATAGGTCCAGAATTGGTCTCCAGGTTTTGTCCTTCCTGGGTACTAGGAAAAGTCTGGAGTAAAATCCTTGTCCCTGCTCTTGCTGTGGTACTTGCTGAATGGCCCTCATGTCCACGAGGGCTGTAAAAAGAAGTTATGTACTCACCATAACATTCCATCTGAGTAGGTAAGTTCATTTGTCAACAACCTGTGGGTATCGGATCCGAATCGGATCCGAGCCGGCAACTTTATTCAGCCAAGATCTGAGCTCCAAGCTCCTCCCTCTTACCCATAACCCCCTGCCATCCCTCTCTGTCCTCAGATTGAGTTTGCTTAGCATTATAGAATACTACAAACAAAGGATCAACTAAACATCCTAACTTGATGTCATCTGGCACAGGAAGCACAAAGATCCTAAAAAGGACGAGCTGCAGGTTAGGGGGACGGAGGGGGGGGTTGGTTGCTGACAAATGAAGTTACCTACTCAGATGGAACGTTATGGTGAGTACATAACTTCGTTATCTGAAGTAGTTAACTTCATTTGTTCATCAACCTGTGGGACAGAGTTCCCAGCTACCAAAAAACTTGGGAGGTCCTCATGGAAGAATATTCCAGAGCACTGCAGAGCTAAAGGATGCCCTCCCTCTGGAAATTATATCCAGCTTGTAATGGGTAATAAAAGTATGGGATAAAGCCCAAGTGGCCGCTGAACAAATGTCATCCAAGGACACTCTGGATCAAAAGGCAGCAGAAGTGGAAACCGATCGAGTGGAATGGGCATGAACTCCGACAGGTTCTGGTCGGCCAGAACTCTTATATGCAAGAAGTATACATTGTGAAATCCATCTGGACAATGTAGCTTTTGACACAGGTTTACCCAAAAAGGGTTTAGCAAAGGATACAAGGAGTTGCTCAGACTTCCTATGTTCAGCAGTCTTGTGTAAATAGAACCTCAATTGTCTGTGCATGTCCAAAGAATGTAATTTGTGTTCACCTTTGTTGTGATAATTTGGGGAAAAAAATGGAAAATTGATAGACTGATTAATGTTGGACTCAGAGGCGACTTTAGGCAAGAAGGAGGGATTGGTCCTGAGGGAAACTCTGTCTTTATGAAAGACCAGATATGGAGTTTGGCGCAAAGGGCTTGAAGCGCCGAAACCCTTCTAGCCGAAGTGATAGCAATGAGAAAGACTGTTTTCCAAGATAAATATTTTAGATCCACCGAAGCTGCAGGTTCAAATGGAGGGCCAGTAAGAGCCTGGAGAACAAGAGTCAAATCCCACGGGAAATCCCACGGAGGGACTGCATCCTTAACAGGAGGCCTTAACAGGAAGGTACCCTTTACGAAGGTCTTGCAGATTTTGGAAGAAGCTAAAGAACAGAGATCATTTCCCACATGAAAGTGTGAAACTGCTGCTAATTAGACTTTGACGGTGAAGGAGCTGGCACCTTGATCAAATAAGTATGACAAAAAATCTAATACAGCTGGTATCAGGGGCTGTAAAGGGATCCAAATTTCTATGTTCCGCCCAGACTGAAAAACGTTTCCATTTGCTCTTATAGACCTTTCTAGTAGAAGGTTTATGAGCGGCTACTAAAATAGCTTTAATGGAAGAGGAGATACCAGGAGTCCTAGCTATGATTGGAAATGGATCAACCAAGCTGTGAGCTTGAGATTGTCCAGGTTTGGGGTTGTCAACCCCAGGGGTGAGATATCAGATCCAGAATGGGATCCAAAATCCATGGAGGATTGACTAGATGAGACCATAGGCAAGGGAGCCACGTTTGACGAGGCCAGAATGGGGCTATGAGGATCACTCTGCTCCCCAACCGACGAAAGTTCTGCCCCCCACCCGAGGCGAGAAGCGTCCATGGTCACCGTGGCTTGGGGTGGGGCCACAGAGAAGGGACGTCCTTCCCGGAGATCCGAGGACTAGATCCACCAGAGTAGGGATTTCTTGCAAACCTTGCTGAGGGAGATAGATGCACTTAGTGGATGTTGCAGGATGGACCATTGAACCTGCAAGGTCCAATGTAGGACCCTCATATTTAGACGAGCTAGAGGTGACAGATTGATGGCTGCAACCATGGAACCTAGCGCCCTCAGGACCAAATCCGCTGGAGGAGCCGGGGATTGTAGGAGGGCCAACACGTGGAGTGTCAAAGTTCGAAGCCTGTCCGGAGTTAGGAAGGCCCTCAACAGGTTTGTGTCTAGCCTGGTCCCTATGAAATCCAAAGTTTGAGTTGGTTGAAGGGAGGATTTCATGAGACTGACTGAGATTCCCAGATGAGAGGCCAAGTGAAGGAAGTAATTCCTGGCTGAACAGAGTAGATGCCTGGTGGGGCCGGTCAGGAGCCAGTCGTCTCGGTATGGAAAGACCTGTATTCCCTGAAGCCTCAGGTGGGCCGCTACAACTGCCATCACTTTGGTGAACACCCCGGGGGCTGTGGTGAGACCAAAGGGAAGGACCCTGAACTGGTAGTGGCTGGCTTCTGGATAGTCTGTCCATCAAAATGTGGTAGTACACATCCTTGAGGTCTATAGAGCACATCCAGTCGTTCTCCTGCAGGAGTGGGAGAATGGATTGAATGGTGACCATCCGGAACTTTTCTTTGGCAACTGACAGGTTTAGAGTGGACAGGCCGAGGATTGGTCTTAAGTCCCCCGTCGCAGCCGGTGCCACCGAGGGAGAAGAGGACGAAGCAGAGTCCGGGGGCAGAAGTCCCGCCAGAATCAGCTTCGACCTCCTGTCCCTCAAAGCCCTGGGGTTGAAGGCTGCACAAATTGTGCAGCCCGAAGAGAGATGGTCAACCCCAAGACAGATAACACACCGAGTGTGGCAATCCGCTGGGGATAGCTTATGGCCATACTCGGTGCATTTGGAAAAGAAAGTTTTAGGGGCCTCAGCCATGGTAATAATATATAGGCCCAATATAGGCCCAAACCACACACACCTTCCCACACAAGGGGGAGGGGGAAGACTAAACTAACAAAAGGAAAATTTACCAACAAGATTAGCAATGTAACAGAAAAGGGGAAACAACACTCACTCGTCTATAGTTTAAACTAAAAAACTAGGTAAAAAAACAGGTAATTTTTGTAAAACTCACGAAACCCTACGCTTGGAAACTCGTTCTAGATGCTTGAATAAGCCGCGGCAAATGAGATTTGAGGACAGAGGGGGATGGCAGGGGGTTATGGGTAAGGGGGAGGAGCTTGGAGCTCGGATCTCAGCTAAATAAAGTTGCCGGCTCGGATCCGATTCGGATCAGATACCCACAGGTTGATGAAGAAATGAAGTTAACTACTAAAGATTTTGTTTTTGTGCCTCTGCCCACTGGTTGTGTGGCAGGTCTGGCATGCCCTTTGACCTTGGTAGTGTGTGAAAATGGAACCTGTAGCCTTGGGACACTATGTTCAGGACCCATTTGTCTTGGGTAACCGTTTGCCAATTTGATGAAAAAGTGCTAGTTTTCCCCCTAAGGGGGCTGTCAAAAGAAAACTGCTTGGAACTCGTAGAGAAAAGTCATTGGGACTGTTTCCTGTAAGGTTGTGATTTGCCTTCTCCGCGTTTTGAGGTAGGAGCACCTAATTGTTTAGGCCTGTATGAGCCTTGGGGCTGAGATCTGCCTCTGGGGCGCCTGTATCTGCCTCTTTGTGGTCTGTCTGTGACTGGAAAGGACCAATTTTTAGAAGGCCAGTTCCTGCTAAACCTGGGTGGCTGTACCTGTAAGAAATCCTTGACTGCCTGCATGGATTTTGCTTTATCCTCCATTTTTTTTCAACACCTCTTCTGCTTTAGTACCAAACAAATTATCATGCTGTAATAGTGCATCTAATAATTTTGCTTTAACATGATCAGGCAGATTCTATTCCTTTAACCAAGCATGCCTTCTAATAACAGAACCTGTAACAGCGGCCCTGCAAAAGGCCTCCAGTGAATCATAACCACGTTGCAAAGTATGCTTTCCCACTTTGTTCAGTTGCATACAATAAATCCTGCAATTCCTTGTTCTCTGAACATTCGGTATTTGTCAACATTTTCTGTTTAAGTAGTGACATTAAATATTGCTGATATTTAAGCATATGAAATTGACAATTTAAAGCCCTTACAGCCAGGTTGGCAGATGTGTAAACTTTTATCCCCCATCTGTCTAGGGCCCTAGAATCCCTATCAGAGGGGACAAGGTTTTTTGTAGTGGAAGCTTTAACCCCCTTGGGACCCTGAGATATAGTTTCTGGGTCAGCAGTGGGGTTTTTATATAGAAATTTATGAGAATCCGGGACCCTGTAGTATCTGTCTGGCTTAGCAGTTGCAGGGGGTAAAGAGTCAGGAGAAAGTCCGGACTCTGAAAATACATCATCTACAATGTCTAACACAGGAGGAATAGTCAAAGGCCTGTGCTGAGGTAGTAAAAGAAAATCTCTAAGCCTTTTCTTAGATTCTGAGTAGTCTTGGCTCTCCCAGTGGAAGTGCGCCCTCATGGTATGCAGGGTTTCCCCAAAAGAATAATCCACAGGCAGTGAGGCTGAGGGGATAGATTCTTCAGCATCAGAATCCTCGTAAGGAGGAAGAGAGTATTCCTGTTTAGAAGAGGAGTCAGAGGAAATGGAAACCTGATCTGAAGATTCATATTCTGTCTCTTGCCTAGGCCTCTTGTCAGGAGGGGGATGGGACCCCCTGATCAAGGTAATTAGGGTCATCGGCCATTTTGAGCATCTGTTTTTTAGGCATGGTAGTCTGTCCAGGAGAATGCTGTACTTGTTTCTTTGTCTTTAGAACTGCTTTAGTCTTTGCTTTGGAAGCTGAAGTAGGCTTTACATATAACTGTGTAGGTCTGAAAACACCCTCAGAAGCCGATGCCTGCTCAACGGCTCCAGACCCATCTGAGGGAATAGTTTCCGAGTGTCCAATACCTTGAGTATCCAGAGGCCTAGCTGGCTCCACGTGGGAGTAGTCAGCGGCCTGTGGCTCTGAGGTAGAGGGCACCAGGGGCTGCGAAAGCGCCTCACTGAGAACAAACTGGTTTAGCGGAAGCCTAGTCAATTTTGGACCTCAGATACCGGTCCTTTTCTTTTTCCTTGCGCTTTTTATAAACTCCGGTCATCGGTTGTTCTGACAGCATTATAGAATTGAATCTTCGGCCAAAGTAATGAAAGGCAAAATCGTACTGACGCTCAATAGTGCGTTGATTAAATCTAGTACAAAACCGACAGCTAGCAACGTTGTGATCAGGGCCCAGGCAAGGAATACAGTAAGAATGAAAATCCTTATGAGGTATTTGCTTCCCACAAGAAATACAATTGTTAACTTTTTCTGACATCGGACTGGAGCAAGAAAAAAAAGTTTCCCCAACAGGGTACTTAGCTTTAATGAAGACTTCGGATCTGAAATTAGTTTTTGAAAATCTCAGGAGTCGGCCGACCGGCACTTGTGAACTGCTTTTGCTTCGGGCACCGCGTGGCAAGAAAGACTGAAGAAAATGGCAATGGTTGCATCTTTTATACCCCTGGCAAACTGACGTCAGGGAAGCGGCGATAGCAAGTGACGCCGGACCTAGACTTTGGAATTCAGGCTGACTGCGGGTAGCCTGCCAGCAGGATAACCCAAGTGTAATGACTGCAACAGTGAAACACCATGAACATCCTGGACTGCAACAGTGAATACACTCGAACATCTACATTTATGGTATGTGTACACAACTGTACTATGTTCTTCATGTTTCACTGTTGCAGTCATTACATTTGGGTAGAATCCCAAAGCTATGGTTGGGAGGCTGGAGCTAAACAGCATTAGGTGCAGCTATAAGGCCCTGCAGCACTGCAGTGGTAAAGCCTGCCCTGGAGTTAGAGTAGAGAGGCAAATGGTAATGCTTTGTAAAGGTGTGAACAGAACTCCAAGTAGCAGCCTCTAGAATGTCTTTGGTTGGTACTCCTCTGAGAAATGCTGCTGAAGTAGCTGCAGCTCTGGTGGAATGAGACCTAATGCCCTTGGGCACAGGTTCATCATGGTGTAAGTAGCAGAACCGGATGCAGTGGCTTATCCACTTTGAAATTGCCTTTCCTTCTGATCCTGCAGCATATGATAATAGTAATTGCTCAGTTTTTCTTAGAGCTTTAGTCCTGCTCAAGTAGAATCTTAGCTGTCTGTGTACTTCCAAGGAATGTAGAATTCTCTCTCCCTTGTTCTCCGGATTTGGATAGAAAGTTGGCAGGTGAATTGTTTGGTTAAGGGCCACACTGGAAACCACCTTAGGCATAAAAGTAGGATTTGTCCTCAGAGACACCCTGTCTGAGTAAAATACGATAAAAGGCTCTACAGCCATGAGGGTCTGTAGCTCTGAGACTCTTCTTGCTGAAGTAATCGCTAGCAGCAGAGCTGTTTTCCATGATAAGAAAGTACAGTTTTGTACCTACCATAAATGTAGATGTTCGAGTGTTCACACTGCTGCAGTCATCACACTTGGGTTATCCTGCCGTCAGGCGGTCCCGCAGTCGGACAGAGTTCCAAAGTCTTAGTCCGGTGTCGGTTGCTGTCGCTTCTTCCCTGAAGTCAGTGTGCCAGGGGTACACAAGAGGCATCCAACACCATTTCCTTCAGTTTTTCTTGCCCCAGATGTCAGGTGCCCCCAAGTAGGTAGGCAATACATATTCCTAATAAAACATGTAAAAGGAATAAAAGGAATACCTTCAGTTACAAGCAAATACACCACAAAGGTTGTACAGGATAGAAAAGGTATAGAAAAGTTCAGCTAGGTCAGAGGGGATGGAGGGAGGGTAACTTGGACTGCAGCAGTGTGAACACTCTAACATCTACATTTATGGTAGGTACAAAACTGTACTATGTTCATCATGTTACACTGCTGCAGTCATCACACTTGGGTTGAATCCCAAAGCTAAGGATGGGTGGTGGAACAAAACAGGGTTTGGAGAGGCTAGTAGGCCCTGCAGAACTGCAGTGGCAAAGCCAGCTCTGGTTTTAGAGTATAGAGGCAAGTGACACTGCTTGGTGAAGGTGTGCACTGAACTCCAAGTTGCAGCCTCCAAAATATCCTTGGTTGGTACCCCTCCGAGGAAGGCTGTTGATGTTGCTGTAGCCCTGGTGGAATGGGGCCTGATGTTACCAGGTACAGGTTTCCCATGGTGTGTAGCAGAAATGGATACAATGTCCTATCCATTTTGAAATGGTCTGTTTTGAGATAGCCTTTCCTTGTTATCCTGCAGCATAGGATACAAAGAGCTACTCAGATTTTCTGAAAGCCTTAGTTTTATCCAAGTAGTAACGTAATTGCTTGTGAATGTCCAAAGAGTGTAGGAGCCTTTCCCCTTTGTTCTGGGGGTTTGGATAAAAGGTGGGCAAATGAATGGTTTGGTTTAGGGCCACACTGGATACCACCTTTGGCATAAAGGAAGGGTTAGTTAGTAAAGAGAGACTGTCTTGATGAAAAATGATGAAAGACTCCACTGCCATTAGGGCCTGTAGCTCTGAGACTCTTTCTGCTGAAGTTATTGCTAGCAGCAGGGCAGTTTTCCATGACAGAAACTGTAGATCAGCTGTAAAAGCTGGTTCAAAGGGTGGTAGTGTAAGTTTTTCCAAAAGAAAGTTGAGATCCCAAGTTGGTGTTGGTGCTCTCCAGGGCAGTTCTTAGCCCCTCTGAGGAACTGTCTTAGTAATGGATGTGAAAATATAGGAAGATCTGTGTTGTACTAAGATGAAATAGCTGAGGCGTGGATCTTAATAGATGAAAAGGAAAGTCCTTTGTGCAACATCTCAGTTAAATATTGAAGAATCTGAGGAATATTTGGGACAAGGGGATTTTGGCCTTTAGCCTGGTTCCAGGCGCAGAATCTTTTCCATTTGTCTGAATAGGCTTTCCTGGTGCTGGGCCTCCTGGCCTCCAGAATGACATCCATCACAGCTTTAGAGAAAAGTGTTGACTGGTTGTTTAGGTAATTTGCCATGCAGCCAGATTTAAAGTCTTGAGCTGGCTGTGTAGAATCGGATTGTTTTGCTGAGTGAGCAGGTGAGGAATTGGAGGTAAAATCCATGGTGGGCCTTGAGCCATGTTCCTTAGTATTGGATACCAGTGTTGGCGTGGCCAGTCTGGAGCAATGAGTATCATTTGTGGCCTCTAATCTGGCTTTCAGCAGCACCTTTGCCAGAAGAGGCAGTGGAGGAAAGGCATACACTGTCAATGTTTTCCAACTGAATGAGAGGGCGTCCACTTTCCAAGCTAGTGTGTGGTATGACCTTGTGCAGAATTTCCGTAGTTGGTAGTTTTGGGGGGAAGCAAACAGATGCATGTCTGGGTTCCCCCATTTTTGAGTTATCATTGCGAATACTTGTGGATCTAGTTTCCACTCGTGAGGATCTATGATGTTTCTGCTTAGATCGTCTGCCAATGTGTTTTTCTTTCCTGGCAGGAATTGTGCTTGTAGTTGAACTTGGTAGGTCAGTACTGTGTTCCACAAGGTCATTGCTTGCCTGCATAGGGGGTAGGAATGTGTGCCCCCTTGCTTGTTTATGTACCACATCACTGTGGTGTTGTCTGTCTTTATTAGGAGTTGTCCTGGACGTAAGAGGTCCGTGAAAGCTGTTAGGGCATTTTGTACAGCTAGCATCTCTTTTTGATTGATATGTAGATGCCTTTGATCTGCAGACCATTTGCCCTGAATACACTGTCCTGCCATGTGTGCTCCCCAGGCATAATCCGATGCATCTGTTGTTATAGTTTGTCTGGCTGTGGGTAAGGTAAAAGGCTGACCCTTGTTGAGGTGACATGCCTGAGCCCACCATAGAAACTCCTGTTGAAGGCAGGGAATGAGTGGAATTAGTGTTTCCAAGCTGTGGCTGTGTTGAGTCCATACGCTTTTCAGATACCAGTGTAATTTCCTCATATGCAGTTTTGCAAATGGTAGTAGTAGTATGCAATATGCCATGAATCCCAAGGGCTGCAGAATTTTTCTTGCAGGGAGTTGGGTCTTTGTTGCCATCATTTTGAAGTATTGAGTCAGTTGTCCTTGCTTGTCTGGCGTGAGATAAGCCATCTGGGGCATTGTATTTAAGCTGGCACCCAGGAATATTATGTCTTGTGAGGGCACTCTTTTCGTTTACTGTGTACCCTAGGCAACTTAATAGGTTTTTGACAAACGCCAGATGCTTTAAAAGAATGTCCTTGCTTTCTGCTTGAATAAGGCAGTCGTCCAGGTATGGATATATTTGAATTCCTCTTTGTCTGCAGTATGCAATTACTGGTGCCAAGCATTTTGTGAAGACCATGGGCGCAGTAGATAAGACAAAGGGCAGTGCAGAGAATTGGTAAGTGCATTAGGCCAGCCTTGAATCTGAGGTATCTTCTGCACGATTGTCTTATTGGGACATGCAGGTATGCCTCTTTTAGGTCTAAAGTCACCAGCCAAGCATTCTTGCCCAGCATGTGATGATGTGCTAGTTTTCCTCCCAAGGGAGCTGCCAAGAGGGATTTGCTTGGTAGTCTGAGGGGTAAATCATTGTGTTTGTATTCTGATAGTTTGAGACCTGTCTTCTCCTCCTTTTTGGGTTGTGGCACCCAATTGTCGAGGGTGGTAAGAGCCTTCTGACTGACCTCTGCCCCTTGGGCGTCTGTATTTGCCCCTCTGTAGTCTGGCAGAAGCTGAAAAGGACCAGTTTTTGGTTGGCCAATTTCTGCTGAAACGAGGGGGTTGAACATGTAAAAAATCCTTGACCATCTGCATAGATTTTGCCTTACCCTCAACTTTCTTTAAAACCTCTTCTGCTTTTACACCAAATAAAACATCCTGCTGTAAAGGTGCATCCAATAACTTTGCTTTAACATGATCAGGTAAAGTTTGTTCTTTTAACCAAGCATGCCTACACGTATGACAAACCCTGTCACTGCTGCTCTACAAGAAGCTTCCAATGAATCAAATTCACATTGCAAAGTATGTTTTCCCACTTGTTCAGCTGCATGCAACAAATCTTGCATTTCCTTGTAATCAGGCTGTTCTGTATCTGTGATCATTTTTTGTTTTGAGACATCAAATATTGTTGATATTTCAGCATGTGAAACTGGCAATTTAAGGCCCTCATAGCTAGAGTATCTGAGGTATATACTTTATTTCCCCATCTGTCTAGTGCTCTAGAATCCCTTTTAGAGGGTACAGGATTTTTAGCAATAGAGGCCTTAACCCCTTTGGGACCCTGGGAAATGGTTTCTGGGTCAGCAACAGGGCTTTTATATAGGAATGTGAGTGAGTCAGAGACTCTATAGTATCTGTGTGGTTTGGCTGGTGCAGGAGGTAGTGAATCTGGGTTAAGGCTAGATTCTGAATAAACATCATCCACAATGTCCAACACGGGTGGAATAGCAAGTGGTCTGTGCTGGGGTAGTAAAAGGAACTCTCGGAGCCTTTTCTTAGAATCAGAGTAATCCTGGCCTTCCCAGTGGAAATGTTCCCTCATGGTATGTAAAGTTTCCCCAAAAGAGTAGTCTTCTGGGGGAGATGCTGAAGGGATAGACTCTTCAGCATCAGTCTTCATAAGGGGGAAAGGAATATTCCTGTTCCTCAGAAGAATTTGAGGAAATTGAAGCCTGGTCAGAGGAAGCGTAGTCCTCCTCCTGTCTTAGCCTTAAATCTTCAGCCATCTTAAGCATTTGTTTCTTAGGCATGGGGCCTTGTGCTGGAGACTGCTGTACAGTCTTCTTTGTTTTTACAGGGGTTTTTCAGCTTTGCATAGGATTTAATAGTGAGTGTAGACGGTCTGAAGACACCTTCTGCAAATGAAGGCGTTTCAACTGCACCAGAATCTCCTCCAGAATCTCCTTCAGCCATGGAGTCGGAAGGGCCTAAAGGTAAAGGTTGTGGAGGCCTAGCAATCTCCGCTTGGGAATCGGATGCCGCCTGGGGTTCTAAATCAGCTGTCATCAGGGTCTGCGTAGGCGCCTCACTGAAAACCGGAGAACCGGCGACTGGCCTAGCAGAGGCCTCGGAGTCTGGTTTGGGTCTCGGCTGCCTGTCCTTATCTTTGCGTTTTTTATGCATTCCAGTCGTCGGTTGCACCGACAGCATGGTATAATTTAATTACCTACCAAAATAATGTCGGCGAAATCAAACCGGCGTTTAATAGTTCGTTTGTTAAACCTAGCACAAAACCGACAACCTGTGACATCGTGGTCTGGGCCTAGGCAAGGAATACAATAAGAATGAAAGTCCTTATGAGATATTTGCTTCCCACAAGAAATGCAATTGTTAACTTTTTCTGACATCGGACTGAGGCAAGAAAAGGTTCCCCAACGGGGTACTTAGCTTTAGTGAAGACTTCGGTCTGAAATTCGATTAGAAAATCTCAGGAGTCGGCCAACCGGCACTTGCGAATTGCTTCTGCTTCGGGCACTGTGCGGCAAGAAAGACTGGGGAAAATGGTGTCAGATGCCTCTTATATACCCCTGGCGCACTGACGTCAGGGAAGAAGCGACAGCAACCGACGCCGGACCAAGACTTTGGAACTCCGGCCGACTGCGGGACCACCTGATGGCAGGATAACCCAAGTGTGATGACTGCAGCAGTGTAACACAATGAACATCTTTAGATCAGCGGTAGCAGCCAGCTCAAATGGAGGCAGGGTGAGCTTTTCCAACACATAATTGAGGTTCCATGCAGGTAAATGGTGATCTTCTAGGAGGCCTTACATTTTTGGCTCCTCTAAGATACTGCTTTAGTAAAGGATGAGAAAAGATTGGTGGTTCTGTATTGTAATGAGCTGAAATTGCAGAGGCATGGATTTTGATTGATGAGAAAGATAGGCCTTTGTCAAGCGTTTCAGTTAAGTATTGTAATATCTGAGGAATATCTGGTTCCACTGTATCAGTTCCTTGTACTTGATTCCAAGCACAGAATCTCTTCCATTTGTCAGCATAAGATTTTTAGTACTAGGCCTTCTGGCTTCCAAAATGACATCCGTTACAGCTTTACTGAAAGGTGTTGTTTGCATGACTACATGATTAGCCATGATGCCAGGTTCAGGGTCTGTAGTTGATTGTGCAGGATCTGATTGTTTTGCTGGGACAGAAGTTGTGGTCTTTGAGGCAAGGTCCAAGCTGGGTACTGAGATAAGTTCCTTAGGACTGGGTACCAGTATTGGTGGGGCCAGTCCAGGGCAATTAATATCATCTTTGGTTTCTCTTGTCTGACTTTTAGGAGGACCTTGGGTAGAAGAGGCAGAGGAGGAAAGGCGTAAACAAATAGGTTTTTCCAACTGAAGGATAGGGCGTCCACTTTCCATGCTTGTTTGTGATAAGTCCTTGTGCAGAATCTTTTCAATTGACAATTTTGAGGAGAAGCAAATAGATCTATGTCTGGGCTCCCCCATTTCTCTGTTATCATGCTGAAGACTTGTGGATTTAGTTTCCACTCATGAAGATCCATAAGGATTCTGCTTAAATCGTCTGCCAGAGTGTTTTGTTTTCCTGGCAGGAATTGAGCTTGAAAATGTATCTGGTAGGTCAAATCTGTGTTCCACAGTGCCATGGCTAATCTGCAAAGGGGGGTACAAGTGTGCTCTCCCTTGCTTGTTTATATACCACATGACTGTTGTGTTATCCGTCTTCATCAGTAGTTGTCCTGGATGAAGTAAGTCCTTGAAGGCTGTTAGGGCATTTTGAACAGCTAGCATTTCTTTCTGGTTGATATGCAGATGCATTTGTTTTGGTGTCCATAAGCCCTGAATGCATCTTCCTGCCATGTGGGCCCCCCCAGGCATAATCTGATGCGTCTGTTGTTAAGGTTTGGCTGGCAGGGGGTAGAGAGAAGGGCAGTCCCATGTTTTGGTGACATGCCTTTGCCCACCATATAAACTCCTGTTGCAGGCAGGGAATGAGAGGAATTATTGTTTCCAGACTGTGTGAATGTTGACTCCATAAACTTTTTGGGTACCACTGAAGTTTCCTCAAATGCAGTCTTGCATATGGAATTAGTAGGATGCAGGATGCCATGAAGCCCAGAGCCTGCAGAATTTGTCTTGCAGAAGACTGGGTTTTTGTTGCCATCAGTTTGAAGTAAGTAGTCAGTTGCCTTGTTTGTCTGGCGTGAGGCAAGCCATCTAGGCAGTTGTATTCAAGCTTGTACCCAGGAATGTTATCTTTTGAGAGGGTACCAGTTGTGACTTCTTTTTGTTTATTGTGTACCCTAGGCATGTTAGAAGCCTTCTCACAAATGCCAGGTGTCGAAGAAGAGTGTCCTTGTTCTCTGCTTGAATGAGACAGTCATCCAAGTAAGGATATAGTTGAATACTTCTTTGTCTGCAAAAAGCAATTACTGGTGCCAGGCACTTTGTAAAGACCCTGGGTGCAGCAGATAAGCCAAAGGGCAGTGCAGAGAATTGGTAAGTGCATTAGGCCAGCCTTGAATCTGAGGCATCTTCTGCACAATTGTCTTATTGGGACATGCAGGTATGCCTCTTTTAGGTCTAAAGTCACCAACCAAGCATTCTTGACCAGCATGGGCAGAAGCTGCTGCAAAGTCAGCATTTTGAATTTTGGAATGATCAGGAATGTGTTCAAAATCGACAAATCCAGTATTGGCTGCCAGGCCTTGTCCTTTCTGGGTACCAAGAACAGTCGAGTAAAAACCTTGTCCTTTTTCCTGTTCTGGTACCATCTGAATGGCCCCCATATCCATGAGGGACGTAACCTGTTTCTGTGCCTCTGCCCATTGAGTTTTTGGCAGATCTGGCCAACCATTTGTCATTGGCAGAGTGTGGAAATGGAATCTGTATCCCTGTGATACGATGCTTAATACCCACTTGTCCTGGGTTATTAACTTCCAATTTTGAGCAAAAAGTGCTAATTTTCCCCCTATAGGTGCTGCCAAAAGATAAGTGCTTGGTGTAAGTAGAGGGAAGTCATTGGGATTGCTTTCTGTAGGTTTGCGCTTTATCCCCTCCAGATATGGAGGTGGAAGCGCCCTATTGCTTTGACCTGTATGAATCTTGCACCTGGTATCTGGAACCCTTAGGGCATCTGGATTTGCCCCTTTGAGCTCTGACACAGCAAAGGATCAATTTTTTTGTAGGCCAGTGTCTACTGAATCTTGGTGGCTGCACTTGTAAGAAGTATTTAACAGTTTGCATAGACTTAGCTTTGTCTTCCATTTTATTTAGAACCTCTTCTGCCTTAATACCAAACAGAGAATCATGCTGTAAAGTGCATCTAGCAATTTAGCTTTAACATGATCAGGCAAATGTTGTTCCTTTAACCAGGCATGCCTCCTAATCACAGATCCAGTAACTGCGGCCCTGCAGGAGGCCTCTAAGGAATCAAAACCACATTGCAAAGTATACTTTCCAACTTGTTCAGCTGCATGCAATAATTCCTGCAATTCTTTGTTTTCTGCACATTCTGAAATCAACATCATTTTCTGTTTCAGCAATCCCATAACATGTTGTTGGTACTTAATCATATGAAACTGACAGTTTAAGGCCCTAATTGCCAAGGTTGCAGATGTATAAAACCTTTTTCCCCATCTGTCTAGTGCCATTGAATCTCTGTCAGAGGGTGTAGGATTTTTTGCTGTTGAGGCCTTAACTCCCTTTGGACCCTGTGAAATAGTTTCAGGATCAGCAGCAGGGTTTCTAAATAAAAATTTATGTGAGTCAGGTACCCTGTAATATCTGTCAGGCTTACTGGGAGCCGGAGGTAGAGTGTCAGGGGTCAAGCTTGACTCCGTAAACACATCATCCACAATGTCTAAAACAGGGGGGGTGTCTAAAGGCTTGTGCTGAGGGAGAAGGAAGAAATCTCTTAGCCTCTTTTTTGATTCTGAGAAATCTTAACTTTCCCAATGAAAATGCTCCCTCAAAGTATGCAAGGTTTCTCCAAATGAATAATCCTCAGGTGGAGATACAGATGGGATAGACTCCTCAGCATCAGAATCCTCATAGGGAGGTAAAGACAATTCCTGATCAGAAGAGGAATCAGAAGAAATAGAAACCTGATCTGAAGATTCATAATCAGTGTCTTGCCTAGTCCTCTTTATCTGGTGGGGGATGGGTACCCCTGATCAAGGTAATAATGTCTTCAGCCATTTTGAGCATCTGTTTTTGTAGGCATAGAGGCCTGTGCACGTGGCTCATGCGTCAGTTTTTTTAGTTTTAGAAGTTGCTTTTGTCTTTGGTTTTGCAGCTGTCGTCGGTTTGATACACAAATGTTGAGGTCTGAATACACCCTCAAAAGCAGGTGCCTGCTCAGCAGCTCCGGACCCATCCGAGGGAGATACATCCGTCGGTCCAATACCTTGAGTATCTTACGGCATGCCGGACTCCACATGGGTGTCAGTAGAGGCCTGCGACTCGAAGGTAGCGGGTATCAGGGGCTGCAAAAGCGCCTCACTGTGAACCGGCGAACCTACTGCCTAGCTACAAGAAATTTTGATGTAGCATGGTGCTCATTCTTTAAGTTCACACTAAATAAACAAATCTGGACTTTATCATAGTGTGTTTTCCCAAAAATCCAAAAAAAAAAAAAAATATATATATATATATATATATATATATATATGGATCCCCTTGACTTGATCGACATGCCAAAACACCGACGCTCAAAAGACAGACTCCAGAAGACTGATGAGACAGATGATCAACAAGGTGAAATCCCGACAGCCGAAACACTGACATGGGCAATGTGTGAGCACGATTCGGTAAGTGTGCGATAGTGAGGGATTTAGCGTTAGGGAGCGGACAGGTAAGTGTGAGATAGTGAGGGATTTAGGGTTAGGGTGCGGGAAAGGGGAGTGTGGGGTAGTGTTGGACTTAGGGTGCGGGTAAGGTAAGTGTGCGATAGTGACGGAGTTTAGGTTTAGTGGCGGGTTAAGTGAGTTAGGGTTAGGGTGCGGGTAAGGTAAGTGTGCGATAGTGACGGACTGTAGGTTTAGTGGCGGGTTAAGTGACTTAGGGTTAGGGTGCGGGTAGGGTAAGTGTGCGGTAGTGTCGGACCTTAGGGTTAGAGTTACGGTTAGTGCATGTATAGTTGTGTGTAATGTGTAGTTTACGTTTTGTGTGTCGGTGTTATGATGTTTGGTTTTGTGCATTTTCGGTCTTTTGGTGTCTGTGTTTTGGGTGTCGGCTTTGTGGCGTGTCGGTGTTGTGATAGGGATCCATATATATATGTGTGTGGTTGTGCAAGGTCACTGTCAATAGTAAACTAACACCTTTGGGTTTTTCTTACCTGCTGAGATGATCCGTCTCCCTCCCCCAACCCCCAAAAAAGCTCACATGATCACAAAGAAGGCTGACAGTGGACTCGCGTCACAGAAGAGACTTCCTCAAAAACAGTGCTGGCGTGCATCCTCTTAAGCACCAAAGGGAATTTTGTACTTGTAGTAAACAAATCTTATCACTTGAGTACAAAAAATATGCAGACTAACTTGTGAATGAAATCCAATAAAAACAAAACATACCAACAGAAAGAAAAATCAACCATAAGCATACACATAACATTAGTGTGCTACAGGCTGGGAAGCTGCATCATTACAGTGCCGACTTCCTCCAAGATCTACAGTCATCTTAATTACAGTGGCAACAAGCCTACTCTACTCAATGTTACACTCTTCATAGGTTCATAGGTAGGTACTATGCTATCGGCCCTAGGGCCCATACAAGCCTAGCCAAAAAATGTACCCTGGCTTTTGCCACCCAAGAAAATTATTTTCCTATGCCCCTGTCGAGCAGAGCCACAGAAGTGATCCCCGGGGTGAATTTCCCATTTCCCATCCAATCATCAAGATTTTTCTTGGGAGTGCTAATGAGGAGCTCTGTTTGACATAGATAGGTAGTCTGTTCCAGAGTATGGGAAGACTCTGGGACAGGAATCTATCCCTCCAGCATGTTCTGTTTATTGTGGTGACAAGGTTAAGGTCCCTAGAGCGTGTAGCTCGGAGGGATTGGGATTTCTTTAAGTGGAGCATGTCCAACAGCTCTGGGTTTGACATAGCTTTGTATATTAGGCAGAGATCACCCCTGAGTAGGCGATATGCGATGGAGTAAAGCTGTAGTTTTTTTTGAGACGGTCGACATATGGCATCTGTTTGAGGCCAGTAATCCTCTTTGTGAGGTATTTCTGTGGTCTTTCCAGTTGTTGTAGATGTCTTGTGAGGTACATACCAAAAGGGGCGTTGTACTCTATAATGGGTCTAATGAGTGATGAGTAGAGGGGAACAATGACCTCTTTTTTTCTGGATGAGAATCCTTTTGTGATGAGATGAGCCACGTAGAAGGATTTCCTGACCACTGTGGCAATGTGATTATCAAAGGAGGGACTACTGTCCCACTTGTGTCCCAAGGTCTCATCACATTTACAGCATTACGTAGACTACCAGCTATGTGGTAGTTCATGGGTACAGAGTTTTTACCAAAGGGGATGACAATACACTTTTTGGCATTGAGCTTCAGGCCATGGCTTTGACACCAGGTATCTGTCTCAGTGAGGCCCTTTTGTAGTTTGTCCACATCGTTAGGAGTTTCGATTATGGCTCCTAGTTTGCAGTCATCTGCAAACTTTGTTAGCCAAAGACCTTCTGTGTTGGCCTGCACTTCAGAGAAGTAGATACCAAACAGGAGAGGACCCAGGACTGAACCCTGTGGTACTCCACTTGTCACTGGTCTGACGTCGGATTTGGAATCCGCTACTTTCACAGTGTGGGTGCCGTCTGTGAGCCAGTTGGCAACCCATCTTGCGACATAGGGATTTATACCTAGTTTAGTGAGCTTATCTATAATTCCAGAGTGGGGGATGGTGTCGAAAGCCTTGGAGAGATCTAGATAAGCTGTGTGAACCATTTTACCATCATCTATGGCTTTGGTGACTGCTTCAAAGAAGTCAATCAAGTTTAGGAGACATGATCTGCCTTTTACAAATCCAAACTGAGTAGGGTCCAGAGTTTGGAGATTACCAATGTCTTTGTTTAGGAGTTCCATGATGATACGTTCCATCGCCTTGCAGACCAGGCTCGTCAGGCTAATGGGGCGGTAGTTCCCGGGGTCCGTCGTGGCTCCCCCTTTGTGGAGTGGGATAACTGTCGCGGTGCACCACTCAGTGGGTACAAAGCCTGAGGTGAGACTATGATTGAACATGGTACTTGGGTAGGGTGCCAGTTACCTGTGCAGCCATGATTATAGGAACTTTGCATTCTTCCAGTATAGAGATGGGCCCTCTAGGGGGGTGAGAGGGGGTAAAGTTAGCACTGAACCTGCTAGGATGTTGGCAATATCAGTTGGTTCTGTATATTTAGTGTCATTATGCTGCAACTCAGAGCAGATCTGAGTGTTCCCATTTAGATTCTTGACATAGCTATAGAATGCTTTGTGGTTGTCTTTAGAGTCAGTGGCAATTTTGCTTTCTAACTAGCTTTGGAGGATTTTATGAAGGATCTCAGCTTCTTACTGAGGTTGACCAGGGAGTTCCTCCAGTCATGGGATTTTACTCTTTTTTGCAACAGTTTCTTTCTTCTGTTGTAGAGTTTGTTTATGGCAGAGGACCACTAGATTGGCTTCCTTTTTTTGGAGGATAACATCTTGGTTCTATTAGGGATAGCATGATCCATGCACTCGTGTAAGTGCTTATAAAGTGCATTTGTGTAGGATTCGGCAGTCATACCTCTACTGTCCGTCTGCATGGGTGTCATGAAGTTTGCCACTTCTGTCTTAAGGAGTGTGAAGTTGGCTTTTGAGAAGTTTTTTACGATGGTTTCCCTAATTGGGGCTGGGGGTGGGATGTGGATGTCTAGGCTGATTAGCTTGTGGTCGGATCTGACCAACGAGGAATTGACCTCTGGTGTGGAACACCGGGTTCCCATGTTGGTGATGACCAGGTCTAGGATATTGCTGCCCCTGGTGGGGGTGTGAATAAGTTGATCCAAGGCGTTGGAATTTATGAATTCTAGAAAACATTGAGCAAAAGAGTTGGTACATGAGTAGTTTTCCCAGTTAATGGTGGGGTAGTTGAAATCGCCCATTATTAGGGTGTTGGGTTGTACCCTAATACTTTCCAGTGTATCAAGAAATGAGGAGTGTGAATCCTGGGGCATGGTGGGGGGTCTCTGTAGCAAGCTACAATTTGGATTGTGGTCTTGCCCAGAGTTAGTTGCACTTGGATAATCTCGGATGCATTATGCTGTGCAACTAGCCTGAAGGTGTGGATATCCTTAATGAATATGGACACCCCTCCGCCTTTAGTGCTTCTTTCTGGGTTAGGTAGCTGAAAGGTGTGGTATGAATTGAAGCCTGGTAATGCAGGGGTGCTCTCTGGAGCTTTGAACCAGGTCTCTCTGTCACTGCACAGATGTCAATGTTCTCCATTTTAAGGAGTGCTTCAAGTGAGTGCATTTTGAGGTTTAGACTTCTAGCATTGAGTAGCATTACCCTCAGATTTTGCTTGCTTGTACCTGTTACGGTGGTGAATTTGTCATTTGAACCTTGCCTAAAAAAGGCACTATAGGGGTGGCAAGAGTCTTAGCCAGTATCCAGAATGCTAAGGGCGACAGGTGCAGGCCATTTCTGGCAAAGCATCGTGGATTGTCGATCATGTCGTCCCAGGCAGACAAATACTGGATCCCCTTAGAATGACCCCAGAAGCTTAGCCAATTGTTGAAGTCAGTCATTTTGTCCTTGTACTGTGGTATCATTCTGGGTGATGGCAGGATGCTACTCAGGGTTAGGGTCATACCTGCCTGGGATACAAGATCGGAGAGCTCCTCCAGGTCTCTTTTCATGTAGTCCAGGGAGGTACGTCTCAGGTCATTCACACCAACATGGACAATGACAGTGTCATATTTGTACTTATTGTGGAGTGATCTGAGTGCATGCGTTATGTGGCGGATCCTGGCACCTGACAGGCAGCTAACAGTAACTTTCTCCTTGTTTAGTCTAGTGAGTGGAACATCAGTGTGCCTGACTATAGAGTCACTTATGACTAGAGTGCTGGGTACGTTGTTATGCCTTATGGGCTGTGGTTGAGTGGCACACTGAGTTTGTGGGCTATGTGTCATTTGGGTTGTGTTGGGGGGGGTGGAGTTTGCTTGCGTTTATGTTTTGGATGTCCCTGATGCTTGGGCAGGTTTTTATTGAGAGCCTCCACGAATGTAGGTGGGTGTTTTGTGTTTCTATGTGTGTGTTTTGGTGGTGTGGGTTTTGAGGGACTATGTGATGAGTGTGGTGTGGTGCAAGTGTTTACCCTCTCCTCTTGACTGTCTCGTCCAGTCTTGGGTGAAGACAGCTTTGCTTCCAGTTTGGCTATATAAGTGCATCTCTCACAGGTTGTAGTATTGGGTGGTAGGAAGAGAGGGTTGTCTGTGTACATGAGGCAATTGCTGCATTGCCCCAAGATGCCCAGATTCATCAGGTAGACAGGAGAAATCACTGGGAGCTGACCCTTAGACATGCCTCGATAAGTGCTTATTTAGTAAGTACTAAAAACTGCTTTCCACTAGACAAGTGAGGAAAGTTGAGTGCTGTAGTAATTTGCAGCTTATGTAGTGCTTACAATGAGTTCTGAACAAGTGCTGAGTTCAAAGAAACAGATTTGAGTGCTGAAACTAGAAAACTGGCTAGTTATAAGAAAAAAAAAACTAAGCTAGAAGGCTTCCCTCCAACACAGAAGGGCTTGGGGGCTCAGAAGCCTACAAACAGTCTATACCACTTAACAGGAAAGGCAGGAAACAAGCTTAATTTTTTTTCCTTCTGTTTCCCAGATGCTCTCTTTGTACACAGTAGGAGTGCCTGAAATCAGAATATGATCTCACTGCACTCAGTTGAGTGAGCAAATGAGATGGGCCCAGGAGTATCCAAACACAAATTTACAAGAGGGGCGGGCAGTTTCAAGGCCACTAAGATTAACACCAAAACAAAAACAAAAACACGTAGGGTGGGTGGGACTAACTGAAGAGCAGAGTCAAAACTTCCAGTTCAGTTAATATATATTCCTGCAACATAGCTAAATCAATTTAAATACTGTATTCTTTAAAAAAAAAGTGCAGATAAAGGTACTTAAATTCTCTTATACGTACAGTTGAATACAGCTAGATCTTAGCCAAAGCTGAGGTTTTTAAGCAGAAAATATTTTAAACTGTACCACTTAAATAGCCAAGGACAGGAAATCAAAGAATGTGGCTACCCCCACACCTGTAATTACTAACAAACAATAAAATTCAGCAAGCACTGACTGAAGAGCAGAGTCAAAACTTCCAGTTCAGTTAATATATATTCCTGCAACACAGTTAAATCAATTTAAATACTGTATTCTTTGAAAAAAAGTGCAGATAAAGGTACTTAAATTCTCTTATACGTCCAGTTGAATACAGCTAGATCTTAGCCGGCCAAAGCTGAGGTTTTTGTTACTCATATTCCTTACTCTTTCCTCTCTTCTCAAAATAATGCCAAATTCTCCAAGAAGCTCACTCCTTCCAAAGCGAATATACTTAACCTTTTCTAAATGTCTTCCACCATGTTGTACTTTCTGCAGTTGAGTAACGGACAGGCACAACACCAAATATTTAACATAAAGTGCACCAAACTCTAGTACAAGTTCAAAACTTCAAATCTATAAAATTCCAGTACTGTTTTGACAGTTGTTAGCCTGAAGAGCTGAATATGAAGTGACATTGCTGTGATGCAAGTAATACAGCAGCCAAAAATTGATGAAAAGTAGAGATTATGTGGGGACTTGTACAAAGTGGATTCTTAAATAGGTACTACTCATTGTTATAGGCACTTTGCTACTTTTTTTTGCCAGGATGAATCTCCTCACCCTAGAGAATATCACAGTGAATTTTAAGCCTGCCAAACAAAATAGTACCTATTTTTCAAAAATAACTTTTAAGTAAACAAGGTACTTACAACAGAGCCTGGTTCCCTGAGATCTTGTGCTGATAATCCAAGGCTTTCAATGTCTGACTTGAAAAGGCTACAGTCTTTCTCCTTTTTCCACCTGGCTCTTTTAATATTGTGAGAGTCAACGTTATTACACGGACACAGAACCTGAAAGAACAATGAAAACGTAAGTGCTGGTAAAGGAACGCTTTCTGCATCAACAGATGTCTGCATTCCATGGCAAACGACTACGCCGACATGTAACAATATGAATTAAACATTATTACTCTGCAGTGATAGTCTTCTATGTTGAATATCATCAAAGTGCCACACTAATACAATCAAGTCATCCTAGATTATCAAATACCAAGCTGCAAAACAGTCATAACCACACTGAAAATGAGGTTACCCAATTGTACAGTCACATACTGTTTTCAAACCCAATCAGGATCTGCTCCAAAAACTGTGTTAAGATCTTAAGTCTGCATACAAACTCTGGGTTGAAAACATCAACACTTTTTGGATACTGCTCTCATGCATAAAGGCACAGAAAGGGGAAGCAGAAGACGTGGCTGATTGGTGGAATAGACCACTCTGGAGGACATAAAATATTCATCTTGGACATTTGCACATCCACTATGCAAAGCAATCACAAGAACAGCATCCTTCAGCAGTTAAGCAAAAAGGTGGCAATGTTTCTCTACTGAGATACAAGATCTTTTGACAGCAAAGTCAAAAGGCAACCTGCACTTACACAGAGGATAACTTTTCTAAGCCTTCATCAGTGTAGGTACTCCATAAACAGAATAGCGCACTTTCTACCTACTTTCTTGCAAAAAAAAAAAAAAAAACTTACGACAAGAGAAAGTTAGGAAAAGAACAATCCAAAATGAAGTACAGTTGTGTAAGTAGACTTATCATAATGGCAGAAGGTTGAATGATCACTGCTGCAGTAGCTCTATCTATACGGGTTATATGTCCTATCTAGGATATAACAGCTGGCCAGCATCCAAAGCTTAAGAGCACCTTCCACATGCCCAGAACACTGATAGCTTGAGCAGAGCTGGAGAAAATCAGCAGCTTGGGAACCAAGCCCTTTAAGGGCTTTCATGACAACTGAGAGAGAAAGAGACTACAGCCTTGAAAGAGGACAATGCTAGGTACATCAAAATCAATGCTCACACCCAGACAAAAAAATTACACAAAAACAAGGGGTACAGAAGAAGGCATGTCTGCTGCAACAGTGACTACTCGAACATCTGCTTATACAGCAATACTATGCTCATCCTTTGATCACTGCTGCATTAGCCCTAACTACACGAGTAGAATACCACAGCTTACAAAGTTTGGAAGAAGAAAGGATGAGGGTCCGGGATTTCCTGGAGAATGGTCCTAGCAAAGCCTGCCCTAGACCTGGAAAAGGACTCTAGTTTCTAGTGCTTTGTAATGGTATGTAAAGAGGACCAGTATACTGCTTCTAGAATACTTCTACAGTCCACCCCCTTTTCTAAAAGCCAAGGCCCTAGTAGAATGTGCCTTGCCCCTGCCTGGAACTGACTTGTTACAGTGGGAATAACAAACGGAAGTAGCATGAGATGACAATTTGGGCACTGCCTGCTTTGACACAGGTTGTCTTTTTTCTTGCCCTCATAAGAAATTAATAAAACATTCAGAATTTTTGATCAGTTATTTCTATCAATATAGTATCCAAGTTGTCTGTGGACATCCAAAGTATGAAGAATCCTTTCTCCCTCATTTTTTAGGTTCTGGAAAGAAGATAGGGAAGATGGATAGCATGGCTCAAAATAAAACTTGGATTCCACTTTAGGTATAAAAATGATTAGTTCTCAAAGAAACCTTACCTCTTTGGAAAATGTGATAAGGTTGCCCTACACAGTGATGGTGAACCTATGACGTGTGTCAAAGATGATACACCAGTGTTCACCAATACCCAAGTTACCAAAGAAACTGAATGAACAAAAATACAAGAAATATGTGACCCCTCACTTGTTTATTAAAACTCAGCAACATAAAAGTCATTAATTGATGTTAATCAAATGAAATACAATGTGTTCCATATTTTTTTCAATTCACAATTACTATTAAACGGAGGGTGATTTTTTGGTGCATTATTTTAAGCCCAATTATCAGTATGCATATAGTTTTCGCTGTTATAAGTCACTGATTTTTCTTTTACTTTTATAATACACAGCAGCACACACGATTGGACTGCATTTTTTAAATTAATGAAGATGTAAAGAATTGTTTCTCTTTTGTTGCCAGCAGAGTCAAGATAAGCATTTTCTGAATTTTTGACACACTTGAGTCCAAAAGATTCGCCATCACTGCCCTACAATAAGAGCTTGCAACTCACTCTTACTGCAGAAGTTATAGGAATCAGTGGCACTGTCTTCCATGTTAAAAATTTCAGATCAACCTGATGAGTTGGTTCAAATGGAGCAACAAAAATGTTTTCTAAAACAAAATTAAGATCTCAATGAGGAGCCACCTACTTTCCACATGGAAAGGTATGCAAAACCCTTTTCAAAAATATCTTGACATGGGAATACATTGAAAGAGGGAGTTTCCATGACCAGACATGCTGAAATGGCTGATGAGCCTTGACAGAGGAGTAAGAAAGGCCAGAGAAATACTGGCCATAAAGGGGTCCTGGTTCTGATTATGGCACTAACTAGAAAATCTTTTTCATTTGCCAATATATAATTTTTTGAGTAGTAGGTTTCTTTGCCTCCTTTAACACCTGCTGCATATCATCAGAAAATATGTGCCTAAAAGTTACTAACACTACCATGCATGGAAATTAGCTGGTTATTTCAAGTTCGGGTGCACAGAAAAAAAACAACACATCTTTTGTGGGTAGGTCCAGTCTGTGAGGAAGTGTATAATTGCCTTTGGCTACTTCCAAAAGAAGGTAGAGCCACTGTTGCCTACACCAGAAGCATGTCTCCACAATGACTTTTGGAGTGTGCTTCTGAATCTTTACAATGATCATGGATATCAGTGGAAATGTAAGCAAGAACATTCCCGTCCAAGAAAAAAAGAATAAATCCGTTTTCCAGGCTTGCTGGCAAGGAGTCCTTTGCTTGTTGTGAATGGAGGTGAACAGATTGTCCTAAGTGTTCCCTGCAGCTGGATCAAATCTTGGAAATTCCCCAATCCAGTTTTCGTTTCTAAGGGTCTGCCCTGGTCTTGCTCAGCCCCAATGTTTTGTTTGACAGAATGTAAGAAGCCTGTTGAGTGAATCGGTATAGCCCAGGCTACCACGGCTAATATGAATAGAGCACAAGATCTGTCCCTCCCTGTTTATGTACCACATCACTGCGGTGTTATCTGTAATCATTTGTAGAGGTCCTGGGGACTACAAATGATTCGAGAAAGTTGAGTGCATTTATGTCAGAAGAAAAAATTAAAATGAGTCACATCTGCCTCAGGCGATGAATTTTCCTTTATTAGTAGTTAACCAGATTACACAGCATGTTGGCCAAGATATCCGGTCTGGACTGATCTGATCTCCTCTGATCTGATCAACTTGTTTACTGACCTCAACTTTTATACTGCAAGCAAAACAACTTTTTGTTACATTTCTGACCGTTGACAGTTGGCTATGAAAAACATACAGGATAAACATGTTTATCACAAATTACCTCAAACCCACAGCTAGTACAGAATATTCAAGAAGTACTGAATGTTCAATTCAACAAGGGTAGCTCAAACTTTCCAGGAGACACAGCCTGCCCCAGTAAATTAACTCTTACTCGGCCGTGCATCCTTATCCCAGGCTTCACTGAGCTATAACCAAATCTCTTTATTCTGAAATGCAGAAAACAGATATTATTCAGGTTCATAAGCAATGCTGCATTTTGTTCACAAATGAGGCCCATCTTTGATAGGCATATCCCAACAAATAACATGTTCACTTTGCAAGAACAGGAAAAAGACAAACAGTATGTTTTTAAAACTTTTTCTCTTAACATTTCCCCCCTGAAAACACTTTTGTCTTTTATTTCAGCAATGTATGGTAAAAACTAAGTTTTTCTTTGCATACATTACTTCATTGGCAAGACAAATTTTTAAACTTCAAAAACATTTGCAGAGAGTCACATTTCAATGTATTCACTTTCACCAGTCTGTTGCAATTGCTGGTACATCGTCTTCGTAACAGCAGTATCAACCAGTCTTTGTAGAAGACCTCTGATACAGGGTATACAACAACAACCACATACCACCACGATAGCCACAGCGACTCCAACGGACACCAGGAAACTACTGATGAGATGACTCCATTCTCCAAACCACGCTTGTAGAAAGTCTATAAAGGGATTATTTACCCCAGAGTTCTCTGCCAATTCTTCGGATAACATCTCCAAACCTTTCAAAGCTCGAGTGATACTTCCATCAGGCGCAGTGTTGTTTGGAATATATGTACAACAGAAAGTCCCAAACATCTTGCAAACTCCTCCTTCTTTGGCCAGGAGCATATCCAAAAGCCTTGATCTGAGTTTGTTGTCTCCACATAACCACCATACGTCTGCTAAACTATAAGTTTGGTTCTCCAGAAATGGATTCCCATTGCCATTCACAGTAACATTGCAATAGTTCTGTCCCATATTGCCATAACTTTTTCCCTGTGCCATCTCTGGAAATGCACATATACGAACCTGGATAGGAAATCGCTGCAGGCGGTTTCTCAACTTTGCTTATGACCAGAAAACGCTGAGTTTCATCTTTGCATTTATCTTCAGTTTTGTTGAAGAATAATTTCAACAGACACATTAGAGGTTACCTTCATCTTGCATCAATGGGACTGTTGCTAATTGTTGTTTACCTTCAGCACAATAAATACAGTTCTCATGATGTGCTTCTCGGGTACTATATATAACCCAAGATAACCATTCATTATGGTGTACGAATCCAGTCTCAAATAACAATTGTTCTTCTTTTGTGAAGGCAAAATCTGCTTTATTTGTAGCATTCTTAAGGCTTTGTACTTTAAGTTGGAGGGTCCCCAAAGGATCAGTTCTAGTTGGAAGAGACACTCAGATTCCATAAACTCCTGAATCACTTTCTTGTGATGACACAATGGTTAAAGTAACTACTCCGGTACCTTGGAAATGCGCAAATTTATTCTCTGTTGCCTGCTTTTATCTCTCTCTGGTATCACTGCACCACTTGTTTCCCATCCATTCACATCTGTTGACCACCAAACACGACCAGGACGTACAGTCTCTATTGCACAAGTATTTTGCACGAGTCAAGAAATTATTATTGTTCCATTTAGAACAGTCCAAAATTCCTTCACAAAGTTTCACCTTAAACACAGTAGTAACACCTGTTTGCGCTTGCAGTACCACCATTCCTTTTTCTCTTGCAACTGTTCCTTCTCGCCTGGACATATTTACTTTCGCCACCAAAATCATCATGTGACAGTTCAAGTACCAGTTGAACATGGCCATCCTCCCTAAGGACTACCTCACGCCGTTGGTTTCTTCACTGGGTTTGAGACGAACTAACCCCTATTGGGCTAATCCCCCTTTGTAGCCAGACTTTGCGCTCAGAGGTCCGGTGGAGTTTGACCAATATCAATGGCAGAAGGAAGAGCCTTGAGTTTTTTTTACAGTAGGTGATATGAATTCACGAAATCCTCTCAGCGATCTTTACAGCCGTAGGTGTCGAGATAAGTACTTGGTATGGGCCTTCCCACCTGGGGGATGACCAATTCTTTCTCTTCACAATTCGGATCCACACCCAATCCCCAGGTGCCACACTTAACAAGGTTTCATTTCTGGAATCTGCAAAGGAGTCATTGGTTACAAGAGATTTGACATTTAGCAGCTTCTTCATATAATCCGCTAGATCCTCACCCCCCCCTCACATTCCGCTGGCAACAATCCTTGCCACTGCGGGACGTAATATGGTCTACCAAACAAAAGTTCAAATGGTGTAAGTCCTTTGTAGGAAGGTGAGATTCGCATGTACAGGAGTGCCAACGGAAGGCACGCAGTCCATGACCAATGTGTTTCTGCCATTAGTTTGTGGAGCTTACTCTTCAAGACACCGTTGTGTCTTTCCACCAGTCCAGCTGATTGGGGATGGTAAGCACAATGATTTTTGAGATCAATTTGAAACACTTGACCCAATTTCTGAACAATCTGGTTAACAAAATGAGACCCATTATCACTGTAAATGCGTCTTGGTAGGCCAAATTGGGGAATTATTTCTGTAGTCAAAAGCTTTGCTACTGTTTGTGCATTCGGATGCTTCACTGGAAAAGCTTCTACCCATTTAGAAAAAGCATCAATAATGACTAAACAGAACCTTTTTCCCTCTGAGGGTGTCAATTCAATAAAGTCCATACAGAGTGTGTGGAATGGATACGGAGGGGTAGGGAATGACTGCTGAGACTTCTTAACTCCCCCCTGAGCATGATACTTTGCACATAATAAACAAGATAAACAGAATTGCTTTGCATAAGTTGAAAACCCTTTACACCAAAACACCTTAGACACTATTTGAATCATCGTCTGTACTCCTACATGGGCAGGTCCATGGCTAACCAATGCCGCATACCTAAAAAGGTTTGAGGGTAATACCATTTTGCCATCTGATGCCCTATACAACCCCACTCTGTTGAGTGATACCATATTTTACCCAACGACATTTTTCCTTCTGTGTCGTCAATGTTTGCATTACTTTTAGTGTTTCTAAGTCTAAGAGGTGTCCGGGCTCCGAATCATTATCATGTAAAAGCAAATCATTTTCTTGAGCTGCCTTTTTTGCAGCCATATCAGCAAGGGCATTTCCTCTGGAGACAGGATCTTTTCTGTTGGTATGTGCGGAACATTTACATATCGCTATCTGAAGTGGTAGTTGCACTGCATCTAACGACTGTAAAATTAAATCTCTGTGATTTATTGGTTTGCCTGTCGCAGTAACCATTCCCCTATTCTTCCATAGTTGAGCGAAAACATGTACAGTGGAGAAAGCATATTGACTATCTGTATAAATTGTCACTTTTTTACCCTCCCCTAAGGTACAAGCAAGAGTCAAATCCACCAACTCAGCTGCCTGTGCAGAATAAATGTTTGACAATCCTTTTGCCTCCAAAACTTCAGTTTCTGTGGTGACAGCATACCCTACTAGTGTTTTTCCTACAGTGTCTTTCTTTGCTGATCCGTCTACAAACAAAACGAGATCAGAATCTATCAACGGAATATCCGTTAAATCTGGTCGGGGAAGTACTTTGTCATGAATGCTCTCTAAATAAACGTGTGGAGTACCTTCTTCTGGAGTTGGCAAAAGTGTCGCCGGATTAAGAGTAGTACATCTTTCTATGGTCATATGAGGCTGTGTCAGCAGCACTGTCATACATGACAAATGTCGACTAGGAGATAAAAAGGTTATCTTATCTTGCAAAAGTATAGTAGCTACTGAATGTGGAACCCGCAATTGTAATGGGTGAAACAAAACTAATGATGCTGACGCTTGTACTGCCATGGCAGCCGCCACCACAGCTTGAACACAATGCGGCAATGCCCTTGCAACAGGATCTAATCTGGAGGAGTAGAAAGCTATTGGCCTCTGTTTATCCCCATGTACTTGTACCAGAACTGAAGTCGTATATCCTCCCTTACAATCAACCATTTGTACAAACGGCTTAGAATAGTTTGGAAAACCCAAAACAGAGGATCCTGCTATCAATTGCTTAATTCTAATAAATGCCTGTATTGCCTTATTTGTCCACTGTATATTATTCTTAGCCGCCATGGAAGTATCATAGATCAGTGCGGTCAATGGCCCTACTTCCTCAGCATAGTTAGGGATCCAACTTCTACAAAAAATAGTCACACCTAAAAAGGACATCATCTCCCACTTAGTCGTAGGCATAGGTGCCTCAAGAATTGCTTGTTTTCTTTTGTTCTCCAATTGTCTACCTGCCTGCGAAATTAAATAACCCAAGTACTTTACTTGTGCTTTCCACAATTGTAGCTTTTCTTTATTTACCTTATGTCCTTGCTCAGCTAAAAAACTAAGGGCAAGGGTATTCTTTCTACAACTTTCCTGCGTGGGTGAGGCCAACAAAATATCATCTACATACAACAGAACCTGGCTCCCCTCTGGGGGAACAAACTGAGCTAAATTCACAGCCATTTCTTGCGCGAATATTGTCCGACTCTCACAACAGCCCTGTGGCAATCTGGTGTAGGTGTATCTTTTACCTTGATAAGTGAATGCAAACCAAAATCTACTCTCCTTATGTAGCGGTATGGAGAAAAAGGCATTGCTTATATCTATGACAGAAAAATATCTGTGCTGAGGTAATAAATCATTAAGTAATGTATAGGGGTCAGGGACCACCGGTGCTCTTGGGATCACAGCCGAATTAACTGCTTGTAAATCCTGAACCAACCTCCATGACCCATCCGGTTTCTTTACAGGAAACAACGGAGTATTGCAGGGCGAATCTGGGCATTCAACAAGAATTCATACCTGTTTTAGCTGCTCAATGACTGGCTTAATTCCTTCATCTGCTTGTTTACTTAGTGGGTATTGGTGCTTACGAGGTCTAAAACCTGACTTTGGAGTTGTACAAATTTCACCTGCTGTTTTCATCAGTCCTACATCCCCTTTACCTTTTGACCATAAATCTACAGGTAAGGCACTTAACGCACTATCTTCCTCTTGAGTTAGGAGGATTTGTCATGTCATTTCTGTTTTGTCATCCCTGAGGTGCACACTTGGTTGTGCCCAAGTCACCCAATTTAATCTTTGTACCTGGATCTGTTGATCCTTCAACTGACCTTCGGACATTGTGTCCCAATTTACCACCTTTTTCGCCAAATCTACCCAATGTGTCCCCACCGCTTTAGTAACTGAAATATGTGGGCTATAACCTGAGCGATATAAAGAACTCATGTCCTTGGTCAAAGTACAGGTCACTACTGTATTACCTTGCTTATCCCAAAACATATCATTCAAAATTATCCTTGCACATTTGTGCCTAAAGAATTCTTTTTCAAATTCTTTAGCCGGACCAGGGGCCTGTCTGTAGTACACAGTACAATATAAGTGTGCCGCAACCTGCGGTGACCCGCTCCTAGATTTACTTAAAGCTAGGTTGATCAAATCTGTATCAACCCTCCCCGGCCCGTTTGAAATCAGGTTCTGGCTATACCAGTAAAACAAGTCTTGTACTCCTTGTACCACCAAGCCATCCGTTAACCTTTTCATCTCAATGCCTTTAGGTGTGGGAATTGCCGCTATTCCAAACAAATGCATCAAATCTCTTCCCAGCAAATTAACTGGACAAACTTTCGATATAATTACCCTACACCTAACAGTTTGGTTTGTTTGAAAATCTGTGAACAATAGAGGATGAGACAGTGGTTCCTTATAGATTTTCCCGTTTGCCGCTTTCACAAGGACAAACTCATCTGTTTCGCAGTTCGGGGGTAGAACTGCTGGACCCAAAAGTGTACGCGATGCACCTGAATCACATAAAAACTCCACTTTCTGTCCCTCAACCAAAAACTCTATCATGGGTTTTTGATCCAGATGCATAGCAATACCCAAATGTGCCAGGTTTATGACTTCATAGCCACAATCCCGCCCTTCCTTAATTTCCTGGGTGTCCTGACATTCATCGCAGAGAGTGTCTGCCTCATCATCATCACAATCATTCTCGCTTTCTTCTTGTCTACAATAATCACAATAATGAATTTGGCACCTTCCTTTACTATCATATAGTCATGCGGAGCCCTTGTTTGTAAGCTGTGGGGGATGTTGCCACTCTTCGCAGTCAGCAGCAAAGTGTCCACGTCTACCGCATTTAAAACATTCTCCATGTTTTAACCTCCCTTCATATTCCTCTGAATCTCCACCCGGTTTATTTGACGTGTCCCATTTCGGGCCCCCACGTCTTTGTATGCCACCACGGCGCCCTTGCCCCCTTTGGTCATGTACCAAAAATATACCACCATCATCCCCTACTGCTAACACTTGTACTTTCTTTTTCTTTTTTAAATTGAAATGTTGCTCAGCATGCCGTGCATATTCAAACAAAGGTTGCAATCTACATGTTCTGTGTTCAACCATATGCTTAGTTATAAAACTATTTATCGGTGCCTTACAACCTTTAAGAAAAGCGTTTTTCAATTGCTGTTCGTACGGACTATCAGTAGTCTGATCCTGCGAAATCATCATTCCACAATGGTTATTGAACACTTCTGTCAATCTTACAATATAGTGATCTACAGATTCATCATCATTTTGGATGCACTGATTTATTACTGTCCAATCTGCTCTTGGACGCCACTTATCAGAAATTCTCTTCAACAGATCAGTGACTTGTGTGTCTAACACCCCAGAATTATGCTTTAATGTAGTGCCGTCATCTGCCTTACATGTCCAAGTACCACAAACTAAGTGCCAATCTGGACCCAGGATTTGTCGCACTACTTGTTCTACTTCTAAACCATTTAGATAACAAACGCATACCAACTATGTCCTCAGAAAACTTTTGAAAATTAACCTTGGGATGAGGAATACCATCCGTAGCTCGTTTTATATCCTCTCTAGCCCAGGGACGATAAACTAAAATAGTTGGCTCTTGTCCAACATCCCCTGCTTATGGGTTTGCAACTTGTATTAAGGGAAGGGCTTCTGAGTGGTCAGAAAGTTTAATGGCCCAACGTCCTTGCCCTGCTGGTCCTGACCTTAACTGCATAGGTCGGTCTACCTGTTGCAAAGCAACCTTGGGTATTACGGGAATTTGCAGGTAAATTGGAGGGGTCACAACATTTCCTTGAGCAGCCAATAACCCACCCTGCTGTACAGATCCCACATCTTCAGACTGATATTGAGGAGGTTCCGCCGGTACAGCAGCAGCAATTTCCCCATACGGTGGGGCAGTTGCCTGCCTTTGCACCGCACAAACTGTATGCTCATCCTCCTTATCTAAAAATAAAGCTACTTTTCCACTTGGCACCAGTGATCCCTTTTGACTTATTTTTTTCTTTTTCCTGGCACTGTTTTTCTTTTATAGCTCATTTATTTGCCTCTTCTAACCATTTTTGTGTTTGGGTAAATCCCAATTGTCTTTGTTTTTTAGTTCTAGTTCCCGCATCTCTTTTCAAATCTCTAACCAATTTTGCACAGACATTCTTATTCAGTGTACCATCAAAATCATATCTCGACTTCCACTTTTTCAAAAATTTAACATTATTTTTGTTTAAACCTTTCATATACTTAGCATCAACATTTAAACAGGCATCACACTCACACTTGCAGCAACTCGAACCCATGTTTCCCCAAGATTTCTTATTTTACCTTCCCTTTTTTTTCTTTCCTTTTTTTTCCTCTGGTATTTAGGACTGTATCAAAATTATTTTACAGGGCTTATTATAAAATGGGACTATCTTAACGAGTGACCCTAACAAAGTAATCTTAACAAGTAATCCAACCCATCCTTAACTAAAAATAAAACCTTGTCGACAAGATTAAATTAAATTAAAAGAAATTTATTTTTCATCCTACCTGAACCAGATGAGACTCCGTTTCCCCTTTTCATTCAGAAACCGTCCATCAGATAGGGATCAGAGAGCGGCCGGCCTCCTTTCAATGACAAATCAGTCGGAGGGCTTTCAGTCAAGGGAATCTTAAGATGAGAAACCCTCACCTGCACAGGTTTTTCAGTCTCTCTGTCGGTCTGATCCATATCTTCGTAGAGGTTTCCGGTCCGAAGGACCAAAATGTCAGAAGAAAAAATTCAAACGAGTCACATCTGCCTCAGGTGATGAATTTTCCTTTATTAGTAGTTAACCAGATTACACAGCATGTTGGCCAAGACGTCCGGTCTGGACTGATCTGATCTCCTCTGATCTGATCAGCTTGTTTACTGACATCAACTTTTATACTGCAAGCAAAACAACTTTTTGTTACATTTCTGACCGTTGACAGTTGGCTATGAAAAACATATAGGATAAACATGTTTATCACAAATTACCTCAAACCCACAGCTAGTACAGAATGTTCAAGTAGTACAGAATGTTCAATTCAACAATGGTAGCTCAAATTTTCCAGGACACACAGCCTGCTCCAGTAAATTAACTCTTACTTGGCTGTGCGTCCTTATCCCAGGCTTCACTGAGCTATAACCAAATCTCTTTATTCTGAAATGCAGAAAACAGATATCATTCAGGTTCATAAGCAATGCTGCATTTTGTTCACAGATGAGGCCCACCTTTGATAGGCATATCCCAACAAATAACATGTTCACTTTGCAAGAACAGGAAAAAGACAAATAACAGTATGTTTTTAAAAACTTTTTCTCTTAACAATTTATAACTGGCAACACCTCTTGAGTGTGTGTTCCAGTCTGCCCTTTTTGTTCCAAAGATCCTGCACTTTCATGCCCAAAGACAACAGCTCCTCAAGTAATGTCTAAGACATCTGTTGTTACAGACTGTAGAGGAGCTGGAAATGAGAAGCAGTTCCCGGTTTACAAATCCCAAAACTGGAATTTGAAATGTCATGGGGTGTTAATGACACCATACATTCTTTAGGTACAACTGAATCTTTCTCATCTTCTCTGGCAAGAGAAATGATGAGAATAATCAATGCCATGAATCCTAGTACCCTGAGAAATTCCACTGATGAAACTACAGACTAAGTGGAAAAAATCCGGAATAGATCTAGATGTTGCTCTACTTTTTCCCGTGGAAGAAAAGCTCTTTGAACTGGAGTATCAAGTAGACATGCCAGGAATAAAATCCAATAGGATGAAGTCAAACAAGCCATTACTTGTCCTTGCTTACTGGGATAGTACAACTAGGCAAAGCCCATTTTTAGTGGCGGCCTGGGAGAAAAACTTGCATTACAGTCTAACAATTATATATAAATGTACAATTTACAATGGCATACTATACATACATGTTTGACTTACAATGACATAATTAGTTGACACTGTCCAGTAGATTACTACAGGTAGAAGTTTACAGGTGGTTAAGCACTGTGTCATCAGCAACATTTGTGCTAGACATGTTACAGAACTATTTTTAAGTATTAACTTTTATAGTATAGAGTATCTAGGTAACCATTTCAAGAAGCTACAGACATTTTGAGAATATAACTAGTGTGTGGTAGAGGAGGTAAGAAGTTAGAAAAGATTTAGGTGAAGTGAGAAAAGGGAGAAGGGAAGGGATATGTATGATTGGAAAGGGAGTAGGTTAAGACAGGGAAGAAAGATGGAAGAAATCCTGGGAAAATGGAGAGTCAGCCTGGTGCTAAGCATATGACATGACCAATATTTATTCAGATTTAGTGTTAGCTGTTTTTTTTTTAAAGTGTGGTAGTTTGTCAGCGAGTTGTGTGTGTTCTGGGATGGTGTTCCATATGGTTTTGAATGCTGTCCTTGAAACCCAGTCTGTAAAGATCTCTTACCAAAATAAGAGATTTCGGACACTTTAAAGAGTCTGCAAAGAAAGCAAGTTGCTTAAAAATGGAAAAATGTGAATACCTTGCAGTCTGGATTATCACAGTATCAAAAATATTATTGAAGAAAACTGGGACATTGTCACAGGAAACCCTTTTCTGATTAACATCTTAGGTGAAGCCCCATCATTTGTTTATAGGAAGGCCAGGAATATTAGACGTTTTGTTGAATTTAAACCTAGACCATGTGAGAAAAGCACTAAAAGATGTGAAACTAATTGTACATTTTGTATATTTATACAGCAAGGTGATAGTTTTTATTGCCCTTATTTAAAGAAGATCATTAAAACCAGTGCAGGGGGTGACTGTAACACTAAAAAAGTAATTTACAGGGCACAGTGCGAATGTGATGCATTCTATGTGGGCAAGACTGTAAATAAACTCAAGCGAAGGATTTCATGTCATCTGTCAGAAATCCGCTCTGGATGTAAAAATAATGCACTAGCCAAACACCTTTCTCTTCATAAAAGACACACAGGTTTTAAGTTCCAGATCCTGGATCGCATAGACATGGGTGATCTTGAAGGAGACATCCCGAATATTCTGGAGAAACAGGAACTCATGTGGCAATTAAAGCTGAACTCTTTTAGAAAGCCTGGACTAAACTACTTCTGTTCAATTAAAAGTGCACTGGAACTTAGAAAATTGCCACATTGTTTACATGACTAAGTGTATTTTATTTTTTTCTACAAATTGGTTTTAAATACCATTTTAAATCATTTGACATTTAAGTGTATATTTTGTTTCCATCATCATACATATATTTTTTTACTTTTTTCAGGTTCTCTTTTTTCCACTTTATTCAAAATGATGGTAATAACAATACTAACTAATTATACAATTATATAGGTTTTTAGGGTTCTTGTACACAGACCTGAAGAAGTCTAGAAGGACGAAAGCGATCTTTGTTAATAGGTTATGAAAATAGAAACTGATTTTTACATGCAAAATGTATATGTATATATTTATATATAATTTTTGATCAAAATGAACTAAGGTTGATATATTTCCAGCCATGTAGTATATTGCCTTGTATAAAATCACAGACTTAATAATTTGGTTAAATAAGATGTACCATTAAAGTACATTAGGGCTACATATTATTATGACAGCTACTAGGTAGGGCAGGACCAGCTCGAATGTCACACTGATGGGGGAAGGGATGTGAATTTAACATGTGTACCAATAACACTTTGTTTTACAGCACAGTAAACCACTCCCATGCCTGATAAAAAGTATATATATATATTTAGAAAGCTTGTGAGGAAATTATTACTCTATTTTTGTTTTACTTGGATCGCTTGTCTGTGTACTTAAAGGATTTTCGACTGGAAACGGACTGCCTGCCTTGCTTGGATTACTTTCGAATACTTAGTAATACTGTAGAATTATATATTTTCTATTATTACTTTTTGACTTGACGAGTTTACTTTCGCTACTTCTACTACTATTGTCTGATCTGATTAATATACAGTAATTAACTAGAAATATATGGACTGAAAATCTTCCACACAAAGAAGTTTCTTACACTGTTTTATTCTCACTGAAAGAGACATGCTGAAGCAAGCAAAGTTAAAGGAAGATATAAAGCGTACTTTTTCCAACTTGTCACCCTTGCTTGTTCCCTCTCAGGTTGATTTGGTGTTACAGGACTTGAATGGCAAGCTTAGGGAACTAGAATCTCTCGATTGAGAGAAAGAGAAGTAAAATCAAGAGGGATTCTCGTGATTATGAGAATAAGCATGCTTTTCTTTGGAAAACTAATGAAAGAAGGGACAAGAAAATTTTTCGTTCAAATGGGGGTTTAAAATGTTCACACTCTTGCTTCTTCTGATGGATTAACAAGTGGGATACGATAGTGATTAATCTACATATCCACCTCTTTCCAATGCCCAGTGTCCGGAAGCCATGCAAACTTTTCGTAGACAGGGAGATGACCAGAGTGGACAACAGAACAGAAAAAGGAATAAGAACTTTCAGGGACAGAATGTTCATACTAGATTGGACTATAGACCTCATTTTAAATGAGGGAGATGGAACTGAAAATTTACCAGTAAGTTTGGATAATGTGTCTTTTTAATTCTGTTTAGTGAATTTGTCAGGTTGCAATTTAAATGACAATGAGTGCCATATTTGGTTTAAAGTTTGTACCTACAGTTATTCCTCGCCTTCACGTGTTAAAACAAGATTTTTTTTTTTCCTGGTTAGGAAATTGCATTTAAAGTATTTTTTTTTTAATAGGACACACAATTCAAGGAATACTGAAGTTTCTGACCATGCTGACTCAGAGAATGAAAGTTTTATTTCTTGTATGTTACATGACAATAATGAAAGTTTTATTTCTTGTATGTCAGATTTTAATACTTATTGTTTGTTAGATAAGCCGCGGTGGTGCAGCGGTAGCGTTATCGCCTCACAGCAAGAGGTTCTCCCATTTGATTCTCGGCTGGAGCGCCTTCTGTGTGGAGTCTGGCATGTCCTCCCCATGGTCGAGTGGCGTTAGAAAGACATGCGTGAAATGGGCATGCCTTCGTTGAAGGTTGGGCGTCGAGCTGGCACCTCGACACCGTAAAAATCTACTGCCAATCATTAGTGGACCGGAGTTCAGCTGTGGCGACCCCTAACCGGGAAAGGCTGAAAGAAGAACATTGTTTGCTAGATACACATGCTATTTCCACTAAAAGTGCATTTATTCCCCCTTATATTAATGAGACAACAAAACACTTTTCTGCCATGCTTAACTATCATATAATATAACTGATAGTTTTGATAAACAAAGATGTTACATATAATGTGAGTAGGGCTGAATGGAAGTCGCTGCTTGATTTAGATTTAAGTCAAAGAAAAGATATTATAATTAAGCCCTCTGATAAAGGGAACAAAATAGTTATTTTACATATGTCAACATGTATTATGAACATCTAAGGCATGAGAATGTTTATAGAAAGTGTCACACTGTTGACTATAACAATGCTATGACACAATATAAGGTGTTATTACAGAAGGGGGTCAGACTAGCTATTTGGCACAAGGGGATATTGACAGAAAGTTTGATGTGGGTGGGTGTAAATTACCTGCCTTTTATTGTTTGCCTAAATTGCATAAAAGTTTGCAGAACCCTCCTGGTCGTCCTATTGTTGGTACCCACGGATACTTTTTTGCTAATATAGGCTTCCTTATACATGAATATTTAAAGTCTCATGTTATGAAGTTACAGTCATATAAAAGACATTCTTCATTTTTTGGACAAAATACAGGACATTAAGTGGAGTAGTGATATGCACTATGTGGTTATGGATGTGAAAAGTTTATACACTAGTATTAGACATCAGGATGGCATTAAAGCCTTGAATTATTTTTTGGGCAACTCCCCCCTGCCCTGTTGCATACCAGAACTTACACAATTTTGTTTATTAAATATTTTTTTTTGTCTTTGATGGATGTGTACACCATCAGTTGCAGGGTACTGCCATGGGGGCATCTTTTGCCCCCATGTATGCAAATTTGTTTATGGCACTTTTTGAGCTAGAATATTTGTATAAGCATGAGTTTGTGAAAAATAATGTTATTGCCTATTATAGATACATAGACTTAATTTTTGTTTGTAAAGGTGGTAGGCATAATGTTATGAATTTTCGGTTGGATTTAGAACAAAATGTTTATGGTGTGAAATTTGATGACATACAGTGTGGTAGCATGGTTCATTTCCTTGATTTAGTTCTAGAGGGTGTTAATGGTGGGAGCATTAAGACATCAATACATAGGAAATTTGCAGATAATTTCCATTTTTTGCATGGGGCTAGTTTTCATCCCCATTTGTTGGAAGCCCTATCCTATGGGGAGTTTCTTTGAATGCAGAGAATTTGTAGTCACTGGGGGGGGGGGTTTGTAAGAGAGTGTAGGTACACTTTTTACATGATTATTAATAGGAGTTATAACTACAATGTAGTTAAGAAGTCTTTACAAAGAGTTGTAGTATTCAGACTGGGGTTAAATCAGTGTCAAAATGCCATGCATGGAGAAAGGAAGAATACTGAATCTTGCAAAAATCAGATATATTTTGTTTCAGTGTAAAATAGTCTGAGCAATAGGATTAATAAAATATTATACAGCTGTTGGAAATTTTTACTTCAGGACATGGAATTGGAGAGAATAGCAGCAAATAGTCCTTGTATTTCCTACAAAAAAGGAAAAAGTTTGAAATATATTTTGGTTTCTAGCTATTTCTCTATGCCTAATGAGACACTGCATATAATTCCTGCCATGAAGGGCACTCACCCTTGTGGTGGTTGCTCTATATGTTTCTGTGTTACAGATTTTAAGAAAATAAATGGTATTAAGTTTTCTCCTGGTGGTAGCTTTTCATGTAATAGTGAAGGGATAATATATGCTCTCAGCTGCCCTTGTAATTTATTTTACATAGGAGAAAGCAAAAGGAAATTTACAGTAAGACTACAGGAACATACATAAGATAATAAAGAATGGTAAAATAGTAATGTTGCAATGCATTTTAAAACAGTTCATAATGCTGATCATTCGTTGTTAAAAGCTTCTGTTGTAAAGCAGGTTTTTATTAAAATTGGTGAAATATGTGATACTAAGGACAAACTTCTTTGTAAATAATCTGTTTATACTTAAAAGTTCAATACTATGGTAACTGTAGGTTTAAATTTAGAGATTAATTGGAAACAATTACTATGTAACTGAATAATTAACTGATGAATGGTGTTATATAAACTCTGTGTAAAGCTGTGTGTTTTGCATTACTCCTGGAAGGCCGTAAGCCGAGGCTCTAGAGTTTTGAGTTTTTTATTACACCTGTGTTTGTGCTGTGGCCAGTTGTGGATTTCTTCTTGCTGCTGTTCTTCAAGTTTTTACATACTCTGTAGTACCTGTCTGGTTTCCTTGGAGTAGGTGGTAAAGTATCAGGAGTTAGACTGGATTACATAAAGACATCATCCACAACATCCAGAACAGGAGAGATAGCTAAGGGTCTGTGCTGTGGGAAATCTAGAGGGTGTTAATGGTGGGAGCATTAAGACATCAATACATAGGAAATTTGCAGATAATTTCCATTTTTTGCATGGGGCTAGTTTTCATCCCCATTTGTTGGAAGCCCTATCCTATGGGGAGTTTCTTTGAATGCAGAGAATTTGTAGTCACTGGGGGGGGGGGGGGGTTTAAGAGAGTGTAGGTACACTTTTTACATGATTATTAATAGGAGTTATAACTACAATGTAGTTAAGAAGTCTTTACAAAGAGTTGTAGTATTCAGACTGGGGTTAAATCAGTGTCAAAATGCCATGCATGGAGAAAGGAATAATACTGAATCTTGCAAAAATCAGATATATTTTGTTTCAGTGTAAAATAGTCTGAGCAATAGGATTAATAAAATATTATACAGCTGTTGGAAATTTTTACTTCAGGACATGGAATTGGAGAGAATAGCAGCAAATAGTCCTTGTATTTCCTACAAAAAAGGAAAAAGTTTGAAATATATTTTGGTTTCTAGCTATTTCTCTATGCCTAATGAGACACTGCATATAATTCCTGCCATGAAGGGCACTCACCCTTGTGGTGGTTGCTCTATATGTTTCTGTGTTACAGATTTTAAGAAAATAAATGGTATTAAGTTTTCTCCTGGTGGTAGCTTTTCATGTAATAGTGAAGGGATAATATATGCTCTCAGCTGCCCTTGTAATTTATTTTACATAGGAGAAAGCAAAAGGAAATTTACAGTAAGACTACAGGAACATACATAAGATAATAAAGAATGGTAAAATAGTAATGTTGCAATGCATTTTAAAACAGTTCATAATGCTGATCATTCGTTGTTAAAAGCTTCTGTTGTAAAGCAGGTTTTTATTAAAATTGGTGAAATATGTGATACTAAGGACAAACTTCTTTGTAAATAATCTGTTTATACTTAAAAGTTCAATACTATGGTAACTGTAGGTTTAAATTTAGAGATTAATTGGAAACAATTACTATGTAACTGAATAATTAACTGATGAATGGTGTTATATAAACTCTGTGTAAAGCTGTGTGTTTTGCATTACTCCTGGAAGGCCGTAAGCCGAGGCTCTAGAGTTTTGAGTTTTTTATTACACCTGTGTTTGTGCTGTGGCCAGTTGTGGATTTCTTCTTGCTGCTGTTCTTCAAGTTTTTACATACTCTGTAGTACCTGTCTGGTTTCCTTGGAGTAGGTGGTAAAGTATCAGGAGTTAGACTGGATTACATAAAGACATCATCCACAACATCCAGAACAGGAGAGATAGCTAAGGGTCTGTGCTGTGGGAAATCTAAAAATTCCCAGAGTCTCTTTTTGGACTAAGGATAATCCTGGCATTCCCATTGGAAATGCTCTCTCAAAGTATGTAGGGTTTCACCAAAAGACAAATCCTCTGCAGGGGAAGCAGAAGGAATGGATTCATCTGCATCTGAATCCTCACAGACAGATAAGGGCATGTCTTCATATTCAGAAACCTCAGAGTCATCAGACTCTTGGTCAGTTAAAGCTGCTGGGGACGTCTCTTTCTTTTAGCAGGGGAAGGCTGGCTTCCCCTAATCAGCATGATCAGGTCTTCTGCCATTTTAAGCATTTGAGATTGTGGCAAGAAAGCAGGTGCTTGAGTTTGGGTCGTCATTGTTTTAGGCATAGCTCGTACTCTTGGCCTTAGAAACTCGGTAATTTTAGAAAGAACTGAAGATGCGAAAGTCGTCTGTGTCGAATATCGGTAATGCGAAGAACTTCCTCAGAAGCCAGTGCCTGCACAGCGGCTCCGGACCCATCCAAGGTAGAGACATCCACAGGTTCTGTAGTCAAAGAAGAGTCTTGCGGCATACTGGACTCCGAATGGGTCTCGGTAGCAGTCTAATCCATTGAAGCGGGCATCAGGGGCTGCGAAAGCGCCTCACTGAGTACCGGCGAACTGGTGACTAGCTTAACGGAAGCATCATTGGCAGTTTTGGACCTGTGCTGTTTCTGTCTTTATCCTTATGTTTTTTTGGAAGATCAGTAGTCAGATTGCTTACCAAAGCCATTTTGGAATACGGAGATTGAGAACAAAGTATTTAGCTACAATAAGAGCCCGACGACAAATAGTTTGGGTGTTGAACAAAGGACAAAACTGACAGCGAGGTACGTCGTGGTCTGGGCCAAAACAGGTGATGCAATAAGAAAGGAAATCTCGGTGTGGTATTTGCTTTCTACAGGCGAGACAATTAACTTTTTCTGACATCGGTTAGAGCAAGAAAAAAGGATCCCCAGAGGAGTATTTAGCTTTAGAAGACTTCAGGATGATTCAATTTCAGAATATTCGGGCCAACTGAGGGCTACCCCTGGCAGGATAACACAAGTGTGATGACTGCAACAGTGGAACACGAAGAACATTGGAGGCAATGTGGTGGTCTAATGTCAGGTTGCTACCAACCTGGGTGCCCAAGTCCCTCACGACTGACTGCATGCTTAGTACATTATTAATGTGATAATTAGTGGGGATGACATTTTCCCCAAAGGGGATAATGATGCATTTATTGGCATTCAGTTTGAGGCCATGCCTCTGGCACCAGTCATTAGTTTGGGTAAGGCCCTCTTGGAGGATGCTCAGATCACTAGGGGAATTTAAGACAGTGCCCAACTTCCAGTCATCTGCAAACTTGGTCAGCCACAGACCACTGGTTTTGTCTTCCACCTCAGAAAAGTATATCCCAAACAGTAGAGGCCCCAAGACCGATCCTTGGGGTGCACCGCTCATTACGAGTCAACTACTAGACGTGGCTTCCCCTACTTTTACTGAGTGGTTTCTATCAGTGAGCCAGGTAGCTACCCATCTGGTAACATATGGGTTGATGCCTAGCTGGGATAGTTCAACTATTATGCCTGATTGGGGAAGAGTGTCAAAGGCTTTGGCTAGGTCAAGGTAGGCGGTGTGCACCATCTTCCCCTTGTCCATGGCTTTGGTGACTGTTTCAAAGAAGTTTAAATGGCATGATCTCCCTTTGACAAAACCAAACTGTGTGGGGTCAAGCATTTCGAGGTTGCCAATGTCCTTGTTTATAAGGTCTATGATAATGCTTTCCATGGCCTTGCAGATCAGGCTAGTTAGACTGATGAGCCTATAATTGCTTGGGTCAGTGGATGCTCCACTTTTGTGTAGAGGGATGACAGTGGCTGTCCTCCATTCAGCTGGAATGAAGCCGGTGCTCAGGCTTGGGTTGAATAGGGTGTCTAATGGAACTGACAGCTCATGCCTGAATTCATGTAGGATACAGCCAGGGATGTTATCGGGTAACATGTTAGAGTAAATGCTAAGAACCCCCTCCCTCCAAAAAAGTTATAGACTTACATAATGAAAGATTCTTTCATTCATGTCTGTCCATTATGATCTATGGGTCCATGGAGCTGCTTATCAGATTCAATTCGGCAACACCAGTACTCTAGTCTCAAGCTCCTTCACCTTTTCCCCTTCCATAATGCATCATTCCCCTACGCTACTCCACATCTCAAGTGATGCCTGAGAATCAGGAGAGGAATACTAATTTGGATACCACAACTTAGAAACACACTGTATACACAGAACAATCCTTCAAGTCTTACAAAACAAGTAATGGGGGGTGAGTGGGAGGGTTTGTCATAATAGATGGACATGAATGAAAGGATCTATCATTATGGTAAGTACATAACTTTCATATCCTATTCATTCAGTCAGTCTAGTCCAACCTACTGGTCAGAATTCTCGGCTGCAATCTTCCTGGGTGGCCTTACGACAGGTGATATTTTAAAACGGTAGAGCCAAAGGGAACCCGGACTTTGAAGACATAGTCCAACTTGTAATGTTTGATGAAGGCATGTATGAAGAACCAAGGCTGCAGCATCACAAACCTCATCAATTGATGATGATCTAAAGATGGCTATGGAAAATAGCTATGTCCCTAGTGGAATGAGCCTTGGCTTTACCTGTTAAGGTAGTTTTCTGATCAGTACAAATTAAGGCAATACAATCCAACCACCACCTGGAGAGGGGAGATCTTGGCGACCTTCTTGCCTAGTCTACTGGAAGCAAAGTAAATAAAAAGCTGGGCATCCTTCCTAAATCGTTCAGTTCTGTGAATGTAGACACAACTGCCTGTGTATATCTAGGGTATGCAAAATGTACTCTCATTTATTACAATTAATTTGAGAAGAAAAGTCACAAATGAATAGACTGGGACAAATTTGATTCTGTAGCCACTTTTGGAATAAAGTAAGGATTCGTCCTGAAAGAAGCACTGTTGTTATGAAAAAAGAAGTTATGTCTTACCATAACGTGCTGTGTTGTTGATCTCTATCTGTTCTTGAGCGATGGGTTACGATTCTGATCCTCATAACCAATCCAGCAGTTATATAGCTCGCGCCAGCCAAAAAACTCTTAAGCTAATAGTCTACCCACAACACTCCTCTATACGTTACCTCAGACTGAGTTTGCAGACTTACAGAACCAAAGGGGGAGCAAATTCCAAATGAGGAAGCTATGTCCAAGGAATGTCCTAACAGAAAACCCAGGACAACAGATCATTCCACCAGGAATCCACAGGAGGAGGAAGGAGGGTGGGATGCCAAGAATAGATGAACAACAACACAGACGGAATGCTACGGTAAGACGTAACTTCTTTATCTGATGTTGTCAATCCATCTATTCTTGACTAATGGGACAGAGTCCCCAGCTACTTTAGATTCTGGGTGGCCCTATGGAAGGATATTCCTGAGATCTACAGAACCAATGGCGACTCTTCCCCTGGAGACCAAATACAATTTGTAATGAGTAATAAAGGTATGCTGAGTAGCCCATGTTGCTGCTGTGCATATTTCACTCATGGAAGCTTTAGAATGGAAGACAGCTGAGGTAGCCATAGAACTGGTGGAATGTGCCTTAACCAGCATTGGAAGCCTTGGATTATTTTTGTTATAAATGAAAAAAAATATAAATCGCTTACACATAGTAACCTTAGAGAGAGAGATTTCCCTAAGGTTGCACCAGGGAAGGACAAAAATAAGAAGTTATGTACCTACCATAACGTTCCACATTAGTTGTCTTCATATCACCTTCTTTCTTGCTGTTTGGATCGGAGCCGATCCTCGGCTCCGACTTGGCCATCTTCAATAGCTCGAGAGCTGTTTACTGGCTCGAGGCTACCCCTTATTCCATGATGTCTAGTGACAGCTACCCAGATCTTGTTTGACATAGCTAATTCCAGACATAATATGAGAGAAACCAGTTATCAAAAAACTGGTTGTTCCATGCATCCTAATATCTAGAATAGGTTAGGAAGACCTAGCCAGAACAACAACAATAAAAGAATACTCAGCCAGTGAAAAATGACTCCTCTTGATCCACTAGGATGGGGGGATGGAGGGAGGGACGCAAGAAAGAAGGCGAGATGAAGACAACTAACATGGAACGTTATGGTAGGTACATAACTTCTTAATGTTAAGTTGTCTGTCTTGCCTTCATTCTTGCTGTTTGGGACAGTGTCCCTAGCACCTAACATCCTGGGTGGCTCAGTGGAACAGACTCTTCTGATCAGTGGAACCAAAGTCAGCTCTGCTCTGGGAGACCATATCTACCTTGTAATGAGAAATAAAGGTATGAGGGTTTGCCCACGTGGCAGCTGCAGATGGAATCCATGGGCATCCTAGACTGAAAAGCTATGGAGGTGGCTAATGCCCTAGTAGAATGACCTTTCAGTTTAGTTGGTAACTCTTTATTCCGTAACTGGTACATAAATGTAATAGTGTGTGACAACCATCTGGATAAGGTCACCTTGGAAACTGGGAGACCTTGTTTGTTTAAGGCATAAGAAAGGAATAACTGGTCTGACTTTCTTATTTCTTTAGTTCTATGTAGGTAAAAACGCAATTGTCTGTGAACGTCCAATTGGTGAAGCTTGTACTCTGCCTTGCCGCTATGATTGGGGAAGAACACAGGGAGATCTATAGACTGATTTAAATTATTTTCTGAGCAGACTTTAAGAAGAAACGAAGGATTAGTCCTCAAAGAAACTCTGTCCTTGTGAAGCACCAGGTAAGGAGGACGAACACATAGTGCTTGAAGTTCTGAGACATGCCTAGCTGAAGTGATAGCAACAAGAAAGAGTGTCTACCAAGACAGGAACTTGATGGAGCAGGATGCTGCCGGTTCAAAAGGAGGCAGAATTAAGGAAGTTAGGACTAAATTAAGGTCCCAAGGAGGAGGGGGAACTCTCACTGGAGATCTAAGAGATGTTCCTCTCAAAAAAGCTTTACAGAGCTTATGAGACATGTTAGAATTTGGCAAACCGATATGAAAATTAGAAATGGCCGCTAATTGTATCCTAATCATAGCAGAAGCGGCCCTGGACTGAAAAAGTTGTGCTAGAAATTCAAGAATTTTGTGGACTGAGGCTGAGAAGAGATCCACATTCCTAGACTCTGCCCAATAAGAAAAACGTTTCCATTTGCTAGCATAAGTTTTTCTCGTTGTAGACTTATGTGAGGAAACACTCTCACAGACTGCTGGGGAAATGCTGGGAAGCCTGGCTAAGGTAGGAAGTGGAGCAACCAAGCTGTGAGCTGGAGAGTTTGGAGGGAATGATGCAACCCGCATGATTGATGAATCAGGAGATCTGGAATCAGGTCCACAGTCCAGGGCTGATCGAGAAGGTAGGGGTGCAGGAACGGGAACCATATCTGTCGAGGCCAGTAGGGGGCAATGAGGATCATTTTGCAACCCAACGATTTTGCTTTCTGTACGAGTTTTGGTATCAGGGGAAACGGAGGAAAAGCATAAAGAAGTCCCTGAGGCCAATCGTGGACTAGAGACGTCTCTGGGTATGTGACCTGGAAGCGGAAGAAGGGGAAAGTAGCTGCAGCATTTGCTGCTGAAAGTGGTGGCAAAAAGATCGCAGCAAGGCTGTCCTCATTTGCGGAAGATAAGATCTGCAACTTCCTGATTCAGAGACCACTCGTGAGGCAAGAGGATAGCTCTGCTGAGCCTGTCCGCTATGACGTTGGATCTCCCAGGGATGTGCGTTGCAAATAGAAAATGTTGGGAGGAAATCGCCCACTGCCACAGTCTGAGTGCTTCTCAACACAGGGGGTAGGATCTGGTTCCGCCCTGCTTGTTGATGTACCACACCACTGACATGTTGTCTGTTTGAATTGCAATGGTCCCGGAAGGAAGAGAGTCTTGAAGTGCTTGCAACGCTAGGAGCACGGCTCTCATTTCTAGGACATTTATGTGCAGATGTTAGATGTGAGGTTGCCAAGTGCCTTGGACTGTTCTGCCCAGATAATGTCCCCCCCACCCTATCAGGGAGGCGTCTGTAGTCACTGTGGCTACCGGAGGGGGGCTGTATGAAAGGTCTGCCCTGAGTCACTAGTGGGGAGACCATCCAGCAAGAAAGGTGCCTTTTGCATGCCACAGTAATCAGGATCATGTGAGACATGGGTTGCTCCTGGAAAGACCACTGCGTGAAAAGAAGCCACTGAAGAATTCTCATGTGGAAACGTGCTAATGGAAGCAGAAGAATGGCAGCTGCCATGGAGCCCAGAGTTTGAAGGACACATCTGACTTGGATCCTTTTGCTCTGCATTAGGATTTGCACTTGTTGACGAATTGTGGACACTCTTTCCAGTGGTAACCTTGTAAACATTTCCCTTGTGTTTAATTCTGCTCCTATGTAAGTGATAGACTGACAGGACAACAAGGCAGATTTTTTGAAATTTATTGCAATACCTAGCTGGGTGCAAGATGTGATTGTATAATCCCGTGCTTGTACGAGTTGATGCCTGGTGGTAGCAGTGAGGAGCCAGTCATCTAGATATGGAAACACCTGGAATCCTTGACGCCTCAGATTAGCCATGACCACTGCCATACATTTGGTGAACACCCTGGGGGTTGTGGTGAGACCAAAGGGCAGAGCTCTGAACTGGTAATGACTAGCCCCCACCCAAAAGCGAAGAAATCTCCTGGAGCATCTGTCCATCTTGATATGGTAGTACACATCCTGAAGATCTATCAAGCACATCCAATTGTCCTGACCCAGGAAGGGTAGAATGGACTGTAGCATGACCATCAAAAACTTTGTTCATTGTACAGATTTGTTTAGTCTGCTGAGATCCTGAATCGGTCTCCAGTCCCCTGTCTTTTTTGGTACCAAAAAGAATCTTGAGTAAGTTCCGGATACGTGCTGGTCTGCGGAGACTTCCTGAATGGCTCTTTTTTTCTAGCAGTTATGAAACTTCTATTACTGCTTGCTCCTTCAGATTGGATGGAACATCTGGAAGGGCCTTTTTTGACTGTAAGGGGGATTGATGGAAGGGAATTTTGTAACCTCCGGATATAATGGATAGTACTCATCTGTCTCTTATTAAATTTTGCCAGGCTTTTGGTGACAGCGAAAGTCTTCCCCCGACTGCCTCAAGAGGTGAGCAGCCGGGCAACCCTTCAGGGATGCTAGAAGGGCTTGTCAGAGAAGGATTCTCTGTTGCCCTGGTTCTGCGGACCCCCTCTGCCACGAGGGCGGCGTCCATTATTGTTTCCCCCTCTGTCTCTTGAAGAAAAATCACCACGTGTGTCAGGCAAGGCTCCCTGAGTTTTGCGGAACCACATCTTCCCACTCTTCTGACCCTTAGGGTAAGGTCTAGAGGGAGTGGAAAAATGGACTCCCACGGCAGAGAGAGTCTTGCCTTCTTGCTCACACCTAGTCAACGTGTCTTTCACCTGTGGCCCAAAGAGAAAGGAGCCATCAAAGGGGGTATTGGTGAAGAACACTCAAACGGGCTCCGCAAAGTGACACAGCCGCATCCAAGCATGCCTCCTGAGGGTCACACCCGTGCCCGCGGCTCTACTCGCTCCATCAGCTGCATAGGAAATGAGCCTCATGGAGGAGTTAACAACAGAATTAAGAGTCACTAGCTGGGAAGCTGCTTTGGCTTGTACTCCCTCAGCTGTAGGATCTTGAAGGGTATCTCCAAGCTCTTTAATGAGATCCCTTTGAAGGTGAGTAAAATGACATGGATAGTTCAGGGACCTCATGGAGAAGGTCGCTGAAGCAAACATTCGCTTTCCGTACCTGTCAATCATCCTAGACTCCTTGTTAGGGGAATGAACAGATGAAGAGGTCTTTGCTAACTCTTTCTTGGTGGCTGCTGCTACCACCATGGCATCAACAGGCACATCTTTAGAAAGGAATTGCTTATCCTGGGGGGCTGTAATAAATTTATTAGGTCTCCTCGGAGATGGTTCCACTGTGTTCGGAGCTAACCAAGCCTTCTGAGCCACTACAGACATGAGTGGGTGGAAAGGAGGAGAAACCCAGGAGGTGGAAGGTCGGGAACCAAAAGTGTCCAGGAATACAGACTCATCCTCGGTAGTGGCTAGGGGAGTCCAGTTCCCCATCTGCCTAAGTATTTCAAGGATGTCCGAAACGGAAACATCTTCAGGGGGGGATCTCGGGGACCCTTCTGATTCATCTAAGTCTGTATCAGAAGTGACAGACTCAGGGGAGTCAATGTGCTTCCTCTTGCACTTCTTCTGAGGGGGCTCCTCTGAATGATTAGGGGAGGCCTCAGAAGGAGAGGAAACACCCAATGGGGTGTCCTGGGGCATCGGTTCCCTATGCTTGGGGTCTGGAGGAGGAGCAGAGGTTGGCACAGACACTATGGGGGATGGAGCCAATGGAGCTGGTAGTGGAGCTGTCTTGGAGGACAGCACACTCCACATGACCTCAAAGGCATCCCTGCCTCGAGGCAGAGAAACCTCCGGTTCTAAAGAAATAGGAATCTTTCTCCACGCAGAGGGGGATGGCTCCGAGGCCGATGTTGGAGCCGAGCTCACCTGCGCCAATGCTGAGAGAGAGAGAATGAGGTTGGACAAGGGTCCGATGCCACTCGCCCCCTCGGAGCTGACAAGGGAGCCCTGGCATCCAGATTCCTTGATCGAAGGAACTATCGAGGTAATTGGAGCCGAAGTCGGAGCCAAAGGAGAGATGGTGATCGGAGCTGACGGTTCCACTACTCGAACCCAAACAAACTCCGGCTCCGAACTCAATGGAGTCGGAGGAGGAACAGAAAAAGAGGTGGATAGAGCTGATACCTGTTGAGAAGGGCTAGACAATAATTTTGCTAGTGCCTGTGATTTAAGCAACCCTACTTACTACTCTCTCCACATCATGATCCGACAGCCTACAGGATTGAGAGGAGTGTGAAGAATGGTGGCTACGTTCACTTTGTAATAATGGAGACCGAGGAGCCGAATGAACTGACTCTAATGAAGGGGACCTTAGCCTCTTATGGCTCCGAGACGGCTCAGAAACAACTGATGGAGGAGTTGTCTTGTCGGTGCCAGCCGGAACCGACATACTCAGTAAATCCTGTACAGGAGTCAACTCCGAAGGTGGAGCCGATGGTTTAGAGGATTTTGGGGATTTTACTGGCTGGGAACTCTCTGCCGGTGAATCCTGAGGTTTTAACAGACCCCTAAGAATCAATTTGTTCTTACGCTCCTGCAGGACTCTTGGACTAAAGGCATGGCAAATAGAACAAGAGTCCGGCAGGTGAACAGCACCCAAACAATAAACACAACTAGTGTGCCCATCTGTAAGAGACATTTTCTGACAGCATGAGTCACACTTTTTAAAGCCAGCTACTTCAGCTTCCTTTGACATGACCCAACTACAAAAAAAACTAAGTACCACAAGGGAAACACAGACAAATAAGTAGTACTCTAAACAAGTACACCTGTAAATATATATAACCTCTTCTTTTTTTAACGCTAGCAAAAAAGGAAAGGAGAGCCTCTATGTTAAACGGCTATCCTAGGGAGAGGAGGAGGGGGGAGAAAACTCTAACTTAAACGAGTTCTAAATAAAAGGGAAACTAAGCAGAACGAAGTACTGAATAGAGCTAAGAAAAAGTACAATATCTATTAGTTTAAAGGGTCTAAGAGAATATTTCTACACAAAAACTGAAAATATACAAGCCTGAGCCAGAAAACGACACACCTCGCAGCTGAAGCGGCAAACGAGATCTGGGAAGTTGTCGCTAGGCATCATGGGATAAGGGGTACCCTTGAGCCAGTAAACAGCTCTCGAGCTATTGAAGATGGCCGAGTCGGAGCCGAGGAGTGGCTCCGATCCCAAACAGCAAGAATGAAGGCGAGATAGACAACTTAACAGTAATTGTTCTGATCTCCTAAATTCTTCGGTTCTGTTGAGACAGAAACGTAATTGTCTGTGAACATCTAACAGGTATAAGCAATATTCACCTTTATTAGAAATATTTGGAAAGAAGACAGGTAAGTCTATAGCCTGATTAATATTGGACTCTTGAGACCACCTTTGGAAGAAAGGATGGATTTATTCTGAGTGCAACTCTATCCTTATGGAAAATGAAGTAAGGGGGTTTTTGGAACTTAATGCTTGCAATTCAGAAACTCGTCTCACAGAGGCGACCGCTATAAGTAAAAGAGTTTTCCAAGAAAGGAACTTTAAGTCACAAGTAGCTGCTGGTTCAAAGGGGGATAGTACTAGTGACTGCAAAATAATAGTCAGGTCCCACAGTGGTAGAAGATCTTTAAATGGGGGGCTTTAAATGGATAGTTCCTTTGAGGAAGACATTACAAAGTCTGTGAGAAATTAAGGGTAGATCTTTGAAGCCATTATGAAAGTTAGAGATGGCTGCTTGAATGACCTTACCAAAAAGAAAGGCCATAAATTCTAAAACTTTTCCACGGAGGCTGAAAAGGGATCGAGACCATTATCACAAGCCCAGATAGAAAATCTCTTCCATTTACTGAGGTAGGGATTCCTGGTGGATGGTTTATGGGATGCCAGCAACATTTTTCTTACTGGGGATAGATTTTCATTATGCCTGGTGGCTAACGGAATTGCAGAAACCAAGCAGTTAGCTTGAGATTTTGAAGACTGGGATGCACCAGTCCCTGCAGGTAAGACAGAAGATCTGGAACTGGATCCAGAATCCATGGACAGTGAACTAGATGAGGCCATAGGATGGGAAACCAAATTTGTCGAGGTCAGAAGGGAGCAATGAGGATTACTTTGCTTTGCAAGCTGGCTGCTTTCTTGAGGGAAAGTGGGAAAGGCATAAAGGAGACCCGGGGGCCAATCAAGGAGAAGAATGTCTCGAGGACTCCCCCTGAGGAGGGAACTAGGGCAAAATAGCTTCTGCACTTGTTGTTTTGGATTGAAGCAAAAAGATCCCAGCAAGGCTGGCCCCAGCGATGATTGATGATCTTTGTTACCTTGGAATTGAGAGACCACTTGTGAAGCATTAAAATGCATCTGCTTAGTTTGTCTGCTATCACATTTGAACTCCCCGGGATGTGCGTTGCTATCACAAAGCAGTTGGAGGCAATGGCCCATTGCCACACTCAGACGGCTTCTTGACACAGGGGATAGGATTTGGTTCCCCCTTCCTTGTTCATGTACCAGACTATGGACATGCTGTTTGATTGAATTGCAATTGTTCCTTGAGGTAGGGCAGAGTGAAATGCTTGCAACGCTAGTAGCACTGCCCTCAGGCCCAGAAAGCTGATATGCAGATTGGCCTCTATCAGGGACCAACTGCCTTGGACCGTCTTTCCCAGATAATGCCTCCCCCACCTGGGAGGCATCTGCGGTCACTATGACCTTGGGTTGAGGAGGGACAAAGAGACGGCCCGAAAGAATTTCTTCGGATTCCATCCACCAGGATAGGTCACATTTTTGTAGAGACTGGTGACAAAAATGGGGTAGTTCACTGGATTAGAATAGACCATTGATTTGCAAGAAGCCATTGCAGTAATCTCATATGAAATCTCGCTAATGGGACCAGTGTGTTCACCCCAGTCATGGAGCCTAACGCTTGAAGCACTAGCAGGCTGGTACTTGAGATTTTTTCTGTAGCCTGCGGGGAAGCAGAGGTGCCACACAGGAGAGAGTGGTGAGATGAGCTCCAATAAACTCCATATCCTGAGAAGGGGTCATTTGAGACTTTGTAAGGTTGACCATGATGCCTAGTTGCAGAAACAATTGCAGGGTGAATTCTGTCACCTGAAGCAGTAGATGTCTGGTGGAAGCAGTGATGAGCCAGTCGTCTAGATATGGAAACACCCGGAATACGTGCAGCCTCAAGTGAGCTGTTTACTGCTGCCATACATTTGGTGAATACCCTGGGCGCTATGGTGAGACCAAAGGGCAGCAGCTTGAACTGATGGTGACTGGCTCCTAGTTAGAAGCAGAGAAATCTTCTTGAGTGTTTGTCCATTTTTATGTAGTAATAAGCGTCTTGAAGGTCTATAGAGCACATCCAATTGTTTTCCTCTTGGAAGGGAAGTATTGACTGAACAGTGACCATCCAGAATTTGGACTGTTGAACAAATCTGTTTAGAATGCGGAGATCCAGAATTGGTCTCCAGTCCCTTGTCTTTTTTTGGCACTAAAAAGAACCTTGAATAAAATCTGGATCCTATCTGGTCTGGTGGGAGTTCCTGGATGACTTTTTTCTAGCAACTATTGTATTTCTAAGGCTGCTTTGTCCCTTTGGGTGGAACATTGGGGAGTTTTGTTCAAGTTCTTGGATAAAGAATTAAGGGGATAAGGTTAACTCTGGAAATAATTCTTAGCACCCAGGCATCTGTGGTTACTTGCACCAGGCTGTTGGGTACAAAGAAAATCTTCCCCTGACTGCCTCCAGAGGCAAGCAATCAAGCCTCCTTTCAGGAACGTTGATAGGGTTGGCCAGAGAAGGACTCCCTGGAACCCTGGTTCTGCAGGCCACTCCTGCCGGTAGGATGGCATCTTCCATTAGAACTCCTCCCTCTGCCCTGAGGGGAGTCCGCACCACGTGTGTCCTGGAAAGGCCTCTGGGACTTCTTGAACCACATCTTCCCAGTCCTCTTATTCCTGAAATAGGCTCGTTGGGGAGCAAAAAAACGTATGGGCACTGCAGACAGGATCTTTCCATCTTTCTCACACCTGAACAGCGTTTCTTTAACTTTGGGCCGAACAAGGAGGATCCATCAAAGGGAGCTTGACGAAGGAAGACTTGAATGGCTCCGCAAACTCATACAGGCACATCCAAGCATGTCATTGAATTGCAACACCTGAACCTGCTGACCTGGTCATCCCTTTGGCTGCATGTACAATCAGCCTCATGGACGAATTAGAGATGGACTCCAGGGTAGCTAACTGGGAGGCCACTTTTTCCTGGACCCCCTCAGCTCCTGCTAGAGTATCCAACAGGTCTTTGACCAGATCCCTCTGGAGACTAGTAAAATGCGCCAGAAAGTTAAAGGACCTAACGATAAAGATCGGTGATGTGTAAATCTGCTTCCCAAATCTGTCTATCGTCCTTGACTCCCGGGGGGTTAGGGGAATAAACAGTGGAATGTTCCTCAGCTAGTTCCTTTTCAGTGGCAGCCGCTACCACCAAGGCATCTACTGCTAATCCTTTTGCCCAGTACTGATGATCCTCGGTTACGGAAAGTATTTTATCTGGTCTCCGAGGAATTGGTTCTATCAAATCAGGGGCCTTCCAAGCCTGCTGAAAGATCAATCTAATAGCCAGGAAGTAGGTGGGTGAGCTCCAAAGGCTTGCAAATACACAGACTCCTCGGACTTTGGGTCTTTGGGCTTCCAATCACTCCTTTGTTTAAGGATCTCCAGAATGTCTCCAAAGGAGACACCTTCCAGGGGTGACTGGGGGGAATCTCCCCCCTCATCAAAATCTGTGTCTTCGATGAGAGAGTCTTCAGGGGAGTCCAGGTGTTTCCTCTTACACAATTTCTTCTGAGGAGGCTCTTCAGTGGGAATATCTGAAGACTCCTCGGAAAAGAGGTGACCCTTCGTCGGGATGTCTTGCATCCCTGGAGCTCGCTGTCCAGGTACAGAGGTTGGTGTTAGTTCCTGGTAAGCAGGGGTCAAGGGGTGAGACTCCGGCAACACAGGAGCCACCTGGGGAAGTAGCGGTGGCCAAAACCCCCTCTATAGCTTGAAAGGCAGGCACCCTGAGGAGGGATGGGAGCCTAGAACTGTGACAAACTTGGAACTGGGGTCATAACCAACCCGAGAGACCCACCTGCAAAGCCACAACCATGGAAGGGCCCCCAGCCAACCCAGACTGAAGCTGTACGGTTGGCTCTGAAGAAAAAAGTTCCGAAGGCACAGAGTGTCAGAGCCATGCCATGCTACTGCAGCAGTGAGGAATTTGAAAATCTTTTATGGGTAAATGCAAATTATACAATTATATTATGTTCATTTCTACATTGCTATAGTAGCCTTAGCTGATTACCAAAGCCTATACCACTTGGAAGGAGGAAGGATATGGATCCAGAAGCCACAAGAGAACAGAATAGCCCTAGCAAAGCCATTCGTGATCTAGAAACAGAATCCAGTTTGTAAAGCCTTTTAATGGTATGTATGGAGGACATGTAGCTTACAGAGTTTGCCCCTTTCCAATACGCCATTAAAGAAGACAAGGCGCCAACTACAGTGAGCCTTGACACTTGCCTGGAACTGGTTTACCATCATGGGCACAACAAAAGTCAATAGCCAAAGACAACCATCTGGAAATGGTCTGTTCTGAAAATAAAAATAGGTGATCAGCTTTTCTAAAGAACTTGGTTCTATCAAAATACAACCTGAGCTGCCTATGTACACCCAGCATATGCAGAATCCTTTCTTCCTGGTTGAGGATCTGAGTAGAACACTGGGAGACTGACAGTTTAACTCAAAGTGAATTCTGAAACAACCTTGGAGATAAATGAGCGATTTGTTCTTAATGAAACCCTCTCTCTATGGACTACTTCACCCAGCATGAGAGCTTGCAACTCAGATACTCTTCCTGCAGATTTCAGAGCAATAAGAATAGTTTTCCATGTAATGAGCCTTGTCTACTTGACGTGTAAGTTCAGACAGACATAGATAAGTTCTTCACTTCAAAGTTAAGATCCCAAGAAGGAGCAACCTACGTGTATCGGGTACAAAACTCCTTTCAGAAATTGTTTTACCAAAACAGAGGAAAAAAAAGGATCCACGGGCAGACATACTGAAATTGACACAAGATGTACCTTGACAGAGGACTGAGAGGGCCAAGGGCTGGTAACTCTCACAAATATCTGAGTACCAGTGGGGAAAAATCCCGAGAGCGCCCTGGTTATTGGCTAAACACCAAACAGAAAATCTTTTCCACTTGCCAAAATAAGAATTCCTAGAAGCAGTTTTTATTTGCCTCCTCCTGTCCCTGCCTGCATGTTCTCCAAAAACAGGTGCCTAAAGGGAATTAGAAATGAATCATCCAGGCAGTAAGTTGAAGGTGTTTGAGGCTGGGGTGTATAAACTAACCCCCACCACCTTGGTGAATAAGTTCACTTTATGAGGAAGTTGTGGTAATTGGTCTTGGCCAATTCCATCAGAACGGAAAGTACCGATGTTGCCTGGGACAAAAGTGAGTCAAGCACAATTATATTTGGAGAGTCCTTCTGAATCTTCACAATACCTTGGTAATTGGTGGAAAGGGTGGAAATGTATAAAGGAACATCCCATTCACTGTAGTCAAAAAAAAAGAAGTTATGTCCTTACCATAACGTTCCATGTAGAGTGTTCATCTCGCGTTTGTTCTTACACACGGGCTCGGAGCCAATCCTCGGCTCCGAGTCGGTCGAATTGCAAAGCTCTGAATCTCAAAGAAGCTCGAGACCAGCCCATATCCCACAATCCTCCCTGCCATTACTCAGATCTAGTTTGCAAACAAACCAGACCAAAAGATCCAACAACTCCGGTGCTAGAAGTATACTCTCTTCAGCCATTCAGAGACGCTCTCTCACCATAGCAATAACTAATGGTCTAAACATATATCCCATGATACACGGGACCATATACCCCGGAAGGGGTCAAGACACATCGATCAGACTCTAATCCTACCAGTTCTTCCAAACACGTGGGGGGGGGGGGGGAGGAATGTAAGAACAAAGGCGAGATGAACATTCTACATGGAACGTTATGGTAAGGACATAACTTCTTTATGTAAGAGTGTTCAATCTCGCCGTTTGTTCTTACACACGGGTAGTGTCCCTAGCTCCGTCACCCCGAGTGACTCATGGAAGAACGTTCCTAAGCACAGTGGAACCAAATGATGTCCTATCCCTGGAGACTTTGTCCACTCTATAATGAGTGATGAAAGTATGTGGTTTAGACCACGTGGCTGCTGCACAAATAGTGTCCAAAGGCAAACGAGCTGCATGAGCTAAGGAAGTGGAGACGGATCTGGTAGAATGGGCCTTAGGTTTGGTGGGTAAGGATTGCTTTGATTTAGAGTATACAAATGTTATACAGTCAGCAAGCCATTTAGATAGTGTACGTTTAGTAATTGCCATGCCCTTTTTATTGTCTGCAAATGCGACGAAGAGCTGATCCGTTTTCCTGTAAGCTTTGGTCCTATCCAAATAAAATCTTAATTGCCTGTGAACATCCAACTTGTGCAACATATACTCCAGTTTGTTGGTATGGTTTTTGAAAAAGGTAGGAAGTTCTATAGACTGGTTAATATTTGTAACTGAGCATACTTTTGGAAGGAAAGATGGATTTGTATGCAAAGAGACCCTGTCTGGATGGAATATCAAGTAAGGTGGTCTGACCGATAATGCTTGCAACTCTGATACTCTACGAGCTGAGGTCACGGCGACGAGAAACAGCGTCTTCCACGATAAGAACTTTAAGCAACCGCTACCCCAAAACAAAACACGTGCAACACATAGCTCACACAGCCAGTGTGCCGAACAGTCACAGCCCTTAAGGCTAAACAACACACCTGATACACTTGTAATAGGTGACTTTATCGTCAGGCACACTGACGTCCCGCTCACCAGGCTGAAAGTACAGTTTTGTACCTACCATAAATGTAGATGTCCGAGAGGTATGCATCTGCAGTCCTAACAAATGGGTTGTCCTGGCCTCAGGCAGCCCTTCGGTCGGCCGGATTCCAAAGTCTGGGTCTGGCCTCGGCTGGTGTCGCACTTCACCCGACGTCATAGCGGCAGATCTTCGGGTATAAAGGCATCAGCCGACGCCATTTTCCTCAGTGTTTCTTGCCCCAGATGCCAGATGCCCTCTAGGAAGGCTAAATTTGGATAAATGCAAATGTTTCCAAACAACAGAGAGCAAATAGAAATAAACATGTATATACATATATACAAACAAATACACCATAATAGATTCCCCCAGCTAGCTACAAGATGGGCAAATACCCTAGGAGTACCACAGAGGGGAAGGAGGGTGGGTAATCCTGACTGCAGATGCATACCTCTCAGACATCTACATTTATGGTAGGTACAAAACTGTACTATGTCCTTCAAGGATGCATCTGCAGTCCTAACAAATGGGTAGAATACCATAGCCAAACTGGGGGAGGAGGCCCTAACAAGATTATGGTGTAGTTAAGACCCCTTGCAAAACAGCAGTGGCAAAACCTGCTCGGGATCTGGAGTATAAGGGTAGATTATAATGCTTGGCAAATGTATGCACGGAGCTCCAAGTAGCAGCCTCTAAAATGTCTTTTGTAGCCACTCCTCGTAAAAAAGCTGTAGTGGTGGCTGTAGCCCTTGTGGAGTGAGGCCTGATATTTTCTGGAGCTGCCTTTCCATGATAAGAATAACAAAATCTAATGCAATTTCCTATCCATTTTGAGATTATCTGTTTTGAAATTGCTTTTCCTTCCATTCCTGTGGCGTATGCTACCAGAAGCTGGTCAGTTTTTCTATTGTTCTTGGTTCTGTCCAGGTAGTAGCGCAATTGCCTATGCACATCCAAGGTATGCAGCAGCCTTTCTCCCCTGTTCTGTGGGTTGGGGAAGAATGTAGGTAGGTGGATTGCTTGGTTTAAAGATACCCTGGAAACCACCTTTGGCATAAAGGTAGGATTAGTTCTCATGGACACTCTATCCTGATGGAAGATAAGGAAGGGTTGCACTGTCATTAATGCCTGTAATTCAGAAACCCTTCTTGCTGAAGTGATTGCAAGCAGGAAAGCAGTTTTCCATGATAAGTATTGTAATTCTGCTGTTGCTGCTGGTTCAAAAGGGGGAAGTGTCAACTTTTCTAGCACAAAGTTTAAGTCCCATGTAGGCAATGGAGGCTTCCTTGGAGGCTTTACATTTTTGATTCCTCTCAGAAACTGCCTGAGTAGAGGATGAGAGAAGACTGGAGGATCCATGTTGTATTCTGCTGAAATAGCTGACGCATGAATCTTTATGGAAGAGTAAGACAGGCCATTGTGGAAAAGCTCTGCTAAGTATTCCAGGATGTTAGCTATGTTTGCCAGTGCTACATTCTGCCCTTTTGCTGCACTCCAAACGAGATATCTTTTCCATTTTGCTGAGTAAGTTTTTCTTGTTGAGGGTCTGCGAGCTTCCAAGATAATGTCTTTAACCCTTTGAGATAAATCTGGGTTATTTTGTCTTATGCAATGCTCCAAGCAGCTAGCTGCAGTGTTTTCAGGTTCGGATGCAGGGTTTTGAAGTTGTTCTGTGTTAGTAGTAAAGGAACCAGGGGTAGAGGCCATGCATGTTCCCGAGACATACTCCTCAGTAGTGGGTACCAGTGCTGCCTCGGCCAGTCTGGAGCTATCAGGATGATCCTTGGGTGGTCTTCTTTGATCTTCAATAGCACCTTGTGCATCAAAGGAAGAGGTGGGAATGCATATGCTGTCAGGTTTTCCCAACTGAAAGATAGGGAGTCCACCTTCCAAGCAAGTGGGTGGTATGTCCTTGTGCAGAATTTTTTCAATTGGTGATTGTGTGGGGATGCGAATAAGTCTATTTCTGGTAGTCCCCATTTCCTTCTGATGGATTTGAAGATGTTTGGATGCAGCATCCATTCGTGGGCATCCGTGGTAGTCCTGATTAAGATGTCTGCTTGTATGTTTTCTTTTCCTGGCACAAATATTGCCTTGAGCTGTATGTTGAGGCTTAGGGCCACATTCCAGAGATCCATTGCCATCCGGCATAGAGGATATGAATGTGTGCCTCCCCGTTTGTTGATATACCACATAACTGTGGTGTTGTCCGTCCTTATCAGTAATTGTCCCTGTTGAAGAAACGGTCTGAATGCCTGAATTGCCAGTTTTACTGCCAGCATCTCTTTTTGGTTTATGTGTAGGTTTAGCTGGTCTTGAGTCCATAAGCCTTGTATGCACTTGTCCAGCAAGTGTGCCCCCCCCAACCGTGGTCTGAGGCGTCTGTGGTGATAGTCTGGCTTGGTTGAGGGCTGTGGAAGGGCAGTCCTTTGTTCAATTGACAGGCCTGAGCCCACCATCGGAATTCTTGCTTCAGGCATGGAATTATTGGAATTTGGGTTTCTAGGCTGTGCTTGTGCTGAGACCATAAATTCCTGAGGTACCATTGCAACTTCCTCATATGTAGTCTGGCATGTGGGATCAATATTATGCAGGATGCCATGTAACCCAGGGCTTGCAGGACTTTCCTTGCTGTAAGCTGGTTCTGCGTTGTTAATGCCATGAAGTAGAGTGGAAGGTGCTTTTGTTTTTCTGCTGTGAGGGATGCCATTTGATTTGATGTGTCCAGTTCTGCACCCAAGAAAGTTATCCTTTGGGAAGGTAACAGCCTTGACTTTTTTATATTGACTGTGTATCCCAAGGCTTGCAGTAGATGAATGACCCTATTCAAGTCTTTTGTTAATTTGTCTTTGTTGTCCGCTTGTAACAGGCAGTCGTCCAGGTAAGGGTAAATTTGAATTCCCTGAAGCCTGCAATGAGCAATTACTGATGCCAGGCATTTCGTGAATACTCTGGGCGCAGTAGATAAGCCAAAAGGCAATGCTGAGAATTGATAATGCTCTGATCCTGCAAGAAATCTGAGGTATCTTCTGCAATTTGGTCGTATGGGGACGTGCAGGTATGCCTCCTTGAGATCTAGAGTTACCAGCCAAGACTCCTTGCCCAGCATGGGAAGAAGCTGCTGTAGAGTCAGCATTTTGAATTTTGGGACAATGAGGTATGTGTTCAGTGCGGACAGGTCTAGAACAGGTCTCCATTGATTTTCCTTCCTTGGCACCAGGAAAAGTCTGGAGTAAAATCCTTGTCCTTGTTCCATATATGGTACCTTTTCTATAGCTCTCATCCTTTTTAAGTTGTCTATTTGTTCTAGAGCGTTTGCCATTTGATTTGGAGGTAGGTTTGGCATTCCTCTCTTCCTTGGTAGAGTATGGAAGTGAAACCTGTAACCTTTGTCTATTGTCTGTAAAATCCATTTGTCTCCTGTAATGCAATGCCAGTTTACTGAAAATAAGGCTAGCTTTCCGCCTAAGGGTGCTTCTAGTTGTTCCCTGGTAGGCGGCTTCAGAGCCAAGTCACTGTGATTGTCCTGTGGAAGTGGTAGTGGCTGGATCTGCAGCAGAACTTCGCTGGTTGTTAGGCTGCCACCGACGTCCCCTGTAGGCACCTCTGGATTGACCTCTGCCTCTTGTGCACCTATTCCTGCCTCTCTGTGCTCTGTTGGTGTCTGGAAAGGACCAATTCTTGGAAGGCCAGTTCCTACTAAACCTTGGAGGCTGAACCTGTAAGAAATCCTTGACTGTCTGGACAGATTTTGCTTTCTCTTCCACCTTCTTCAGCACTTGCTGTGCAGGTGAGCCAAACAAATTGTGTTTATCCATGGGAGCATCTAGGAGCTTTGATTTTACATGGTCTGGTAAGGACTGCTCTTTTAACCATGCATGCCTTCTGATCACTGTACCAGTCATAGCTGATCTAAAGGAGGCCTCCAGTGCATCACAGCCGCATTTTAAGGAATGATTACTGACCTGCTGTATGTTATGTACCATTTCCTGAAGAGACTTTCGGTCTAAAGGTTCTGGAGAGGACAGCTTTTTAGATAACTGATCTAACATAAATTCCTGATACTGAATCATGTGGAATTGACAGTTTAAAGCCCTAGCCGAAAGAGTAGCAGAAGTATAAACTTTTTTACCCCATCTCTCCAAGGCCCTAGATTCCCTTTCAGAGGGGAGTGGGTTTTTGGCAGAGGTAGCTGCTACAGCCTTGGGGCCCTGGGAAATAGTTTCAGGATCTGCAAAAGGAGCCTTATACAAGTGATTATGTGTGTCCGGAACCCTGTAGTATCTGTCGGGCTTAGCAGGGGCCGGAGGGAGTGAATCAGGAGCAGTACAAGCATCATTAAATGCATCATCCACAACTGTAAGTACTGGAGGAATGGCTAAAGGCCTATGCTGTGGCAAATGCAAAAAAGTCCTAAGCCTTTTCCTAGAGTCTGAGAAATCCTGACCCTGCCATTGAAATGTTCCCTCATAGCATGCAAGGTTTCCCCAAAAGAAAATTCCTCAGGAGGAGAGGCAGAAGGAAAGGAGTCTTCTGCATCAGAGTCCTCATATGGAGAATAAGGGCCCTCAGGAGGGTTTGTATTTTCTGATTCATCTGAGGAGTAATCAGTAGAAACTGGCTCAGGGGGTTCTGCTCTAGGCCTCTTCTCTGGAGGGAGTTGAGAGGCCCTATCTGGGTGAGACTGGGAACCCCTGATCAAAGAAATGAGATCCTCTGCTAGACTAAGCATTTGAGTACTAGAGCTAGGCCTGTGAGAGGGGGCTTTAGTAGGCAGGGCCTTGGAAGATTTAGCTGCTTTAGCCCTGGCAAAGGCCTTAATTGACATGGATGCAGGGGGCCTAGCAGCTCCACGTGCAGGAGTAGATAGATCTAGGGGAATAGTATCTGATAAATCCTGAGAAACTGAAAGAGCAGGTGGAATTTCAGTAGCAGATTCAGCCATGCTGGAAGAGGCCTCGGTAGTAGGAGGCATGCTTTCGGCCGAAGGAAGAACCGCAGACTCGGTTTCAGCCGAAACCGAGACACTCGCGGTTGGCTTAACCGCGGTTTCGGCCGAAACTGCGGACCACGAGTGTCGGTCCTTTTCCTTACGCTTTTTAGCTAAATGCGAAGTCGGAATCTCCGACGGTATGATATAAGCAAAAGTGGAGCCGAAAAACTCCTCTGCAAACTCCGACCGACGTCTAAGCGTTCGTCGGTTGAAGGAAGCACAGGCTAAACAAGCTGCTACGTCGTGGTCTGGGCCTAAACAAGGTAGGCAGTAAGAGTGGAAGTCTTTATGAGGTATTTGTTTCCCACAAGTTAAACAGTTATTCACTTTTTCTGACATCGGCTGAGGCAAGAAAGAGTCCCCAACGGGGTACTTAGCTTTTTAGAAGTCTTCGGTAGTAGAAATCTCTGGATCTGACCGACCGGCACTTGCGAAAAGCTTCTGCTTCGGGTGCCACGCGGCAAGAAAGACTGAGGAAAATGGCGTCGGCTGATGCCTTTATACCCGAAGAACTGCCGCTATGACATCGGGTGAAGTGCGACACCAGCCGAGGCCAGACCCAGACTTTGGAATCCGGCCGACCGAAGGGCTGCCTGAGGCCAGGACAACCCATTTGTTAGGACTGCAGATGCATCCTTGAAGGACATCAAGGAGAAGGTCACGGTGAGCAGCCTGTCGGGCGCTAGGATCCGCCACATAACACAAGCACTCAGGTCACTCCAAGGCAAGTACAAATATGACTCAGTCATTGCCCATGCTGGTGTGAATGATCTGAGACGTACCTCCCTGGACTACATGAAAAGAGACAGAGGAGCTCTCTGAGCATGTAGCCCAGGCCAGTATGACCATGACCTTGAGTAGCATCTTACCCTCACCAAGAATGATGCCACAATATGAAGACAAGATGATCAATTTCAACAAATGGCTTAAGTGTTGGTGTCATTCAAAGGGGATCCAATGCCTGTTAGCCTGGGATGACATGCTCGACAAGCCACGATGCTTCGCTAGGGACAGCTTCTTGCACCTGTCACCCCTGGGCTTTCGGATATTGGCAAAGGCTCTTGCTACCCCCATAGTGCCTTTTTTAGGCAAGGCTCAAAAGACAAACCCACCTCCATAGGTATCACAAGGGATAAGAAACTAAGAGTAATGCTACTCAACGCCAGAAGTCTAAACCTCAAGATGCATGCACTCAAAACTCTCCTTAGCATGGAGAACATCGATATCTGTGCAGTAACAGAAACCTGGTTCAAGGCTCCCGAGAGCACCCCAGCACTACCAGGTTATACCTCATATCATGCTTATCGGCCCCAAAACTTGGACCGAACCACAAAAGGAGGGGGAGTATCAATATTCGTCAAAGATACCCACACCTCCAGGTTGGTGGCACAGCACGAAGCATCAGAGACTATCCCATGTGCAACTAACTGTGAGTAAAACTGCCTTCCAGTTTATAGCCTGCAACAGACCACCCTCCCAAACACAGGAACCCCACTCGGCCTTCCTGAGAATACTGGAAAATATGAAGGTCTCTCCAAACACCATTATATTGGGCGACTTCAACTACCCAAACATAGACTGGGAGCATTACTCTAGCTCCAACACCCTAGCCCAAAGGTTCCTAGAATTTATAAACTCAAATGCTATGGAACAACTTGTTACCACTCCCACAAGAGGGGAAAACATACTGGACCTGATCATCACCAACATGGGGACACTATGCTCCAGACCAGAAGTGTATCCCTCACTGGTAAGATCAGACCATAAACTAATCTCACTGGATATTCACATCCCGACCCCACCCCCTGCCCAGAAAACCACACTGAAAAACTTCTCTAAAGCAAATTTCACATGCCTCAAAACCTAGGCGAAATCCTTCAAAGCCCCCGGGCCTGTGGAAAATATGGCCCAGACAGCAGAATCCTTTATAAACGCATTCTATGAACACCTTCAGGAATGCATGGATCATGCAATCCCAAATAAAACCAAGACCCAATCCTCCAAAGGCAGACGTCCTGTCTGGTGGAACCCAGCCATAAACAAACTATACAATAGAAGGAGGAAGCTACTACATGATAGAGCAAAATCCCAAAAAGGGAAGGCATCTCTGATCAGTATTAGCAAAAACTACGGGCACTCATAAAATCGCTAAGGCCAGCTTCAAGAGAAAATTGCACAGGACACTAAGGATAATCACAAGGCTTTCTTTAGTTATGTTAGGAACCTGGGTGGGAATTCCCAGATATGCTCAGAATTAGTCCAAAATGACAAAAAATACACCGAGCCCACAGACATTGCTAACATCCTAGCTGACAGGTTCAGTGCAAACTTCTCCCCACCAAAAGGGCAAATATCTATCCCAACAGAGTGCTGCCCCCCTGACATCTCAGATGCTCAGGTAAGAGCCGCCCTCTCCAAAGCAAAAAACACAGCATCAATGGGACCAGATGGTGTCCCGGGCTGCGTCCTACATGAACTTCAAGAAGAGCTAAACCCAAACATAAAACTACTGTTCAATCTTAGCCTTACTACAGGATATGTACCCAAAGAGTGGCGTACAGCAACAGTGGTCCCTCTCCACAAAGGTGGTGCCTCAACAGATCCTGGAAACTATCACCCCATAAGCCTGACTAGCTTGGTCTGCAAAGCTATGGAAAGGATCATCATGGACCTCATAAATAAAGATATTGGGGACCTACAGACACTGGATCCTACCCAGTTTGGCTTTAAGGGCAGATCCTGCCTCTTAAACCTGGTCGATTTCTTTGAAACAGTCACCAAGGCCATTGACGAGGGGAAGGTGGTCCACACAGCCGACCTGGACCTCGCAAAAGCCTTTGATACAATACCCCACTCGGGCATTATAGATAAGCTCACCAGCTTAAATATAAACCCCTACATCACTAGATGGGTTGCAAACTGGCTCAAGGACAGAACCCACATGGTTAGAATTGCTGGAGCCATGTCAGACTCCAAACCAGTTACAAGTGGCGTCCCACAAGGCTCAGTCCTGGGACCTCTCTTGTTCGGTATATATTTCTCAGTGGTACAGGCCAACACGGAAGGACTGTGGCTGACCAAGTTCGCAGATGACTGCAAACTGGGCGCCATAATCAACTCTCCAGCCGACACAAGCATCCTCCAAAAGGGCCTCATAGAAAAAGAAAACTGGTGCCAGAGCCATGGCCTCAAGCTCAACGCCAAAAAGTGTATAGTCATCCCCTTTGGCAAAAACAAAGTGCCCACAAATTACCACATAGGTGGTAATCCATTAAGTACAGAAGAAATCATTAGGGACCTGGGAACCCAAGCTGATAGCAATCTCTCATTTGACAACCACGTGGCCAAAGTGGTTAGAAAACCATTTTATATAGCCCACCTAATCATGAAGGGATTCACATCTAGATCAGGGGAGGTCATCGTGCCTCTTTACTCATCCCTCATCAGGCCCATAATTGAGTACAATGCCCCTTTTGGGATGTACCTTACCAGACACCTGCAGCAACTGGAAAGACCCCAAAAGTACCTCACCAAAAGGATCAAAGGGCTCAAACAGATGCCATATGCTGCCCGGTTAAAGAAACTCCAGCTCTACTCAGTGGCATACCGCCTGCTCAGAGGCGATCTGTGCCTGACGTATAAAGCCATGTCCAACCCGGAATTAATGGACATGCTGCACCTCAGAATATCCAAATTCCATCGAGCTACGTGCTCGAGAGACTTGAACCTCAGCACTGAAATAAATAGGACATGCTGGAGGGACAGATTCATAACCCAGAGGCTCCCTTCACTCTGGAATAAAATCCCAGTCCAGGTTAGGCAGAGTCCCACATTGACTCTCTTCAAGAGGAATCTTGATGAGTGGATGGGAGATCGTAGGTTTACCCCGGCTATCACTTCTGTGTCACTGTTAGACAGAGGCACAGTATACTAACCTCAAAAAAAGGCATAGCAAAATTAATTTAAAATGGGTGGCGAAAGCCAAACACACTCTGGCTAGGCTTATAAATGCCCTTGATAGCCTAGTATGAACCTATGAACCTATGACAAAGCAGGTTCAAAAGGTGGCAACAAGAGTTGCGACAGCAACAAATTCAAGCTCCATGGAAAGAAAGGTTTTCTGACAGGCAGTCTAAGATGGAAGGTTCCTTTCATAAAGGCCTTACAAAGTCTGTGAGACATAATGGGAGAACCTTCCTCACCAATATGGAAGTTTGATATGGCCGCCAACTGTAATCTTAGCGTGGAAGTAGAAGCTCCTTCATGAAAAAGGATAGATAAGAATTCTAAAATTTTATGTAGAGGAGCTACCCAAGGGGTCTAAGTTTTGGCTAGATGCCCAATATACAAATCGTTTCCACTTACTCGTATAGAGTTTAGTAGTGGAAGCTTTATGAGAAGCAACCAGAATGTGTTGAACTGCCGGGGTGAGTAGATGAGACATGGCTAGGCAGGGAAGCGGAGCAGCCAAGCTGCTAGTTTGAGGGACTGTAGAGACTGGTGAGGAACTCCCGACGAATGTGTCAGTAGATCTGGTACTGGGTCCAGAATCCATGGTTCCTCTATTTGATGGGCTCGAAGAAAGGGGAACCATATCTGACGAGGCCAGAATGGGGCTATGAGTATTCTAGTCCTTTCCAGGTTCCTGGCTTTCTGTAGAAATCTGGGAATCAAGGGAGTAGGCGGAAATGCATATAGGAGACCCGGGGGCGCATCGTGCATCAGTGTGTCCCTGGGGACATCCCCTGGAGGGGGTAGAAGGGCAAAGTAGCTTCTGCATTTTGCATTCAACGGGGAAGCAAACAGATCGCAGTAAGGCTGGCCCCATTTGCGGAAGATCTTTTCCGCCGTCTGTGAATTGAGGGACCACTCGTGAGGTAACAGGATGGCTCTGCTCAACCTGTCCGCAATGACGTTGGATGACCCCGTGATGTGCGTTGCTATCAGAAAGCGACCCATGGACTCTGCCCATTGCCAAATTCTCATGGTCCCTCTGCATAACGGGTAAGACATGGTTCCCCCTTGCTTGTTTATGTACCAGACTACAGACATGTTGTCTGTCTGAACTGCTACTGTTCCTAGAGGTAAGAGGGCTTGGAAGTGTTGCAATGCCAGGAACACCGCCCTCAACTGCAGAACATTTATATGTAGAGTGTACTCCGTGCTGGACCATTCTCCTTGGACTGTTCTTCCCTGAAAAAGGCCCCCCCCCCACCCTATCAGGGAAGCATCCGTGGTTATTGTGGCTGTTGGACTGGGTAGAAAAAACGGACGACCCATAGTGAGGTTCTGATCGCGCACCCACCATGAGAGGTCCCATCTGCAAGAGTCTGTTATCCTGATCTCGTGCACTAGGGGTAGGTGTTGGAACGACCACTGCGCGAAGAGCAGTCATTGTAGGATCCTCATGTGTAACCTTCCCATAGGGACTGCAATTAGTGCGGCTGCCATCAGTCCCAACACTTTTAAAACCAGTTTGGCTAGGGCTTTCTTGCTGACCAGAAGAAGAACCACCTGCTGTTTGAGGGTTGAGGCTCTTATTGGAGGGAGCTTCAGTAGTGTCGATCGTGTATTTAGGTCTGCTCCGATGAAGGAAATACACTGAGGGCGATAAGCAAGACTTTTCGAAGTTTATGGAAATCCCCAAGTGGGAACAAAGGCTGATTGTGTAGTCTCTGGCTTGCAATAGATGACACTCGATGGTGGTGGTGAGGAGCCAGTCGTCCAGATACGGAAACACCTGGAATCCTTGTCGTCTCAAGTGAGACGCAACTACTGCCATGCATTTGGTGAATACCCTGGGGGCTGAGGTGAGTCCAAAGGGCAGAGCTCGAAACTGAAAGTGACTGACTCCCAGCCGGAAGTGCAGGTGATCTCTGGACGGTCTGGCCATTTTGATGTGGTAGTACGCGCCTTTGAGATCTATAGAGCACATCCAATCGTCCTTCTGTAAGAATGGAAGGATAGATTGAAGCGTGACCATCCGGAACTTTTCCTTCTTCACAAAGTTGTTGAGATGGCTGAGATCTAAGATCGGTCTCCAGTCCCCTGTCTTTTTCGGAACTAAAAAGAACCTTGAGTAAGTTCTGAATTCTCTTTGGTCCGCCGGGACTGGTTGGATGACTCTGTTTTCGAGCAGCTTTGAAATTTCTACAGCTGCTAGATTTCGCAGACGGGGTGGCACGTCTGGAAACTTTCTTTGTAGAGGTGGCGTTGATGTGAAGGGGATTTTGTATCCTCTGGTTATAATGCTTTTTACCCAAGAATCCGAAGTAATGTTTAGCCAGGCCAGTGGGTATAAAGCTAAGCGACCCCCGACTGCCTCCAGAGCAGGACAGCCGGGCCTCCATTCAGGAGTGCTGGAAAGGCTTCCCAGGGACGGAATCCCTGTCGCCTTAGTTAAGCGGACCTCCTCTGCTGCCGGGGCGGCGTCTTCCATTTCTACCCCCTCCTCTGCCTCTGGAGGGAGTATCACTCTGTGTGGTCTGGAAAGATCCCGGATTCTTACGGAACCACATTTTTCCGCCTCGTTGCCCTTTGGGGTACGGTCTAGTAGGAGGGGAAAAACGGACCCCGACAGCAGACAGGGTCTTTCCCTCTTGCTCGCACCGAGTGAGAATCTCCTTAACCTTGGGCCCAAAAAGTGTGGCACCATCAAAAGGGGCATTGGCAAAGGAAGACTTGAAGGCTTCCGCAAAGGAGCACAGCCGCATCCATGATTGTGATCGAAGAGCAATCGCTGAAGCTGCAGCTCTACTCGATCCCTCGGCTGCATACGAGATGAGGAGCCTCATGGATGAGTTTACTATGGAGGTGAGGGTGTTAAGTTGTGCTGTTACTTTTTCTGAAACAGCAGCATCTGTGTTACCCTGGAGGGTATCTGTCAGCTCCTTGATGAGATCCCTCTGCAAACGTGTGAAGTGAGTCAAATAGTTTAGCGAACGCATGGAAAAAGTCACTGAACTAAAAACGTGCTTCCCATATCTGTCCATAGTCCTAGAATCCTTATTAGGAGGATGAACAGATGAGGAAGACTCAGACATCTCCTTTTTCGTGGCTGCCGCCACCACCACAGCGTCGACAGGAACTCCCTTGGTGAGATAAGATTTATCTTGGGGGGCAGTGATGAACTTGTTTGGTTTCCTAGGGACTGGTTCCACTGTGTCAGGTGCCTCCCACGCCCTTCGAGCAATCAAATCCATTAATTAATCGAAGGGCGGAGTCACCCAGGAGGTAGAAGGTTGAGCCCCAAAAGCCTTCAGCAGCACCAACTCGTCCTCAGTGGGGGATAGGGATTGCCAATCACCCCTCTGTTTCAAGATCTCCAGGATGTCTGCAAATGAGACATCCTCCGAGGGTGATTTGGGGGACCCCTCTCTGCCTCATCCAAGTCGGTGTCAGACGTTAGAGATTCCTGTGGGGAATCTATGTGCCTCCTCTTGCACAACCGTTTCCTCGGGACCTCATCAGAGGGGGCTTCTGGTGAGGCCTCCAAGGAACAGGGGGAACCCTCTGGGGGTGGCTGAGGCAATTGGGCTCTACGCTTGGGATGGATCGTGGGAGCAGAAACAGAAAGTGGCCCTTCTGGGGAAGGAGAAGATTATCCTGATGATGTGGTTGTCTGTGCAGACAATACTTTCCTCATAAGGTCAAAGGCCCCCAAACCCGTGGCCGAGGGCTCCCCCGGTTCCGAAGAACACGGGAGCATCCCAGACCCAGGTGCCGTGGGCTCCAACCCCGAAGACGGAGCCGAGCCAGTCTGTGCCGAGGCCCCGAGAGAGAGAGTCGGTACCGACAGGTCGGTACGACTCTCGGTCCCGGAACAGAGGAGAGACCGTTGGCTCCGCGACTCCCCTTTCAGTTCCGAAGGAGTCGAAGTCAATGGTGTCGATCGTGCAATGGAATGTTTCGGCACTGAGGGCTCCACTAACATCAGGTCATCCTCTCCCGGCTCCGAGATCTGGATGGGTCTCAAAGGAGGACCCATTGGAGATATGGGGAGGCCTTCTAGTTTCGACACGAACTGGGAGGAAACTGCAATTAACTTGGAAAGGGCTGTGTTTTCCATGAGTTTCTGCATGACACAATCCACATCTGTCTCGGATAAAGGTCTGGAAGAACGGGTCGAAGGAGCCGAAGATGGCACCGACCGAAGAATGGACGGTGGTGGCAGCTCCGACACTGGTTCCAAGATCTGGGGCTCAGGAAAAGATAAATGTTCGACGCTCGGCCCCGAGATCTGTGGAACTGGCGAACGAACCCTAGAAGATGAACTCAGAGCCGATGACATGGGCTCCGACATCTTCAACCCCTTCGAGGATTTAGAAGCCTGATCCGACTTGTCCAAAACCTCTTGAAAGGCAGGCTTCAGTAACCCTCTGTCTATGAGCTTCCTGTGCCTATCTGTCATGACCCTCCCGCTAAAGGAATGGCAAATAGAGCAATCCTGTTGAAGATGGAGAGGGCCAAGACAGTAGACGCAGGAAGCATGATTGTCAGTAATGGACATATAAAAGAAGACACTCACAAAACCACACCCAAAGAAGAAGGAAAAAAAAGGGTATATATATATATATATATATATATATATATATATATATATATATATATATATATATATATATATAACACACACAGCACTTCTATAACAATCTAAGAAATATAAGGTTATATCAGGAAAAAAATCAGTATCTTATCTGTAAATAGTAAGCAAATCTCAATTTTCTATCTGGTCCGAGCTCTCCCCGATCTGTTGCAGCGGCAAACTAGATCTGAGTAATGGCAGGGAGGATTGTGGTATATGGGCTGGTCTCGAGCTTCTCTGAGATTCAGAGCTTTGCAATTCGGCCGACTCGGAGCCGAGGATCGACTCCGAACCCGTGTGTAAGAGCAAACGGCGAGATTGAACACTCTTACATCATTTGTTTACTACTGCAAAAAATTCTGGGTGAAAGTGTTTCTGTGTTGCTACTGCAATTTTCTTGTGTGTTTGAATTATGATTTCAGGTCTCAATTACATAAATATGCATTTTAAATTAGTTTCAACAAGGTTGTATGTAAATGGCACTGAACTATGCATGCTGACTAACTTTGAAAGTAAAAATAGGTTATAACCCACGCCCTACATCTGCCTTCACAATAAACTTGTGTGCACACAATTTACTAACAAAGGCAACTGCTCTGTTTTAGAACCACTTCTGATAAAGCTGGAAACCATTTTATGCAAAATGCCATTTAATGATATGCTCTGACAATGTACATAACTAAAAAGACAACATGAGTTAGAACACACAATACTAAATATAAATCTTAACGACTGGGTTCAAACATGTCAGCCATATCTATTGTTTTTTCCAGTGTGCAAAAATGCATACCTAAAAAAATAAAAGTCTTATAAGCTACTAGATTCACGAACATCAGTCACAATAATCTCACCTCTAGCAGTGTATAGCAAGAGTTTTTCTTGAGAAATGTCTTGCATGCTTTCTCTCTCCACGAGTGGGCAGCCATCACTTGAACTTCAAGATGATGCAGTTCATCCATTCTAACTGGAAGATCTCGACCCACTGCCACAAGTCCTTCCAGATCATCTAAACATGGATAATGATCGCCATTCTAAAATAAAGCATACATAAGAGTGAGCAACATCTACGGGATATCACAGCAGATAGGCACAAAGCAAAACATGCCAAATAAAGGCAGAGCCATAATATTAATTTTAGAGTCTCTTGTTGGTTGAAGAATCAACACAAGAGATCAGGCTGCCAGATAGTATGCATGTTGGCTAAAAAGTTTCTTCATAGCAGACACGATTGAAGAACCAACATAATAGATCAGCCTGCCAGATATTATGCACGTTAGCTAAAAAGTTTCTTCACAGCAGACACTCTCGAGTTACTCCTAATGTAAGCCTGATGTCCACCCCTCATCAGTCTACCCATGTTCCAGGATCTGACACAATTCAAACACGTAATCTAACATAATAAACCATGAAATGACACTTTCTTTTAAAAAATGTACCTTAAAAATATTTATGAATGGGCAGCCATACTTGGATACAGGGGATGCTAGAAAGGTGTTTGGCAATTAGAAATGTACTGAAAAGTCGACTATGACAGAAGCAACACATTTATCAAGTGATCACTCTGATGGTTGCTCTCTCTTCACAAAGGAAGCTATGTACAAACAGTAGTGTATTCAACAAAACTATTTGCTCTCAAGGGTCCCCTGTACTGACTGCCAAACTTTACACTTCTGGTCTTAAGACAGGGAATTCATAACAGCATTTTTTATATTTAGCTAAAGGACTCATGCATTCAACATTTCTCAAAGTGGTCAAGCCCCAATCTTCTGAGGCAGCTAAATATGAGTCTTCAAAATGTACACTTATGCCAGCATTCTAAAAAAGTATGAGGATAACATACCTAACTAATACATGAGCAGTCACTAAAGCAGATGAAAACTAACAGGACACCATGCAGTAAGTGGAACACTTTCAGATACATCTACATTCTTATGCCTTCCCTCATCATTTTTTTTTTAATCTCATGTTTCAGTGCTTGGGGTGGGAAAACCCTCTTTTGGTCATGTTGGCATCTCTATGACAAGATGATATGCATGAATGCATCAGAATTCTAAATACACAACTCTCACTCTGAACACTAACACTCATTCAAAGGATAACCAGTCAAGACACTGAAAGGTTAGGAAGAAAGTTTAATGGAGTGAAATTATATCAGCTTAGTAACAATAAAAGCACCTGAAAGGAGAATGGAGAATTCTAAAATTCAATTTATTTTTGAGTGATTTAATTGCAGGAAAAATGGCTAGAAAATGTTCAAATGGAGATGAGAAGAACCAACACAACAGATCATCCTGTCATATAGTGAGAGCATGTAAGTTAAAAGTTGGAAATACACATACAAAAGAACTGTCATGTATAACAGGTGGCAATAACAAATTATCTTCATAATGGCTACTACATCCATATTACCGTGGAATGTAAATGGCCTTACAAGTATAGACAAAATACTGAATTATATTAAGAAATGTACGGTGCAAACAGCAATGTTGCAGGAAACACACCGATAGAAACTGCACAAGAATTTGACAAAAGATTTTAGGGTGAACATTCAGCAGAATATCAGTGACAAAGGAAAAGGAAAGAAAAATGCTAGAGGGATTCCAAAAGTAACAGATAAGGGAAAAAATAAAAATGGCAATCTGGTAGCAAGGGGTTATTGGCAGGGGGGAGGAGGATTGTGCTGGGATCTATTTATCCCCCAACTATAAATGTTACTATGGAGCTAAAGAAAATGCTGGGAAAAATAATCAGCTTTCTGCAAGGATTATTAATTATAGGTGGGAACAGGAACTCAATTTGCAATAGTGAGGACATATTAAGGGTACCTAGAAGGGAAAATATATAAACAAAAATACTGTAGATTTCTGAAAAAATATAAGAATATGTTATACTGAAAATGTAAATTGAGCAGTAAAAATGAACAATTGGGTAAGTAAACTTATCATAATGGCAGATGTTCTAACAGACCACTGTTATAGCAGCCTACACTATTTGGGTTGTAACCTGCACAGGATATGGCCACCAGACAATTTTCAAAGCTCGAGGATACCTTCCATGTGCCCTAACTGCACAGGTTCAAGCAGAGTCTCATAAAAAGTCAGTCTGGACACAAAAAGCTTCAGTGTTTTATTGTCTCAAAAAGTGATGCTATAACACGGAAATAATAAAAAATGCTAGGAAAGGAAAAGCATACTAAAACAAATGCAACTATACAACAAGGATATATACATCCACACACTATCAATACATGAAAAACAAAACAAAGGGAGATGGAGGGGACTGCTAATGCAACACTGACCTATTAGAACATATGCCATTATGGCAAATTTACTTACACAACTTGTGTTCAACATTAGGTAACTGTTGCAGTAGCCTAATATATCTGGGTAGATTACTACAGCTTAGGAAAAAGAGAGAGAAGGAAAGAGTTGAATCCAGGAATCCCTGGTCAGTAACAGAGGTCAGAAAAGATTGGGAATAGTGACTGGAAAGCAATTTACAAGAGAACAATGGGAGGACATATGCATGGCTCCAAAGTATACAACAAAGACGAGAAAGTTTAGATTTTTATTTGGAAGTGTTTGTACAGATAGTTTATAGCCCAAGCAGACTCCAATGAATTTTCCTTGGGTAGAAAGCAAATGTTGGGAAGTGTGATGGGGACAAAAGAAGCAACTCAGAACATGTTTTTTATGGGAGTGTAATGAGTTGGCAGATTTTAAAAATTCCCTATAGAATACTCTGTCACAAATACTGGAGGAGCAAATGGCTCTAACTAAAGAAATAATTATTCAGGATGGGACAAGGATCTGAATTACCTAGACATAGTAAGGTCCCTCAATTATACCAGCTGCCAAATAAGCAATTAAAAGAAAATGCAAATCGAAATCAAAACCCAACAGTATTTGAAGTACTGAATATTGTAAAAGAAATAACTGAAAGTAGAATCTTTAGGAAAGGGAAGTAGCAAAGTACACAGTAATAAAGGGAATTTGTGGAAACAATGTATGCAGAATAATGTTCAGGAGGAGAAGTAAGGTTTCAGGCAAGGTAGGAATTGAGATACTTATGTAATGCACTGAACAGTAATTATAAAGAAAGAAAATATACATGTAATGTATTTATGAATATTTAAAAAAGTTAATATGGTTTGTTTTCTTTTCTATTAATGTATATGTGCCAATACCATGAGTGATAACCTAATAAAGGTGTTTAAAAAATCCAGGAAATCCTTTGAGAATGCTCCTAGTAAAGCTTGTTCTGGACCTTGAAAAGGGATCCAGTTTGCAAGGCTTTGTGAAAGTATCCACACAGGACCAAGTTACTTCCTTTAGAATACTTCGAGTCCACCTATCTCCAAAAAGCCAGAAAAGAAACCAATGGTCTTGTAGAGCGAGTTCTAACTCTACCTGGAAGCATTTTGTTTTGTAGACAAAAACAGAAAGAAATATCATTAGACAACCATCTAGAAATTGTCTGCTTTGACATTGGTTGTCCATTTATTTTACCTTCACATGAGACAAATAACTAATAGACTTTCCTGAAGGATTTAGATCTGTCCTACCCAAACACACATTCTACAAAAAAATGTAGGGAAAAAAAGTTTTTTGACACATGCACATAACAAACCTCTTCTGCAAGGCATGACAATCTACAAAATAAACTTCTTCACATAAAATAATATATTCACAAAAAAAAAAAGTTTTCCTAAGAAAAATAAAATTGTGGCAGTTTTTTCCCACTAGGGTACTTATCTGCCCAGCTTAGAATGATTACTAGCCGACCATCAGTTCCAAAAAGCCTGCAAGGGAAGCACACTGATGCCAGGAAAGCTCTGAAGCTTTTGGTGTCCAAACTGACTTTTTATGTGGTTTTGCTCTAGCCATGGCAGTTAAGGGGCATGGAAAGTGCCCTGAAGCTTCTAAAGCTGAACAGTGGTCATATCCAGGGACAGGATATAACCCAAATACTTAAGGTTACTGCAAAAATGACAATAATGTTGAGCATTTCAGATAGAATTTACATACTATTCCCAAAGGTACAATAACTGGGCTAGACTAGAACTTACATTTCACAGGAGCTTATGTATTTAAATTGATAGCTTTGACACACATCCAATAACTACTTCAGATCATACAAGATAAAAACTAAAATAAACATTCAGGTTAAAAAGTGAGAAATTTAAGGAATGGGTAGTAATAATGATTTCTGAATTACAGAAGATAGAAATTTCTTCAGAAAGTATGCTACTGAGTGGGATAAAATGAAAATGGAGTTTCAAAACAAGGTAGAAATAAGAGTAAGATACGAGAAAGAAGTAATAGGAATTATACAGAACGGTATATACAGAACCAGAGAAGCAGCAGCTAAGGGAAAATATGGGAGTATTTGGATAATACACATGAGTTTAAAAAGGTTGCTTTTAAGCAACTATGTTTAATGCTTCCAAGGCACACAATTTTTTAGCACAATGTTTTAGGTGACAAAAAGCAGAGAGTTATTGCCAAACTTAGGGAACCTAGAGCAAGAAAAATAACCACAGATCCTTTAAAGTCAACAGAGATATTTCGAAAATTTTATGAAAATTTGATCAAAGCACAAAAATGTGGAAACCAAGAAGCAGCACAAATGTAAACGTTTATGGAAGACTTGATTATGCTAAGGTTATAGGAAGATGAAACTTAAAAAATTAATACCCAGGACACAAAGACATGAGAAAAATTGTGATATATAATCAATCAACAAGGAAGTCTTCAGGACAGTATAATTTTGCTAGAACTTGGATGTCTGACTGACCACCTTTGCAGTATTAATGTATGGGAAGTATCCTGCCAAGGATACTGTACATCCAAGCAGTATACCAGAGCTTGAGGGCCTTCCTCTTGTGCTGTACTTCAATATATGCCCAAACTACGAGAATGAGATACAGCACACAGGGGACTTAAGGGAGGCAAAAACACTCAGGACTTTATTGGCTCAGACCAGCAAATAAGTGAGGCAAAAAAGATGGGGAGGGAAATAAATATATAACAACTTAAAGAGGGAAAAGGAATGTGAAGCCCACTTTGGCCAACAGGGAAATAACTGGAGGGTGCTAATACTTCAACTGTGATCAGGCAGATATTTACAGTTAAGTCCTTGGCACAACTGTACTATGTGCTTTCTTGATAATTGTTGTAGTATTAACAACCTATGGAAACACTTCCAAAGCTTTCTGGAGATTCTGAGGAGGAGAGTAGATGAGCTGGAATCCAGAACTCCTTGATGGACAGAACTGGGAAAACTAGCTCTAGACTTGGAGAAAGCATCAATTTCATAATGCTTAGTAAATGTGTGAATAGAAGTCCAAGAAGCTGTTTTTAAATTTGATCCTGTTTTCAAAAGTTTAAAAAAAAAAAGCCTCAGAAGAAGCAAAAGCTCAGCAAGAATAGGCTTTTATTTGAACAGGAAGATCTTTTCCATGGAAAGAACAACAAAAAGAAATAGCCAAAGAAATCCATCACATACAGTTTTTGTTTAGACGCAGGGTATCCCAACTTTTTTTTCCGGAAAGGAAAGAGAACTGATCAAATTTCCTGATGGGTTTTGTATTGACAAGGAAAAATCTGAGCTGCCTATGAATTTCTAAAGAATGCAAAATCTTTTCTCCTTTATCTGGAGAAGGATAAAAAGTAGGCAGGTTGACAGACTGGATTAAAGGCAGTTCACAAACAACTTTAGGCATACATGATGGGTTTGTTCTGAGGATTACCTATCTTTGTGAAAAATGAGAAAGAAAGGAAGGAAAAGCCATAAAAGCCTGAAGCTCTGAGAATATCTCAGATGAAGTGTTACCAACATTACTGCCATTCTGGTACAACATTTACAGGTAGAGGAGGCAGGCTCAAAAGGTAGAAGAGTGGTTTTCTAAACCATAATTTAGGTCCAAAGGAGGAGGCATACATCCTTCCTGGTAGCCTGATAAGAAAGATGTTTTTCCAAAACTGACTTCAAAGTGTGCAGAAATATGTAAATTTAAAGCCATGGAGCCAGAAACTGCTGACAAGTGTGCTTTTTTTTAGAAGTACGTGCCAGACTTGAATTAAGCAGCTCATACAAATAAGGACATGGAATAGAAATGCACATTTGATAAGGGTCATCTGTTTTGTTTTTGGCACTAAACAGAAAATCTCTTTCATTTGGAAAAATAAGACGTCCTTGTTGCAGACTTTCTAACCTCCTTTAAGACATGCAGCATATACTCGCAGAACAGTTGCCTGAACAGAATCAAAATCCAATCATCTAAAGTATATTTAGGATTTGTAGTTTTGGATCAATGAGAGAGCCATTATGTTGTGAGAGAAGGTCCATCCTGTGAGGTAAACTTGTGCTGACTGCCCTTGGCCAGTTAGTTGAAAGGCAAGGGGGGATCAATGCTGTCTGGGACAAAATGGGGTCACCAACAAGATTTTTGGTTTGCCCTTTTGCACTCTGAGCAGGAACTTTGGCATTTGAGAAAGGAGATTGAAGGAATATAGGACTTGCTCTTTCCATGAGACATGGCATCTATTTTTCAAGGTACTCTGGAGTAGAACAGTCTGAGATGTTTAGAGAGGATACAAAGATCTATATGGGAAGTACCCAGCTGATGAACAATTTGTCAGAAGATCTATTTGTTCAACATCCATTTGCTAGGGTCAGTCTTGTATCTGCTCAAGTAATCCGCCACATAATTAATTTGAGTGAGAACATAGACTGCCTGAAAGGAGAGGTTGTGCTGAATTATGTCGTCACAGGTAGTCAAGGCAAGCCTGGACAGATGATAGGATTCTGTTCCCTCCTGCTTGTTGACCACACTGCAGCGTTGCTGTCTGTAAGAACTCAGAGGACATGGAGTGCAAAGATGATGCAGAGACTGCAAGGCTAGGATTAAGGTTTTCAATTTTGACATTTGCGATTTTTCCTGCCATCTTCTGACCAAACAATCTGGACTTACAAGCCCAGAAAATAAACCTCCCCCAAAATCATATCCAAAGCATCTGTGAAAACATCCTGGCAAAGGGTACGAAATAGGAAGGGCACTCCTGGACTGTGTGATATCTGGCTGATTCACCAAAGAACATCTATCTTGATGAAAGCAAGAGGAGAATTATGACGTTCAGTGGCTGGCAGTGGTGTGCCCAAATAAACTTGAGGTATGACAACATTTTCCTCATGCAGTCTAGCAAGTGACATAATTTGTATTGCTGAGGATATATACCCCAAGGCTCTCAAAATCTCTTTTACTAAGGTCACTTTTATAGGTCCATAGGTAGTTAATAGGCTATTGGCCCAAGGGCCTAAGTAAGCCTAGCCAACAAGGTTCCCTGGCTTACACCACCAAAGAAAGTTATTTTCCTGTGCCCCTGTAGAGCAGAGCCACAGAAGTGATCCCCAGGGTGTATTGCCTATTTGCCATCCACTCATCAAGATTTTCCCTAAGAGTGCTAATGAGGAACTCCGCTTGACATAGACGGGTAACTTGCTCCACAGGAAGTCTCTGGGACAGGAATCTATCCCTCCGGCATGTCCTGTCTATTGTGGTGACAAAGTTTAGGTCCCTAGAGCATGTAGCTTGGAGGGATTGGGATTTCCTGGGTTTGACATAGCTTTATATGCTAGGCAGAGATCACCTCAGAGTAGGCGACATGCTACAGAGTAAAGCTGGAGTTTTTTGAGATGGTCAGTGTACGGCATCTGTTTGAGGCCAGTAATCCTCTTTGTGAGGTACTTCTGTGGCCTTTCCAGCTGCTGCAGATATCTTGTAAGGTACATTCCAAAAGGGGTGTTGTACTCTATAATGGGTCTAATGAGTGTCGAGTAGAAGGAAACAACAACCTCTTTTTTCCTGGATGAGAACCCATTTGTGATGAGGTGTGCCATGTAGAAGGATTTCCTGACTACTGTGGCGATGTGATCAAAGGAGAGACTACTGTCTACCTGGGTCCCAAGGTCTCTTATCACACATTCGGCGTTAAATAGACTGCCTTTTATGTGGTAGTTCACGGGTACAGAGTTTTTACCAAAGGGGATGACAATGCACTTTTTGGCATTGAGTTTGAGGCCATGGCTCTGACACCAGGCATCTGTCTCAGTGAGGCCCTTCTGTAGGATGTCCACATCATTTGGAGACTCAACTATGGCTTTTAGTTTGCAGTCATCTGCGAACTTAGTTAGCCAAAGGCCTTCTGTGTTTGGTATCTACTTCTCTGAAGTACAGGCTAACAGGAGAGGTCCCAGAACTGAACCCTGTGGTATTCCACTTGTCACTAGTTTGAAGTCAGATTTGGAGTCTGCAACTTTCACAGTGTAGGTTCCGTCAGTGAGCCAGCTGGCAACCCATCTTGTGACGTAAGGATTTATACCTAGTTTAGTGAGTTTATCTATAATTCCAGAATGAGGGATGGTGTCGAAAGCCTTGGTGAGGTCAAGATAGGCTGTGTGAACCCACCTTATCCTCATCTACAGCTTTGGTGACTGCCTCAAATAAGTCAATCAGGTTCAGGAGGCAGGATCTGCCTTTCACAAACCCGAAATGGGTGGCGTCCAGAATTTGGAGATTACCAATGTCTTTGTTTATGAGTTCCATGATATGTTCTATGATCTTACAGACCAGGCTCATCAGGCTAATAGGGAGATAGTTCCCAGGATCAGTGGTGGCTCCCCCTTTGTGGAGTGGGATAACTGTTGCTGTGCGCCATTCAGTGGGCACAAAGCCTGATGTGAGGCTATGATTGAACATGGTGCTTAGTTGGTGAGCCAGTTAGTGTAAAACGCAGCCTAGGATGTTGTCCGGTCCCATAGATGCTGTGTTTTTAGCTTTAGAGTGTGCAGCTTTTACCTGCGTAGTTGTGATTACAGGGACTCGGCATTCTTCCTGTACAGATATGGGCCTTTAAGGGGGTGAGAGGGGGGGGTAAAGTTAGCACTTGAACCTATCTGCCAGGATGTTGGCAATATCAGTTGGTTCTGTAATTTTTGTGTCGTGCTGTAACTCAGAGCAGATCTGGGTGTTGCCATTGAGATTCCTGACATAGCTATAGAATGCTTTGTGGTTGTCCTTAGAATCAGTGGCAATTTTGCTTTCGTAGCATGCTTTGGAGGATCTTATAAGGGATCTTAGCTTCTTACTGAGGCTGACCAGGAAGCTCCTCCACTCATGGGATTTTACTCTCTTTTGCAACAGTTTCTTCCTTCTGTTGTAGAGTTTGTTCATGGCAGGGGACCACCAGATTGGCTTCCTTTTTTTGGAGGACAGCATCTTGGTTCTGTTTGGGATAGCTAAAGCTAAAGACTTTGCCTTCTTTATTCTGCTTAATTTGGCTTTTTCCTTTGCATAAATAGTGTACCATATCAACCCTCTCTCTCTCTTTCCCATGTCCATATTTCTTTTTTATACTTTTCAAAAATCTCTAGGTTTAGCTTACATTTTTACACTTCCTCAGATACTTCTTTTTCCAAACACATCAATGTTTCTTGTTCTATACACTGTTTTTCACAAATCTGTTGTATTAATGAATACAAATTGTTTGAAGCTTCTGACAGTTTTTCTTGTGGAAGTATTTTGCTTTCTTTTAATTTCTCTCAAACATTTTGTATATCTTGTATCTGGAAATTCTGGGCTTTTTGCATAATAGTAACAATACATAACTTCCTTCTTATCCTTAACAGTCCACTTTATCGTCTTTATGCCTCTTCGTTGGCCTATCAGTTTTTGACACTTTTGTGGACTACTTCTACCACAGGGGGGCCATCCTCTCCCTGGGCCGGGCCTGGCCCCATTGTAGGACGTTTTTCGTATTTTGAGTACTCTACACTGCCATTTGTTCTAGTCCTGGCACCACTGTGCCAACCAGGATTGGGCAATTCTTTACCCTAGGTCTTGTGCACCCAGCTATCTTTTTTAATTTTTAACCTACTTCTGTCCATGATATATGCTATATAAATGCAATCTATACATCAGTGTCTTGGTGAGATTTTGTGAAAAAAAACAAGGTCCACCTAATGAAGGTATTCACCAAGACTTGAGGATGAATTCAATTTCAGCAATACTACTCTCCCTACCTTGCTGACTGATCTCTCCATTTGGACCCCAGTATGTGCACTGCAATAAGAAAGCTGGCTGATGTGATCACCCATTCCCAAACCATCATGACCTCTATGCACAGAAGATAAGAGTGGGTTCCTCCTTGCTTGTTGATGTACCAGACTACTGACATGTCCGTGTGAATTTGCAGTAGTCCCCAGAGAGAGAAAGTCCTGAAATGCCTGCAATTCTAGGATGACTGGTCTCATCTCTAGGACGTTGATGTGCAACTTGGTCTCCAGAGGGGGGCCACTCTTTCCTTGAACAATCTTTCCCAAGAAATGCCCCCCACCCCAGCTGGGAAGTGTCAGTGGTCACTGTGGCAAGTGGGGGAGGGGGTTGAATGGTCTTGTCCTGAAACAAGTTGATGGACTAGATCCACCAGCGAACATGATGTTTGCAGATTGGGATTAGTGTTATGAGAAACAGATAAAGTAGAGACCACTGTACCCCGAAGGTCCACCGAAGGATTTGCATAAAGAATCTTGCTAGAAGAACTAGAAGAATGGCAGCTGACATTGACTCAAGAGCTTGTAGTTCTAGTCTTGCTGGAGGGGACGGGTGAGACAGTATGGCCCGTACCTGATTTCTCAAGGATATGATGCGACGAAGAGGTAAAGATGTCACCTGAGTCATAGTATTCAAGAGAGTCCCTATAAATTCCAGTGTCTGTACAGGGACCAGGTTTGATTTGTCATGGCTTACAGAGATGCCTAAGATGTTGGAAACCTGGAGCAAGCAATCCCTGGCTTGTAGAAGTTGATGCTTAGTTGGGGTGGTGAGGAGCCAATTGTTGGGAAATGGAAACACTTGGAATCTTCTGAGTTGCATATGAGCTGCTACTACTGCCATGCATTTGTTAAACACCCTGGGGGCTGTGGTGAGAACAAAGGGCAGTACTCTGAACTGGTAATGATGGCCTCCCAGCCGAAAGCATAGACATTTCCTGGTGTCTACTTTGATGTGATAGTATGCAACCTGGAGATCTACAGAGCACATCCAATCATCCTTGCACAGAACAGGCATGATGGAGTGAACCGTAACCATTCGAATCTTCATCTTCTTTACATATTGGTTCAAATTGCTTAGATCCACAATGGGTCTTAGGTCCCCTGTTTTCTTTGGCACTAAAAAAGAAGCGGGACTAAGTTCAAAAATCTTATCTGTTCAGGTGGGACCTCCTGGATGCCTTTTTTTGAAGCAGCTTTCGTATTTCCTGAGCTGCATCTTCCTCTGTCTGGGTGGAACGTTGGGAAGCTTCTTTCTTCGGACAGGAGGAGGAAGAGAAAATGGTATGTCGTAACCACTGGATAAAATTCTTAGCACCCATGAATTTTTTTTTTTTTTATATCTGTCCAGGCATCTAGGTGCAAAGAGAAGCGACCCCAACTGCTTCCAGAGGCAGACAATGAGGCAATGCTTCAGGAGCATTGATAGGGCTTATCAGAGAAGGAATCCATGAATCTGCGGTCCCCCCTCTGCCTCTAGGGAGACATCGTTCATTGAAACTTCCTCCTCTGACTCTGGTGGAAGTATCTCTGCGGAATGCTGGAAAGGTCCTTGAGATTTTTGGAACCACATCATCTTATTCTAGTTGGTTTCTACAGAAAGTACACTGAGGGGTAGAAAACTTGTTTTCTATGGCAGACAGAGTCTTTCCTTCCTGTTCATTGCTGGTGAGCATGTCTTTAATTGATGGCCCGAACGAAGAAGAGCGTCAGTCCTGAAGCGACAGCAACTGATGCGGAAATACTAAGCCTCTGGTATTTGGGCCAGCCGAGGGCTACCCTGGCAGGGATAACCCAAATGTGATGACTGCAACAGTGAAACACGAAGAACATCTAAGCCATTTAGGGATAGGCTTGACAGTGGCTGGTTCCTTCCAAGCCCAGCAGGAGACCAAGTCAATAAGTTCATCTGCGGGGGGGGCACCCAAGATGTAGATGGTCCAGCACAGAAAGCCTCCAGAAACACTGATTCCTCAGGAGATGGAGACTGTGAAGACCAGCAACCCTTCTGTTTGAGGATTTCTTGTGACAATCTGGGGGGATCCTTCTCCCTCATCAAAATCAGTGTCTTCTGTGAGAGACTCCATGGGTGAGTCTTATCAGAGGGTATCAGAGCAGAACCGGTCAGGGACACCATTGGAGTTGAGGAGGGAAGATTCCTTGGATCAGACTTCAAACCTACCAGGGATCATGCATTCTGGGACTCCGAAACCATGGGTTGGTCGGATCAGAGAAGGAAAAATAATTGGTTTAGGAGGTGCACTTGTGGTTCCATAAGGCGATGGAGCTGGCAGAACCCCCATCTGGATCTGAGCACTGAGAAATTTCCGTACATCCTGTCCACATCTGCCTCTGTCAGACTCCTTGAAGACCCGGATGATGTTGTGGATGCTGGTCTGGAATGCTTCCGCAGTGTCTGGAACAGTTGGGTATGTAGGGCTAGAGAGATCTGTTTCAAAATGTACTCTGCAGTATGACCTCTGCTTGTTGGATCCGAAGGTTTAGGATCCAAGAAGGAGGTATAAGGTAATGGGGAAACCACCATACGTGCAAAGCCTGCCAGATCCGAGGAGGACTGTGGATCTGAAGATGGCTCAAAGGACTTCGGATTCGAGGAGACTGCATCTGAAACCTTGCTCATTTTCTCTAATGGCTCTGAAAAAGCCCTTGGGGACTTCTGAAGAGCCCATTTGTTTTAGTCCGAAGAAGAAGCCTGGGTTGCTTTGGAGGGGATTTGAGCCACAGAAGAAACCAGTAGTAAACCTTGCAAAATGAACTTGCTGCACCTGCAAAGAGAACAAGCAGAATTTAGATGGTCAACCCCATCAGGAAATAGATGCATTTCTTGTGGGTATCAAAGTTGGGGATCCTATGGCCAAAAGAAGTGCACTTCTTGAAACCATTAGGCTTGTTGGACATATTAGATAAAAAAAAAAAAGATGTGAGCCCCAAGAAACAAAGGGGGTTAACAAAGGCCAGAATAAGAAATAGCACAATTTGTTAGTTAGAAAAAGGTATACTTTTTGAAAACCTAGAGGAGAAAAAGGGGAGAAGAAAGACCTGAATAGGAATATGGGGAAAAATACCAACAATGGCAGCCAATAGTCAGAAAACATGAAAGAAAAAAGCCCTGATGTCAGAGACAGCTAATGAGGGAGGAAGAGAGTAGATACTAAACTTACTAGCAAAAGAAGGAAGTTTTAGGGAGAAATTTAGTGAAATTATACAAAAAATATGCCTTGCGTACTCAAGATTGAAAATCTCCTCCTTACCACGGTGGCAGCAAACAAGATCTGAGGGGTTGAGGATAGAACAGAGCATCACGGGTAGAGAGAGGACTCGAGAACTGGATCTGAAGTCTTGCAACTGCAACAAAGTCATATCTGAGGATCAGATCCAAGACCCATTTGTGAGGAAGAATGAAAAGGACATTAGATCACACCATTCCTTCTGAGCGTTTCTGGTAACAGGAGGAGTAGGAATGATATGCCTCATCTGCATCTTTTTCCTAACAGCATCAACATTAAGAAAACTAGGAGGATCAGACCCCCCCCGACGTATCTCAATATGGATACCTGAAACATCTTCCTGGACTAAAATTTGAGGAATGCCCTCTGCTCCCTCAGAAACAATGAACTGTGGTTCCCTCTCCCCAGCCGAATCAACCATTTGATTGGTTGAGCTGGTCATGTCAAACGAATTGTGCCTTATCAACCTCCAATGGGGTTAGGACAGAGGGAGAAGCAAGCAACCCTAGACTGTCTGAGGGCTCATCAACAGCATCAACAAAGACATCTGGGACTGTCTGCCTGCACAACAGAAACTTCAGGCTTTGACTTTTTTATGCTTTTTCATCAGCTGCTGAGGACATCCAACTGGGAAAATTTGGAGGCCATCTTAACCCGTGCAAGCTCCATCAGATTTTGATTTTCTAAATAAACTTTAAGAGCAGACAAATGTCTCCTCGTGGTTTTAGGAAAAAATGACTGACAAATTGAACAGTCTTTATAACTGTGACTGGATCCAAGAAAAAACAGTTACTTGGTTAGACTTTCACTGTATGGAATCTCCAACTCACATTTTTCCCTCTTAGATAACATGATAAAATCAAGTATTTTGAAAAAAATAAAATAAGGAAGATTACTGTCCTCAATGATGACATGTATGTTCCCACAGCAATCAATACTGGCACAGGCCATAATGTGGCTGACAGACTGAAGTGTAAGGTAAGACTCACTGTTCAAGTTGGGGGCAAGAAATTTCAGAGCTTTTTCTTAATCATACTTCCCTTATGCAGCACATCACATCCTTGATCTCTGGGCATATATCGGATGTACTGCACAAGAGAAAGTCTCTCAAGCTCTGGTATGTTGGCTGGAAGTACAATATCCTTGGTAGGATACTTCCATAGGTTACTAATACTGCAACGATGACGAAGGAAGGACATCAGGTTCTATTACACCTTGTGATAGCATCTCTGCTAGAATTTAGGGAAACAAATGAATGGTTCTTTGGTGGAAGACGGATTCCTGATTGCACAGGACAGGAAGCCCCATTGTAATTTGTTGCCCTGCTGAACTACTTTCAGTATCCAAGAATGTATTTGTCTCCAGAGATTCGAGGAATGACAGAGCTTTCCTGTTAATCTTGGAGGATGGCAGGGATGGGAAGGGGAGTATGTGATGAGGTTCAAAGACAGTCGTGCATTTTTCTTATGATGGGAAGATCCCTGGGGTCTACTTCCTTTCTTTTCTGTCATTTTTTTCCAGTCTCCTTGTCAATAACTTTTGTACTGCTGCGTAATGGATTATAAACAAACTATCTGGATGTTAACCTTAGTAAGGATAGAATTAACCAAAGATTTACTGCAAAAATACACAGGAAGCCAACTTTCTCCAACTCTTTCCTGCATTTTACAAGTTCCCATCCTTTATCGAATAAGAAAGCAGTAGTAAAAGGACAATTTGTCCGTGCTGCTAAAATGGTTAGCTTGGAAGCAGATTTTTTGAGTTCAGGCATCTCACAAAGATGTTTATAAGTAGGGGTTATCCTGTTAGCTTATTGCATGAAGTGTATACTGTGGTTAGCATTAAAAGGAATAATGGACATTTTTCACCAATCCTAAATCAACAGGTGAACCAGGTGTGTATATATATATATATATATATATATATATATATATATATATATATATATATATATATACAAAAGGAAGATAATCGTATAGATTATAATGCAACCTTCGTTACATTTAACGTTCATTTTTATGAAATAAAAACGATAATTTTAAAGAATTGGCATTTAATCGAGGTTGAAGCACCAGTTAAATTTAAGGATGGTGTCAAAATGATAGCCAGGAGAGGCAAGAATTTAAAAACTTCTTGAAATGTGTAAAATAACAAGAAATCACCAAGTAAAAGGCATGAAAAAATGTGGAATGTGCAATTTATGCAAGCATATGTATGAGGGTAAATAATGCTCAAATTAATGGTCAGAAATAGAATATATATGATAAACTAAAATGTAATTCGAAAGGGCGTATATGTGGCAATGTGTATGCACTGTCCAGCTTATTATATAGGGAAGACTACTAGAACCCTAAGAGAGAGAGTGTATGAGCACCTATATATGCTATTAGAAAGATGAATTTAACAAATGCACTTGCAAAACACATACAGGAGTATGGTGAACACAGATTTGAATTTTGTGCTATCCAACAGTTCCATGAGCAACTTAGTGGGGGCCCATGGATGCTACATTTAGAAACAGCAGAATTAATCTGGCAACTAAAACTACATTCTTATGTATGGCCGGGTTTGAATGACTACTGTGCAATCAACAGTATACTAAGGCTAAAAGCATTACTTAGGTGAGATAATTCGTAAGCTGGTTTTGATCACTGCTGACCTGTGTTAGGATAGTGATTTAATAAGTATATTTGCTTATATATATTTTTTTCTATCACAAGAAATATTTTAATTAATAATCAACTAGGATGTCTTTAGATTATTTATTAATGAAGAAGTTTAATGTATTTTGTGTGTGTGTGTTATATATATATGCACTTTATATTTTTTAAATTTTGTTCATGACATCATTTCCTTTCTAGTGTAGGGCGGGCTAATAAAATGCTATTTAAGAAGTTCATTTGTGGTTCAACACTTTTAGTCTGATGAAGTTTGTTATTTTACAAACAAAAAGCACTTCACTGTATTTCATTAAATAAGAGTTTTGCTTGCACTCTGGCCGTTTATTTGTGATTTCTACAGTTTATTGTTTTTTCATTAATGTATTTTTGTTAACGTGGTTTGAAAGTATACTGAAAAAAGGACCCAGACTTGAAGGGTGGTTTCTCTGGTACCCTGGGACCAGTGGGGAAAAAAAAATGTTCACCCGCCACATTAATTTCCTTCCCTTCTCTAATCTTTTCACAAACTATTCAGTGGAATTACCAAAAAGAAAACCTTTTTCCAAGAGGGCATTTCATATTTTTGCCTTGATATCGTCAGGAAAATTCGGTAAGTCTGGCCCAGGCATTCCTGCATATCACAGAACCTGTGGCAGTAGCTCTTGACATGGCACCCACTGTGACATATGCACCATTGGAGTGATTCATGACCTGGGAAGCAAAAGACTTCCAAGTTTGATACAGCAGCTTTAATGTCTGAAGCAGGAAAAGGTAGTTAGACTTCTGTATGTTAGAAAATATCTAAAGTAAATACTTTGTCATATGTGTCTGGCAGCTGATTGTCCTGAAAGCTAAAGTGAAAGCAGCATACACCTTCTTCCCATACCTGTCATATGTCTTGCTGTCTTTCTCATCAATGTTAGAGTTAGAAGAAGTTAAAGGCTAAACTCCATTATCCCTGTCCGGAGAAATCACACCAAGGTCAGTGAAGAGATTCCTTAAAAAAAAAAAAAAAAAAAAACTATGGGAAATTATACCTTATACAGCCTGTCAAGTTTCCCACATGCAAGTAGTGTGTGCTCTTACCCCCTGAAGTAAATCCTTGCCGTGGTAAGAGTAGCAAAAGCAAATAGTTTTCCTGATCCAACAGGAAATAATTTGTTTGGAGACTGCCTTGCCCAGGGTCCTGGGATGAAAGGATACAAAGAGTGGATTAGATTTTCTAATGGTCTTAGTTTTGTCCAAGTAAAACCTTAGCTGGCTGAGAACATCCAGGGAATGGAGTATTCTCGCACTGTCATTGGTAGAAGAGAGAAAGAAGGTGGGTAGGTGAATGGACTGATTTAATGATAGCTCGTTGATCACTTTGGGCATGAAGGAAGGGTTGATGCACAGTCACCCTGACTTTGTGGAAGATAGTGTTGGGGGGGGGGCATACCATGAGAGCCTGTAACTCTGATACCCTTCTGACTGAGATGAGGGCTACCAGCAGGATTGTTTTCCATGTGCACATTTGTAGTGATGCAGAACTAGCTGGCTTAAATGGAGCCAGAGTGAGTTTATCCAGGATAAAGTTAAGGTCGCAAGGTGGTGGGATAGGCTTCTTCCGTGGTCTGATGTGCAAGACCCCCCTTCAGAAACAATTTAACATCTAGCCTGGAGAGTAAAGGAGGGTCTAAGAAGCAGGCAGAGATAGCACAAAGGTGTACTTTCACTGAAGAGTATGGAAGGCCTGCCTTGATAAGCTCACACATAAGCTACGACTAGAGGTACACCTGCTAGAAAGGGATCCCGAAGCCTTTGGAGAATCTTTCCCATTCTGAAATGTAGGATCTCTCCTTGTGTTAGGTTTCCTGGCCTTCCTCAGGACAGAAAGAAAATCCTCAGAGTAGTGGTGTCTGAAGGTTATTAAAAGTTTGTCACCCAGAGTGTTAGACACAGCATTGCCAGACTAAGGGTGGATAAGAGTTCCCGTCTGCTGTGTGAGTAGGTCCACCTTGTGGGGTAACCTGTGGTGATTGCCCTTGGCGAGGGATAGTAGAAGGGGGAATCAATGCTGCTTTGGCCAATAGGGAGTCACCAGCAAGATTTTTGGACTGTCCCTCCTGATTTTCAGGAGGAACTTTTGAATGAGAGGAAAGGGAGGAAAGGTATACAGAAATCGTCCCTTCCATGTGATGGTGAAGGTGTCCACTCTCCAGGCTAGTGGGGAGTGGTCCTTGGTACAGAATTTTCTCAGTTGTCCGTTCTGGGGGGAGGCAAATAAGTCTATTTGAGGTGTGCCCCACTGGTGGACAATATCTAGAAAAAAACTCTGCAACATCCACTCGTGATGCAGAGAGAATGATCTGCTGAGAGTATCCGCTTGGTAGTTGTCTTGGAATGGGATGTGGACTGTCTACAGAGATAAGTTGTTCTGTGAGACTAGTTCCCAAATCTGCATTGCCAGCCTGCAGAGGAGGTAAGACTTGGTACCCCTTTGTTGGTGTACCACATGACTGTGGTGTTGTCTGTGAAGACTTGAAAGCGGCCTGGCTGTAATAGTGGAAGAAAAGCTTTCAGAGATAAATGAACTGCAGTCATAGGTTCATAGGTTCATAGGTTTATACTAGGCTATCTGCCCTAAGGCATTTATAAGCCTAGCCCAAATTATTGTGGCTTACGCCACCCCTTATATGAAAAAATACTGTGCCCATTAGTTTGTTGTGCCTCTGTCCAGCAGTGACCCAGAGATGATTCCCGGGGTAAACCTACGATCTCCCATCCACAGGTCTAGATTTCTCTTGAACAGAGTCAGCGAGGTGCTCTGCCTCACATGGACCGGGATTTTATTCCACAGCATAGGGAGTCTCTGAGTGATAAATCTATCCCTCCAGCACGTCCTATTTATATCCGTGCTAAGGTTTAAGTCGCTTGCTCTAGTGGTTTTGGTGGATTTGGATTTTTGAGGTGGAGCATGTCCATTAATTCCGGGTTGGACATGGCCTTGTATGTCAGGCACATGTCACCTCTGAGCAGACGGTATGCGACTGAATAGAGCTGGAGTTTCTTCAATCTGGCAGCATATGACAGATTTTGGAGTCCCTTTATCCTTTTGGTGAGGAACTTTTGGGGTCTCTCCAATTGCTGCAGATGTCGGGTGAGATACATCCCTAATGGGGCATTGTACTCGATCATTGGTCTGATAAGTGAAGAGTACAGGGGAACAATGACCTCACTAGATCTGGATGTGAATCCCTTCATGATCAGGTGGGCAATGTAGAAGGTCTTTCTAACCACTTTAGCAATGTGAGTGTCAAAAGAAAGGCCACTGTCAACCTGGGTCCCCAGGTCCCTGATAACCTCTTCTGTGCTTAGTGGATTGCCACCTATATGGTAGCTTGGGGTTACCTTGTTTTTCCCGAAGGGTATGACTATACATTTTTGGCGTTTAACTTCAGGCCATGGCTCTGGCACCAGCTATCTGTTTCCATGAGTCCCTTCTGAAGGATATCAGTGTCCGATGCACTTTCCACTATGGCGCCCAGTTTGCAGTCATCTGCAAACTTTGTCAGCCAAAGTCCTCCCATGTTGGCCTGTACTTCTGAGAAGTAGATGCCAAACAATAGGGGCCAAGGACCGAGCCCTGTGGGACACCACTTGTGACCGGCTTGGAGTCTGACACAGCGCCAGCAACTCTAACCCTGTGGGTTCTGTCCTTAAGCCAGTTTGCAACCCATCTTGTGACATATGGGTTTACATTTAAGCTGGTAAGTTTTTCTACAATACCCGAGTGGGGTATTGTGTCGAAAGCCTTTGCAAGGTCAAGGTAGGCTGTATGGACTGCCTTTCCTCATCAATGGCCTTGGTGACTATTTCAAGAAGTCGACCAAGTTCAAAAGGCATGATCTTCCCTTGACAAAGCCAAACTGGGTCGGGTCCAATGTCTGCAAGTCCCCTATATCTTTGTTTATGAGCTCCATTATGATCCTCTCCATAGCTTTGCAGACTAGACTTGTTAAGCTTATGGGCGGTAATTACCAGGGTCCGTGAGGCGCCACCTTTGTGGAGTGGGACCACAGTTGCCGTACGCCACTCCTTGGGCACGTATCCTGTGGTAAGGCTGAGATTAAACAGCTGCCTTATGTGCGGGTTTAATTCCTCATCTAGCTCGTGTAGCACACAGCCGGGGACACCATCCGGTCCCATTGATGCTGTGTTTTTAGCTTTAGAGAGAGCAGCTTTCACCTGCGCATTTGAGATGTCCGGGAGGCTACACTCGGCTGGGATAGTTATCTCTCCTTTAGGGGGGGGGGGTGAAGTTTGCACTGAACCTGTCTGCCAGTATGTTGGCAATGTCTGTGGGTTCAGTGATTTTTGTATCATTTTGGACTAATTCTGAGCATATCTGTGAGTTTCCACCCAGGTTCCTAACATAGCTGAAAAAGGCCTTATGATTGTCCTTTGAATCCATGGCAATTTTTCTCTCAAAATTGGCCTTAGTTGATTTTATGAGTGCTCGTAATTTTTACTAATAATGATCAGGGTGACTTCCCTTTTATGGATTTTGTTCTATCATGTAATAGCTTTCTCCTCTTATTGTAAAGTTTGTTAATGGCTGGGGTCCACCAGACTGGACGTTTGCCCTTTGTGGAAAGAGTCTTGGTTTTATTTGGGATTGCCTGATCCATGCAGTCCTGGAGGTGTTCATAGAAGGCATTTGTAAGGGCTTCCGCAGCTTGGGTTGTGGTTTCCTCTGACTCAGGGGCCTTGAAGGATACCACACCAGTCTTGAGTAGTGTGAAGTTTGCTTTAGAGAAGTTCTTCACTATGGTCTTTTTGTTTGGGGTGGGCGGGATGTGGATTTCCAGTGAGATTAGTTTATGATCAGATCTCACCAATGAGGGATATACTTCCGGTGTGGAGCATTTTGTCCCCATGTTTGTAACAATGAGATCTAGTATATTTTCTCCTCTCATGGGAACAGTGACTAGCTGTTCCATGGCATTTGAATTTATGAACTCCAGGAACCGTTGGGCTAGAAAGTTAGGGCTTGAGTAATGTTCCCAGTCTATATTCGGGTAGTTGAAGTCACCCAATATGATGGTGTTTGGAGATACATTTATACCCTCCAGTGTCTTCAGGAAGGCTGTGTGGGGTTCCTGAGTTTGAGAGGGTGGCCTGTAGCATGCTACAATTTGTAGAGCAGTTTTGCCTATTGTTAGTTGCACCTGGATGGTTTCCGAAGCTTCATGCGTTGCCACCAACCTGGAGGTGTGAGTATCCTTTATGAATATGGATACACCCCTCCTTTTGTGGAGTGGTCCGGGTTTTGGGGCCGGAACGCATGATATGAGGTAAAACCTAATAGTGCCGGGTGCTCTCAGGAGCCTTGAACCAGGTTTCAGTTACAGCACAGACATCGATGTTCTCCATACTGAGAAGGGCCTCGAGTGCGTGCATTTTGAGATTTAGACTTCTGGCATTGAGCAGCATTACCCTCAATTTCTTCCCATTTTGTTTTCTAGGGTGGTAGGTTTAGAATTTGAGCCTTGCCTAAAAAGGCACTATGGGGTGGCAAAAGCCTTAGCCAATATCCGAATCCCAGGGTGACAGGTGCAAGCCGCCCTTGAAGCAGCGTGGCTTGTCAAGCATGTCATCCCAGGCAGACAGACACTGGATCCCTTTGAATGACACCAGACATTAAGCCAATTGTTAAAGCTGATCATCTTGTCTCTATATTGTGGCATCATTCTTGGTGAAGGAAGGATACTGCTCAGGGTTAGGGTCATACCTGCCTGGGCTACATAATCAGAGAGCTCCTCTATGTCTCTTTTCATGCAGTCCAGGGAGGTACGTCTCAGGTCGCTCACACCAGCATGGACAATGACTGTGTCATATTTGTACTTGCTGTGGAGTGACCCGAGTGCTTGTGTTATGTGGTGGATTCTAGCGCCCGATAGGCAGCTTACTGTGACCCTCTCCTTGTTCAGCCTGGTGAGTGGGACGCCAGTGTGTCTGACTATGGAGTCACCTATGACAAGTATGTTTGGTGTTGTATTTGGCCTTAAGGGCTGTGACTGCTTTGCACACTGCTTTTGTGGTTTATGTGTTGCTTGTGGGGTGTCTTGAGGTAGCAGTTGTTTGGGTGTCTGCTTTGGAGGCCTCTGCTGTTTAGGTAAATTTTACTCAGAGCCTCCGAGTATGTCTTTGTGTGTTTATGTGTTTGATTCAGTGGAGTGGTAGCATTATGTGAGGCTGGTTTTGTGGTGTGTGTAGTTGCCTTCTCCTCCTGTCTGGTCTTGCCAGTCCTGAGTTGAGAGAGCTCAGCCTCCAGTTTGGCTAAATAGCTGCATCTCTCAAGTATTTGTGTTATGTGGGAGGAGGAGAGGGTTGTCTGTGTACATGAGGCAGTTATAACATTGCCTCAAGATTCCCAGATTCACCAGCTGGACCGGAGAGGAGATTGACAACTGACCTTTGGACATGCTAGAATAATATTGGGAAATCCTTAATTGAAAACAAGGGCCAGTGGGGAGTGAGGGTGTAGTGCTTTTAATTTTAGTGCTGACTTATATAATTGCTTTAGTGAGCAAGTGCCAGGTAACTTGAGTGCAATGTGATACAAGTAACTAAATGCAAAAGCGACAAACAGTAACTTTCTTTCAAGTGAAACAAGGAAATAAGTACAGTAAGCAATGCAGATATCACTAGTGATCCACAGAAGCGCTGAGAAGTTGCGATTAGGTGAATTAGCTTCCAGGGAAATAACAAGCAAACAAACAACAAGTATATAAACAAAGCTAGATTCAGTAGGCCTGGATCTAGTCTATGCTAGAGCAAACAAGGTGAACCAATTTCAGTAAGATACAGTTCAAATATTCAGGCACTATAAACCTTTAACCAGAAAATTCCCAGCTCAGAAGGGCAGAGTCCAGCCTCTTCTCCCACAAGAGTGCAGTCCACGAACCTTCTTAATGTAAAATAACTGGCCTGAAGCCCAAGTGCCTAAACCAGAACTAATACACTTGGACACTGGGCTCTCAATCAGCAGTTCCCAACTTAGAAGGATGAAAGCTACCTGTCCTGCCACCACAGTGCTTGCCACAAACCTTCCTAATGTAAAACAACTGGTCTGAAGCCCAAGTGCTTAATCCAAAAGACTTGAATGATAGCTACACTTTAATCAAGTTACAACCAAGCAGTCATCTCCCTTACATTGATGTGTTTTTTTCAGGAGGGGTGCTGCCAGCATTCTTGCACCTTGAGGCTCTTCATGGTAGCCTGCCAGCCCAGATCTGAGGCATATGAATGCACATGTTAAACTGATGTGGCAGGTAGGAGGGGAAGGCCTGAGTTTATTTGAACTTGTTGAATCCACCAGCATAACTCTGCCTTTAGGCAGGGTAGGAAGAGGAGATCTGGAACTTTAGAGGGTGGCCAGGAATGCTTAGGGTGGCAGTAGTAGAAGGAGGGTCTGAAGGAAGGGACTTTTAGGAAGAGGTTTAGAAAAGACAAATCCAGGACTGGCCTCCATGGTCTGTCCTTTTTTGGTACTAGGAATAGCCTTGAGTAGAAACCTTTTCCTTCTTGTCCTGAGAGAAAAGGTTCTATGGTTCCATGGGCCAGTAGATCCTGTATAATGTGAGGAATAAGGTGTAGATATTTTTTTTTATGGTGGGGGGGGGGGTTTGGAATGCCCCATGGTGAAGGCCTTTATTTCCAAGATAGGAAATATCCCTTTTCTACTATTACCAGAACCCAGCGATCTGAGGTGATTGTTCTCTAAAAAGGCAGGCAGTGGGGGACGGGCTTATAGGTGAAGATGGACAAGGCAGTCACTCATTATTGGTACCATTTCTGTCTTGAAAGGGCTGTCTGTGGGTAGGCTGTGAAGAGGCGGGCCTGGAAGAGGTTTGCCTCCTGGCTCCTTTCCTATGCCTGGAAGGAGTAGCAAGAGTGGAGGGGGTTCTTTGGACATACAAGGTCTTAGCTGAATAGTTTCTGCAGTATTTTGGTACAGGAGATACCAGATGGTGCTTAATGTCTTATAGCGCCTTGCTCTTCTCCTGAAGGTTCTTAAACAGTTCCGCAGACTGTTTGCCAAACAGCAGGCTGTGGTCTAGTGGGGCATCTAGAATTTTAGATTTGAAATCTTCAGGCAATGGTTGTAGCCAAAGCCACAAATATCTGTGAAGCACAGATGCAGATGCAGCAGATCTAGCAGAGGCCTCAGCTGCATCATGACTACATCTAATAGAGTGCCTGGCTACCTGGGATGCCAAGGTTAGTTTTGATGCTACTTCTGTCTTGTTGGGCGAGTCAGGCAGGGAGGATAGAAGTGTAGATGCTTGGGATACCAAGCCCAAGGCATACTTAATCATATGGATTTGGTAGTTAATGGCTAAGTCATAAATAAATAACGTTAAGAATTTACCTTATATGCCTTTAGTCAGGAACAACACTTCTGAATGTACTAACAGAAATTTTATTTTTTACAGCACTGGGAGACTATCTTCATAGCAGATGTCAAAATAGACTCTGAACAGAGACAAAACCACATTTTTTATACATTTTTCTCATTAAACTGGTCATGCAATTTCATGATGTTATAATGACTGTGTCCTATAGAAAACTTTGCAAATGTTCTCATCCCTTGTGATTTTCACCTTAGACTTCATGTGAACACCTTCCTATACATGATTCACCTGCTTCCAAAGGGTCTTGTTTCTGACCTTGGATGTTTCAAACCTGCTCTAGAAACGACACACTCTTAGCCTGGAGGAGTCAGGCTAACAAATTCCTTTTTGTATAACTACATGCCTCACTTCATGCAACAAGTACTATTCTCTCATTACATACTAAAAGAATGCAGTTAAAAAAAACAGCAATACTGTAGCTTGTGAAGCTGTACTTTTCCAAGCCCTGCATACAAATATTTACTTTTTAACAATCATATTATAGCATCATTAATGAACTGAAATTAATATACATTTTAATAAGCTGGTCTTGTCCGATAACAGTTTTCTCTCTCTAACACTTAAGTGTTATACCATACATACAATTATATTTTTATTTTTTTAACTTGATAAAATATGCCTCAGCATCAGCATTATAGTAGTCGTCATTTTTTTTGTCAAAATAGAACTGTCATTGATTTGTGCATGCAGTGGCATTTCATGTGCAGGTGAGGTTAAACATATTGTAATCACTGCCTTTAGAATAGAAAATACCAAAATGATCACAAATATAATAAAAAGTACAATGACAATACCCTGGATTATGCTAGTTTTCAGGTTACCAAAAATACTGCCCTTTGTTCCATGAAGTTTGACAGTTTTTCCTGTTTATTATGATAAATCACTAATATAGGAACAGCAACGACTCCTTATAAGGGCATGTGACCCCCCCCCCTTTGCAGCAAGCATTATATCAAGTGCCATTTGATTTTGTAACACCGCAGTTTGCATTTCAGTCATTTTTCGATTTGCCATTCTGATGGGAAGTTTTGTTGGCCACCTCCAGTAGAATATGGGCAAGTATGGTGATTTTAAGCATTGTCCTTTTCACTCCATACCCAGGATTAAAAATTGGAAATACCTCCTCAGTCCAGTGGACTGCTCGCTTATTTTTCAGTCTACTTGCTGGTGGGTGTTCGAAATGTTGACTAGCAGGAGTAATATAACCTACAAAGCAACATCCAGACCAGTCTGTAGGCAACCAAGGGTAGGCACGATTACCACAGATGTAGTAACAGTCACTTCTTATGCCCATGCCATGCCCCCCAGTCATAGCTTTTTGAAAGGCAAAGAGTTTAAAAAACTTTAATGTCTGGTGTCATTACATTTGCTTTTCCCTACTGGTACAGTCCCATTTCTGGCATAACATGTCTCTCCATGATGTGTGGTTGCAAGTTGAAGAAACACAACCTTTGAAAAATCAGTTACAATGCGCCAGGTTAAGCTGATGTCATTAAGGTCCTTTTCAAATGACAGCTGTGATGCAGGGATAGGAATCATAGGAATCTCTGCCTTAGAATAATGAGGTACATGCAAACATATTCAGCAGTTTGTTTTGTTTAGATTTTTAGCACACTGCCGAAGGACCAGCAAGAAACTGTTTTCTCTCGACCAGTTTATAGAAGGGAACAGCAGCAGAAACAAAGCAAAAGCACCTGTCACTGGATTCACCATGGACTGCTACTGAAGTTGAGCTTCTCACTGGGCAGATGATTTATCTGTCACACCTCGATCTCCCTCTGTTGGCTGCGATGATTCGTCTGGGATCCCCACATGACAAGTCTTTTTGCAATGAGATGAATGGATCCACACTGATAGTCCTGCACAACTGTAGTCATTATAAGGAACTGAAAAGACCCCCTTCCACCTCGGACTGAGGCAGTTTTTCCTCTGGAAATTTTTTTATGTAGACCCAACCAGCCGGTTGTAGTTGATGACAAGGTTGGTCAGGAGGCTTTAGTAACACTGCTTTTACTGTTTGATGATATTGCTGCAAAAACCTGAGGAGTCTCCTACAATAACAAATCGGAGCATCATCTGACAACATTAAATCAGCATTTTTCACTGGAGGGGTAGCTGGAAGGGCCATGGGTCTTTTCATTAATATCTCATATGGACTCAATTTCCTGGTGGCATTCAGTGAGGTCCTCATACTCATTAATGCAAAGGGAAGGGCTACGGACCACTTTAAGTTGGTTTCAGCGCAAATCTTTGAAATTTTATTTTAAGGGTCCTGTTTACCCTTTTCCACTAATCCAGATGACTGGGGATGGTTGGGACATTGAAGACTTAACTTAGTATTAAAAGCTTTAGATAACTCTTTAAACAGATTATTATTAAAATGAGTTTTCTGGTCACTGTTAATAATGCTGGGTATACCAAATCTCGGTATATAATCATATATATATATATATATATATATATATATATATATATATATATATATTTTTTTTTTTTTAATAACTGTGACTGCATCAGCTTTGCGACATGGGTAAGCTTTTACCCATGCTGAGAACTTATACACTACCACCAAAATAAATTGTAAATGATTAGTCTTAGGCATCAGGATGAAGTCAAGCTGCATGTTAACAAAAGGTCCCCAAAGTGGAGGTAAACATGCAGCCTTACTGCTGGCATGTTTACTTAAATTATATTTTAATCATACACTACAATTTAATACATACTGAAGTATCAAAGAGGAGACATGACGGGCATATACCAACTTCTGGTAATTTGATTAAATAAAGCTGTCTTACTTATATGGGCCAGTAGATGATATGGCCTTACCAGGTAAGGTAGCAAAGAGGCAGGCGCCACCAGTCGGCTGTCCTGATGTCGCCATATGCCATCAGAGGATTTTCTACATCCATCCTTGAGCCACCTCAGAAAGTACAGTTGTGTACACTTACCATAAATGTAGATGTTCGAGTGTATTCATTGTTGAAGTCGTTATATTTGGGTAATCTACTGGCTGGTTGCCCTCAGTCAGCCTGATTAAAGCCTTGGGTCCTACGTTGGTTGCTGTCCCTTCTTCCATGACGTCAGGTCGTCAGGGGTATAAAACATGCATCCGACGCCATTATGTCTGTTTTTCTTGCCCCAGATGTCAGGTGCCCCCCTAATGAGGAGCAAATATACTTCCAGCCAAACACAAATACACCAAAAAGGGTTTTAAGCATAGTAAAAGAAGGTAGAGATATAGCCAGAGAAAAGTAGTGGGCTGGAGGGAGGGTAAACAGGACTGCAACAGTGAATACACTCGAACATCTACATTTATGGTAACTGTACACAACTGTACTATGTTCTTCGTGTTTCACTGTTGCAGTCATTACATTTAGGTAGATTCCCAAAGCTATGGTTGGGAGGAGGAGTTTATACAGCATTAGGGCCAGCTATAAGGCCCTGCAAAACAGCAGTGGCAAAAGCCAGCTCTGGATTTAGAGAAAATTGGTAAATGACAATGCTTGGTGAAAGTATGTACAGAACTCCAGGTAGCAGCTTCTAGGGGTGTCCAACCTTTTGGCTTGCTGGGGCCGCATTGAGTGAACAGAAATGGTCTTGGGGCCGCATATAAAATATATCATATAGTTAACTCTTTTGTTGCTCCGGAAGATCACAGTCGACCTCCTGGCTGTACTGTAGGTGCATTTGAACAATGAATAAATGTAATAAATGCCTAATATTTGCCTTAAAATTCTAATTCGCATTCCAATTCTAATTCTCTAATCTAACAGTTAACTCTAACATCTTACTTAATATATATATATATATATATATATATATATATATATATATATATATATATATGTGTGTGTGTGTTTTTTTTTTTTTTACAAATAAATAGATATTCACTACAGCACTAGCATTTCTCACTGGGAAAACCATTCCAGCAGTCCAACTACGCAAAATGTCAACATCAGCAGTCCTACAATACTATAATCCACAAAAATAAGCCAACAAATTTGCAATAAAGTAAAGAATTCACATTACTGACTTAATAAAACAATTCTGAATAAGCTACAAGAGGGTCTTACCCAAACAAATAACTGGTGCCAGAAATATGGCCTCAAGCTAAATGCCAAAAAATGCATCATCATCCCCTTTGAGGAGAGTGATGTCCCCACAAATTATCACATTAATAACAATGTTGTAACCACACAGTCATATGGTACTTGGGCACCCAGGTTGATACAAACCTGACTTTTGACTACCATGTTGTCTCCATTGTAAGGAAAGCTTTTCACATGGCCCACTTCATTAGTAAGGGTATCTCATCCAGGGACAAGGAGGTCATAACATCCCTGTATTCTTCCCAAAGGTATCAACTCAATTCTGCACAATCCTCACATCAGGTTCTGATGAAGTCTAATTTTAGATGAAAGCGCTTAACCCTGATGTATTGTGCTGTGTTCTCTGTTTGTGATTAAACATTTCAACATTTTAACATTTGGTTTCCAGTGGAACTTCTTCTCTTTTGAGGATTGTGCAGAATTGAGTCAACACCTTTGGGCAGTGTGTTTTTATTTGGTTCGTGTGTTTCTTGGTTCACATCCCTGTATTCTTCCTTTACAAGAGCCATTATTGAGTGCAATGCCCCTTTTGACATGTGCCTCAGCAAAACACCCTGCCAAAACAAAGACTACAACCATTTCTGACAAAAAAGGTCAAAGGACTAAGTTCACTTAGTTATCCAAACAGACTAAAAAGCTTCTTGCTTTCCTCTGTCTCTCACTGGCCCCTATAAATTTCATCATTGGCTTGCTTTCCAGGCTAAGAAAGATCCTGCCTTAAGAGACTTCCTCTACATCAGAAATACTTGTTACACTTAAAACGCTCACTACAAAGACAACAGCCTAAACTGCAACATAAACAAGCCACTTTTTATGGACAGGTTCTTGACACAAAAATCTTCAACTTCTGTAAAAAGCTCCTCTCATTATCAAACAATGTAGTTCAGCAACACGATGGCTGGATGGATAGCCATAAATGTAGTCCTTGGGTAAGTAGCATAGCCTTCATCAAACCAAATGGAAAATCCACATACTAGCCTTTCCCAGCTGGATGGCTAAGATCTAATATTGGTTACTCAAGTCTAGTTGCCCAAGAAGAGGGGCATGTTTAACTAAGAATTCCATTTGCAAAATTATATTCAGTATACATATTAAATCTCTCTCTCTCTTACACACACACACATACACACAATAAAGCCCCTACTTGTAAAAAAGACAACCTCAGTAATAACATGACACCCACTCACTGAATGAAATTGTCTGGAAGTCAAAATATCTGAAAAAAAATCATAATAGAGATGGATTCATCCATGCAATTTCCCACTACCAAAAGGACCATCAATAAATCAACAAACAACTGCTCGGCAAAACGTAAATCAATAAGAAAACCATAAACTATGCTACATACTGGTGTAAACATATAACTTGTGTCAATCCCCAGGTTTATCCATACCAAAAGATAGTTTCAGAGCTTTCTTCTAAAAACTTAAATCTTTGATATTTGCCTTGCTGTAATTATAACTGTAAAAAAAAATGTTTTTAAGTTTATTCTGTACACCTCAATGATTCTCACTGTTACGAGATGTAATCTCTGCCATATTGTATGAGTACTACATCCATAATTTGCTGTCTCTCTGTCTCATGTATTGTATTATGTTGTTTTATGTTATTTTTGGAGCTTTTCTCCCCGGGCCTCCGCTGAAAATGGACCTGTGTCCAGTCGGACTTTCCCGGTAAACAAATGTAAAATAAAATAAAATAAATAAAAAAAAACTTCCCTCCAATCTAAAGCCATTTGACATTCAGACATTTTAATTTGTGCAGAAGTTACTCACAGACTGACAGTTTACTGAGCTGTAATGCTGACCTTCACTTTTGAAAAAAAAACAAATTCCCAGACTTTGTCAATAGCTCAAAACGTAGAGAGGATTATTTATTTATTATATATTTATTTATTTTTGGAAAACATCTTTAAAACTGTTAAACTGATTACACACCCAGAAACACAGAAAAGTTATTGTGATTATGTAAACCACAAACTGCTGCAAGAAATCAGTCACATTAGCACTCTATGCTTATGTCCGAACAGATGAATCATACCTGTCAATTCCAAAAGTAGTAAAGTAGCTTAATAAGAAGGTTATTTGCAAGGTTACATGGCAGTTTATATTGGAAATAAGCAGAGATATTAAAAAGGCTCTGTTTTTCATAATTATGCCTAAAAGTCTTCCAAGGTAAATACAACTTCTGATTTAGTATGGAACCATACCTCTCATCCTTAGAGCAAGAAATGTGGACAAAGCGAAAAATAAAAGTGGGACACAGGCCCAAAAATAGTTATGCATCACAGACACCATTGAAACAACTGTAGCTGCAAACATTATACATCACTTATAATCTTTCTATCCCATCATTGTCAAACATTATATGGCTCATTCAGTCATGCCGTCTTTTGCATCAAAGAAAACCATGCTTTGAAATGACAAATGCATTAAAAATAATAAATAAAACACATTGCGCATCAACATCCTGCAACTTCCTAGGGAGGGTGGCCTAATGGTTAAGGTGTTTGCCTTACAAACACAAGGTGCAGGGTTTGAGTCTCACAAGGGATAATTGGCTAAGCTTAAAATGGCTCGCAAGGGCAGTTAACTTAGTACTAACCTATGAGTACCTGCAAGCAACCACAGAGCTTTCACTGAAACTAGGGCTGCTTGTTTCCCCAGAATGACAGCTCTCCCTAATTAAGTCTAATGGTATACAATCTACCAGTATCTGGACTACCTGAAATAAATTAAATTATGGCCTGTAAATTGAAAGTACACTTTGTTTAATTAAACTATATTTCTAAGCCCACTTACTATATTTTTTCAGTAACATCCCATTATCCATTTCCAGGTTACTTTACAAGACATTGGCTGTCGTAGACTTGGCATCCTTCAGAACCCCACAAGCCCAGATTAATACATTGTCCATTAAATGTAAATATCCATCCACTGTAAATGGCAAGAAGCTGCGTCCCCAAGTATTAGGTTTTGAAACAAAAAAACATTCTCCACAGTCCGTAAGTCTCTGTCTTTAATAATCATCTAATGTTGCAGCACTCCCAACAAATAAGCACACACACACACACTAAAATCCCCAACATTAAAAAAATGACATTGTGCCCACTTGATTTGCCAGTATTGATGATCCGCCAAAGCTATGCTTACTGTTGTCCAATCTATCACTGCTTAGAACCCACCAATGAAAAAACAGTACTAGGTGCTTTTTTGTTTATCTGAAAAAACAAAACAACTTTATATGCTACAGTCCTACACAGTCAGTCCACTACTGACCCATTAACCCTAGGCTGCTGTTTCATTCTTACTCCCTGGAACTGCATTACCTTGGATGACTACTTTTATTTCCTAAGCAAGAGACACAAATTGGAAGATGAGGCAAAATTTCGGACATTCTTTGAAAATCCATACAGTTAAGCGGTATGAGTTCATGTTCAATACAACACTCTCCCTGTCAGGAAAGCCACAATTTAATGAAAGTGTACTCAATGTATGATATATTTGTGAGCTAACTTGTTTGTGTTCAGTAGGTAGACTGATCATTGTTAGCCTCTTTGTGCATGCTCCTCTCTTTGTCATGCGCACACACACACACACACACACACACACACACACACACACACACACACACACACACACACACACACACACACACACACACACACTCCTTCTACTTTCACGTACAGAATTCTGCTTTCATGCATGCACTCACTCCGTACTTACCTATTAACACAGGTAATTGCTGTCCCTTTCAAAGGCAACAGCGGCAAATCCATACGCGATTCCCTCTTCAGCGAGAACACACACACACAGATTGTTCGGTGCAAAGTAATGGCGTAAACACACTGACCCTTTTTTGGCTCAAAAACAAAACTAGAAGGGTGCTTTGGCACATGCGCACACCGACATTAGCGTTACAGGTCACGGGAGCGAAAAACACAAAACAAAAAAAGTGTTTTGGGGCATGTGTACATCGATGTTGCAGTTAGAGGTTGAGGGCCGCATGGAAGAGCTCTGAGGGCCGCATGCGGCCCGCAGGCTGGACACGTCTATATTAGAGACTGAATTACAGGTTTGATTCCTTGCTCTGTTTCTGGCTTTAGTGAATATTGTGGAACTCTGGGGACAGGTTTTGACGGATTTTATTTTTACTGGTTTTGCTGATTTCAGTATACCTACTTCACTTGCATGCTTAGCCCACACGTTGGCAGGTACCTCCTGTAGTAAATCTTTATTTGCCTGTATGCTTCCAGCAGGCTGTTCTTCAGCTTATGCTAAAAATGCCAATACTTACCCCTTTGATTCTGTTGGAACATTTAGATACACCCCTTCTGGGGTACAGTAAATTGTACAACCCAGCTTACATAACAAACCTCTTCCTAGTAAGTTTACTGGTGCAGTAGTACTCAAAAGAAAATAATGCTTTTCTTCACTCGGACCTAAAGAAATGGGGATAGGTTCTGAAACAGGATAAGTAACAGTAGCATTTGTTACACCAACTGCCTTTACCTTTGTTTTTATACTGGTATTTAACTGTCTGAATTAACTTTTAATACAGACCTAGTGCTGCCAGTTTTACCAAGAACAGAATTGGCTTTGCATTTATTTTTACTTTAACACAGGGACATAAGGTCTTTTAGTGGCAGCAAAGGGATTAAGATTTATTTTTGTTTTATTACCCTGCCATAGTCGGTATGGTGATTTGCAGCACTTAGTATGAACTTTAAGTCTTTTTCCTGCCAGTCTATAAGCAGTTGTTTCATTTGATTTTTGTACAGGGTTTGCAAACCCTGCACGAAGGCAGCTGCAATAGCTGGTTTAGCTTGTTCATTTGGATCTGGCATTTTTAAATATTTAGCAAACACTGATTTAAGATGACTCAAATAATCTGCAGGGGCTTTCTCTTTATTTTGCCTACATGCCTGACACACTTGTGTAATTTACCAGTACTATCCTTTTATTTATTAGTGCATTTCCTGTGGGAATAAAATTTATTTTAGCCTTTTTAAGTAACTGTTTTTATTTCACTGGAGTAACTTTTCGAAGCATCTGGTTTAAATCTGTCAAAGTAGGGTTGTAATAGTTTTTTTTCTTTCGATTTCTCCTTAAACCTTTATGGATGTTTTTTTTTCTTCTTTCAGTTAGAAAACATTTAGACATGGTATGCAAATCAGCATTAGCCCCCCCCCTTTTTTGTAAGGTGCCAAAAAATCTTCTTCAGAGGCAATAGCCTCTGTTCCTATCTTATGTGAGCGCTTGTGATGACCTACAGGAGTGTCAAACAGTAGTGCACCTGTTGGAAAGGTAGAAGCTTGTTGAGAATGATAGGAAGGAAAAAAACTTTTGAACTGCAGATGCTGTTCCAAAGATGAGAGCTAACAGCAAAACTAATTTGAGATGTAACAGTACCCTGCTGACCTTATGCTCAAAAAAATGCAGAGGTCTCAGAAACAGGAGAATCTTCGGTACATATGGGGGTGGGGTGCTGAAGCTACTGGAGGATTATCCTCCTATTTAGACGTTTCTGCTTTTTGGCCATTTTTAGTTTGTTCCAAACCTACTAAGACAGGATAAAGGGATCCCTTTTTACTGGTCTGTACTGCCTTTTTAACCTCTCTTACTTGTTGAAACAATTTTTTAACATTCTGCAACCTTCTTAATGCTGACTCCTTTTAGGTGCTTTACTGAACCAAGAATAAAATGTTGTCATTTGTTCCCCATTTACTTTTTTTTTTTTTCCAAAATGCCTTTCAATGTCAGCAATTTAGTCTGATCATAAGTTCCTTTTAATGGAAATACCCCACTAGCACAATTCTTAGTAAGCTGAAACCAGTCATACAGATATTCACAACTTTCCTTCCTATAATTAAAATACATAAAATATGCAGGTGTTCCCTTTTCAGGGATTTGATCTTGCTTGCTTATCTTTGCTCCCATTTTTCTTATTTTATAAATCAGTAATAAAAATGTTAGGCTTACCTTACAACTCCTGGATCCTGGCAATTCCAAAGACAGAAAATAACTGTAGTAATCCACACACCACACAGGGAGGGAAGGGTAGGAAGTCTGTCACCGTGCAGCAACATAGCTTCATAGGTTGGTACTAGGCTATTGGCCCTAGGGCCTATGCTAGCCTAGCCATAACAATTCCCTGGATATTTCTTCCAACAATATTTACTTCTCTGGGCCCCTGTCTAGCAGGGCGACTGACATGATCCCCGGTGTGAATTTCCCATCTCCCATCCAATCATCAAGGTACCTTTTGAAGAGGGCCAATGAGGTGCTCTGCTTGACATGTATGGGCAGTCTATTCCAGAGTATGGGGAGTCTCAGGGTCAGGAACCTATCCCTCCAGCATGTTTTGTTCATTGTGATGACAAGGTTTAAATCCCTGGAGCTTGTGGCCCTGAGGGATTGGGATTTCTTTAAGTGCAGCATGTCCAACAGCTCAGGGTTTGACATGGCCTTGTATGTTAAGCAGAGATCGCCTCTGAGTAGACTATATGCCACAGAGTATAGCTGGAGTTTTTTTAGACGATCAGCATACTGCGGTGGTGATGCTGCGGTAGCGTTGTCGCCTCATAGCAAGACGTTGTCCCGTTCGATTCTCAGCTAGAGCGTCTTCTGTGTAGAGGCATACGTGAATGGGGCATGTCTTCGTTGAAGGTTGTGTGTCAGGGCTGGTAACCCAGTACGTAAAAATCCACTACCAATCATTAGCGGACCGGAGTTCCACTGTGGCGACCCCTAACCGGGAAAAGCCGAAAGACACAAACAAAGCATATGGCATCTGCTTTAGGCCTGTGATTCTTTTAGTGAGGTATTTCTGTGGCCTTTCCAGCTGTTGCAGATGTCTTGTGAGGTACATACCAAACGGGGCATTATACTCTATAATGGGTCTAATGAGGAATGAGTACAGTGGGACAATGACCTCCTTTTTTCTTGATGAAAAGCCCTTAGTGATGAGGTGTGCCACATAGAAGGATTTCATGACTGTTGTGGCGATGTTATTGAAAGTGAGACCACTGTCCACCTGTGTCCCTAAGTCTCTCATCACACTTTCGATGTTTAGCGTCCTGCCACCTATATGGTAATTCATGGGTACATGTTTTTTTCCAAAGGGGATAACTATACATTTCTTGGCATTAAGCTTGAGCCCATGGCTCTGGCACCAGGCATCTGTTTCTGTAAGGCCTTTTTGTAGAATATCCACATCATTTGAGGATGGCTCCCAGTTTGCAGTCATCTGCAAACTTTGTTAGCCAGAGTCCCTTAGTGTTGGCCTGTATTTCAGAGAAGTAGATGCCAAACAAGAGGGGTCCCAGGACTGAACCCTGAAGTACTCCACTTCTCTGGAGCTAGATTTGGAGTCGGCTACTTTTACAGTCTAGGTTCTGTCAGTAAGCCAGTTGGCAACCCATCGAGTGATGTAGGGATTTATGCCCAGCTTAGTAAGTTTATCTATGATTCCAGAGTGGGGGATGGTGTCGAAGGACCACCTTACCCTCGTCCACAGCTCTGGAGACTGATTTGAAGAAGTCAATCAGATTCAGGAGACAAGATCGGCCCTTCACAAACCGAAACTGGGGGGGAGGTCCAGTGTTTGAAGGTTGCCAATGTCTTTGTTTATAAGTTCCATGCCCTTGCAGATCAGACATGTCAGACTGATGGGATGGTAGTTCCCGGGATCCAAGGCGGATCCTTCCTTGTGGAGCGGGATAACTGTAGCTGTGCGCCACTCAGTGGGCATGAAACCTGAGGTGAGGCTATGATTAAACATGACACTTAGGTGAGGTGCCAGTTCATTTTGTACTTCATGTAGTACACAGCCTGGGATGTCATCTGGTCCCATGGATGCTGTATTCTTAGCTTTGTCGAGTGCGGTTTCTACCTGTGTGGCCGTGATTATCGGAATTTGGCAATCTTTTGGTATTGAGATGGGCCCTTTAGGGGGTGAGAGGGGGGTGAAGTTGACACTAAATTGATCTGCCAGGATATTGGCAATATCCTTGGGATCAGTATATTTAATGCCATTCTGTTGTAGCTCAGAGCAGATCTGAGCATTGTCATTTAGACTCTTGACACAACTATAGAATGCCTTGTGGTTGTCTTTGGAATCTTAGGCAATTTTATTTTCGTAACTAGCTTTTGAGGATTTTATGAGGGATCTCAGCTTCTTACTGAGGCTGGTGAGGGAGTTTTTTTGCATCCTGGGATTTTCGTCTTTTCTGCAACAGTTTCTTCCTTCTGTTGTATAGTTTGCTTATAGCAGGGGACCACCAGATTGGTTTCCTTTTTTTGTAGAAGAGCATCTTGGTTCTATTTGGGATGGCACGATTCATGCACGAGTGGATGTGCTCGTACAGTGCCTTAGTGGAGGATTCTGCAGTCGAACTTCCAGATCCCGTCTGCGTGGGCGTTGTGAAGTTTGACACTTCTGACTTCAGTAGCATGAAGTTGGCTTTGGAGAAGTTTTTTAAGGAGGTTTCCTTACTGGGGGGTGGGGGTGGGATGTGGATGTCAAAGGTGATTTTCTTATGGTCAGACCTGACCAAAGAGGGGGTGACCACTGGTGTGGAGCATCTGTCGCCCATGTTGGTAATGACCAGGTCTAGAATACTGGCTCCCCTGGTGGGACAATGGATTAGTTGATCCAGGGCGTTGGAATTTATGAATTCCAAGAACTGTTGGGAAAAGGAGTCAGATGGCAGAGTAGTTGAAATCACCCAGTATTAGGGTGTTTGGTTGTATTTTAATATTTTCCAGTATGTTTAGAAAGGTGTAGTGAGAATCTTGGGGCATGGTGGGGATCTGTAGCAAGCTACAATTTGGATTGCAATCTTACCTAGTTAGTTGCACCCTGGAGAATTTCAGATGCATTGTGTTGGACAACTAGCCTGGAGGTGTGAATATCCTTGGTGAATATGGACACTCCTCCATCTTTGGTGTTTCAGTCTTGGTTTTGTGGCCGAAAAGTGTGGTAAGAATTGTAGCCTTGTATTGCAGGGGTGCTCTCTGGAGCCTTGAACCAGGTCTCAGTTACTGCACAGATGTCGATGTTCTCCATTTTTAGGAGTGCCTCAAGAGAGTGCATTTTGAGGTTTAGACTTCTAGCATTGAGTAGCATTACCTTCAGATTTTGCATGCTTGTATCTGTTATGGTGGTGGTTTTATCCTTTGAACCTTGCCTAAAAAAGGCACTATAGGAGTGGCAAGAGCTTTAGCCAGTAACCTGAATCCCAGGGGTGACAGGTGCAGACCATCTCTGGCAAAGCAACGTGGTTTGTCCATCATGTCTTCCCAGGCAGACAAATATTGGATCCCCTTTGAATGACACCAGAAGCTTAGCCAATTGTTGAAGTCAATCATTTTGTCCTTATACTGTGGTGTCATTCTGGGCAAAGGCAGGATGCTACTCAGGACTAGGGTCATACCTGCCTGGGTCACATGATCCAAGAGCTCTTCCATGTCTCTTCATGTAGTCCAGGGAGGTACATCTCAAGTCATTCACTCCAGCATGGACAATGACAGAGTCGTATTCGTACTTGTTGTGGAGTGACTTGAGTGCATGCGTTATGTGGCGGATCCTGGCACCTGACAGGCAGCTGACTAATTTTCTCATTGTTCAACCTGATGAGTGGGACATCAGTGTGCCTGACTATAGAGTCACCTATGACTAAAGTGTTGGGTACATTGTCTTGCCTTAGGGGCTGTTGTTGGGTGGCACACTGGTGTTGTGAGCTGTGTGTCACTTTGGTTGTGACTGGTGTTTGTTTGCGTTTTGGCTTCGGAGGTCCTTGTTGCTTGGGCCGGTTAATGTTAAGGGCCTCCGCATATGTGGGTTTAGTGTTGCTGTGTGTGGGTGTTGATGGTGTGGGTTTTGAAGGGCTATGAGTTGCTTGAGGTGTAATGCAGGTGTTAACCTTCTCCTCTTGACTGTCTAGCACAATCTTGGCCAGAGAGCTTAGCTTCCAGTTTGGCTATGTAAGTGCATCTCTCACAGGTTGTAGTGTTGGGTGGTAGGAGGAGAGGATTGTCTGTGTACATGAGGCAGTTGCCGCACTGCCTCAGTATGCCCAGATTCACCAGGTGGACAGGAGTAATCACCGGAAGCTGACCCTTGGACATGCCCGTTTAGGTGCTTTTTTGTAAAGTTTAAGAGCTGTTTTCTCTTACCTTTGCAAGGTACTCTGCAATTATAGGCTGTTTAGTGCCTATGATTAATTTCTCCTTATCGACAAGGAGAGCTGAGTGCTTGAATCAGTTTCAGGCTTCCTAGTGCTTTCTAGCAGGTTCTAGAGCAAGTGCTAGACACAGGGGTTCAGATTTTAATGCTACTACTCAGAAACCAGCTAATTCTAAGGGAAAATTTGAAGAGCAGACCTTCTGGCACCTGCAATAATTTAACTGTAGCCTCGCAGTGCTGCACGATGTGAAAAATGTGCAAACACATGCGCTTTTAAGCCAGAACGTTGAAAGGGATAGAAATCAGCCCAAAAAGGCTAACAAAAATTACAATTTCAGAGCTGGAAACCACTCCTCCAGCATTAGATGGGCAGTACAATGTTCACCAGTCCCACTGCAGGACTTCCCACTACCACAGCAAGGTCTGGATAGCTCTGAGCACAGAAAATAAAGTCCTGAGACAAGCAAAGCCTGGGATATGGACTGACTAGAAAAGGTGGGAAACGAGCAAACAAGATAGTATTTTTTTTTGTTGAAACAGGCTAAACAATGCAATAATACAGTAAATAAACAATGAAAAGTCTAACACACTTGAGTGTGTAGTCCTAAACAGTAAATGCAATTAAAACTCTACAAAATTAGCAATTTAAAACTTTTTAAATGAAGCAAGGCAAGTGCACAACTGAAAAATGATTTAAGAGGCAGTAACACAGCAGAATAGCTAGTCTACATATACAGAGAAGTCTATATATACAGAAAATCAGCTAAAACATACAAACACTTCAGATGCAGCGCAACCTAGAGCACTTAAGTTGTAGTAATATTAAGGCAATTACAGTTATAATAAATGCTCTAAAACATACTCTATATTTCCAAAATGTTTGAGAAGCACAGTCAGAACCAAGGAGATTTAGGCAAAAAAAATATTTTTTTTTGAAAGGGAAAAAGGAGAAACAGAAGGCCTTATCAAATGTTCTCTCTGTATTAGGTAGAATGAGCTAATGACACTAGACTGGGAGGAGTGTCCCAGATCGGATTTACAATAGGGGCTGGCAAAGTACAGTTGTGTACCTACCATAAATGTAGATGTTCGAGTGTATTCACTGTTGCAGTCATTACACTTGGGTTATCCTGCTGGCCGGAGGACCCGTAGTCGGCCCGAGTTCCAAAGTCTTGGTCCGGCGTCGGTTGCTGTCGCCTCTTCCCTGACGTCACAGTGCACCAGGGGTATAAAAGTTGCAACCAACGCCATTTTCTTCAGTTTTTCCTGCCCCAGATGTCAGGTGCCCCCAGATATGAAGGCTGTAAAGATAAAAATATGGCAAACAACCATGCATACATCATAAAAACATTTTCTTCTTCTAAAAGCAAATACACCACATAGGTTGTATAGAGTTGAGAAGTACAGAATAGCTCCAGCAAAGAGGGGGATGGTGGGTGGGTAACCAGGACTGCAACAGTGAATACACTCAAACATCTACATTTATGGTAGGTACACAACTGTACTATGTTCATTGTGTTTCACTGTTGCAGTCATTACACTTGGGTAGAATCCCAAAGCTTAGGCAGGGTGGCTGGGTCTACATTGGATTTGGCGAGGCTAACAAGCCCTGCAGAATTGCAGTGGCAAAGCCTGCTCTGGATTTGGAGTAGAGAGGTAGGTGGTAGTGCTTGGTAAAAGTGTGCACTGAGCTCCAGGTTGCAGCTTCTAATATGTCTTTGATTGGTACCCCTCTGAGGAAAGCTGCTGAAGTGGCTGCTGCTCTGGTAGAATGAGGCCTAATGCCTTTAGGCACAGATTTGCCATGTTGTGCATAATAGAAGCGGATGCAGTGTCCTATCCATTTGGAGACTGTCTGCTTTGTAATAGGTTTTCCTTGTGATCCTGCAGCATATGCTGCAAACAGTTGCTCAGTTTTTCGGAAAGCTTTTGTTTTGTCCAAGTACAATCGTAGCTGCCTGTGAATATCCAGAGAGTCCAGAAGTCTTTCCCCTTTATTCTGGGGATTTGGGCAGAAAGTAGGTAAATGAATAGTTTGGTTTAAGGCCACATTGGAGACCACTTTTGGCATGAATGCTGGGTTCGTCCTTAGAGAAACCCTGTCCTGGTGAGAAATGAGGAAAGGTTCCACAGCCATCAATGCCTGTAACTCTGAAACTCTTCTTGCTGAGGTTACTGCTAGGAGCAGAGCAGTTTTCCACGACAAGACTTTTAGATCAGCTGTGCTGGCTGGTTCAAAAGGAGGCAGTGTTAGTTTTTCTAAAACAAAATTGAGGTCCCAAGTAGGTACTGGTGCTCTTCTAGGGGGTCTTATATTCTTTGCCCCTCTGAGGTACTGTCGTAGTAGAGGATGTGAAAAAATAGGAGGATCCGTATTGTAATGAGCTGAAATGGCAGAGGCATGGATTTTAATAAAAGAAAAGGGTAGGCCTTTGTACAACATCTCAGTCAGGTATTGTAAAATCTGAGGCATATTAGGGACCAGTATGTCGAGTCCTTGTGCCTGGTTCCAAGCACAGAATCTCTTCCATTTTTCCGCATAAGATTTCCTAGTGCTGGGTCTCCTGGCTTCCAAAATTACATCCGTAACAGCTTTAGAGAGAGGTGCAGTCTGAGTGGCTACATTATCTGCCATGCTGCCAGGTTTAAGGTTCTGAGTTGACTGTGCAGAATCTGATTGTTTTGCTGTCAGAAGATGAGGGATTTGAGGTAGAGGCCAAGGCGGGCCTTGGGACAAAATCTTTAGGATTGGGTACCAGTGCTGGCGTGGCCAGTCTGGTGCAATCAGGATAATTTTTGGCCTCTCTTGTCTGACTTTTAGAAGCATCTTCGTGAGAAGAGGCATCGAAGGGAAGGCATAGACTGTCAGATTTTTCCAGTTGAAAGATAGAGCATCCACTTTCCATGCTTGAGAGTGATAAGTCCTTGTGCAAAATTTCTGTAATTGGCAAATGTGAGGGGAGGCAAATAGATCTGTGTCTGGGCGTCCCCATTCCCTTGTTATCATGTTGAACACTTGTGGATTTAGCTTCCATTCGTGAGGATCCATGAGATTTCTGCTTAGTTCATCTGCCAGTGTATTTTTTGTTCCTGGCAGGAATTGTGCTTGCAGATGTACCTGGTAAGTCAGTGCTGTGTTCCACAAAGTCATGGCTTATCTGCATAGGGGGTAGGAATGTGCGCCCCCTTGCTTGTTTATGTACCATATAACTGTGGTATTGTCCATCTTTATTAATAATTGTCCTGGATGTATTAGGTCCTTGAAGGCTATCAGGGCATTCTGTATAGCTAGCATCTCTTTTTGATTGATGTGAAGATGCAGTTGCTCCTTGGGCCATGTGCCCTGAATACATTTTCCTGCCATGTGTGCTCCGCAGGCGTAATCCGATGCATCCGTTGTTATTGTCTGCCTGGCTGTAGGTAAGGTGAACGGCTGTCCCTTGTTGTGGTGACAGGCCTGTGACCACCATCGAAACTCCTGTTGTAGGCAGGGAATCAAGGTAATGATGGTCTCTAGGCTGTGACAATGCCGAGTCCAAACACTTTTTAGATACCATTGTAGTTTCCTCATATGAAGTTTGGCATATGGAATTAGTAGAATGCAAGATGCCATGAAACCCAGGGCCTGCAGAATTTTTATTGCAGGGAGCTGGGTCTTTGTTGCCATCATTTGAAAGCAATGAGTCAGTTGCCTTTGTCTGTCTGGTGTGAGAAGCCATCTGGGTAGTTGTATTCAAGCTTGCATCCAGGAATATTATCTCTTGAGAGGACACTAGTTTGGATTTCTTTTCGTTTACTGTGTACCCCAGGCAAATTAGTAATCTTTTTACAAACTCCAGATGCTTTAGAAGAATGTCCTTGCTCTCTGCTTGAATAAGGCAGTCATCCAAGTAGGGATATATTTGAATTCCTTTTTGCCTGCAAAATGCAATTACTGGTGCCAGGCATTTTGTGAAGACCCTGGGTGCAGTAGATAAGCCTACGGGCAGTGCAGAGAATTGATAATGCATTGATCCTGCTATAAATCTGAGGTATCTTCTACACGATTGTCTGATTGGGACATGCAGGTATGCCTCCTTGAGATCCAAAGTAACTAGCCAAGCCTCTTTGCCCAGCATGGGCAAGAGTTGTTGTAGTGTTAATATTTTGAATTTTGGAACATCCAGGAAAGTATTGAGGATTGACAGGTCCAGTACTGGTCTCCATGCTTTGTCCTTTCTGGGTACTAGGAAAAGTTGTGAGTAAAATCATTGGCCTTGTTCTTCTGGTGGGACATTTTGAATAGCTCCCATATCTATAAGAGCTGCAATCTGTTTTTGTGCCTCTGCCCATTGGTTTTGAGGCAGGTTTGGCATACCTTTTAGTTTTGGAAGCGTATGGAAGTGGAATCTGTACCCTTGAGAAACTATATTTAACACCCATTGGTCTTGGGTGGTCATGTGCCAATTTTTTAAGAAAGTGCTAGCTTTCTCCCTAGGGGTGCGGTCAACTGGTAAGTGCTTGGCATTGGCAGAGGGAAGTCATTGTGACTGTTTTCTATAAGGTTGTGATTTGTCCTCTCCTCCTTTGGGGGGTTGAAGAACCCCATTGTTTAGGTCTGTAGGAGCCTTGGGGCTGAGATCTGCCTCTTGGGCATCTGTATCTGCCTCTTTGTGGCCTGACACTGGAAAGGACCATTTTTTTGAAGGCCAGTTCCTGCTAAATCTAGGTGGCTAAACCTGTAAGAAATCGTTCACAGTTTGCATTGACTTGGCTTTATCCTCCATTTTCTTTAAAACCTCTTCTGCCTTAACACCAAACAAAGTATCATGCTGTAGTGGAGCATCCAATAATTTCATTTTAACATGGTCAGGTAAACTTTGTTCTTTCAACCAAGCATGTCTTTGAATAACTGAGCCTGTAACTGCGGCTCTACAAGAAGCCTCTAATGAATCAAAACCACATTGCAGAGTATGCTTTCCCACTTGTTCAACTGCATGCAATAAATCCTGCATTTCTTTACAGTCAGGACCTTCTGTATTTGCAACCATTTTCTGCTTTAACAATGACATGAGATACTGCTGATATTTAAGCATGTGAAACTGACAGTTTAAAGCTCTTACAGCTAAAGTAGCAGAAGTGTAAACCTTTTCCCCCCATCTGGGCAGAGCTCTGGAATCCCTATCTGAGGGGACAGGATTTTTGACAGTGGAAGCTTTAATCCCTTTGGGACCCTGAGAAATATTTTCTGTGTCCACAGCAGGGTTTTTGTAAAGAAATGTATGAGTCAGGGACCCTGTAGTATCTGTCTGGCTTTACTGGTGCAGGGGGTAAAGAATCTGGAGACAGACTGGATTCAGAAAAAACATCAACAATATCAAGCACAGGGGGGATAGCCAAGGGCCTGTGCTGAGGCAAAAGGAGGAAATCTCCGAGCCTTTTCTTGGATTCTGAGTAATCCTGGCTCTCCCAATGGAAGTGTTCCCTCAAGGTGTGCAGGGTTTCCCCAAAAGAGTAATCCTCAGGTGGTGAGGCTGAAGGAATGGACTCCTCAGCATCAGAGTCCTCATAGGGAGGTAGAGAATAGCCCAGGTCAGAGGAAGAATCAGAAGAAATGAAAACCTGATCAGAGGAATCTTAATCAGTGTCTTGCCTAGGCCTTTTGTCAGGAGGGGGATGGGAGCCCCTGATTAAAGTAACAAAGTCTTTGGCCATTTTAAGCATCTGTTTCTTAGGCATGGATGACTGTTCTGGAGAATGCTGCACTTATTTCTTTGTCTTTAATGGTGTTTTTGACTTTGCCTTTACTCCTGTAGTAGTTTTAATAGTAAGCTGTGAAGGTCTGAAAACACCCTCAGAAGCCGGTGCCTGCTCAGCGGCTCCGGACCCATCTGAGGGTACATTTTCCGTAGGCCCAATACCTTGAGTTTCCACAGGCCTCGGTGTCTCCACGTGGCTGTCAGTTGCGGCCTATGGCTCTGAGGTAGCGGGTGTCAGGGGTTGCGAAAGCACCTCACTGAGAACGGGTGAACCTGCGACTGGCCTAGAAGAGGCTTTGTCGGTTTTGGACCTCGGATGCCTGTCTTTTTCTTTGTCTTTGCATTTTTTATACATTCCGGTCATCGGTTGTTCTGAAGGCATTATGTAATTAAATCTTCATCCAAAATAATGTAAAGCAAAATCAAACCGACGTTTAATAGTGTGTTTATTAAATCTAGCACAAAACCGACAACTAGTGACGTCGTGGTCAGGGCCTAGGCAAGGAATGCAGTAAGAGTGGAAGCCCTTATGAGGTATTTGCTTCCCACAAGAGATACAATTAACTTTTACTGACATCGGTCTGGAGCAAGAAAAACTTTCCCCAATGGGGTACTTAGCTTTATTGAAGACTTCGGTTCTGAAATTCAATTTTGAAAATCTCAGGAGTCGGCCGACCGGCACTTGCGAACTGCTTATGCTTCGGGCACCGCGCGGCAAGAAAGACTGAAGAAAATGGCGTCGGTTGCAACTTTTATACCCCTGGCACACTGACGTCAGGGAAGAGGCGACAGCAATCGACGCCGGACCAAGACTTTGGAACTCGGGCCGACTATGGGTCGCCTGCCAGCAGGATAACCCAAGTGTAATGACTGCAACAGTGAAACACGAACATCTGCAAAGCCACCAAGTATAACAGCAAGACACCAACAGGGAGGGACGGTGGGAATACTAAAACTATTATCCTACAGAGAGTAAGCATTACAGAAAGCCACAAAATGAAAGTTTTTAAACATACTAGCCTTGGCAGGGAAAGTGTTTTGTAAGGGGGAAAAGGGTTGGTTTGTGTTTTTTTTCCCCCCAAGACAATTTTAGTAAATGTAAGTGCATGACTATGTTTGTAGCATAACTTCATGACTGTGTTTGTAGTATAAGTATATGACTGTTTTTGTTTGAGTGGTTGTAACATATACAAGTAATAGTGGGAGGACCCCACAGTAAATGAGCATAGTAAATGTATGTGCACATACAGTAAAAGACAAACTAACACAAGGAGGCGCCTTGTGTCGAGGGTGGTACCCTCAGGACTGAAAGGTAAGAAGTATGAGAGATGTTTTTATTCTGTCAATGTATGAATGTATGAGAGAAAGAAAAGAAAAAGTTAAAACAAGTTCATGAGCCCTCTGCATGATTGGGATGTAGACTGTAAAGTTAAAACAAGTTCATGAGCCCTCAGCATGATTGGGATGTAGACTGTAAAGTTAAAACAAGTTCATGAGCCCACTGCATGATTGGGACGTAGACTATACAAGTTCATGAGCCTACTGCATGATTGGGACGTAGACTATACAACACGTTCATGAACCCATAGCATGGTTGGGACATAGAATGTATACTGTTAAAACAAATTCATGAGCCTACCGCATGACAGGACAGAGGTATGCATTGTTACAATAAATTCATGAGCCCAAAAGCACGTTGGGACTTAACAGTGTAATTGTATGAAAATACCCTCAGAGGGTCTGAAAGAGTGGTCAGTTCTGGACAAAGTACCTATCCTCCGCATTATCCCGACTGCAATGCTGGAGCTGTAACTGAGACTCCACAGAATGAGGAGAGGTTTCAATCAGCCTTTTCCCACAGCACCCCCTTGCTTTCGTCCCTGCGCAAGCCCAAAAGTTACAGCTCCAGCATTGCGGTCAGGATAACGCGGAGGATAGGTACTGTGTCCAGAACTGACCACTCTTTCAGACCCTCCGAAGGTACTTTCACACAATTACACTAAGTCCCAACGTGCTTTTGGGCTCATTAATTTATTGTAACAACACATACCTCTATTTCCTATCATGCGGTAGGCTCATGAATTTGTTTTAACAGTATATATTCTATGTCCCAACCATGCTATGGGCTCATGAACTTGTTGTATAGTCTACGTCCCAATCATGCAGTAGGCTCATGAACTTGTTGTATAGTCTACGTCCCAATCATGCAGTGGGCTCATGAACTTGTTTAACTTTACAGTCTACGTCCCAATCATGCGGTGGGCTTATGAACTTGTTTTAACTTTACAGTCTACATCCCAATCATGCAGAGGGCTCATGAACTTGTTTTAACTTTATTTTTAGCTTTTAACTTTTTCTTTTCTTTCTCTCATACATTGAGAGAATAAAAACATCTCTCATACTTCTTACATTTTAATCCTGAGGGTACCGCCCTCGACACAAGGCACTTCCTTGTTTTAATTTATCTTTTACTGTATGTGCACATATATTTACTATACTCATTTACTGTGGGGTCCTCCCACTATTACTTGTATATCTTACAACCACTCAAGTCAAACAAAAGCACAGTCATACACTTATATTACAAACAGAGTCATGAAGTTATGCTACAAAGTCATGCACTTACATTTACTAAAATTGTCTAGAAAAAAGAAAACACAAACCAACCCTTTTCCCCCTTACAAAACAATTTCCCTGTCAAGGCTAGTATGTTTGCACACCCTGAATAGCTGCGCATCTGAGTCTGACTATTCCATACAAAGCAGTGTGGAATTCACAGAAAATCTGTGATGGGCCCTACTCCAGAACTGCCCTGCAGCAATACCAAAGTTCAGATCCAGCGAACAGCACCAAATTGTTAAAGTCATAAATAAATAACATTAAGAATTTACCTTGTATACCTTTAGTCAGGAACACTTCAGGATGTGCAAACAGAAATTTTATTTTTACAGCACTGGGAGACAATCTTCATAGCAGATGTCAAAATAGTCTCTTTGAACAGAGACAAACCACATTTTGTATACATTTTTCTTATCAAACTGCTCATGCAATTTCATGACGTTATAATGACAGTGTCCTATAGAAAACTTTGCAAATGCTCTCATCACTCGTGATTTTTGCCTTAGACTTCACGTGAATATCTTCCTATACATGATTCACCTACTTCCAAAGGATCTTGTTTCTGACCTTGGATGTTTCAAACCTGCTCTAGCAACAATGCACTCTTAGCCTGGAGGAGTCAGGCTAACAAATTCCTTTTTGTATAACTACATGCCTCACTTCATGCAACACGTACTATTCTCTCTTATTACATACTAAAAGAATGCAGTTAAAAAAAAGTACAGTTGTGTACACTTACCATAAATGTAGATGTTCGAGTGTATTCACTGTTGCAGTCATCACATTTGGGTTATCTGCTTGCAGTAGCCCTCAGTCAGCCTGATTAACAGTCTTGGATCCTGCGTCGGTTGCTGTCTCATCTTCCGTGACATCAGGTAGTCAGGGGTATAAAGCATGCAACCGACGCCATTATATCAGTTTTTCTTGCCGCAAATGTCAGGTGCCCCCATAATGGGAAAGCAATTAAATATATATATATATATATATATATATATATACACAAATGCACCAAAAAGCCTTTAAGCCTAGTAAAGAAGAGTAAAGGTATAGCCAAAAGAAGTCGGGGAGCTGGAGGGAGGGTAACCAGGACTGCAACAGTGAATACACTCGAACATCTACATTTACGGTAAGTGTACACAACTGTACTATGTTCTTAGTGTTCCACTGTTGCAGTCATCACATTTGGGTAGATTCCCAAAGCTAAGGATGGGAGGAGGCATTTAGATAGCATTAGGACCAGCTATAAGGCCCTGCAAGACTGCAGTGGCAAAGCCAAATCTGGATTTAGAGAAAAATTGGTAAATGGTAATGCTTGGTGAAAGTATGTACAGAACTCCAGGTAGCAGCTTCTAGGATTGTCCCTGGTAGGTACACCTCTGAGAAAGGCTGTAGAGGTAGATGCAGCCCTGGATGAATGGGGTCTAATCCCCTGTGGGATAGGTTTTCCATGGTGCTTATAGCAGAGATGAATGCAATGGCCTATCCATTTAGAAATGGTTTGCTTTGAAATAGCCTTCCCCTCTGCCCCTGCAGCAAATGCCACCAGTAGTTGTTCAGATTTCCTCTGAGGTTTAGTCCTGTCCAAGTAAAATCTAAGTTGTCAGTGCACATCTAAGGAGTGCAGTATCCGTTCCCCTTTGTTCTGTGGATTAGAAAAGGAGGTAGGCAAATGAATGGATTTATTAAGAGCCACACTGGATACAACACCTTGGGCATGAAGGAGGGATTGGTCCTAAGGGAAACCCTGTCCGCATGAAAGATGATGAAAGGCTCCACTGCCATAAGGGCCTGTAATTCAGATACCCTTCTTGCTGAAGTGATTGCTAAAAGGAAGGCTGTTTTCCAAGAAAGGAATTTTAAATCTGCACTTGCAGCTGGCTCAAAAGGAGGAAGAGTGAGTTTTTCCAATACAAAGTTGAGGTCCCAGGCTGGAGTTGGGGCTCTCCTGGGTGGTCTTAAGTTTTTGGCCCCTCTGAGGAACTGCTTGAGCAGTGGGTGAGAGAAGAGGGGTGGTTCTGTGTTATAATGAGCTGAACTGGCTGAGGCATGAATTTTAATGGAGGAAAAAGAATAGCCCTTATGAAGCATCTCAGTTAAGTACTGAAGAATCTGAGGTAAATTGGGCGCTGTTGTGCCCATCCCTTGAATTTGGTTCCAGGCACAGAATCTTTTCCATTTTTCAGCATAAGATTTTCTAGTACTAGGCCTCCTTGCCTCCATAATGGCATCGAACACTTGTTTACTGAGGGATGGTAGCAGAGGGATTAGGTAATTAACCAGGCTGCCAGGTTCTGGGTTTGACGCTGAGGGTGTAGAATCTGGTTCTCCTGTTGTGACAACAGGGTAGGGGTCTGAGGCAGGTGCCATGGAGCCAGCAGTGACGCACTGCACAAGGAGTACCCAGTGTTGGCGTGGCCAGTCTGGTGCAATCAGTACCTTCCTTGGTTTGTCCTGTTTGATCTTTAATAGTACCTTAGGTAGGAGAGGCAGAGGAGGAAAGGCATAAACTGATAGGTTTTTCCAGCTGAAGGACAGAGCATCCATTTTCCAAGCTTGTTTGTGGGGAGTCCTTGTGCAGAATTTGTCCAACTGGTAGTTCTGGGGGGAGGCAAACGGGTCTATATCTGGGCTCCCCCATTTGTTTGTCAACATGTTGAAAGTCTTTGTTTCCAATTTCCACTCGTGTGGGTCCATGAGATTTCTGCTTAGTTCGTCTGCCAGTGTATTTAGTTTTCCTGGCAGGAATTGAGCCTGTAGATGCACTTGGTAGCTCAAGGCTGTGTTCCCCAGAGCCATGGCTAGTCTGCAGAGGGGGGTAAGAATGGGTGCCCCCCTGCTTATGTACCACATAACAGTGGTGGTGTCAGTCTTTACCATTAATTGTCCTGGAAGAATGCGGTCCTTGAAGGCTGTCAGGGCATTCTGTACAGCTAACATGTCTTTTTGATTGATATGCAGGTGCATTTGACATGGTTTCCATTTGCCCTGAATGCACTTCCCTGCCAGGTGAGCCCCCCACGCATAGTCTGATGCGTCTGCTGTTAGGGTTTGGGCGGCAGGGGGTAGAGTGAATGGTAGTCCCTTGATTTGGTGGCAGGCCTCTGCCCACCAAAGGAACTCTAACCGCAGGCAAGGTATGATAAGAATCACTGCTTCTATGTCCTGAGAATGTTGACACCATAGGCTTTTTAGATACCATTGTAGTTTCCTCATAGGCCGTCTTGCATTTGGAATTAATAGAATGCAGGAGGCCATGAACCCCAAGGCTTGCAGTATTTGCCTTGCAGATATAGCAGGGTTTTTGTGGCCATTAGTATGAAGTAAGTTGTCAAATTAATTTGTTTCTCTGGCGTGAGGAAAGCCATCTGGGAAGTTGTATTCAAGCTCGCTCCCAGGAATATAATTTGTTGACAGGGTACCAGATGTGAATTCTTTTCGTTTATGGTATACCCCAGACAAGTTAGTACCTTTTGTACAAATGCCAGATGATTCAAAAGTATGTCCTGGCTTTCTGCCTGAATTAGACAAACGTCCAGGTATGGATATATTTGAATATTTCATTGCCTGCAAAATGCAATGACTGAGCTAGGCACTTTGTGAATACCCTGGACACACTAGATAAGCCAAAGGGTAGTGCAGAGAACTGATAGTGCAAGTAGCCTGCTTTGAAGCATAGGTATCTTCTGCAAGATTCCCTGACTGGGATATGCAGGTAGGCTTCCTTTAAATCGAGTGTTGCCAACCAGGCATCTTTGCCTAGCAAAGGAAGCAACTGGTGAAGAGTTAGCATCTTGAATTTTGGAATCACCAAAAAGGTGTTTAAGGTAGATAGGTCCAGGATAGGACGCCATGAGCTGTCTTTTCTGGGTACCAGAAAAAGTCTCGAGTAAAAACCTTGTCCCTCTTCATCTTCTGGTACAGTATGAATAGACTTTATGCTTAAGAGAGAGAGTACTTGCTTTTGAGCCTCTGCCCACTGATTTGGGGGTAGATCTGGCCAACCATTTGGGGTTGGTAACGTATGGAATTTAAATCTGTATCCTTGGGAAACTATATTTAAAACCCATTTGTCCTGGGTAATGAGTTCCCAGTTTTTTGCCTGCAGAGCAATCTTTCCCCCTAAAGGAGCAGTCAGTTGAGAAGTGCTTGGAAGTTTTAAAGTTAAGTCACTGAGACAGTTTACCATAGGGGGAGTTTTACTACTCCCTGATTAGAAAATGGGAGCCCTCCACTGCTTACTCCTGTGTGTTCCCTGGGTGTTCTGCTGGATCTGAGTTTGGACGGAGAAGGCTTGGAAGAGGCAGGAAAGGACCAATTCTTAGAGGGCCAATGCCTACTAAATCTTGGAGGCTGTACTTGCAGGAAATCTTCAACAATTTGCATAGATTTAGCTCTTTCCTCCATTTTTTTAAGAACTTCTGCTTTGTTGCCAAAGAGGCAGTCCTGATTTAAGGGAGCATCCAGTAATTTAGCTTTAACATGATCTGGCAAGGACTGCTCCTTAAGCCAAGCATGTCTTCTAAGTACAAACCCAGTGACAGCAGCCGTGCAAGATGCCTCTAGTGAAGCAAAACCACATTGCAAAGTATGTTTTCCAAACTGTTCAGCAGAATGCATTAAATCCTGTAAATCCTTATTTTCAGCACAATCAGGAATCAACATCCTTTTCTGTTTAAGCAGTCCAATAATATGCTGCTGATACTTTAACATATGAAAATGACAGTTTAAGGCCCTAATGGCCAAGGCTGCAGAAGTGTATACCTTCTTTCCCCATCTATCCAGCGCCCTGGAGTCTCTATCAGTAGGGGTAGGATTTCTGACAGTAGTAGCCTTAATGCCCTTGGGTCCCTGTGAAATGGTCTCAGGATCCGCAGTGGGATTTTTAAAAAGGAACTTGCGAGAGTCAGGAACCCTGTAATATCTTTCAGGTTTTCTGGGAGCAGGAGGTAGAGAGTCATGGGCCAAGCTAGATTCCGAAAAGGCAACATCCACTATGTCCAGTACAGGAGGGATAGCTAAAGGCCTGTGCTGGGGCAAGAGTAAGAAATCCCTAAGCCTCTTTTTAGAATCAGAGTAATCCTGGCTTTTCCAATGAAAATGCTCCCTAAGACTATGCAAGGTTTCAACAAAAGAGAAATCCTTGGGGGGGGGGGGGGAGCAAAGGGAATAGAGTTCTCTGCATCAGAATCCTCATAGGTAGATAAGGGTAAATCCTGGTCATCAGAGGAAACAGAAATTTCAGAACCCTGGTCAGAAGTATCATAAGCAAATTCAGTCCTAGGTCTCTTAGAGGGGGAAGGTTGGCTTCCCCTGATTAAAGTAATAAGGTCTTCAGCCATTCTTATCATTTGTTTTTTAGGCATAGACGCCTGACCATGCAGTCTGGGCGTTGGTTTTCTAGTCATGGTTCGAGATTTAAGCCTTAAATAAGATGACGTTGGTTTAATATGCAAGTCAGTAGGCCTGAATACACTCTCAGAAGCCGGTGCCTGCACAGCGGCTCCGGACCCATCCAAGGCAGACACATCCACAGTTTCCACGGATGAAGCATCTCGCAGCATACTGGACCCTGAATGGGTCTCAGTAAAGGCCTGTGAATCTGAAGTAGCGGGTATCAGGGGCAGCGAAAGCACCTCACTGAGTACCGGTGAACTGGCGACTGGCTTATGAGAAGCGTCATCGGCAGCTTTGGACCTAGGTGGCCTGTCTCTGTCTTTGTCTTTGCATTTTTTCGGAATGCCTGTAGTCGGATGGCTTACCGAAGACATATCTGGATAACTAAACAGAGCACCAAAATATTTAGAAGCGTAAATAAAATATACTGACGATGAATAGTTTGTTGCTCAAATAAGGCACAAAACCAACAGCGAGGTACGTCGTGGTCAGGGCCTAGGCAAAGAATACAGTACGAATAGAAATCTTTATGAGGTATTTGATTTCCACAAGAATTACAATTATTGACTTTTACTGACATCGGTTTAGAGCAAGAAAGTTTCCCCAACGGGGTACTTGGCTTTAGTTGAAGACTTTGGTTCTGAAACTCAAAAATGAAAATTTCAGGAGTCAGCGACTGGCACTTGCGAACTGCTTCTGCTTCAGGCACCGCACAGCAAGAAAGACTGATGTAGTGGCATCGACTGCATGCTTTATACCCCCGACTACCTGACGTCATGGAAGATGAGACAGCAACCGACGCAGGACCTAAGACTTTGATAAATCAGGCCGACTGAGGGCTACTGCAAGCAGATAACCCAAATGTGATGACTGCAACAGTGAAACACGAAGATCAGCAGCAATACTGTAGCTTATGAAGCTGTATTTTTCCCAGCCCTGCATACAAATTATATTTGCTTTTTTAACAATCATATTATAGCATCATTAATAAACTGAAATTAATATACATTTTAATAAGTTGGTCTTGTCCCATAACACTCTGAAGGCTAGGATGGAAGAGGTATAAACCTTTTTGCCCAGCCTGTCCATATTCTTGCTATCCTTGTCAGTCCACAGAAGGAACGAGTATGGGATCAGTCTTGACTGCTTGTCAGGGACCACAGCTATCATTGCAGGGTCCAAGGGGGGTTTCACAAGAAATTTCTTGTCATCAGGCACCTTATAGAAACAATCAGGTCTCTTAGGAGCAGGTGCCAGAGTGTCAGGATTTTTAGATGCTAATGCAAATGCATCTAAGTATGCAGATATAACTGGGGGATGGCAGATGATGATGGAGATTCAACTTGCAGCAGCTCAAAATATCTTTTTTGAGTTTCAGTCATTTGGGAAGTATTCTGTTTGAAATATTCTTTCATTTTAGCAATGGTCTCACCAAAAGTGATATCTTCTGGAGGACAGTCCCCTTCTATGGATTCCTCATCTGGGGAATAGTACTCTAGGGGAGAAGCTATTTGTGATGAATAAGAAATAGACTCATCTGCGTATGAAGAAAAAGCTTCCTTCTCTTCTTCCTGTGATGTGGGAGGAGGAATAGAAGTAGCTGAGGCAGGTCTTGGGCTAAGCACTGGGACAGTGGAAGGTGAGGAGGCCGAGGGCCTAAGGGCCATGAAGGCCTGCATCAAAGACTGTGTAAAAGATTGCCAGTCAGGTAGTCCTTCAGAAGAGGGAGAAAGAGGTTTGCTTTTTTTGCTTTCTTTTTAAAGGGGCAATCTTGGGGGCAGGCCTAGTTTCATGGGCCTGAGCTAAGGAAGAGAGTTCGGATTCCTGTATCCCAGACGAGCATCCAGTGAAGCCTGGTCGCCCCTAGACTTTGGTAGAAACCGACGTCTGAGTAACCTCTGCAGATATGTCAGCCGGTACTTCAGAAGCAACTTCCTCAAGGGGAGCAGACAAAGTAGATGGCTCTAGTAGACATCCCTCAATCCCTATATTGGTTGTTGGCAGGGTATCTGACGACGGAGGGGCAGAGGTAGTAGGCTGTGAAGGCTTGGCCTTTTTTCATGGTGGTTCCACCTGGGCAGCCAATTCAGGATCCATCCTAAGCACTAATTTTTTAAGCCTCTGATTTTCCAAAAAGAGGTTAAGGGTGGTTAAGCGGCTTCTAAGTGTTTTAGGAATGAAGGATTGGCAAATGGTGCAGGAGCTATGAGTATGGTCATGTTCTCGGCCTAAACAGGCACCATGGTTTTCTCGTTTGGAAGTATCCAGGGGCAATTAAAGCAAGCTTCCTCACTGATGGGATGTACTCACACAAGAACAGTGGTATTTCATATACCTCAAATCTAATCAACTTCAAATGACTGAATGATAGGGTCTTAATTCCCTTTAGGCACGTATTTACTGAGGATGTGCAGTAGCTACTAATGGAGACAAGAAGTCTGCTACTAGAAAAGCATTCATTAGTAAATGGAAATGCTTTTCAAGTTAGTTCCAGCAACTCACTAGTACCCATTCAAGGATAGTTGTTCTTTGGTTTTACAATATTTGTGTGAATTACTATCTTATGTCCTTTTTTACTATCTTGTCCTTTTTTACTCCTTTATCAAGGTTCATTTACTGACCAATTCAGCATGTCTGCCCATGGATCATCCTCTTTCAGTGCATTGTCATGTCAAAATGTTTTAGAAAGGGGTTTTGCATAAGAGGCCTCAAAGAAAACTGGTACCTCCTACTAGAGAACTTAATTTTATGTTAGAGAAGCTAACACTTGCTTGACTTGAATCAGCCAACCTGGCTGACTTGAAGTTCTTAATATGGAAAACAGTTCTGCTGATTGCTTTGACTTCTACAAGAAGGGTTAATTGATTTGCAAGCTGTTATGCTGAGTCACCCCTATCTCATTTTTCTATATTGTCAGGGTTTCTTTGAGAACTAATCCTTCTTTTATGCCTAAAGTAGTATCCGAGTTTAATTTAAGTCAAACTATCCATCTCCCCATTTTCTTTCCTGAACCTAAAAAGGAGGGAGAAAGGATACTCCATAACTTACCAGACAACTTGAGTACTATCTTGACAGAAATTACATCTTTTAGCTCTTTGGATCAATTATTCACTTCTTGTGAAAGAAAGAAGAAGAAGGGACAACCTGTGTTGAAACAGACTATTTCAAAATAGTTATCTCCTAAAAGCAGAGGTGACTAACTTCACGGCACCCATGTCAATGGAAAACAGATGCATGACTGCCGAATCATACACAAATGCACTGTACAAACACGTACATAAATGCATGGAACTAGCCATACCCAACAGAACTAAGATGCTCTCCTCCAAAAAAAAGGAAGCCAATCTGGTGGTCCCCTGCCATTAATAAACTCTACAACAGAAGGAAGAAACTGTTGCAGAAAATGGTGAAGGCCCAAGACTGGAAAAACTCCCTTATTAGCCTCATCAAAAAGTTGAGGTCCCTCATCAAAACCTCTAAAGCCAGCTATGAAGGCAGAATTGTGGCAGACACTAAACAACCACAAAGCCTTTTATAGTTATATCAAGAATCTCCATGGCAACACCCAGGTTTGCTCTAAGTTACTGCACAATGGTACCTCCTATACTGAGCCAACAGAAATTGCTAACATACTGGCTGACAGATTCAGTGCTAACTTTACCACTCTCTCTCCCCTAAAATACCGGAGGAATGCCAGGCACCCAGCATTACTGCCGCACAGGTTAAAGTTGCATTGTCCAAGGCCAAGAATCCAGCTTCCATGGGACCTGACAATATCCCTGGATGTGTTCTACATGAACTACAAAGTGAACTGGCACCACATCTGTGTGCCCTGTTCAATCACAGCCTCACCTTAGGCTTTGTCCCTACTGAATGGTGCATTGCTACGGTCATCCCACTCCATAAAGGGAGAACGACTACAGACCCTGTGAATTATCACCCCATTAGCCTGACAAGTCTGATATGTAAAGGCTATGGAGCGTATCATCATGGACCTAATTAACAAGGATATAGACAATCTCCAAACTCTAGATCCCACGCAATTTAGTTTTGAGAAAGGTAGATCATGCCTGCTCAACCTGGTTGACTTCTTTGGGTCAGTCACCAGAGCTGTGGATGAGGGGGCAAGGAAGTTCATACAGCCTACCTCGATCTGGCCAAGGCCTTTAATACCATTCCTCACTCTGGAATTATTGATAAACTCACCAAACTAGGCATCAAGCCCTATATCATTAGGTGGGTTGCAAACTGGCTCACAGATAGAGCCCACAGTGTGAAGTAGTGGACTCCAAGTCAGACTGCCTACCTGTCACAAGTGGAGTCCCAAAGGGATCTGTCCTGGGTCCTCTCATTTGGCATCTACTTCTCAGAAGTCCAGGCCAACAGAGAGGGACTCTGGCTGACCAAGTTTGCAGTCGTCTGCAAGCTGGGAGCTATTATTAACTCCCCAAGTGATGTAGACATCCTACAGAAAGGTCTCACTGAGACCACTGACTGGTGTCGAAACCAGAGCCTTAAGCTTAATGCCAAAAAATGCGTCATCCCCTTTGGGAAAAACTCAGTTCCCACTAATTACCACATTGATGGGAGCCCACTGAACACTGAAGGCTTTATAAGATATCTGGGGACACAGATTGACAGCAACCTCTCCCTTTGACCACCACATTGCCACTGTGGTTAGAAGGTACTTCTATGTGGCACATCTCATTACCAAGGGTTTTGCATCCAGGAAGAAAGAGGTCATCATCTCTCTCTACACTTCCCTCATTAGGCCAGTCATTGAGTATAATGCCACATTTGGCATGTACCTCACTAGACACATGCAACAGCTGGAAATTACCTCATGAAGAGGATCCTAGGCCTTAAACACATGTCCTACATGGACGGACTCAAAAACCTCCAGCTATTCTGTCTCATATCATCTACTAAAAGGCAATCTCTGTTTAACTTACAAAGCCATGTCTAACCCAGCTCTGTTAGAAATGCTACATCTAATGAAATCCCAATCCCTCTGCACCACACACTCAACCTCGTTACCACAATCAACAGAACATGCTGGAGGGACAGGTTCATAACCCAGAGACTGCCCATGCTCTGGAACAGACTTCGGATAAATGTCAAGCAGAGCACCTCACTGGCCCTCTTCAAGAGGAATCTTGATGAGTAGATGGGAAATAGAAAGTTCACCATGGGGATTACTCCAGTGACTCTGCTGATAAAGGCAGTGGGAACTATCGGGCAGCATGTTGCCAGGGCACTTCTATTGGCTAGGCTTGTAAAGGCTCCAAGGCCATTAGCCTTGTACACACCTATGAGCCTATGAAGAGAATACGCAATGGTCAAGGGCATCCTTGTGTGGAATTTGGCGTCCGCATTGGCATTTACCCTTCTTAGCGGACATCGGCTAAGAACAAACAAGCAAACCAAGCTCAAGTGATAATTTTAAGAATTCCCCAATGGGGTAAGTTAGCTTTAAACATCCTGATAGTAGAGGAGTGATGCAATCAATCTGACGTTCGACTGAGGCCGAAAAGTTCTGAGGTCTGTGCGTGAAGACGTCACATGTAAGGCACCTGGTTTATGGCCCTGTATGTGATGTCCCACGCATCAACAGCAACTAGGCTTAAGCTTTTGTACAGGTGCCGACATTCGGGTCACCTTAGATGGAGGATCCCACAATAAGAATGCTGAAACATGGGAATAGAAGCACATCTCATATTTTTATGCCTCCAAAACCTCTCTTCCTTCCCACATGAAGGATTACTTAATTTTACTACTAGTATCACAAAAAGGAATTTCTTCATTTGGGGAATCTGAGGATGGATTTGTCTATGACTTGGATACATAGGGGATAGGGGAACAGAGAGATAAGCACAATCACGTCATTCTTTGTCAGTTAGAGAGTCCTTACTCTCTTGAGGAGGGAAAGCATCTGCTTAGCCTGGGAAAACAAAGGGGCTGAAGACTGTAAAGCCCTCTGGGCAAAGTTATTCCAGTCTACCTGGGAGTCCTTCAAACTAGGAGGCGGCGAAGGGGCAAGAAAAATGCTTAATCTTTTTGGCCTTTTTCTTTGGGGTCTTTAGTAGCATAGTTTTGGAAGTATCAAGATGACTGGACCTCCACGTGCAACCCAACTACTTCCTCCCTTACCAGAACTTGATCTACACAATCTTATACTTTAGTCCGAATGAAACTGGGCTCTTCCTACTCTTCTAAGGGCATCTGAAGTCCATTCTGCCTGAAAGTGCATATATCCTGGGCCATGGCAGCTTCCAGCAGTCTCTCACCAGAGCAGCCAGGTAGATCAGATTTGACAGTTTGAGGGCTCTGAAAGTACCACAGCAGAACAGTCTGTCCCGGACTGCTGAAAAGAGGTGGATGTGCAAGTCCCAAGTCTCTTTTCAAGATGCTCTCCACTTTTTAGACTGAAAAGGGATATTGTGGCAGAGGACTCAGTAGCCATAATCACATGCACCAGGACCTTCAGAGGATGTATTTTAATTACCAGTTTTAGGGTATTAAGCCTATTAAAAAGGTTTTGGGGTGAAAAGCTAAACTGAAGGCACATGACCAGATGATGCGACTCTCCCTAATGCAGAAAACACAGGACGTGTGGGCATCCTTGTAAGGTATCTACTTACCACACACACATTTTCAGTTTCCGAAAGACATAAGTCAAAAGTGAAAAACACTTTTTACAGGAAAAAAAAAGGTAAAGTGTGTCCCCAGTGGAGTACTTAACCTGTCCACAAAAACTCATTTGTAAGGGAACTACTGACACAGAAAATGCTGAAAAGATGCGATATCCAAGTGCATCACTGGCAAAAAAGTTGCAAATTTTGGCACACGTGTCCTTTTTATACCAGAACACTCTCAGGTTAGGTGGAAGTATGGTGTATGATGACGATCTCCATATCTTTTACTATAATAATAGCCTGATGTCCAATATTCATGTCCCATAGAGTTTTAACACTACTACAACAGTGATCTAATGATAAACATACTCCTTGCCTGTAAAGAGATTGAGGAATCCTGGCTTTTTGATCAACCGGAATACTTGAAATGCATAGATATTAGTCAACATTTCTTTGGCTGATAAGTTTGCTTTGAATGTTTTTTGTTCCATGAACCTTGAACCTTTAGGGCACCTGCAAGTGCTCCTCAATACTGACTGGAGGAATGCATCATCAGGTGGTTTTGGAAACATTTGATTTCCAAAGGACAGCCTTAGGATGTTTTTCATCTGTGTGATACACAGGTCTATATTAAAACAACTTCTTCTTTTGGCTTTTCCCGGTTAGGGGTTGCCAGAGCGGATCACCTTGTCTGCTCATGATTGACAGTGGAGTTTTACAGTGTCGAGTTGCCAGCCCGGCGCCCAACCTTCCACAGAAGGCACACGCATGCACACACTCACACCTAGGGCCAATTTAGTGTCTCCAATCCACCTACAGCATGTCTTTGGGATGTGGGAGGAAACCGGAGCACCTGGAGGAAACCCACGCGACCACAGGGAGGACATGCAGACTCCGCACAGAAGGCACCCCAGCCAAGGATCGAACTGGAGAACCTCTTGCTGTGAGGCAGCAATGTTAACCACTGCACCACCGTGGCCGCCATTGCGAATGCTCAGATGAGCGAAAATGCCACCACTTGAAGTTTTTTTTTAATCTCAGTACAGTGAAGATTTAAATATTTGCCCTTTCTTCACTGTAGTGCGATCTCGGAGTTGGAATATATATTTAGTGGGGGGGTGTGGAGGGCGCAGCCCCCACAATAACGTCTTCGAGTTGCGGCATTTTCGCTCATCTGAGCATTTGCAATTTCTAACATTCGTTGTTTTAATATAGACCCGTGATACACCAATGGAACTTCAAGTGAAATGGGAAGATAAAGGGGAAACTGCTTTAGCAGCTAACACCACAAATTGTAAGATATCACTGGGGAATCCTAGACCTTAACCTCAAAAATGGACCCTTGATTATCAAAGAAATGGCGGCCACGGTGGTGCAGCGGTTAGCATTGTCACCTCACAGCAAGAGGTTCTCCAGTTCGATTCTTGGCTGGGGTGCCTTCTGTGCAGAGTCCGCATGCCCTCCCTGTGGTCGTGTGGGTTTCCTCCGGGTGCTCCGGTTTCCTTCAACATCCCAAAGACATGCAGTAGGTGGATTGGACACTCTAAATTGGCCCTAGGTGTGAGTGTGCGTGTTTGTGTGCCTTCTGTGGAAGGTTGGGTGCCGGGCTGGCAACCCGACACCGTAAAACTCCACTGCCAATCATGAGCGGACAGATGATCTGCTGTGGTGACCCCTAACTAGGAAAAGCCGAAAGAAGAAGAAGAAGAAGAAGAAGATGATTATCAAAGAAATGCAGAAACCCTTGGCTTTTTACGATGGTCCTTGCAGTCATGGAAGACAGGGTTGCTGCCTGTAAGAAGAAATTGGCTAACACGCCATTTTTTTCCTCTGAGAGAGACACCATACAGACTTAGAAATTCAAAATGACCCCCCAGAGAAGCATGCTGTTTACAGTGGGGCGAAAGCCTGGAGGAGAAAATCTGCATGGCATAGGCCAGGGTGTTTTACATCTGCTCACAGGGCTTTGCTTAACTCAGGCAGCTGTCCAAATATAGGTAAATGGGGCTTACCATGCTACTTTCAAATTGACAAGCACTAAATACAATAGCTTACATATTCTGGCACAAACCCATTACACTTTAAATGCATGTAAGCTTTAAACATATGCACTCTGGTACAAAAACTCAAAAGTTCTTTTCTTTAGGCAAGAAAGCACTGCTTCACTCCTTATACACCCTCATTTAAATATTATTACTATAAAATTGCTTCATTTTAAAAATATAAAAATAATCAAACTCACTTAAATACCCATAAAAACAAGACCACCATTAAAATGAACAGAGTGAGATAACATTGTGACAATTATCAGTGAACAATATAATCAAACACGTTGGCCTGATAATGGAGGAAACAAACTAGCAAATACAGCTTGAGCATGCCAATATAAACCAGGTAACTGTGCTTCCTCTTGCATCTGAGATGCAGAAGATCGGGCTAAACTTCTGGCAAATATCATGGGAGCAGTGGACAGTCCAAACAGCAAGATGATGAATTGGAAGTGGTCTGAGCCCATTAGGAAGGTGTGTATATAAACATATTCCATGTCTTCATGCCCACAGTGACCAGAGCCTGGAATGAGGAGAGAAAGAGTGCACACCATGATTTTTCTGCTCGATTTGTTTTCATGTTGAAAGGTCCAAGAGTGGCCTCCACGAACTATCCTTTCACTAGAACTAAAAACAGTCTGGAGTATAAGATGAGCCTTCTTTCTATTCAAGATGTTATTAACAAGATTTCTAGGATTGGTTCTTGGCCTGGAGGGGACAGGAGACATCTTCAAGAAAAGGAAAAATATTAATTGCAGTCTGAAACCTGAATTGATGACCTCTCTTACCCAACTGCCCATGGTCCTTGAGAACTACAATGCTATGAATAAGGAGAAAGTACAGTTGTGTAAGTAAACTTATACTAGATGTTCGAATACATCACTCTTGCAGTAGTCTAAGCTACTTGGGTCACATCCTAACAAGAATAAAACAACTTAGGCCAGGCTCAACTTTAGGGCACATTCCACATCTCCCAACCACTGAACAGCTTGAGGAAAGTGGCATCAAGTCTGTGGTTAGGGTGCAAAACCTTCAGATCTTTTTTTGCCTCAGAGTAAGGATGGCTGGAAGCCATGCTAGCTAGGTATTTGCAAAGAAAAACGTAAAGGGAAAAATATCCATACCATGGCATAACAGAAGGCAGGATGAAGGGAGGGTATTCCTACCGCAACAGTAATCTATTCGAACAGCTACTTTTATGTTAAGTTTACTTATACAACTGTACTAGGTTCACTGGTAAATCACTGGTACCATAAGCAATATGGGTTGAAAAAAAAAAAGTTATGTACTTACTATAAAGTTCCATCTGTGATGTCCATTTCCATTCTTCCTCGATTGTTGGGTTCAGATCCGATCCTTGGATCTGATTTGGTCATTACTAAAGCTTGTGGTCACCAAAAACACTCACACTCCTCCCCTACCCATAATGCACCCACCCCTAAACACACCTCAGATCTTATTTGCTGTCTTATACAAAGTAGAAAGAATCACTACAACTTTCTTGACAAAAAGGTCATATCTGGAGCTCAATACCAAGGACAATGGTGACTTAGTCTCTCATTCTTCTAGACATGAATAATGGCAAAGGATGGGGGTTGGTGGGTGGGAAGTTGAGAAAGAAGGAAAATGTACAGCACAGTTTGAACATTATGATAAGTACATAACTTTTTTATCTGATAATGTAAATTTTCATTCTATCCTCAACTGCTGGGACAGAGTCCCCAGCTACCTAAAATCCTGGGTGGACTCTAAGGAAGGGAATTCCTGAGCGAAGTTGAGCCAAAAGCTACTCTTCCCCTCGAGACCATAACCAGTTTGTAATGAGTAATACAGGTATGAGGACTGGACCAAGTTGTGGCTGCACATATATCGTCCATGGAAGCTCTAGAAAGAATTACTGAAGTAGCAGCCATGGACCTAGTCAAATGGGTTCTTAGAGGACTTTGTAAGGATAGAACCAATCTGCTGTAAATAAATGATATGCAGTCTGTCAGCCGTCTTGCTAAAGTCACCTTTGTGACTGATTTACCCAATTTAGAATCTGCAGAGGACAAACAATTGGTCTATTTTTTTTGTTCAACGTAAGTAAAAAAACGTAATGGTCTGTGAACATTCATTAAATGCAATATATATTCACCTTTGTTTGCAAATTTAGGAAAGAAAACTGGCAAATGAATAGACTGCTTGACAATAGATTCTAACACCACCTTGGGAAGAAAAGATGCACTGGTATGTAAAGGGACTATCCTTATGAAAGATCAAGTACGGAGGTTTAAATGACTATGCTTGAAGTTCTGAAATTCTTCTAGCAGAGGTAATGGCCACTAGAAAGATAGTTTTCCAGGTAAGAAGCTTAAGATCGTATTTTGCTGCTGGTTCAAAAGAGGAATGAGTCAAGGCTTGCAGTACAAAGTTCAAATCTCATGGTGAAAGGGGGGGTCTTTACACTGGGGTCCTCAGCAGGAGTGTGCCTCTCAAAAATGCTTTACAAACTTTAGTCAAAGCCAGAGAAGAATTCTCAAATCCAATATGAAAATTGGAGACTGCTGTTAACTGAATTTAAATCGTTGAAGAACTAGCTCCCTCATTAAAAGTCATTGCCAAAACATTAAGTACATAGTGCACAGGACCTGAGAAGGGTTCAATGCATTTTTGTTGTGCCCAAGAAATAAACCTTTTCCATTTACTTCTAAAAAGTTCTCTTGTACAAGCCTTATGGAAGGGTAAATGTATGACAGATGAATAAGTCATCAGTTGTCTGGCTATTAATGGAATTGGAGAATTCACACTATTAGCTTGAGGTTTGACATGTCCAGGTGAATCATGCCTGTTGGGTGAGGCAGAAGATCTGGAATCGAATCCAAGGTGGGTAAATCAGATGAGGGCAAAGAAAGGGAAAACAAATTTGTCAAGGCCAATAAGGAGCAATGAGGATGACTTTGCTCTTTAAACAGGGAGCTTTATGTAGAAATTGGGGGTTATGCAAAAAGGAGACTGAGGGGGCCAATCATGGTGTAAAGTATCCCTCGGTGACACCCCCAGTGGGTGTATCAGGGCAAAGAAGCTGTTGCATTTGTTTACAGGAGATGCAAAAAGATCGCACCAAGGCTGGCCCCACTGACAGAAAATCATATCTGTCACTTTCTTGAGAGACCACTAGTAAGGTAGAAGGAATGGGCCTGCTCAATTGGTCTGGTATCACACTTGACTTCCCTGGAATGTGTCTCGCTATAAGAAAACGGATGGATAAGATCGCCCATTGACACACACTGAGTGCTTCTCAACACAATGAGTAGGATTTGGTTCCTCCTTGCTTGTTGATGTACCAAACCACTGACATATTGTCTGTTTGAATCACAATTGTCCTTAAAGGGAAAGCATCTTGGAAGGCCTGTAACACTAAGACTAATGCTCTCAACTCTAGAACACTGATATGCAAATTGGTTTCTTTGGGGGACCATGCCCCTTGGACTTTTTTCTCTGGGAAGTGCCCCCTCCACCTAATCTGTGAAGTGTCCCTGGTCACCATGGCTGTGGGTTGAGGGAGAATGAAAGGATGACCTTGTAGAACCTGAACTGATTGAATCCACCACCAAAGGTATTTCTTGCATGTCTGAGTGATTATTTGTGCTGGCATGTGCTGGGAAAGAACTGAACACTGTGCTACTAACATCCACTGGAGAATTCTCATATGAAATCTTACTAGATGGACTAAGATAACAGTAGCTGACATTGACCCAAATGCTTGAAGAATAAGCAGGCTGAAATTTTGGTATTGCAAATTATTCTTCTGACCTGGAACCTGATAAGTCTGTACTCTTGAGAGAGGAAGAGAAGCTGTCACTGATGTGTTGAAGACTGCTCCTATGAATTCTAAGGTCTGAGTTGGTTGCAAATACAATTTCTTGTAATTTATGGTAATCACCAGATGAGAAAAGTCTGGATCACCTGACCTCTTGCTAGTAACAGTAGATGCCTGGTAGTGGTGGTAATGAGCCAGAGTCTCGATATGGAAAAGCTCAGAATCCCTGCAGTCTTAAGTGAGCCGCTACTACTGCCATGCATTTGGTGAACAACCTGGGGGCTATGGTGAAGCCAAAGAGCAGTACAGTACAGTTTTGTACCTACCATAAATATAGATGTTCGAGTGTACACCCTGCTGCAGTCATCACACTTGGGTTATCCTGTCGTCAGGCGGTCCCGCAGTCGGCCGGAATTCCAAAGTCTTGGTCCGGTGTCGGTTGCTGTCGCTTCTTCCCTGACGCCAGTGCGCCTGGGGTATATATAATGCATCCAACGCCATTTTCTTCAGTTTTACTTGCCCCAGATGTCAGGTGCCCCCAAAAAGGTGGACAGTAATTAGTACCAATTTAAGAAATTTTAGCACAAACACAAAAATCCCTCCAGCTATAAGCAAATACATCAGGAAGGTATTGTAGAGATTTAGCCAGTTAGATCAGAGGGGATGGAGGAAGGGTAACCTGGACTGCAGCAGGGTGTACACTCGAACATCTAACATTTATGGTAGGTACAAAACTGCACAATGTTCATCGTGTTACCCCTGCTGCAGTCATCACACTTGGGTAGAATCCCAAAGCTAAGGATGGGTGGAGGAGTCAGAGGAGGCTAGAAGACCCTGCAGAACTGCAGTGGCGAAGCCAGCTCTAGTCTTAGAGTAAAGTGGTAAGTGATAGTGTTTGGTAAAGGTGTGTACTGAACTCCAAGTTGCAGTTTCCAAAATCTCCTTGGTTGGAACCCCCCCCCCCTGAGGAAGGCTGTAGATGTAGCTGTTGGCCTGGTAGAGTGGAGCCTAATGGTAGCAGGAACTGGTTTTCCATGATGGGTATAGCAAAAACGAATGCAATGTCCTATCCATTTGGAAATGGCTTGTTTTGATATAGCCTTCCCTTGTGAAGCTGTAGCATAGGATACAAAGAGCTGGTCAGATTTTCTGAAAACCTTAGTTTTATCCAAGTAGTAACGAAGTTGCCTGTGAATTTCCAAGGAATGCAGGAGTCTTTCTCCTTTGTTCTGGGGATTTGGGAAGAAGGTGGGTAAGTGGATGGGTTTGATTTAAAGCCACACTGGAAACCACCTTAGGCATGAAGGAAGGATTAGTTCGTAGAGAAACTCTGTCTTGATGGAAAATGAGGAAAGGTTCCACTGCCATTAGTGCCTGCAGCTCTGAGACTCTTCTAGCTGAAGTTATTGCTAGCAGCCGGGCAGTCTTCCATGATAGAAACTGTAGATCTGCAGAGAATGCTGATTTAAAGGGAGGTAGCGTAAGTTTTTCCAGAACAAAATTGAGGTCCCATGTTGGTGTAGGTGCTCTCCTGGGGGGCCTAATGTTTTTTGCCCCTCTGAGGAACTGCCTTAGAAGTGGATGTGAAAATAAGGGTGGATCCGTGTTGTAGTGGGCTGAAATAGCTGATGCATGGATTTTAATGGAAGAAAAAGAAAGTCCTTTGTGCAACATCTCAGTTAAAAACTGTAGAATCTGAGGCATGTGAGGCTGAAGTGTGTTTTGGCCTTTAGCTTGGTTCCAGGTGCAAAACCATTTCCATTTGCTGAGTAGGCCTTCCTGGTGCTGGGCCTCCTAGCTTCCAGAATAACATCCATAACTGCTTGGGAAAGAGGGGCTGGCTGGATGCTTAGGTGATTTGCCATGCAGCCAGATTTAAGGTTTTGAGCTGGCTGTGTAGAATCTGATTGTTTTGCTGTGTGAGCAAATGGGTAATTTGTGGTAAAATCCAAGGTGGGCCCTGGGCCATATTCCTTAATAGTGGGTACCAGTGCTGGCGTGGCCCGTCTGGGGCTATGAGTATCAGTCGTGGTCTCTCCTTTCTGACTTTCAGAAGCACATTTGTGAGGAGAGGCAATGGAGGGAAGGCATATACTGTCAGGTTTTTCCAACTGAATGAGAGTGCGTCCACTTTCCAAGCTTGATGGTGAAGTGTCCTTGTGCAAAATTTTGTTAGCTGATAGTTTTGGAGGCTGGCAAACAGGTCCATGTCTGGAAGGCCCCATTTTTGAGTTATCATTGCAAATACTTGTGGATCCAGTTTCCACTCGTGGGGATCCATGATGTTTCTACTGAAGTAGTCTGCCAATGTGTTCTTTTTTCCTGGCAGGAATTGAGCTTGTAACTGAACTTGGTAAGCCAGTGCTGTGTTCCACAAGGTCATTGCTTGCCTGCATAGAGGGTAGGAGTGTGTGCCCCCTTGTTTGTTTATGTACCACATTACTGTGGTGTTGTCCGTCCTTATTGTAAGTTGTCCTGTATGTAATAGGTTCTTGAAGGCTGTCAGAGCATTCTGTACAGCTAGCATCTCTTTTTGATTGATGTGCAGATTCCTTTGATCTGCAGTCTATACACCTTGAACGCACTGTCCTGCCATGTGTGCCCCCCAGGCGTAGTCTGATGCATCTGTTGTCATAGTTTGCCTGGCTGGGGGCAAGGTGAAAGGCTGACCCTTGTTGAGGTGACATGCCTGTGACCACCATAGAAACTCCTGTTGTAGGCAGGGAATGAGAGATATCATTGTGTCCAAGCTGTGGCTGTGTTGAGACCATATGCTTTTTAGGTACCACTGTAATTTCCTCATATGCAGCTTTGCAAATGGTATTAGTAGTATGCAAGATGCCATGAAGCCCAAGGCCTGCAGAATTTTTCTTGCAGGGAGATGGGTCTTTGTTGCCATTGTTTTGAAATATTGAGTCAGTTGTAGTTGTTTGTCTGGTGTCAGATAAGCCTTCTGGGCCGTTGTATTCAAGCTGGCACCCAGGAATGTCATATTTTGAGAGGGTACTAGTTTTGATTTCTTTTCGTTTACTGTATACCCCAGGCAACTTAGAAGATGTTTTACAAAAGCCAGATGTTGTAAGAGAATGTCCTTGCTTTCTGCTTGGATGAGGCAGTCGTTCAGGTATGGGTATATTTGAATTCTTCTTTGTCTGCAGTATGCAATTACTGGTGCCAGGCATTTTGTGAACACCCTGGGCGCAGTAGATAAGCTAAAGGGCAGTGCAGAGAATTGGTAATGGGTTGAACCTGCAATGAAATGGAGGTATCTTCTGCAACTTTGTCTGATAGGGACATGCATGTATGCCTTCTTGAGGTCCAACGTTACTAGCCATGCTTTCTTGCCCAACATGGGAAGAAGCTGCTGTAGTGTTAGCATCTTGAATTTGGGTACTTGTAAGAAGGTGTTTAGAATTGAAAGGTCCAGAATTGGTCTCCAGGCATTGTCCTTTCTGGGGACTAGAAAGAGTCTTGAGTAAAATCCTTGGCCTTGCTCTCGTATAGGTACCAGTTGAATGGCTCTCATGTCCATGAGAGCTGTAATTTGTTTTTGTGCCTCTGCCCATTGATTTTGTGGCAGGTTTGGCATTCCTCTTTTCATTGGCAAGGTGTGGAAATGGAATCTGTATCCTCGTGAAATTATGTCTAGGACCCATTTGTCCTTTGTGACAATGTGCCAGTTGTCTGAAAAAAGTGCGAGTTTTCCTCCCAAGGGAGCTTCCAAGAGAATGTTGCTTGGCCAGATGAGGTGCAATTCATTGAGTTTGCCTTCTGGTAGTTTGGGACCGGTCTTCTCCTCCCTTCTGTGTTGCAGTGCCCCATTGTCGAGGTTTGTATTGGGCTTGTGGTTGTCCTCTCCCTCTTGGACGTCTGTATTTACCTCTCTGTGGTCTGTCAGTAGCTGGAAAGGACCAATTTTTTGTTGGCCAATTTCTGCTGAAGTGAGGGGGCTGTACCTGTAGAAAATCTTTGACTGTCTGCATAGATTTTGCCTTATCCTCCATTTTCTTTAAGACTTCTTCTGCTTTAACTCCAAATAGAACACCCTGCTGTAAGGGAGCATCTAGAAGCTTTGCTTTAACATGATCAGGCAGAGTTTGTTCCTTTAACCAAGCATGCCTACGTATAACAGACCCAGTGACAGCTGCTCTGCAGGAAGCCTCCAAAGTATCAAACCCACATTGTAAAGTATGTTTGCCCACCTATTCAGTTGCATGCAACAGATCCTGCATTTCTTTCAATTCAGACTGTTGAGGGAGTGTGCTCATTTTTTGTTTTAACTGAGACATTAGAAATTGCTGATATTTTAGCATGTGAAATTGGCAATTTAGTGCTCTCATAGCTAGAGTGGCTGAGGTGTAAACCTTTTCCCCCACCTGTCTAGTGCTCTGGAGTCCCTTTCAAAGGGTACAGGATTTTTTGCCATAGAAGCCTTAGCCCCCTTTGGGACCCTGTGAGATAGTCTCTGGATCAGCAACAGGGCTTTTATAAAGGAATTTGTAAGAATCAGGCACTCTATAGTATCTGTCAGGTTTGGCTAGAGCAGGAGGCAGAGAATCTGGGTTCAAACTAGATTCTAAGTAAACATCATCCACAATGTCCAAAACTGGGGGGGATGGCAAGTGGTCTGTGCTGGGGGAGTAAAAGAAACTCTCTGAGCCTTTTCTTTGAGTCAGAGTAGTCCTGACCTTCCCAGTGAAAATGTTCCCTCATAGTGTGTAAAGTTTCCCCAAAGGAGTAGTCTTCCGGAGGAGAAGCTGAGGGAACAGAATCCTCAGCATTAGAATCTTCATAAGGGGAGAAGGAGTAATCTTGGACCTCAGAGGAGCCTGAGGAAATAAGACACTTGATCAGAGGAAACATAATCTTCCTCTTGTCTAGGCCTTTTGTTGGGTGAGGGTTGGGAACCCCTGATTAAAGAGATCAAATCTTCAGCCATTTTAAGCATCTGTTTCTTAGGCATAGGGCCTTGAACTGGAGACTGAAGTGCAGTCTTTTTAGGTTTAATATGAGTCTTAAGTTTAGGATACGTTTTTATGGTGAGCGTCGTCGGTCTGAAGACACCTTCAGAAACCGAAGGTGTTTCTGCAGCACCGACATCTCTTTCTGCAGTGTCGTCGGTAGGGGCTAAACAAAAATGGCTGCGTCGGCCTAGCACTCTCTGCCAAAGGCTCTGAAGCGGTCTCTGGTTCCAAATCTGCGGTAGTCAGGGGCTGCGTCGGAGCCTCACTCAAGGCCGGTGAACCGGAGACCGGACCAGCCGAGGCCTCGGACTCTGGCTTGGGTCTAGGCTGCCTGTCCTTGATCCTTGCGTATTTTGTGCACGCCGGTAGTCGGTTGCTCCGACGGCATGGTGTAGTTAAATTTTCTACCGAAGTAGTGTCGTGCGAAATCAAAGCATCTTTTTATAGTACGCTTATTAAACCTAGCACAGAATCGACAACCAGTGACGTCGTAGTCTGGGCCTAGGCATGGTATGCAGTAAGAATGAAAATCCTTATGAGGTATTTGCTTCCCACAAGAAATACAATTGTTAACTCTTTCTGACATCGGTCTGAGGCAAGAAAAGTTTCCCCAATGGGGTACTTAGCTTTATTGAAGACTTCGGATCTGAAATTTGACTTCGAAAATCTCAGGAGTCGGCCAACCGGCACTTGTGAACTGCTTCTGCTTCGGGCACCGCGCGGCAAGAAAGACCGGAGAAAATGGCGTTGGATGCATTATATATATACCCCTGGCACACTGACGTCAGGGAAGAAGCGACAGCAACCAACGCCGGACCAAGACTTTGGAATTCCAGCCGAGTGCGGGACCGCCTGACGACAGGATAACCCAAGTGTGATGACTGCAGCAGGGTAACATGATGAACATTCTTAACTGACAGTGAATGGCTCCCAGCTGGAAGCGTAAATTCCTTCTGGATTGTCTGCTCATTTTTATGTCGTAGAACGCATCCTGAAGGTCCTACTGAGCATATCCAGTCATCCTTGCCCAGAAAGGATACAATGGACTGAACCGTGACCATCCGAAACTTTGTACGTCAAACTGATTTGTTCAATTTGCTGAGATCCAGATTTGGTCTCCAGTCCTCTGTTTTCTTAGGCACTAAAAAGATTCTAACTGGTCTGGTGGGACCTCGTGGATGACTCTCTTTCTAGCATGTTTTGTATTTCTAGTGCTGCTTTTTTCCTCTGCCTGGGTGGAACATCAGGAATTTTGCATACCATTGGGGGTGGAAGGGAAAAGGGAATTCTATAACTTCTGGAAATAATCCTCTGCACCCACGTATCTATTATTATACCTTGCAAGGCTCTCTGGTGAAGGGATAGTTGACCCCCGACTGCCTCCAGAGGGGAACAATTGGGCCTCCTTTCAGGAGCATTGATAGTGTCTGTCAGAGAAAATCCCTGGAGCCCTAGTTTTGCGGGCCTCCTCTGACGCAAGGGCACTGTCAATTAGAGTACCCCCTCTGCCCCTAGGGGAACAGGACCCTGTGACTTTCTGAACCACATCTTCCTACCACCTCATTGATTCCTAGAAAAGGATCTTTGAGGGGTCAAAAAACATACACCCACTGCAGAGATGGTCTTTGCATCATTCTCACACCTGGACAGTTTGTCCTTCATTTTTGGGCCCTAGCACATGGGTAGTAGTGCCCTGAAACCCTCTGTCTAGCAGTCTGTCAAAGCTCAAAACTCCTTCCTCTACCTGTGAGTGAGAAGGACCAATCACCTAGCAGGACCAGGATAGCCCTTTGCACTCACAGACAAAACCCTTTCACTTTACTAGGGTCCAACAGAAACAGTAGAGGAAAACACAAGCTTTGCGAACACCTTCTGCTGCATATCAAATCAAACACACAGACACACACACACAGAGCAAAAAAGGTTGCTGAACAAAACACAACAGCAGAGTCAACCAACAACTGCATATACCAAACAAAAGGGGTTGGTGGGAGGGTACTGCCAGCAATGCAGTTCTGCAAACATCTACTGTTACAGGTTAAGTAGAACTTATGCAACTGTACTACACTCAACAAACATACTGCCATAGTGGCATATGGGTAGATTCCCACAGCTTACTCAACATGGGAGAAGGAATGATAAGGGTCCAGAATCCCCTGAAGAAGAACCTTTGTGAAGTCTGTACTGGATCTAGAAAGCAACCTGTTTGAAGTACTTCATGAAGGTAAGGGCAGAGGACAGAGTTTCTGCTTCTAAAACACTGAGTCCACTCATTTCCAAAATGTCATTTAAGAGGAAAAGGCCCTGGTGGAAAGTGCCTTAACCTTGTCTGGGTTCACCTAAACATGTTGGAATAAACCAAAAAATAGTACAAGAGGACAACCCACGTGCATGAATTGTTTAGAGACAGGTTGATCTTTCGTTGCCCCGGAAAAGGAAATAAGTCTTTTGGCCTTCCTAAAGGGCTTTGTTCTGTCAGGGTAGTACCGGAGCTGTTTATGCACATTCAAGGAATAAAGTAATGTCTATCTCTTATTCTTAAGTTCCAGAAAGAACACAAGGAGATTAAAAGACTGAGACAGTGAAGACAAACTACTTTCTGCCTGAAAAAAATAAGTGCAAAACACAACCTTAACCCTGTGGAAATTCAGGTAAAGTTGTCCCACCATGAGAGCTAACAGCTCAGAAACTGACCTTGCAGATGTCAGAGCAATCACGAAAACAGCTTTCCAATTTAAGAACTTAAGATCAGCATGAGCTGCCAGTTCAAAGGGTGATAAGGTCAATTTTTCAAGAACATAGTTGAGATCCCATGAATGAGGAATTTGCTTATGGGAGGTCTCATATGCAATACCCCTTTAACATACTGCTTCACCAAGAAAGAAGAAAGGGGGGATCCACTGGCAGACAAGCAGAGACAGTCACTAAATGTACCTAAATGGATGCATACACTAAGCCATCACTAATATTTCAAGACCAGAGGGATATTAACCACAATGGACCTTCTGTTTCCACTTGGACACCACTTAGAAAACCACATCCATTTGTAAACACAATATCTTCTAGTAACAGGTTTTCTGTCCTCCTTTAAACATCTGCTGCACATCCTCAAGAAAAAAGCATCTAAAAAGAGTCAAGATAAAATCATCCAGGTTGTAAATAGAAGCTTCTTCAAAACAGGGAGCAGCAGTCGTGTCCAGCATGTGAAGTCTTCTTTGGTAACTGCCCTTGGCAAATACCATAAAACAGGGAGGTCCAAGATTACCTGGGCCAATTGCGGGTCACCATAATGACCTCTGGCATTTCTCTCTGAACATTTAGAAGTAGACTGTGTATCAGTGGAAAGAGTGGAAATGTATACAGGAACATTCCCATCCCAAGGATTGAGACTACACTTGTCCTCCAAGCATGGCTGCAAGGATGCCTGCAAGAGAATTTCTACATCTGTCTGTTTTGAAAGGAGGTGAATTGATCCATTAGAGGCATTCCCCAAATCAGGACTAAATTGGACCACCACTGCCTTGAGCTTCTACTCATGCAAGTCTACTCAGTCTGTCTTCTAGCCACAATGTTTTGCTCTGATGGAATGTATGATGCCTGAAGAGACAGATAATACTGACTAGCCCACTACCAGGCTATCATTGCCAATCAGTGAAGGAAGGAAGTATGAACATTGTCTTCAAAATTAGGTATTACTTAGCAGATTGACATGCTCCCTAGCAAAACTGTTTACCAAAATATGAAAAAATATAATTAAATTTTTTCATATTTAAGTCCTAAACAAACTGCGATATCTGTAAATGCATACAGCATACATACACAGTTCCTTTATCATGTTGCAAGTACTAATACAGTCTTCAAAACGAGGGGGACATGTTCCCTAGCAAAGTTGTGTTGTAAACAGTGAAAAAGGTTTTTACTTACCATACTGGTCCTACTAGGTCATGGTTTTCCACCTTTTGAAAGTAGGTGCAGGTTGCCAGTACATCATGCAATACTGCCATCACACCACTGTGCAGATCAGTCAAGAATAGGTCAATGCCATCTTCATTTAGGTGAACTCCATCACTTCTGAAAAGGTGAATATCTTCTGTAATGATGCTGTTATGGCCGATTGTTGATCCGGTGACCCTGTGCATCAAGCCACGGATGAACCCATTCTGTAACCATCTGGCCTTGTGTGCTGCCCATTGGCTCTTTGCACATCTCCAGTTCTGGCAAGGAATTATGCCAGACCACACAAAATGACAATGCTGCCACCACGACCGCATGTTTAAAAATTTCCTTGATTTGAAACCTCAGCTCTCCAAGTGGATGAGTGATGACACCGTTCCCTCCAATGTGCAAGACAAGAATTTCAGGCTCAGGATATACAGAACACTTCTCTTGCAACAATTACAGGAGTCCACCCCAATGCATACCTCTTTCTGCAATCCAGTATACCTTCACTCAGACTGCTGATACCGGTAATGTCTCACGACCTCCTTCAGTGTCAGCAGTCTGCCTTTTCCCTTTACAAGTGTTCATTCGGCAATGGACATAAGGAATCAAGGGGGAACTAATCTAATGTCTCATGCCCTGACCTAAATACATTTACTTTACCTGAAGGGAGGGAGAGCGACCGGAGAGCTACACAGTGTAGCAGCTGAAAAACATAACAGTATAGAACAATATGATGTTACTTACCTGAACAGAGGCATTTGGAAAGCAACACAGCAGAACACTACATAGTGAGTGTGTGATACAGAAAACAGACATGGCGTTCAGCTGCAGTAATTCACAAAACTATGAGACATACAACCACAATGGATACCTTCATCTGTATCTTACACTAGAAACAGTGGTAAAAATGAAAGAAAAACTGGGGGGACATCTGAATGACTCCACATACACAAACTAAAATCTGGCATGTGCATTCATTAATGTGATAATGATTTTTAGTAATGTGAATAATGCGCAGCTGCTGAGAGTTTTACCTGACAAGTGATAGTGACTCAGTGTAATGCTGTGACTGCACATGCTGTAAATTAATAATGTGATAAGAGCTTACATTGTATTACTGCAAGGTTCTGCATGCTCGGATAAAGGTGATAACTGCTGCAAATAACCTGTTGAGTAGACTTCATTACATTCCTGGTACAGGTGTAATGTAAGACTGAGTCATTACCAACAGTTAGGAAAAGACCTGAGTAACTCAATAAAAGTAAAGTACAGTTGTGTACACTTACCATAAATGTAGATGTTCGAGTGTATTCACTGTTGCAGTCATTACATTAGGGTAATCTGTTGGCAGATTGCCCTGAGTCGCCTGAATAACAAAGTCTTGGGTCCTGCATCGGTTGCTGTCTCCTCTTCCATGACGTCAGGGGTATAAAACATGCAGCCGATGCCATTTTATTCAGTTTTTTTTGCCCCAGATGTCAGGTGCCCCCCAAATGGGGAGCAAAAAAAAAAAAAAAATATATATATATATATATATATATATATATATATATATATATATATATATATATATATATATATATATATATATATATATATATATATATATAAATAAACAGCAATATATGAAAATGCACTTTTAGCAACATAAATGTTGCCTCCATCTAAAAGCAAATACACCACAAAGGCTTTAGAGTATAGTGAAGGAAAGAGAAGTTATAGAAAAGGGGGATGGTGTGTGGGTAACCCGGACTGCTACAGTGAATACACTTGAACATCTACAAGTACACACAACTGTACTATGTTCTTCGTGTTCCACTGTTGCAGTCATTACATTTGGGTAGAATCCCAAAGCTATGGATGGGAGGATGGAACCAAATAGCATTAGGAGCAGCTATAAGGCCCTGCAGAACTGCAGTGGCAAAGCCTGCCCTGGACTTAGAGAAGAGAGGCAAATGATAATGCTTTGTGAAGGTATGAACAGACCTCAAAGTAGCAGCTTCTAGAATGTCTTTGGTTGGAACTCCACTGAGAAAGGCTGCTGAGGTAGAGGCAGCTCTGGTGGAATGTGACCTGATTCCCTTGGGTACAGGTTTACCATGATGCAAATAGCAGAAACGAATGCAGTGGCTTATCCACTTACAAATAGTCTGCTTTGATATAGCCTTCCCCTCTGATCCAGAAGCAAATGCCACCAGTAGTTGCTCAGACTTTCTTAGAAATTTGGTCCTGCTTAAGTAGAATCTTAGTTGTCTGTGTACATCCAATGAATGCAGAATCCATTCCCCCTTGTTCTGCGGATTTGGGTAAAAAGTTGGCAGGTGAATAGTTTGGTTAAGAGCCACATTGGATACCACCTTAGGCATAAAGGAAGGATTGGTCCTGAGGGACACCCTGTCCAGGTAAAATGTAATACAAGGCTCCACAGCCATGAGAGCCTGTAATTCTGAAACTCTTCTTGCTGAAGTGGTTGCCAAAAGGAAAGCTATTTTCCAAGATAAAAACTTTCCATCCGCAGTAGCTGCTGGTTCAAAAGGAGGCAGGGTGAGTTTTTCCAGCACAAAATTGAGGTCTCATGCAGCAGTTGGTGATCTTCTGAGAGGCTTTAAATTTTTGGCCCCTCTAAGATACTTTTTTAGCAGAGGATGAGAAAAGATGGGAGGCTCCGTGTTGTAATGAGCCGAGATGGCAGAGGTATGGATTTTTATTGAAGAGAAGGATAAGCCCTTGCCATCTCAGTCAAGTATTGTAAAATCTGAGGGATATTTGGTTTTGCTGTGTCCGTTCCTTGTGCTTGGTTCCAAGCACAGAACCTTTTCCATTTATTAGCATAAGATTTTCTAGTACTAGGCCTTACAGCTTCCTAAATGACATCCATAACAGATTTACTGAAAGGTGTTGTTTGAATAATTACATGATCAGCCATGCTGCAAGGTTCAGAGTTTGGAGCGGAGTGTGCAGAATTTGATTGTTCTGCTGAGACAGTGGATGAGGTATTTATGGCAAGTTCCAAGGAGGGAGTGGAGACATATTCCTTAGAATTGGGTACCAGTGCTGGCGAGGCCAGTCCGGAGCAATTAGGATCACTTTTGGTTTTTCCTGTCTGACCTTTAGTAAGACCTTGGAGAGAAGAGGCAGAGGGGGAAAGGCATAGACTGATAGGTTTTTCCAACTGAAGGATAGGGCATCCACTTTCTATGCTTGTCTGTGATAAGTCCTTGTGCAGAATTTGTCCAGTTGATAATTTTGGGGTGAGGCAAATAGATCTATGTCTAGGCTCCCCCATTTCTGTGTTATCATGCTGAAGACTTGTGGATCCAGTTTCCACTCATGCGGGTCCATAAGATTTCTGCTTAGGTCGTCTGCTAGAGTATTTTGTTTTCCTGGCAGGAATTGAGCTTGAAGATGTACTTGGTACATCAAGGCTGTGTTCCACAATGCCATGGCTAGTCTGCAAAGGGCGTAGGAATGTGTACCCTCTCTGCTTGTTTATGTACCACATAACCGTGGTGTTGTCGATCTTTATTAGTACTTGTCCTGGATGAAGTAAGTCCTTGAAGGCTGTCAGGGCATTCTGAACAGCTAGCATCTCTTTCTGGTTGATATGCAGATGGTTGATATGCAGATGCATTTGTTTTGGGCTCCATATGCCCTGAATGCATCTCCCTGGCCAGGTGGGCTCCCCAAGCATAGTCTGATGCATCTGTAGTTAGGGTTTGGGTGGAAGGGGGGTAGAGTGAATGACAGTCCCTTGTTTTGGTGGCATGTCTCTTCCAACCAAAGAAACTCCTGTTGTAGGCAGGGAATGAGAGGAATCATTGTTTCCAGACTGTGACGATGTTGACTCCATAAACTTTTTAGGTACCACTGAAGTTTCCTCATATGCAGTCTTGCATATGGAATTAGCAGAATGCAGGATGCCATGAACCCCAAAGCGTGAAGAATTTGTCTTGCAGATATCTGGGTTTTTGTTGCCATCTGTTTGAAGTATAGTCAGTTGCCTTTGTTTGTCTGGCGTAAGGTAAGCCATCTGGGCAGTTGTATTCAAGCTTGCACCCAGGAATGTAATTTTTTGAGAGGGTACCAGTTGTGATTTTTTTTCGTTTATTGTGTACCCTAGGCATGTTAGAAGCCTTTTTACAAATGCCAGATGTTGAAGAAGAATGTCCTTGTTTTCTGCTTGAATGAGACAGTCGTCCAAGTAAGGATAGATTTGTATGCTTCTTTGTCTGCAAAATGCAATTACTGGTGCCAGGCACTTTGTAAAGACCCTTGGTGCAGTAGATAAGCCAAAGGGCAGTGCAGAGAATTGGTAATGCATAAAACCTGCCTTGAAGCGGAGGTATCTTCTGCATGATTCCCTTATTGGGATATGCAGGTATGCCTCTTAAGTCTAGAGTCACTAACCAAGTGTTCTTGCCCAGCATAGGCAGTAGCTGTTGTAAAGTTAGCATTCTGAATTTTGGAATGTCCAGGAACGTGTTCAAAATCGATAAGTCCAGTATTGGACGCCAGGCATTGTCTTTTCTGGGTACCAGGAACAGCCTTGAATAAAAACCTTGCCCTTTTTCCTGTTCTGGTACTGGATGAATAGCCCCCATATCCATGAGGGACGTAACTTGTTTCCGAGCCTCTGCCCATTGATTTTGTGGCAGATCTGGCCAACTGTTTGGAATTGGCAAAGTATGGAAATAAAATCTGTATCCCTGGGATACTATGTTTAATACCCACTTGTCCTGGGTAATTAAATGCCAATTTTGAGCATGAAGTGCTAATTTTCCCTCCAAGGGGGCTGCCAAAAGATAAGTGCTTGGTGATGGTAGAGGGGAAGTCATTGAGACTGCTTACTGTAGGGTTGTGCTTTGTTTCCTCCAGATTTGTAGGTGGAGGCACCCCATTGCTTTGACCTGCAAGAACCCTGTGATACATCTAGAGCCTTTTGAACGCCTGGATTTGCCTTGAGAGGCTCTGTTAGACACAGGAAAGGACCAATTTTTAGTAGGCCAGTGCCTAATGAATCTGGGAGGCTGCACTTGTAAGAAATATTTTACAGTTTACATAGATTTAGCTTTGTCTTCCATTTTCTTTAAAACCTCGTCTGCCTTATCAAAGTATCATGCTGTAAAGGCGCATCCAACAATTTAGCTTTAACATGATCAGGCAGATTTTGCTCCTTGAGCCAGGCATGACTTCTAATCACAGATCCAGTAACTGCGGCCCTGCAAGAGGCCTCCAAGGAATCAAAACCACATTGCAAAATATGCTTTCCAACCTGTTCTGCTGCATGCAATAATTCCTGTAATTCTTTATTTTCCATACCATCAGAAATCCACATTATTTTCTGTTTCAATAGGCCCATAACATGCTGTTGATATTTAAGCATACGAAACTGGCAGTTTAAGCCCCTAACTGCCAAGGTTGCAGACGTGTAAACCTTCTTTCCCCATCTATCCAGCGCCCTGGAATCTCTATCAGAGGGGGTAGGATTTTTGGCTGTAGAGGCCTTTACACCTTTGGGACCCTGTGAGCTAGTTTCAGAATCAGCAGCATGATTTTTTTAATAAAAATTTATGGGAGTCAGGAACCCTGTAATATCTGTCTAGCTTACTAGGAGCCAGAGGTAGGGAATCAGGAGCCATGCTTGATCCCGAACACACATCAACAATGTCTAAAACAGGAGGTATAGCCAAAGGTCTATGCTGAGGAATAAGAAGGAAATCCCTAAGCCTCTTTTTTGATTCAGAGAAATCCTGACTCTCCCAATGAAAATGTTCCCTTAAAGTATGCAAGGTTTCTCCAAAAGAATAATCCTCAGGAAGAGATGCAGATTGGATGGATTCTTCTGTATCTGAATCCTCATAGGGTGGTATAGAAAATTCCTGATCAGAAGAAATAGAAACCTGATCTGAAGATTCATAAACAGTGTCTTGCCTAGGCCTCTTAGCAAGGGGGGGGGGGGGTTGGGAACCCCTGATCAAGGTAATTAAGTCCTCAGCCATTTTGATCATCTGTTTTTTAGGCATAGGGGCCCGAGCACGTGGCTCATGCATCTTTTTTTAGACTTAAAAGTTTTTTTGATTTTGTTTTTGAAGCTGGCGTCGGTTTTATATAAAAATGTTGAGGACCGAAAACACCCTCAGAAGCCGGTGCCTGCTCAGCGGCTCCAGACCCATCCAAGGTTGAGATATCTGCGGGTTCAATACTCTGAGAATCTCGCAGCATACCTGACTCCGCATGGGTCTCGGTAGAGGCCTGCAACTCAAAAGTAAAGGGTATCAGGGGCTGCGAAAGAGCCTCACTGAGTACCAGCGACTGGCTTAGGCGAAGCTTCGTCGTTGGTTTTGGAACTCTACAGTCTATCTCTGTCTTTTTCTTTGCGTTTTTTGTGAACTCCGGTAGTCGGATTGCTATCCGATGACATTTCAGGGTAATTAAATCTGGATCCAAAATATTTTGAAGCAAAAATATACTGACGCGTAATAGTGCGTTGGTTAAATCTAGCACAAAACCGACAGCAAGGCACGTTATGATCTGGGCCTAGGCAAGGAATACAGTACAAATGAAAATCCTTATGAGGTATTTGCTTCCCACAAGTGATGCAATTATTAACTTTTACTGACATCGGTAAGGAGCAAGAAAAAGTTTCCCCAGCGGGGTAGTTAGCTTTAATTGAAGACTTCGGTTCTAAAACTCGAATGTGAAAATTTCAGGAATCGGCCGACCGGCACTTGCGAACGGCTTCTGCTTCAGGCACCGCGAGGCAAGAAAGACAAATAAAATGGTGTTGGCTGCATGTTTTATACCCCTGATGACCTGACGTCCTGGAAGAGGAGACAGCAACCGACGCAGGACCCAAGACTTTGTTATTCAGGCCGACTGAGGGCAACCTGCCAGCAGATTACCCAAATGTAATGACTGCAACAGTGAAACATGAAGAACATCCTAAGTTATATATTACTGAGCCCTTCCTCTCACCTAACTGTACACACAAATACAAAAAGTCAGAAATATTGCCCTACATACTGAGTTGATCAGTGCCAGAACTAGTATAAAAGCAGTAATAACATTTATATCACTGAGCCCTTCCTGTCACCTAAACTGTACACACCAATGACAGAGCCAGAAGTATTGCCCAACAGTTTTGATTGATCTATGTCAGAATTATTTTGCTCAAGGTGAATGATAACATGCTAAATGCTTACACTCCCTAAGAAGGCAGCTAATACTGCAATGAGACCAGCCCTCACACTAGTTTTGATTTTTACTTCATTCATCTCTATATTTTTCAAAGAATACAATTGCTTCTTATACAACTATCATGCCTTCAGTAAATATTTCACAGAGTTTTCCATAACATATTACTCCAACTTATTCCCCTTGTCTTACCATGCATTTTTTGAAGGAGGGGAAGTCTGAAACACAAATGTATATTTACTTATTTATTTTACTTGACATTTGTTGACCAGGATAGTCAGACTGGATACCTGTCCATTTTCAGCAGAGGCCGGGGGGAGAAAAGCTCCATACATACATACAGTAAAACTGTTACATTAAACAAGTTAAAGTACTGTTACAACTACAATACATAGGATAAAAGTTATTCATTGTCATATATAAATCTGATTTGTTATGCAGTAACAATTAGGAAGTAATGTAGGGGTGGCCAAAAGACCTCTTTAGCACCTTTATTTTTGTGACTTTAGTTCTCAGATCATCCCAGTAATTTGCCAGAAACTATCTAATTTTATGAGAAACAGATCAAAAATATGAGGCAAAAATCTGGACATTCTGCCTCCCCAAGAGCAGCCCCACCTGTGGTAACCCCCCAGCAGCCCCCTCTCCAACCATTCCAGTTTTCCACTACTTGGCTATTTCTTTCCAATTACCATAAACACTGGTCAAACATGTCAGTGTGCATACTGCTTTCTTATTTACTTCTACAATGATTACAGACACTGAAATAAAACAGCACAAACACTAACAGCCATTTGCCAAACAAACAATACAGTCTGACAGTGAAAACAGACCACATGATCAGTAAACTTCTCTGTCCTTGAAAGTCACCTTCAAGCAGCATAAAACCCACATTCAAAGAAAATGCATCTGGCCAGTGGAGGATTTTTGGGGCCATGCATACATGTATGTCTTCTCTGATTCACCTTGCTGATTGTATTAGATTATATTCCTTGTATAATACAGCACTGTTTATTAAAATGTATTTTAAATTTGTAGGTTTGAACATTCTTCCAGTAAGCAATGAAACAAAACATATGAACCAATAATGACAAAATTACCCATTTCAGAAAATTTCAACCATAAAAGGCCACTCAGACATCTGTCATTACAATCCACCAATATCAGTCAATAAGCACAATCTATGCAGAAGTAAAAGTCATTTGAATAATTCCATACTAGAGAGATATGTCCCTAATGAAGAGGTTGGTACTGGCAAATACACAAATTCAATGACTTGCCCTTGAAGAATTAATTGCCTATGCAACATTAAAAAAATTGGTAAGCTGGTAATATTATAATAGGGAATGACTGACAAACTGAAAAGTTCATAGATATGAGGCATCTCATACGACTGCAGAACCCCTGTTCCCCTTAAATACCAAATCAGCAATCGAAAGGCCACTGCAACACCAGCATTCCATCCAGACAGTGTGGGTATAGAGTCCACAGACTTCTGCTCCACAAGCAATTATGTTAACACTGCTTTCAAATTCTACATCACAAACAGTGACTGACATTTGCTAAACAAGGCAGTTAGTTGCACATTGAAAACAGACTTTAGCATGAGCAACAGTGAACCTTTCTTCTCACAATTCCATAAAAATGCAGTGAAACTCAATCCCTTGAAAATGGACTGAAAATCAAACTGACTAAAGGACTTAGAATAACAAGATTTGTCTTGGCATGCATTTTCTGAAGGTGAAGTCTGAAACTCATGTCATTATGTAATGACTTCAATCCTCTGTGAATTGCCAAAAAAACAAATCGTATAAGGAACAGGCCAAAGATACGAAGCAAAAATCTGGACACTTGAGAGGTATGCATACCTCTCAACCTCTTAGTGCAAGAAATCTGGACTAAGCCAAACATAATGGAGAATGCCACAAAAATAGGGATATTTCTTAAATATTTTTAACTTAGAAAGTTGCTAGAACAACAGGATTTGTGTTAATATGCATTTTCTGAAAGATATGAAGCCTGAAACTCACATGCTATTATTCAGTAACTTCAATACTCTGTGAACTGCCAGAAAAAACACAAATTTTATGAGGAACTGTGCAAACATATATGGCAAAAATCCGGTCACACCTACCTTATCTCTACTCTCACAGAGCAATACACACACACACACACACACACACACATGCACACACCTTCTCTCTCATACAGCAGCACACAGACACTCTCATATGAACAGAGTGGCTACCTACTGGCCTATGTTGCCTTGTGCTGGAAAGACTAGGAAGGATTTCTCCCCCATGCCCTACTCAAATCAGGGGTTAACATCTCTATAATTTTCATCACCATCTTATCCCTACCACCACCTGCCCTTTCACACTCTCATACTCCCCTTTCCTCCCTTCATCCAACAAAACCCATGCAATACCATCCCACCAGCTTTCCCCGAGCCACATTAATTGCAAATGTAAAATATATAGTCTATAGCCCCAAACCACCTAAACACTTCTCTGACCACAGTACGCCCTTCTGTAAACCCTCCATCCCCATTTCCTATACATCTCTTGGGATTTTCTGGATATCCTCCAACACCTTTTCTTGTAGTGTATTGTGAATAGACTTCCCTGTATGTATAAAATGTGAGCTTTGTACAGTTATGTATTGCATCACTTCTTCAATCTGTGAATTTTCCCCCACCCACCTACTATTAAGTATATTCTGCACCTTTTCCTCAATTTAGTCTCCTTCACCATACTATACACCTGCAACCTCAAGTCTTTCCCTCCCCACCTCTTGACAGAATTAAAATTCCTCACCTTCTTTTTGTAGTTGCAAAACATGCATTCACTCACACATTCAGACAGAAACAGACACACACACATGCACACTTTTTGTCTGTTTTTTTACTTTACACCTGCTAAACAGCTGCTTAGAGAGTGTAAAATAATAACGCGATTAATCACTCTCGCTCTCATACACACACATGCTCTCACACTCAGGGGGGTCCTAGTGCTACCCCCATTCCCCCCTTTTTTAAGCTTCTGTACATGCATGCGTTACTAGACGCAAACCTATGGACTGTACATCTGTAGCCAGCCAAGTACAATGAGGCATAATGGCATCTAAATGTTCTGAATGTTTATCCTATAAATTAATCAGATTGTTCTAATTAAGTAGAACACATAGTATATGCTTTCTTAGAAATTGTCTGCATATGAGCATCAAAAAGATCCAAAGAAATGATCATCCCTAAATCACTTTCACTCATAAAGATGTGCTGTCCCATGTTGCTGGAGTCTGCTGTACATGATAACATCATGGTGTACTTTTCAGTTTTGTCCCAGAACTATAAGAAATACTCCCAAAAACCTTACTGGTTTGAGCGATTGCTCAAAAAACCCGAAATATTTGCTAAAGTTAAGCTCATACAGGGCACCATTACAACAAAATAACTCATTCAAGAGAAAGGAAAGAAAGCATGAAGACATTGAGGATTAGGGCAAGGAAACTAAAAGGGCAGGAGGGACAAGCGAAGGCTGTGTGCCCAAGGATGCCTGAAACAAGTTAGAACACCTAAAAGAAGTTGCTTTTTCAGAAATGCAGTACTAGCACCGATTTCTGTAACTGCATGATCACGGCTTTGAAAATCAATGCCGGTACTGAGGTTGTGGTAATGGTTGAAGCACTGTGTGTGGTAATTTAAATATTGCAAGCTGTTTGCTTGTTAAAAGTGATAAAAGGCAATTTGCTACTTTCTTCCTGCTGGTAATGCCTTTGGTCAAGTTCTGGCAGGATCTGCATTTTATAAGGGAAGCTTTCATGCTGGCATCAGGATTAATGGTGCTACTATCTAGCTGCTATTGAATGTGAGCACTTTTGACAGCCAGCTTGATGAATAAAAATGTGTATAAAGGGTTGGAAATAGGACCCTGTTGCTAATACTCAATTTAGCAAATTTTACATCTTTAAATGCAAACTGCTTCAATGCCACAGATAACCACAAAACAAAGTGAAATGTAAAGTAGCAACCACTATTTTTTTGTGCTACATTTACTGAAAACACTAGGAAGGTAGAATCTTAAAACCATGTATAACTGATCTTTTTATTGCACTTTAGTCTTAGTGGATCTTTGCAAAAGAAGAAAACTGTGCCACAATCCAAAGTAATCCTATGAAAAGTTCTGGCAGACTGCGCAAGTAGAATAGATGGCAACAGATATGAGGACGCATGCAAGTGGTGGCCTGGATTGCAAGAATCTAATTGGCTGGCACCACTTGCTTCATGCAACGCATAGAGAATCAGATAGAAAAATGCAATAAAGACTAAAAAAAATATATCCAAACATATTCTTTTCTTTCAAAGAATACAGTCACATCTCATTCTTGCAGAAATTTTGAGAGCAAGTGTTATGGCAGTGGTAAATTGGGAGGTGGGGTTACAGTCTTGACTGATCCCAACTACTACAAAATTCCAGACTAACTGATTACAAACCAACACCAGGAGAAGCACTTTATTACACAAAATTACCAGCATGCTGAAGTTTGTAACAGAATAAAAGATCAGCTTCAAAAAGTAGGAAATAATTACAAGCTTATCACAAAGAAAACAAAAAAAAAAGCAAACGGCAGCTCAGGATTCCAGTGAATGTAACTTTACAAAACAGCTGTACAAGGTAATAAAATTGCAAGCTAATTTTCCAAAAAGTCCAATATGAGCATCTCATAACTCCACATTGAAACCTAAGTTAAGAAGGTAACTGATAAAGGTCAGTGACTTTTTCAACTTATTTTTCAACAGTGGAGCTAAAATAGGACTGTAAAGTCACTCGCGTTTGTGGAAGGCAACTGTAACATCATGCAATTCCTATTGTCTTATAGCATGCTCGGATTTAAGCACAGAGGTGCCATGTGATGGTAGTCGGAGTTGACTTAACTGATTGGTTGAGGTTTGCTTCTGACACCACTCTAGGCAGAAAGGAAGAGTTGGTCTGAAGGGATATCCCATCCTTGTGAAAAATCAGGAGTTGGCTGAGAAGAAAGTACCTGGAGTTCAGATACCCATGTAGCTGAAGTAATGGTAACTAGAACAGAGTTTTCCAGGAGAAGAACTTTAACTCTGTCCTTGCTGAAGGTTCAAAGGGAGGCTGAGTAAGAGCCCACAGGACATGCATAAGGTTCCAGGGACGGACAGAATCCTTAACTGGAGGCTAAAGCAGCAAGGCACCTTTAAGGAAACTTTGCACAACTTTAAGTAAGCTAGAGATGAGTGATCTACATCCAGGTGAAAATCTCAGATGGCAGCCATTTGCACTTTGATAGACGAATAACTAGCCCCATCACTGAAGATGGAAGCCAAGAAATCGAGAATCACTGGAATCAGTGCAAAAAGAGGATCAAAATGTCTATGATGGGCCTAGATAGAAAATCTTTTCCACTTGCTTTTATAACCCTTTCTGGTATAGGGTGTTTGGGATGATATAAGAACTGGTGAATGGGAGAAGACAGCTTGGAACTTCTAGCCATCACTGAAAGTGGAGAAACCTTGCAGTCAATCTGACAGACTGCATGCCCAGGGGAGGCAAACTAGGTGAGGCCACAGTAAGGGGAACCACACTTGGAGAGGCCAGAATGGGGCAATGAGGAGAACTTTGCTCTTCCTTTGTAAGGCTTTATGAATAAACTTGGGAATAAGAGGAGTTGGGAAGGAAGGTATATAACAGACTGGAGGGCCAATAGAGAACTAGTGTGTCTCTTGGTGACTACCCCTCCAAGAAAAGCAAAGAGGCTGCAGCATGGTTGACCCCATCAGCAAAATATTATTCCTGCCACTGACTGACTGAGGGACCACTCGTGAGGGAGTAAGGTGGACCTGTTCAGTTTGTCTGCTAGCATGCTGGTTTTCCCTGGTATATGCACTGCCAAAAGAAAGTGACAGAAGAGATCACCCATTACCAAACTCTTATTGCCTCCCAGCAAAAAAAAAAAAAAAGTTGGTAAGACCTGGATCCTCCCTGTTTATTGATGTAGCAGACCACAGAAATGTTGTTCATCTGAACTGCAATCATTCCTAGAGGGAGAAAATTTTGAAACAAATGCAATGCCAACAGGACTGCTCTCATTTTTACGACACTGATGTGAAAACTGGCCTCTGTTTGGGACCACTTGCCTTGGACTGCCCTTCCCAAAGAATGGCCCCCCAACCCTAGTTGGTAGGCATCCAGAGTCATTGTGGCCTTGGAAGAGGGAACACAAAGGACGGCCCTAAGCAACTTCCTCTGCATGCTTCCACCATGCTATGTGATGCTTGCAAACACTTGGGATGTGAATGGGAGTCATTAGTGGCTGATGTCTTACTGACCATTGTACCGCTAGATTCCATTACAATACACTCATGTGAAAGAGTGCTTACAGAACCAGTACTATGGAAGCTGCCAATGAACCCAGTAGCTGTAGGATTAATTTAGCTGAAGATGAATGAAGAGTAAGGGTGTGTAATGCTGGTTTCCTTAAAATCTCTAATCTTGTTTGTGGTAAATTTGCCACTTGTGTCCGGTATCTAGAAGGGCTACAGATGAACTCCAAAGTTTGCAAAACATAGAGTGGAGAGATTTATAGTAATGCCCAGCTGGAGACAGAGATGGTGCAAGTAATCCCTGGCTAGAATTAGTAGATGCTTAGTGAAAGCAGACAGGAGCCAGTCATCTAGACACAGAAACAAGTGGAATCTTTGCAGTCTCAAGTGAGCTGCAACCAGTGCTATGCATTTGTTTGAACACCATGGGGGCTGTAATGAGACCAAAGGGCAATGCTCTGAGAATTGCTAGTGACTGGCTCCCAACCAGAAGTGCAGATATCTCCTGGACTGCCTGTGCATTTTGATATGACAGTATGCATCCTGAAGATCTATACAGCGCATCCAATCATTCTTCCTTAAAAGAGGCAGGACGGACTGAACACTTACCATCTGAAACTTGAGTGTTTCATGAACTGATTTAGATTTCTGAGATCCACGACTGGTCTTAGGTCCTCATTCTGTTTTGGCACTAAAAATAATCCTGAATAAGTTCCAGATACTTGTTGGTCTGGTGTGACTGGCTGGATGACTCTCTTCACCAGCAACTTTTGTATTGCTGTGGCTGCTGCTTTCCTCTCACTGAGTGGAACATCTAGGAAATTTTCTGTTGCGTTTTGGGGAAAAAAGAGAAAATGGTATGCAATGACCTCCGGATATAATATTCTGCACCCAAGAATCTTTGGTAATGGCTATGCAGGCTTTCAGGTGCAGGAATAAGTCTCTCAACTGCTTTCAGAATGCAGCAGTCAGGTAACTCTTTAGGGATGCTGGTAAGTTTTCTCCGAGAAAGGAGTTTTGAAGCTGTGGTGCTCTGGGTTATCTCTGCCATGAGGGTGGCATCTTCCATTAGAATGCCCCCCCCCCCCCCTGCCATGATGGGATCTTTCTCCATAGGAGTCTTGGGAAGAACCTTGCCACATTGTGAACCACAATTTTCTGTCACCTCTCTTCACCTTGGCACTAAATAAGGTGGATCCATAAAAGAAGGCATTGATGAATGAAGAGTTGAAGGGATCCACAAAATCATAGAAGTGCATTGAGACATGCTTTCTAAAGATTAAACCTGAACCCACCACTCTAAACGCTCTCTCTGAGGTATGAGAGATCAATCTCATGGAAGCATTGGATAAAGACTGGAGGGTGGCCAGTTGCCAAGAAACTGTTTTCTTATCTTCAGACGAAATTGACCCTGAAAGGGTACTGGAAGACTGCTTTATCAATTCCTTCTGAAATCTCATAACATGCCAAATAACTCAGAGACCTGAGGGCAAAGGTGGCTTATGTGTAAAGATACTTCCCGAATATGTCCAAACTCCTAGGTAGCCTACTAGGGGGATGGGGACAGCAAAAGCTCTGTTCCACTAGCACTCTCTCAGTGGCTGCTGCAACCACCATAGCATCCACTGGGGGATCTGTACTCCAAACAGTCCTATCTTTTGCTGCAACAAGTTACTTGTCCAGGTAATTGGGAAAGGGCTCTAATAACTGGGTCCTTCTAAGCCCAGCAGGAGATGAAATCTACCATTTCATCTGCTGGGGGACTACCCTAGTCACAGCTGAGCCAGCTCCAAAAGCATCAAGGAACACTGACTCTTCATGGAAAGGGGGGGGGGGTCAGAAGACCAACCTTCCTTCTGTTTCAAAACTGGAGAATCTCTGTGAATGAAATATCCTCAAGGGGTAATCTGGGAGACCATTCCCTTTCAGCTGTCAGTTTCTTCAGTTAAAGATTCGCTAGGTGTCTTCTCTTACATGTTCGCTTCTGAGGGGGTCTTCTGTTGGAGATTCCAGAGAATACTCAAAAATGCCAGCAGTGTCATGAATGAGGACAGTCTATATGCTTGATTGGGGTGGCTGAGGATGAAAAGACCCAGCTTCCACAGTAAACAGTTGAATGTAGGATGGACTGGGGGGGTATCTTTTCCACTGAAGAGGAGAAAGCTCTCTCCACCACACCAAAAGCTGAAACCATGGGGGACCTTAGTCTTGCCCCCAATGGATCTGAAGAAGCCTGTGTGGGCCGAAACCTGATCCCCCAGAGCTCCAGTCTCAAAGCACAGGTTGGAGTCGAGCTGTCGAGCACCAAAGCTCCGAGAGGGAGCAATGGTTCTGAGAGCACTAGAGTCTATCCTAGTCCCAGTGTTGCTGCTATGGCCCTCTGATCCTTCTGCATCTGACACAGTCGGACCTGTATGGGGTCAGAAAAAGTGTTGTTCTCAAAGAAAGGCAAGTCTTTGGATCTGACACAGTAATACCTGGAAGTCTCGGATCCAAAATTCACTGGCTGGATCGCAGGAGGAGTTAAAGCTTGGGGTTGCATGGTGGAAAGACTCATAAGTCCAATGGGAGACGAAGGCTATTTTATGCCCAACTGAATCTTTGTTCTGAGAAACTTTCTCATCATCATATCCACATCTGCTTCTGACAGCCTTCTGGATGACTTGAGGGAAGACAAAGTTGATGGTGGACAGAAAGCTCCTGGTGGTGTAAACTGAAGGAAGGGAGAGTGAAGCCTCGAGGACACTGGTTATGGTGAAAACCTAGGTGACTGACTTGGATCTAGTCAGGTTGGAATGAGATGACGGATCCAAAGGTTTAGTTTTTGGAGGCAAGCCCTTAGAAGTGGGCAGATCTGCCATTTTAGAGATTTTCTTGGATAGAGCCGAGCCCAAAGAAGTTGAGGGAGGTCAGCGGTCAGAGGAGCACTTCCTCTAATCTTTAGGTTTTTCTGCTACTTCTGAAGATTTCTTGGAGGAAGAAGGGGCCTCTAGAGACATGAAGCAGAAAATGGAAGCAAACTTTCAGGATTAATTTATTCTTCCTCTCGACCAAAGCCCTGTTGTTAAAGCTGGAACAAATGCTGCAAACATTAAGATCCCCCAAACCCAGGCAATACACACATTGAGAATGCCTGTCAGAGTTTGAAATTTTGTGTCCGCAAGCTGAACTCTGTTTTTTTCTAACACTGTAGTAAATACAAGCAGCTAAGAAAAATACCAACAGTGGTAAGAAGAAATACCTAATTATAGGTAAAAAAATAAAAAAAATACCTGCAATGGTAAGAATAAGATGCAACACAGGGGTAGCAACAAAAAACACAAGGGCTTAAGGCCCAAACACCACATCCAGCAAGAAACCTAAGTATATATTTTTTTATATTTACATAGAAGGGAGGAACAGAAAAGAACTAACCTAGAGGAAGAAACAGAAAATTATACAGGAGTATCGAAAAAAATGTACACTTATGTAATATATCCTGCTCGAGCTAACAGTGATCACATCTCATCACTGAAGCAGCAAACGAGATATGGGGTATCGCAGCTATAGAAGAGTGATTGTGGGTAAGGGAAGGAGCTCAAGCTATGAAGCCTAAAGTCTATTGAACGGCCAAGGACATATCAGAGGTCAGACTGGAGACCCATCAGGTGAAGAACACAAGAAAGACATCAAGTATCCCCTGAAGCAATGAGCAATGGAGAAATGAAGACATCCATTCATCAAGACCTGGGTCACCATGAACCAGTGGTCTGGAAACACAGGAGGCATTATCTGCAGAATGTGCATCTTGAACTTGGTGACCTTGACAATAATTTTCAAAAAAGAAGGACCCACACTGATCTCTATATTACTGCGCTTACTGGGGAACCAAGAAGCTAATAATGAAATCTCTCACTCTTTGCGAAGAAGGGAACGGTTCTATAATCCTTACATCCAGCATTTACTGGAGAATAGGAGGGAATTGCAACATTTGGTCAGGCAGATGAGAGGGAGTCCTCCGGACAAAGGTGGAAAATCTTTTCACTTTCATCTGAAAGACCAGCTAACAACGTTTGCACCCATTTGTCAGAAACCAGTAATGGTCAGGTTGTCTTGTTGAGACCTAACTTTAGAGCTGAATCACCCAATGGGGAATTCGATAAAGATTAGTTCGGCACCTCAGCACAGTCAGAACTTTGAAGAGGGGGTTATCCTTTCTAGGAAAGAAACCGTTCTTGTTAGGCTTGGTGGAGTTGTTGCCCTGCCATTTTCTTTTATTGCCTTGGATTTTGTTTGGCTGGCTCTTCTGCTCGTTAGTCAGTTGAAAATTATAATGTTTAAAGGAGGAGAAATGGGCAATATGAAACATTTTCGGTACTCCTTGCATCCATTTTCCACCATCATCCCAGTGTTTAAGGATCTGGATTAGCTGCTGTACCAAACATAAAATCAGACTCGAGAGGGGCATTCATAATCTTACATTTTAACTCATTAAACAAATTCTAGGAGTGCAACCCACCACACCTTCTAATCACCACTGACTTAAGTCCCTGTTACTATATTCCGCATCATATAGACTTCTTAGGGGAGACTTATGCCTGGCCTACAGAGCAATCAAAGACCCAAACCTAATGAACTTACTGCATATCCGTAAATCAAATGAGTCTTGGGCTATCTGTTTCTGAGACTTAAATATAACTTGCTGGAGGGGTAGATTTATCTCCCAGTGACTGCCGCATCTTTGGACTGGCTACCAATTCATGTGAAACAGAGCATCTCTATGAAACTGTTCAAGAGGAACCTGGACGAGTGGATGGGGCACTGTAAATTCTTACTGGGCATAGTGCCCACAACCTTCTTGGACATAGGCAGTCATCACTAAATGCAATCTTGGGTACTAAGTATTTCTACAGTATTACATTGGGTTGAAACAGCTAAGTTTAAAATGACCTCAGGGTTGATAGCCTAGTAATCTCTTATGATCCTATGCTCCATTTTTAGAAACAGTCCCAACCCCCTCGAAGACACTACTCAGAGTATGTTTCGACACCTGAGAAACACTGGAAACAATATTTTAAACACAGGTTGTTTTGCTCTGCAGGTACTGAAGCTGCACACTTGTCTAAATTGCAAATGCATCTCAACATAAACTTCCCCTGAAAACACTGCTAGTAAAAAAACATTAAAAGCTACTATGCTGGACTACACTAGCATCTTTCCCTGAGATTCTAGTCACTTGCCTAGACAATCTTCAGCGACTGGGTAAAAAGATGTCATGGTCTTATTAGTAAATGTCACTGGAGACACTGAAGCAGGGTCCACAGACAAAAGGGACTTGGAGGCCAGGCATGGCTGAGCATACCCTAAAATTCTTAAACTCTTTCTTGGGCAAAGCCTTAAAGAACAGAACAGAACTGCAAGCTTTCTAAAGACATCTCCCACTGCTGGGATCAAAATAGGGAAAGGAAAACATCTGTATGGGTCCCCATACCTGTTCATCATTAGAGGAAGCCAATTTATCTGAGACAGGTCACAGTCCTCAGACACAGGATCCCCTGTAAAAAAGAGGATCATTAGCAGACTGACGGAAGGTGGAAGCAACAGCATTAGTATAACCCAAATATGCACCCCATAACCAATTGCCTAGGTCATGGATCTAGCCAAATTAACCATCTCAGGTGGGAACCAGTCAGAGACTACTGCCCCAGCACATGGAGAGTCTTCTCTTTCTTTTTAGCCTACACTACACTAGTGTGAGAATGCCGTAAGGTCATCAATACCGGCGACAGATTCTGGACCTGAATGGTTTGGTTCTCCCATATATGAAACAGGAAATGGTAGAGCCCCCACAGGATGTGTCAGATCCCTGTGTCAAGTACAACTGTAATACTATGACCACCCCATGGGACATGAAGGTAACAGAAAGCAAGTGGTCCAATAGCCTACCCAAAGCCAAGGCTACTGCAGTGCTACAAGCCCATAGGCGGTGGCATTTGTTTTATTTATTCTTTCCTTTTTTTTTGGTGCAGGCAGGGAAAATGGTGACTCGGGGGGGGGGGGGTCTGAGTCCATCAAGTTAGGGGACAAAGAAACCAGCCACAGATACTGGCTGCATAGTCAGCTCTATAAGATAGATAGATAAATCCCACAATTCTCCCTCTAAACAGCAGTCTAAATACTTTCTGTAGGGATACTATTCTGAAAACTCCAATGAGAAAAAAGACAATACTTTCAGTAACACAATTTCAAGCACAAAATACATACATAAAGGTACCTTAATTTTGTTACAAAAAAGGTGTGGGAGGCTAGTTTTAGCTAAAATGAATGGATACACCCTAAAGCAGTAATAGACAAGATATAATCATAAACTGTTGAAAAATTTGTGTCTGAAATGTTTCACATACAAAATAGTGTGAAAATAAATTAAATAAAACAATCATTTAAAATGCTGTAATCCTACTCAATCAGCTCAAATAATCATAACCCCAAAGGAAAAAAAATGCAAAATGGGTAAGTTTTCCTATCAAAACTTCCAAACAAAGTATTTAATCAACAGATCTTGCTGTACTACTCAAAAGTAAAAGCAGAAGCATATACAAAATTTCTAATCAGAAAAAAAAAGTAAAATCAGCAGGATATACTACTGATGATAAAAGACAGAGGAAGAAAAGAAAATTCAAAATGAGTTTCTTATTTCAGCTGTACAGCAGACAGAAGCAATATCCCAAGAGATCCTTCTGTGACTGTGGCACGTAAAAACTTGAGAGAATTCTGTCTGTGAATGTGAAGGGCTGTCCTAGTCCTGCCAGGGGAATTTGTCCTACTCACTCACAGACAGGCAGTGGGGGGCGGCCATGGTGGTGCAGCGGTTAGCATTGCCACCTCACAGCAAGAGGTTCTTAATTAGTTTGCATAGATTTAGCTTTTTTCCTCCATCTTTTTAAGAACTTCTTCTGCTTTGTCGCCAAACAGGCGGCCCTGATTTAAGGGAGCATCCAGCAATTTAGTTTTAACAAGATCTGGCAAAGACTGCTCCTTAAACCAAGCATGCCTCCTAAGTACAGACCCTATGACAGCAGCCCTGCAAGATGCCTCTAAGCAAATCAAAACCACATTGCAAAGTATGTTTTCCAACCTGTTCAGCAGAATGCATTAAATCCTGTAAATCCTTATTTTCAGAATCAGGAATCATCATCATTTTCTGTTTAAGCAATCCAATAATATGCTGCTGATACTTTAATATATGAAACTGGCAATTTAAGGCCCTGATGGCCAAGGTTGTAGAGGTGTACATCTTCTTACCCATTCTATCCAAGGCCCTGGAATCTCCATCAGAGGGGGTAGGATTGCTTTACTAATTATACCTTTTTTAATGACAGCTTCTGTTCTAGATGAGTAACTGGAAATTTACCCTGGGGATTCCACCTGTGTCCCTCTTGGACAGGGGCAACAGGTGCTTACTTTAGTGTCTGCTTGAACCAGACACCTCTGGGAACATGGACTGAACTTGGCTAGGCTTGTAAGGGCCCTGGGGCCATTAGCCTAGTAACCTCCTATGGCATTCACTACCCAGACATCATCTAGAAATTTACTAAGCAAAATAGCAGTAATTGTGATTTACAATAAAGTGCTACTCAAACAGATATTTTACGATTCAATGCTCTGTAGCTGCAGGCCTGGAATGACGCCAGATTGTGATATGCTCTAGTGATGTGAACATGAAATACAGGAAGGAAGTACAGTTGCATAAATAAATTGATGTTGCCTTTTTCATCCATTTCTCAGCCACTGTGACACAATCCCAAGCTAGTATCAACTCAGGGTGGTGTCATAGAAGGATATTCTGGAGTACAGCAGAACCAAACACTGCCCCGTTCCTACAAAGAACATCCAACTTGTAACAAGCTATGAAGGCATGAGCATTGGAGCAAACAGCAGCAGCACAAATGTCATATATAGAAGCTCTGGATAAGAAAGCAAAGGAAGTAGTGACTAACCTTGGGGAATGAGCTGCTTGTGGTCTTGGTAAAGACAAACCCTTGTATTTACAAACATAAGGAGAGCCACCATACTAATGTAACTTTAGACACAGATTGTCCCAACATATCTTTTGAAAATGAGCTAAACAACTGGACTGATTTCGTAAAAGTTTTCTTTCTATGGAATTAAAATCTCAGTTGTGTGTGTACATCCAACAAAAGTAGCATATATTCACCTTTACTAGAAAATTTTGGGAAGAACACAGCTAAATTAATGGATTGGTTAAGGATGAATTCAGAAGCTACCTTTGGAAGGAAGGAAGGGTTGTTGCAAAGAAAAGCCCTGTCTTTATGAGAAAAGACAAAGCCTGAAGTTCTGAAACTCTTCTAGCAGATGTAATGACAAGTAGAAAAATGGTTTTCCAGGACAAAAAATTTAAATCAGCTTTTGCTGTGGGTTAAAAAAGGAAACAAAGTTAAGGCCTGGAGAAGAATCGTCAAATTCCAAAGAGGAGTGGGGGTCTTTAACTGGTGGCCTTAGTCAAAATGTACCTTTGGGAAAGACCTTGCATAACCTAAGGGAGGTCAAGGAGAAATGATCTTTGCCTACATTAAAACTGGAGACTGTAGCAAGTTGTACTCTGACTGTAGAGTAACTTGCTCCACTATAAAAAATGGAGGCCACAAAATTCTAAAACCACAGGAATGGGCACTGAAAAGGGGTCTAGGTGTCTCTCGTTAGCCCATACAGAGAACTGTTTCCATTTGTTCTGGTCACTCTGGCAAAAAAATCTGTTCTGCCTTGAAGGATTGAGAGATCACTCGTGAGGCAGAACAGATCTGCTCAGTCTGTCAGCTAAAATGTTGGTTTTCCCTGGAATGTGCATTGCCAAAAGAAAGTGAATGGAAGAGTTTTGCCACTGTCACATATTCAATTGCCAGGACACCAAACTTCCACAACGTTGCAAAAATGAAGAAAAACAAATACCTGCTCAGCTGTGAAGCAGTAATACAACTTTATTTGCAATAAAAATAAATAAAAATAGATAAAAACACGTGAACTAAGTGCTTTCACCCCTTATTGGGCTTCTTCAGTGTCAACGTGTTGAACATTCATTCATTTTTTATTTCCTATCCTGAGAAAACACCCCCTAAAAACACATTCTTAAAAATCTCATCTAACTGCAGTATATACATGAAATTTACTATCCAAGTGATAGTTAATGAAAAATAAAAAAATCACAGACTCTACACGGCTCTCTTTTACCATAATGTAATAAAAACACTAGTAAAAATATGCATACAGAATGAATATCTTAAAAAGTTGTAACATCCAATTTGTGTCACTAGGTGGCGAACTTTTAGTTATATAACTGTTGCCCTTCTCTTTAGAATGGGTTTAATTGATATGTAGTCATTGATTCCTGGGCTTTTGTGGGCATTTAATCTTATTTGCCATTCAACCTCTCTGATCTCTATTTCTAGCTTAGAGTCACCCCCCTCACATCAAACTTCACTTTGTCTATAATGAAAAACAGGAACTTTTTAAAATCCCTGCATTGTGTACTGTGCACATTCAAAGAAATGACAGACTTTTTGTTCCTAATGTCCCGGACATGTTCTGAGTTCCTTTCTTTTAATTTTCTAACAGTTTTACTTATGTAAAACACCGGACATGTCGTGCAAGATGCAACATATACCACACATTTTGTCTCTCAGTTGCATATGCCAGGGCATTCCAAACTTCTATAGAAGCCAGGGATAGAAATGTACAGTCCATCATTACTGTACTTACAAAAATTTGCAGAAACCACATGTTACTCATGATGGAAGGGAGAACGCAGGTCTGAATGAATCAGAAAGTAGGAATGCTGGCAATGGTGAACATTTTTTAGTGAATTTACCCCAAGTACGTCGATCAGAGCGACTGAGGAACAGAGCCAGCAGTCTTGGAGAAAGCAGAACAATTGGTCGGTGCAGGGACTGAGATGGAGGGGGGGGGGGAGGGAGAGATGGAACTGAGGCTTGAAAGTAATCAAGCAATTGTTCTTGGACATTTCAGCACTGATAATGACTCTGCTCAAGAATGTACCAATTTTTTTATGGACATGACAAGTGACTAAATGTATGTAGATTCTAATGTGGTAGGCAATCATGTTTCCACTGTCTGTGTATCAACATATTAGGGTTTTACACTGTATATGATAAAAAATGCTCGACCACTTCACCACACAAATTATAAATAAGATTAAACGGCAACGTTGAAGGCGAATGGCCGTGGTACCAGTGGTGGAGTAAAAATTTAAACTTCTTTTTTGTGTGGTCCTGCTTCTTGCTGTTTGGACTTATTTATATTTTACACTGTATAACCGGAGTGATCTTGAAACTAGTGAAACACATTTAAGGGTGGTGTGCAAGGGTCTTAATTATGTACCAAGCTTTAAAACTGATATAAAAAGAATCATACTTAACTTGAAATTGTACACCAGACAGTTGAATTTGAGACTGTACTTTGAAGAAAGAGGTACACCACACACAATGGACCAAACAGGTCTAAAGAGAAAAAGCACATTTATCCCCCCTAGTAATCCAATGGTGGTTGCATTTGAAAGGTTATGCGAGAGGGGGATAAGGAGGATCTGTAATGCTAGAAATATGTCACAGGATAATTTGACAACAGAAGAGAGAAAATGTTTGAGTGACCTAGTGCAAAACAAGCATTATAGGGTCAAGAAGCCGGACATGGGAGGGGGTCTGGTTATAATGAGTCAGTTAGATTACACTATTAAGATGTCTGACATTCTGAATGATAGCAGTACATATGAAAGGGTATCCCACAATGAAATCTACATGGCTTATGCAAAAGTTGACCTGTTTTTGAAGGATTCCTTTTTTCAAGGAATTATTAGTAAGGCGGAACTGGATTATTTACAAGTAGAGGCACCTATAATTCCAGCCATGTTCTGGATATCCAAAATCCACAAAAAAACAGAATGACACCCCCCTTAGACCCAGAGTCTCAGCTAGGAAATCAAAAACAGAACCTTTGACTGCATACATAGATTCTTGGTCCAAACAGTTAATGCAGGAACAGAAACAGATCTTAAGAGACTCATAGGACTGCCTAGAGGTACTGAGGGAAATCAACACACATTATGACTATTTTCGTGGCAGAGGATGTAGTAAATTTATTTGGTGTCATCCCTCATCAAGGAGGTCTGGAACATTACAGACAGATGTTAACCCAATCCAGAAAATATGAACCTACTAAGGTGAATTTTTTGGTTGAAGTAATGGAAGTGGTGCTAACTAATAATTTTGTATTCTTTGAGGGAGAATTCTTCTGCCAAAAGACAGGAGTTGCCATGGGTCCCAAGTGTGCACCAAGTTTTTGCAAACTTGGTGATGGCAGGCTGGGAAGCACAGCACGTACTAGATTCCACATACAAGGACACAATAAAGTGTTATTTACGCTGTTTGGATGATGTCCTAATATTGTGGAAAGGGTCTGTAGACAAAGCACTACAGTTTGTGATTATCTAAACAGTACAGTGGGGTACCTTAAATTTACATCAAGAACAAGTGAAAAATAGATTTTCTGGATATTTTAATCAGGAAAGAACTGTTAGGCAGCAAAATTATATCTACCATCTTCAAAAAGAAGATACATTTAAATTCCCTATTGAGGTTTGACAGTTGCCATCCTATTCAGCATAAAAAAAGTGTTGTGAATGGCCAGATGGTGAGATTAAGTAGGCTCATTAGTGAGGATAAACATTTTGTAAAGGAAACACATATACTAATAGATATGTTAATGGATAGAGGTTATCCTTTGGAATTTTTGGTAAAAGTAAAAAGGAAAGTGGCAAGGAAAAGAAATGCAAGATTAAAACCTATACTGAGAATGCAAGGTAGCCTGAGTGACACTAGTTTAAATATGGCAACACATTTGGGACAGGATGTCATGGTTGTAGAATACAATGACTATCCTCGGATGACAATCTCGGGACTGAATAGATTTTGGGAAAGAGCATTTGATATTCAGCTCAAATTGAAGCTGGGCAGTAGACCCATAACCACCTTTGGGAGAGGTAGAAACTTGAAGGAAATTTTAGAATCAGGTAGCAAGGAGAGGTCCACTGCCTTTAGATCACTAATGAGCAAGTGTGGTTTCTGCAGATTTTTTAACTACATTAATGAAGGACCGTACATTTCTATCCCTGGTTTCTATAGGAATTTGGAATGCCCTGGCAGATGCAATTGTGAAACAAAATGTGTGGTATATGCTGCATCTTGCATGACATGTCTGGTGTTTTGCCAGTAAAACTGTTAGAAATTTAAAAGAAAGGATCTCAGAACATGTCCGGGACATTAGGAACAAAAAGTCTGTCAGTTTCTTGAATATGCACAGTACACAATGCAGGAATTTTAAAAGGTTCCTGTTTTTCATTATAGACAAAGTGAAGCCTGATGTGAGGTGGGGGTGACCCTAAGCTAGAAGTAGAGATCAGACAGGTTGAATGATAAATAAGATTAAATGCCCACAAAACCCAGGGATCAATGACTACATATCAATTAAACCCATTATAAAGAGAAGGGCAACAGTTACTAAACGTATGCCACCTAGATGTTACAACTTTTTAAGATGTTCATTCTGTATGCATATGTTTTACTAGTGTTTTTATTACACTATGGTAAGAGAGTCATGAAGAGTCTGTGATGTTTTTTTATTTTTCATTAACCATCACTTGGAGAGTAAATTTCATGTATTCACTGCAGTTAGATGAGATTTTTAAGAATGTATTTTTTAGGGGGTGTTTTCTCAGGATATGATGTCATGCTGCATAGGAAATAAAAAATGTTTGTTCAACACGTTGACTCTAAAGAAGCCCTAAAAGGGATGAAAGCACTTAGTTCACATGTCTTTATCTACTTTTGTTTTTACTGCGAATAAAATGGTATTACTGCTTCACACACTCAACTGCCTTCCAACACAAGGGGTAAGAGTGGGCTCCTCGCTGTTTGTGAATGTACCAGACCACTGACATGTTTTCCACTGTATGGCAATCATCCCTTGTGGAAAGATGTCTTGAAATGCCTGCAGCACTAGGACTGCCCTCATCTCTAGGGGACTGATGTGAAGGTTGGCCTGTAAGAGGGATCATGTGTCTTGGACTGTCAAGGTAATGCCCCCCCCCCCCCAAGCTGGGAAGCATCCATTGCCACCATGGCCTTGGGCAATGGAAGAAAAAAGGGGCAGCCCTGTGAAACATCTGGTGCACTGCTCCAACAGAATACATGCTGGTGGCAAGACCTTTGTGATTTGAATGGGAGATGTCATAGCATGTCAACTCAGACCACTGGACTGCTAGAGTCCATTGCAGCACTCTCTTGTAGTATCTTGCTAAGGGCAAAAGGGTCATGGTGGCTGCCACTGACTCAGGAAGCTGAAGGACCAGCCTGGCTAGTAGTGACTTAAGAGACAGTAGATTTGTTGCTTGAAGCTATAATTTGGCCAGCTGGACTGTGGAAGACGAGTTATTTACACTGCATCAAGATGAGTCCCTTTTAACTCTAGGGCTTGCGGGGGAAGGAGGTGAGATTTTCCATAGTAGATTGTGATGCCCAGTTATAGACATAAATGGAGCAGGTAGCCCTTGATGTCGGTCAGTAGATGCCTGTTGGGAGCTGTGAGGAGCCAGTTGTCGAGGTATGGAAACTCTCAGGATCCCAGCAATCGCAGGGGTACTGCAACCGCTGCCATACATTTGGTAAACACCCCGAGGGCTGTGATGAGACCAAAGGGCAGGGCTCTGAACTAAGAGTGACTGGCTCTCAGCCAGAAGTGAAGGTATTACCTGGATTGCCTTGTCTATTTTTATATGATAGTATGTATCTTGGAGATACATCAAGCACATCCAATTGTCTTTGCTCAAAAGGAGAATGGACTGAACTGTGACCATTCAGAACCTGGAATGTTTGACAAATTGGTTCAAGTGGCTTAGGTCCAATATTAGCCTGTGGTTCCCCATCTTCTTTAGCACCAGAAAGAATCTTGAACAAGTTCAGAATCCTGACTGGTCTGGTGGGACCTTATGGATGTCTCTCTCTCTCTCTTAGCAGTTTTCTATCTCTGTGGCTGCTTCCTGAAATAAGTTAAAATTGAAAATTACTGATCTCCTAATAACTTGAGCCACATCAACCACATCTGATTGCTACAGAGACAAATGAGATTAGGTAATCTGGGGTTTGGAAGAGGACTATGGGTAAGGGAAGGAGCTTGAGCTAAGGATACAAAGTCTGAGAGACAGCCGAAGTCAGATCAGACACTGGATCTAAAACCCAATGTATGAGGAATTGACAAAAAAAAAAAAGCAAAATCAGAATTAAAATTAAAGTCTTCATGCTGGCAACAAAAATAAGGGGGATGGAAGGAGCAGCTGTTTCAGCAGCTATCATTTGAGCACCTACGGTTATGTTTACTTACACAGCTGTACTATATGTTCATCATTTGATCAGTTCTACAACAGCCTTAGTTATACGTCTAGACTACACGAGTCCCTAGAGAATGGTCCCAACAAAGCCTGTCCTAGACCTGGAGAAGGAACCTAGTTTGTAGTGCTTTGTAGATGCACATACAGAACACCAAGTTGCTACTTAAAGAATACTTTAGAATCCAACCCTTTTCAAAAAGTCACAGATGAAGCCAAGGCCCTGTAACAGTGAGCATAGGCACAGCCTTGCTGCAGTGGGTATAAAAAAAAGGTAATAGCATGAGACATCCATACAGACACAGGTTGTCCTTTCTTCTTACTTTTATAAGAAATAAATAACTGATCAGATTTTCTCACATGAAAAAAAGAGAAACAGCTGAATAGGAAAACCCAGAGCTTATTTAATAGTCACAAAATAAAAACAATAAAACGAGTATCCAGTTAGCGCTTTCGTCTCTAACCTTGAGACTTCTGCAGACTGAATACATTTAGTATCATTAAGCATTTATATAATATCTAGTCGTGTGATTAAAATAGTTTAATGCTTTAACCCTTTGTGATTCAGGTAAGCAACAAAATATTCTCTGTTCTTTAATCCTGGTGGATAACAAGCACTAAATTTAACTTGCCATAAATATTCTTTCCACACTAATTCTTCAACATCAAATATACTGTCATACCTTGCAACATAATCTAATAATATAAATTTAAAATCCACTTTACATTTGGATGAAATACAATGCTTGGTTAAACCATTTTTGTTACTGCCAGCTGATCTTGCGTATCTGTGCTCATATATCCTCTTAGGTTCATAGGTGTTTTCTAGGCTAATGGCCCTGGAGCCTTTACAAGCCTAGCCCATAGGATTACACTGGCATTGTGCCACTCAACCTTAGTTCCCAGTGCCTCTGTTGAGTAAAGCCACTGGAGTGATCCCTGGGGTGAATGTTCTATTTCCCATCCACTCAACAAGATTTCTCTTGAAGAGGGCCATTGAGGTGCTCTGCTTGACATGTATGGGAAGTCTATGCCATAGCATGGGCAGTCTCTCGGTTATGAACCTGTCCCTCCAACATGTTCTGTTGACTATGGTAATAGGGTTGAGGTCTCTGGAGCATGTGGTGTGGAGGGATTGGGATTTCTTTAGATGCGGCATTTCTAGCAGAGCTGGGTCAGACACGGCTTTGTAAGTCAAGCAGAGATCACCTCTAAGTAGGCGATACGAGACGGATAATAGTTGGAGCTTTTTTTAGTTTGCCCATACAGGACAAATGTTTAAGGCCTAAGATCCTCTTTGTGAGGTACTTTTTGCGGCATCTCCAGTTGTTGCATGTGTTTAGTGAAGTACATGCCAAATGGGGAATTGTACTCAATGATTGGCCTAATGAGGGAAGAGTACAGGGAGACAATGACCTCTTTCTTCCTGGATGCAAAACCCTTAGTAATGAGATGTTCCACATAGAAGGACTTTCTGACCAAAGTGGCAATGTGGTGACCAAAAGAGAGGTTGCTGCCAACCTGTGTTCCCAGATCTCTTATAACATCTTCTGTGTTCAGTGGACTACCATTGATGTAGTAATTCATGGGAACCGTGTTTTTCCCAAAGGGGATGACAACACATTTTTTGGCATTGGGCTTAAAGCCATGGTTCTGACACCAGTCGTTGGTCTCAGTGAGGCCTTTCTGTAGGATGTCAACATCACTTTGGGAGTCAATAAGCAACTCCCAGCTTGCAATTATCTGTGAACTTTGTCAGCCAGAGTCCCTTTGTGTTGGCCTAGACTTCAGAGAAGTAGATAACAAACGGGAGAGGACCCAGGACCGAACCCTGTGGGACTCCACTCGTAACTGGTTGACAGTTTGACTTGAGTCAGCTACTTTCACACTGTGGGTTCTACCTGTGAGCCAGTTTGCAACCCACCTAGTGATATAGGGGTTGATGTCTGTATTTGTACAGAAAAGAGGCAAGAGTTCAAAGAATTTTTTTTCAGAGAAACTTAAGCCTACCATTGAGTAGCAGTGTAAAACAGGGATGTTCAAATGTCTCAACTGTCATTTTTGTAATTATTTGCACACTGGAATAGAAGAAATAAGGGTGAATACCATGCTGATCAAAATCAGAGACAGATTTACTTGCAAATCTAAGTTTGTTGTATATGCAGCTCTATGCATGTCCTCCTGTCAGTCATTTTATGTTGATAGAACAACCAGAGAGCTTTCCAAGAGAATATGAGCACAAACATGCAATATCAGTTGGCAATGACAAAAATGGTTTAAAGCAAGCATTATATTTCATCCAAATGTAAAGTGGATTTTAAATTTATTGTATTAGATTATGTTGCAAGGTATAATAAGTTTGATGCTGAGGAAGGATTAGGGTGGAAAGAATATTTATGGCAAGTTAAACTTAATGCTCGTTATCCACCAGGGTTTTGTTGTTTACCTGAAACACACAGGGTTAAAGCACTAAACTATTTTAATCACATGACTAAGTATTACATAAATGCTTGGTGATGCTAAATGTATTCAATCTGAAGAAGTCTCAAAGTTAGAGACAAAAGAGCTAACTGGACATTTATTTTATTATTTTTATTTTGTGACTATAAAATAAGTTCTGGGTTTTCCTATTTGGCTGTTTTTGATTTTCATGATCAGAGTTTCTGAAAGTTTTAATTCGGTGAAGACATGAGATTTCTGTGGACATCCACAGTATGGACGATCCTCTCTCCATTTTTTGGGCTCTGGAAAGAAGTCAGGGAGATGGTTAGCATGGTTCAAAGTAAACATGGATACCACTTTAGGCATAAAGGAATGATTACTTCTTGAGAAAACCCTGTCTTTGTGGAAAATGAGAGAATGTTGACTATCGTAAAAGACTGCAACTCAGATACTCTTCTTGCAGACGTCAGACTATCAGCAAAACTTGTTTTTCCATGTTAAACTCAAATCAGCCTGAAGAGCTGGTTCAAATGGAGCAAGACTTAATTGTTTTCTAAAACAAAACTAAGATCCCAAAGAAAGGCTACCCATTTTCTGCTAGGCTCAGTATGAATGCCCCTTTCAAAAAAGTACAGTTGTGTACACTTACCATAAATGTAGATGTTCAAGTGTACTCACTGTTGCAGTCATCACACTTGGGTTATCTGCCTGCAGGTAGCCCTCAGTCGGCCTGAATACCAGAGTCATGGAATTTTTGCGTCGGTTGCTGTCGCCTCTTCCATGATGTCAGGTCGTCAGGGATATAAAACATGCAGCCGACGCCATTACATCAGGTTTTTATGTCCCAGATGTCAGGAGCCCCCCAAATAGGAAGCTATTAATTGGTGTGGAACACCTCCAATAAAAAGTAAAATACCCCTGTCATAAAAAAATGGCCATATAGAGGATAGGTAGAAAGGATATAGAAAGCCAGGGGGCTGGAGGGAGGGAAAACAGGACTGCAAAAGTGAATACACTCGAACATCTACATTTATGGTAAGTGTACACAAGTATACTATGTTCTTCTTGTTTCACTGTTGCAGTCATCACACTTGGGTTGATTCCCAAAGCTGAGGAAGGGTGGAGGCAGTCGAGAAGTGTTAAGGCTGGCTAGCAGGCCTTGTAAGACTGCTGTAGCAAATTCAGCTCTAGATTTAGAAAAAATAGGTAAGTGGTAATGCTTGGTGAAGGTGTGTACAGAACTCCAGGTTGCAGCTTCCAGAATGTCCCTGGTAGGGACTCCCCTGAGAAATGCTGTAGAAGTTGAAGTAGCTCTAGTGGAATGAGTTGATTCCCAGAGGGGTAGGTTTTCCATGGTGCTTGTAGCAGAAATGGATGCAGTGTATCATCCATTTGGAAATTGCTTGCTTTGAAATGGCCCTGCCCTCTGCCCCTGTAGCAAAGCTGACTAGCACCTGGTCAGATTTTCTGAAAGGCTTAGTCTTGTCAAGGCTTGGACCTGAGCTGTCTGTGGACATCCAAGGAGTGCAGGATCCTTTCCCCTTTATTCTGAGGATTAGGGAAAAGGGTTGGCAAATGGATGGATTGGTTTAAAGCCTAACTGGATACCACCTTGGGCATAAAGGAAGGATTAGTCCTGAGGGAAACCCTGTCTGCATGGAAAATAATGAAGGGCTCCACCACCATTAGTGCCTGTAACTCAGACACTCTTCTTGCTGAAGTAATAGCTAGAAGCAAGGCTGTTTTCCAAGAGAGGAATTTTAACTCACCTGAAGCAACAGGTTCAAAGGGGGGGGGTGAGCTTCTAAAGTACAAAGTTAAGGTCCCACGTCGGGGTGGGAGATCTCCTAGGGGCCCTTAAATTGTTAGCTCCTCTCAGGAACTGCTTGATGAGAGGATAAGAAAAGAGAGGAGGCTCAGTATTATAATGAGCCGATATGGCAGAGGCATGAATCTTAATGGATGAGAAGGATAGGCCTCTGTGGAGCAGCTCTGCTAGGTAATCAAGGATTTGAGGTAGGTTGAGCACAGCTGTGTCCTTTCCTTGAGACTGACTCCAAGAACAATATCTTTTCCATTTTTCAGCATAGGATTTCCTAGTACTCGGCCTTCTGGCCTCAAGGATGACATTCAGCACCTGTTTGCTGAAGGATGCTGGTGGTGCATTTAGGGAATAAGCCAGGCTGCAAGGTTTAGGGTTTGCAGCTGTGGATGCAAAATATATACCTCCTGCTAAGACAGCAGGGAAGGTGTATGATGTAGGTGCCAGGGTGGCACTGCTGTCAAACTGCATTGGAGTGGGTACCAGTGCTGGCGTGGCCAGTCTGGTGCAATAAGGATTGCCCTAGGCCTGTCCTGTTTGATCTTGAGTAGTAATTTTGAGAGGAGGGGCACAGGAGGAAAGGCATAAATTGAGAGGTTTTCCCATATAAAGGACAGGGCATCCACCTTCCAGGCTATGCTGAGAGGGTTCCTGGTGCAAAATTTGCTCAATTAGTGGTTTTGGGGGAGGCAAAAAGGTCCACCTCTGGTGTTCCCCACTTCTGGGTTTGAAGTTTGAATGAGTTGGGTTCGACGAGTTTCACTTGTGAGGGTCCAGTAGATTTCTGCTCAAGTCTGCCAGTGAATTTTGCTTGCCTGGCAGGATCTGAGCTTGTAGGTGCACTTGGCTGCTCAAGGCTGTGTTCCACTGAGCCATGGCTAACCTGCACAGTGGGTAAGAATGAGTTCCGCTCTGTTTGTACACCACATTAACTGTGGTGTTGTCTGTCTTTATCAGGAGCTGTCCTGGAAGGATAAGGTATTTGAAGACTGTAAGTGCATTCTGTACAGCTAGCATCTCTTTGACTGATATGCAGGGGAATTTGTTCTGGGCTCAATTTGCCTTGAATGCATTTGCTTGCCATGTGAGCCCCCCCCCCCCTTGCATAGTCTGATGTGTCTGTTGTCAGGATTTGGGTGGCGAGGAGTTGAGTGAAAGAAGTCCCTTGTTGTGGTTGCATGCTTCTGCCCACCAAAGGAACTCTGCCCATAGACAAGGTACGATAGGAATCACTGTTTCCAGGTCCTGAGAATGTTGACACCAGAGACTTTTTAAGTACCACTGAAGTTTCCTCCTATGCAGTCCTGCATATGGAATTAGCAGAATGCATGAGGCCATGAACCCTAGGGTTTGCAGTAGTTTCCTTGCAGATAGCTGGGTTTTGTTGGCCATTAGTCTGAAACAGTTTGTCAAATGGACTGGCTTTTCTGGAGTGAGGAATGCCATCTGGGAAGTTGTGTTCAAGCTTGCTCCCAGGAATACAATTTGTTGGCTGAGCACCAGTTGTGATTTCTTTTCAGTGATGGTGCATCCCAGTGAAGTTAGAAGTCCTTTTACAAATGTCAGGTGCTGAAGCAGCAATTCCTGATGGTCTGCCTGAATCAGGCAATCGTCCAAGTATGGGTAGATTTGAATATTTCTCTGCCTGCAGTATGCAATGGCTGGAGCCAGGCATTCTGTGAATACTATGGGCGTAGTAGATAAGCCAAAGGGAAAGTGCAGAGAACTGACAGTGCATGGAGCCTGCCCTGAAATGTAGATATTTCCTGCAGGACTCCCTTATGGGGATATGCAGATAAGCTTCTTTTAGGTCTAGGGTGACTAACCAGACATCCTTGGCTAGTGTAGGAAGAAGCTGTTGCAGTGTAAACATTCTGAATTTTGGGACCACCAGAAAGGTGTTGAGAAATGACAGATCCAGGATAGGGCACCAAGAGCCCTCTTTTCTGGGCACCAGGAACAGTCTGGAGTAGAAACCCTGTCCCCTTTGCTCTACTGGAACAGGCTGAATAGCCCTGATATGGAGAAGGGAAAGTACTTGCTTTTGAGCCTCTGCCCACTGGTCTGGAGGGAGGTCTGGCAACCCGCTTGGAGTTGGCAGAGAGTGGAAGTAGAATCTGTATCCCTGGGATACAATGTTTAGAACCCATCAGTCCTGAGTAATGGATATCCAGTTTTTTGCATGAAGGGCGAGTTTTATTCCTAGGGACGCAAGTACTTGGGCATGGCTGGGAAGGATAATTGGAAAGTCATTGTGAACTTTTTCCATATGGGGTGGCTTACCACTCCCTGGTTTTGAGGTGGAAACACTCTTGTTTAGATCTCTGCATATCCAGAGACTGTAGTCTTGGTGGTCTGTTTCCCCTGGGTTTGGACTGAAAAGGCCTGAGAGGGACTGGAAAGGGCCAGTTTTTAAAGGCCAATGCCTACTGAATCTAGGTGGCTGCACCTGTAAGAAATCTTTGACAGTTTGCATAGATTTAACTTTTTCATCCATCTTTTTAACAACAACTTCTGCTTTTGTGCCAAGCAAACACTCCTGATTTAATGGAGCATCTAGTAATTTTGCTTTGACATGGTCATGCAAGGCTTGTTCCTTTAGCCAGGCATGCTTCTCAGTACAGACCCAATGACAGCAGCCCTGCAAGCTGCTTCTAAGGCATCAAAGCCACACTGCAAAGTATGCTTACTAACTTGGTTTGCAGAATGCATTAACTCTTGTAAATCTTTATTTTCTGCACAATCTGTAAGTAACACCATTGTTTGTTTAATTAGTTCCATAATATGCTGCGGGTACTTCAACATGTGAAACTGGCAATTCAAAGCCCTGATGGCAAGAGTTGCAGAGATGTATAGCTTCTTACCCCATCTTTATAAAGCTCTAGAGTCCCTGTCTGAAAGGGTAGGGTTTTTGGCTGTAGTAGCCTTAATGCCTTTATGTCCCTGGGGCCATGGCCTCTGGAACTGCAGTAGGATTCTTAAAGAGAAATTTGAGAGAGTCAGGTACTCTCTTGTAGTACCCATCAGATTTTCTAGGAGCTGGTGGTAAGGTGTCAGGAGTAAGACTGGACTCCAAGAAGACATCATCTACAATACCCAGGACAGGGGGTATAGCTAGAGGCCTGTGCTGAGGCAAATCTAAAAATTCCCTGAGTCTCTTTTTGGACTGAGGGTAGTCCTGGCATTCCCAGTGGAAATGCTCTCAAGGTATATGCAAGGTTTCACCAAATGAAAAATCCTCTGGAGGGGAGGCAGAGGGAATGAATTCCTCTACATCTTGAGTCCTCATAGGTAGATAAGGGTATGTCCTGGTAATCAGAAGGATCAGAGTCATTAGACTCCTGGTCTGTAGAATCAGAAGGAAATTCAATTCTTTGTCTTTTGGTAGAGGAAGGCTGCCTTTCCCTAACTAGAGTAATAACGTCTTCAGCCATTCTAACCATTTGTTTTTGTGGCCTGGGAGCTTGAGCATGTGCTTTGGACATTGATTTTCTAGGCGTAGTGTGAACTCTGGGCCCGAGAAACTCAGTAGTTTTAGTTGGAAATGAAGTTGTCGGTTTAATACGAATATCGGTAGGTCGGACTACACCCTCAGAAGCCTGTGCCTGCACAGCGGCTATGGACCCATCCAAGGCAGAGACATCCGCAGGTTCCATAGTCGAAGAAGCATCTCGTGGCATACCAGACTCCGAATGGGTCTCAGCAGAGGCCTGCGAATCTGTAGAAGCAGGCATCAGCAGCTGCAAAGGCGCCTCACTGAGTACTGGCAGACTGGCGACTAGCTTAGCGGAAGCATCGTTGGCAGTTTTTGACCTATGTGGTCTGTCTTTGTCTTTGCACTTTTTCGGAAGATCGGTAGTTGGATGGCTTACTGAAGCCATTTCGGAATACGGAGAACAAGAGCAAAAGAATTTAGCTACAAAAATAGCCCAACGACTAATGGTTCGGGCATTAAGGCACAAAACGGACAGCGAGGGACGTCGTGGTCTGGGCCTAAATAGGTGACGCAGTAAGAATGAAAATCTCTGTGAGGTATTTGCTTTCCACAGGCAGGACAATTGTTAATTTTTTCTGACATCGGTTAGAGCAAGAAAAAAGAATCCCCAACGGGGTACTTAGTTTTAGAAGACTTCAGGTCTGAAACTTGAAAAAACTAAAATTTCAGGTAGCAGCCGACCGGCACTTGCTAACTGCTTCGAGCTCCTTCTTGGCAAGAAAGACTGATGTAATGGCGTCGGCTGCATGTTTTATACCCCTGACGTCATGGAAGAGGCGACAGTAACAGACGCGGAAATCCCAAGACTCTGGTATTCGGGCCGACTGAGGGCTACCTGCAGGCAGATAACCCAAGTGTGATGACTGCCACAGTGAAACATGAAGATCATCATCTTGACATGGGAATGCATAGAAAGGGGAGGATCCATGATCAGCCATGCAGAACTAGGCCGACAAATTTACTTTAAGAGAGAAGTAAGAAAGGCCAAAGAATAATTACGCCTACAAATACTGCAGGACCAGTGAAATACTAGATTTTAAAGGATCCTGGTCCCTGTTTTAGCTTAAAAGGATCCTGGTTCTTGTTTTAGCACCGACTAGAAAAAAGCTTTTCCATTTGCAAATGTATACGAGTAGCAGGTTTTCTTACTTCCTTTAATACCTTACTGCACATCCTCTGAAAATAGGCAATTAAAAGGTATTACGACTCTACCGTCCAGGCAGTCTGTTAAAATTGTTTAAAAGTGGGATGTATAAACACCCACCCTCGTCTTGTGTGAGTAGGTCCAGTAACTGCCCCTAGCCATTTCCAAAAGAAGAGAGAGACACTGTTTGTTGACTGGGCTAGAAGGAAGTCACCATAATGGTCTTTTGAGAGTTCTTCTGAATCTTCAGAATTACCCTGGATATCAATAAGAAAAAAAAAAGTATACAGGAACATTCTTATCCAAAGAAAAGAGAATGCATCTGTTTTGTAAGCTTTCGTATATGGAGATCCAGACCAGGATTTTGCCAAATGACTGTTGTGAATGAAAGCACATAGATCTGAGGTGTTCCCCAGAGCTGGATCAACTCCTGTTAGACCCCTGAGGCAGTTTCCATTTGTGAAGATGTGTCCTGATCCTGCTCTGCTTGTCTGAAACAAAACTTTGCTTTGACGGGATCAAAATTCCTGTAAATTGAGACTGTGCTGAAAAGCTAAATCCCAGGCTACCATGGCTAGTCTACACAGAGGCAAGATCTAGTCCCCTCCTCAATTTCATTATGTACCACATTACTGCAGTGCTGTGTGTAACCACTTGCAATGTTCCTCGGACACACAGATATTAGAGGTAGATGAGAGTATTTACTACTGCCAACATTCTATTTTATGTGTGTGTCTGTCTTGACCATGTACTTTTACGCCCATAGACACTGCTTACCAAGCAAAGTCTGAAACCTCATTAATTACAGACTCTACTGGAACTGGAAGGGAAAATAGAAGGCCTCAGACAAAACTGGTCTGTCCAACAAAGTAGTCCCCTTTTCATAAATCCCTAAGCGGGAATCCAAGGAATGCTGATGTTGGGACCATACTGATTTTGGATAACTTTGAATTTTTTCATGTTGAGTCTGGCTAGAGGAATCACGAGAATCATGGATGCCATGAATCCTAACATCCTGAGACAATCCCTTGCTGAAGCCTTGGCTTGAGTAGAAAAACTCACAAATATAAGTAGATATAGATCTATTTTTTCTAGCAGAAGAAAAAGCTCTCTGAACTGAGGTAAATAGGAGACACCCCAGGAAAATAATCTTGTATGAAGGAGTTAAGCAAACTTCTGGATGTTCTCCTGAAACCCTAAATCTGAGCAAGATATCTCTTAACCCCATTCCCTCCTGTAGTTCTTTTGAGTGTGTACTTTAACTCCCAGTGGTTGTTTTTTGCCTTTAAAAAAATTAAGTTATCACCATACATTTCTAACAAATACTCATTGACAGAAGTCAAATATCAATACAGTTGTCTTTGCCATCATGTATGCTTCAAAATATTCTGATACCTTGTACATAGCATGGTTTTGAAATACTTAATGCACATATGAACAAGCAATATTTGATGCCTTGAGGCGTAGTAGGAGATGACTGCAGAAAAGCCCGGAGGTGTAGTCAGCTGTAATGAGGTAACCAAGTGAGAGATTCTGGACACTGAAAAAGACTCTGGAAAGATAAGATGCCTAAAAATGTGAATACCTTGCAGTGTGCTGTAGGTTATCACTGTAACTAGACATTTTGTAAATACCCCTTGGAGCAGTGGATAACACAAACTGTAACACACAGAACTGAAAGTGTGATCCAGGCATTAAAAAAAATTAAGAAACTTCAAATCTGATGCTGCATGAATTTGATGAGCATGTTTTAAATATAGGGTCACTAAAAAACTTAAATGGGGAATGATAGGTAACAGGCAATGAACAGCTAACATTTTAAAATGTGTAACTTTAACAAAAAGGAAAGATCTAAGAATGGTCTCCATGAAGCTTTTTTTCTTTCTCATCAGAAACAGTCTTGAATAAAACACTTTACCTTTCTAAGAAGGAGCGATAGCTTCTCTCTCCCCTTTCCCAAGTTAGCAAATGCTGAATGACACAAAGGAAAAAAAGTTTGATTTGGGGGATGAGAAGAAATTTCCTGAAAAGGAGGGAGAGCTTTCCACTATTAGCTGAGACTGTTGCCAAACAAAGAAATGGAGGGCAAGATTTTTGGAAAGAAACAGAAGCTTGCCAGTGTGGTAATGGTGGGGTTGGGAATTCTGTAGATAGTCACTCAGACATGTAGGACTGTTTTTGTTTCTTGGAGGGCGGGTGCTTCTCTGTTCTTTTTGGAGTCTCTTGCCATTGCCGTTTCAAAAACTTGCACCTGGAGAGTTTCTCCCTGGGCCTCCGCTGAAAACTGGCTTTGTTCCAAGTTGGACTTTCCTGGTAAACAAATGTTAAATAAAATAAAATTGCTTTTTCGGTCTGCCTACCTGCAGCTTGTGTCTGCTTATTTTGCTTTTTGTAAAATGTTGCAGAGGTAGACGTCAAACCTTTGACAATATGGAGAAGGAAGGCTGAAAAATCTGAGAAACTCCCTGAAACAGTGTTCCCTCTCATCACACATTTTAAGGGCAAAATATACCCTCTAAGGAAAAATTTATAATTTCAGCTTCTTCTTCATCCTCAGGAAGGTTTTGCTCTATTCAACCAAACAAACATAACAGTTCCAGCAGCAGTAGCTCTGGAAGTACAATCAGTTGAATTATAAGCACACTTCAAAGAATGTTTAGTTACTTGAGACCCAAAAGCAATAAGATTATACAGATTATTTTTTCCTCATATGAGAGAAAATAAGCTATAACGTTACTCAGATTCTCAAAAGCAGCAAGCATAAACTAACAATGAAGAATTCTAAAACTATGTGTAATTGAGGAATACACTTTCCCCCAAATCATTCAAATGCTTTCCCATTATTGTCGGGGGGATTAGCATTTACCATCTGCATCAAGGAAATTGATGCAGTGTTCGATCCTGGGTTAGAAAATAAAACCATACAAGATTGAGGAACTTTATATAAAAGCACATACATATAAGAACTTTATATAATCTATGCAGCAGGCTGGCTGTCAGGCAAGTTACAGGCTATAATAAATACATCATCCAATGATGGAAGAACAGGAGGAGCTTGGAGCAGATTCAGGAAATTTCAGTTAAACAAATCAGATTATTCCTTTAAAAAAAGTGAAAAAATCATTATGTTCCCACTGAAATGACTCATTTTGGATATGGTTTCAAAAAAGGAAATCGAACAGACTACCAGAAGAAGCATTCTCTTCAGAACTGGAATCTGAAACTGGAGAGAGATAGTAGTAGCTTTTTTGTTCGATGTTCTTAAACATCCTCAGACAGTGAAGAATTCTTCTTTCCTCTTACCAGTAACATCAGAAATGGCAAGATCGAGAGCCTGAGCCAAGCCAAATAAATCACTCCTGTCCAAATTACCAGAGACATGCAAAGATAAATGTCTTTTTGCTTCTTTTTTGACAGGAATTTCTAATGAAGCAGACCTACTTTTAACAACCAGAACACTCTATGGACATTCAGCGCATTTTGGCTAGGCAGAGAGGTACTCCTAGCACCTTCTTCCAAGATTGACATGAGTGATTCTCCCTTGCTCACCAAGGGCAACAGCTGTAAGGGACATGTCTAATCACAGTCCATGGTAGCTGTAGGACTACACTAGAGAGAATAAAGCAAAAGGATGAATGGCCTGAAGAATCAGAAACGGCCACAGGAGAATCACCAATCTGTGGCCGAGGAACATCAGAAGCCTGATGAAAGGGCAAAGGCTACTTGGATTTTTTTTTTTTTTTTGTGGTTGGAAGGAAGAAGAACTGAGGAACGAGAAGAATCTTTCATACTGAAGTCTAAAAAGACACCTGACTCCTGGGAAAGCCTGACAGTGGTGGTCTGTGAAACATTCAAGTATTAAAAAAGTCAATTATTCAACCAAAAAACACAGTGAAAAGCACTTTCAACACTTACCTCTGCCCCAAAAGTAATTTAACACAATTTCTAGACAGGAAAAAACTGTTTTAATTAGTTTCAACAACTTTTTTCCTCTCTCAAAAGTTAACCGTAATGCTCGTAGTAAAAAGTGGTTAAAAGCTATGGCACAGTCTACAAGGAGGGTGGACATGCACAACCAAGTCTACTAAACGCTGGACTTCCCTCGTATATGTGTTACTATCAGAAAGTGGTGAGAAGACCCAGCTTACTGACACACCCTCATGGCTTCTCGACACATGTGGTAAAGCTAGTGTTCTCCCATGTTTGCTGATGTACCACACTACTGACATTGTCTGCCTGGATGGATATCACACCAGTGGGGAGGGACTCCTGGAAGGCCTGCCAGCAATACATATGCTCTGTACATTTTTGTGACAGACACTTGAAATATCGTGAGCTGACATCTGATTGACCATTGTGCTGATAAGGCCATTAGAGTATCCTCGTGGTGCCTGGCAAAAGCAATCAACCTAATGGAAGCTGACATCACATCAAGACACAAAAATCAACCTTGTTGGCAATTTTTGAAAGGAAAAAATGCTACGGCCTTTGTTTGTGGAGAAAGGCAATCCCAGGGTCTACTCAGCACATCAATCATCCTTCCTCAGCAATGGACAGATGAACCGTACTTCGACCATCTGGAATTTTGTTTCATGTACTGGTTCAGATAATTGAGATCCAAATTTGGTCTGAGGTCCCCATTTTTCATTAGCACCAAAAGGAACCTTGAGTAAATTTCACATCCTTATTGGTGCAGTGAGATTTCCATGATAACGTGATTGTCTAGCAGCTTTGTTTTTAATGCCGTTTCTTTCCTCTGAGAGGGTGGAACATTGGAAAGCTTTTCTGACTGAAAGGGATAAGAGAGAAATGGAAGAGAATACTCTCTGGTTATGATCTACTGCATGCAAACATCTTGAGTGACAGATGCCCAGGCAGTGGGATTCAGGGATAAGTACCCCCCAACTGCCCCCAGAATGCAGTAGCTGGGCAACTGTCCAGGAGCACTATAAGGCCTACCTGAGAATGGACTCAAAGCCCTGGTCTTGTGGACCACCTCTGCCTTGGAGGCAATGACCACCATTACAGTTCTCCCCTCTGCCTCTGGGGATCACCAGAAGTGTCAGGAACAAAACCTTGTGACTTGTGGAACCACAACTGCTTCTTTTCTCTTCCGGATCCTAGTGAAGGACCACTAAGGTTAGTGAATTAGATTCCTTAAAGCAGACAAGTTTTCCCATCTTGTTCACTTCTGGACAGTGTCTCTTCAACCTTTGACCTGAAGAGTGTCAAGCCATTATAGAGGGCAATGAAAAATATATTTTAAAGTGCTTTGCAAAGTGGCACAGGCACATCCAGGCATGCCTTCTAGAGTTATTCCAGTGCACGCAGCTCTTAAGGTGTCTCTGTTTCACTGGAAATGAGAGGCATAGACGCATTATAAAGGGACTGAACAATGGAAACTGCGAGTGAACAAACTCTCCACTGCAGACAGGGACCCTGACAGAGATTGGAAATGACCTTTGTCAAATCTCTCTGGAAGCACATCCCATGTGCCAAATAGTTCAGCACCCTAAGTGCAAGGGTCGCTGAAGCATAAACTCAATTCCCAACTCTGTCCAGCACCCTGGGCTCTCCTGTTAGAGGGATGGACAGTAAAGCTTTTCTCAGTAAGCTCCTTTTTGGTGGCCTCTGCCACCACCATGTAATCAATGGCAGAACCCGTACTCCAATACAGGTGATCCATCAGGGTGACCCAAAAGCTTATTGGGTTTGTGTGGGATCAGTTTAGCCATATCCAGTTCCTTCCGTGTCTACTTGGTGATCAACACTAATACCATTATGTAGTGTACTGCTTTAAAAATTTTAATTGATTTATTACTTAATTGAATTTTAATTAGAGCTTGTATATAAGAGGTGGAGTTTGTATATGTGGTGTTTCATTTCTGAAGAAGTGGTTGGCGAAAACGGATGTGGAATAAAACGTTAAAAGATACTGTGTGGTGTGCTCCTGTTTAGCAGTTTGCTTATGAGATTCACTAAAGATATCGTATGGTGACGCTTCTGTTAACATTTTGTGTACTAAGAAGAGATCTACAATTGTTTTGCTGCCTGTGGTCCTTTGGTGTCTTTTTGGCGTTTATCAGTTTGGTTGACACCTTCCTGTTTCAGTTTCTTGGTGTTCCTAGGATGGACCTCACGGGCAGCTCCAATTCTGGAAGCCTTCAACGTAGCTCCGAAGTAGGAGAATTGCGTAAGCTGGTAGGACAGCTGACACAGCTTGTTGGCCTGCTGACTCCTTTGAGCCAATCAATGTCAACGCTACTTACGTCGCTACCTCCTCGAGACAACCAGGAAGCGGAAAAAAGGCTTAGGAGTAATGCTAGAGGTGAAATGGTGCGCGATACTCGTAAACGGACTTCGGATAACATCAATGAAGCACAGAATAGTTTGTGCGATATACCGAGACTTTTTGACAGTGTTAACCACGATAGTGGATCTATTAATAATACTGGTAGTCCCTGTCCTCCTGTTCTTAATCGGACAACGACTAACTACAACAGATCTGCAGGTACTAAAAAGCTTTTTGCAGACATTTTAAATGCTAAATTGGATTTTCAAAAGAAAACGACTGTTATAGCTAACAATGGGACATATAAAACTATGTTGGAAGACTTTGATTATTTTCTTTACAAACTAAAAATGTTGCAAATGGATAACTCTTATTTGAAACATTGTTTGTCACTGAATATTGTGCCCAAGGGCCTTAGGATTTGTAAATATCCCAATAATGTAACCGAAGGCAGTGAGTTTCATAGTGATTTGTTAACAGCCTTCGAAAAATGTGGTGTGGACATTATGAGGGCTATTATTAAAAATAATGAACATGAAATTGACAGGCTTAATGTGAAGATAGAACAGCTTAATCATAGTATTATAACTGATCTTGTTTATACCATTGAGGAAGAGAAAGTTAAATATTTTAAAGTACTGAAGAATGTTGAAGCTAAATGTTTAGAGGTTCAAAATAGGAAACTCAATAAAATAGAGAGGGACCTCCACGAGTATAAGACTAAAACCCATTACCCTAAACCAAAAATTAGGGGTAGGAATGTAATAAGCTATGAACCTGAAATCCAAGACAAGGATGAAGTATTTTTTGTGGATGAGAATTTTGATAGTGAATTTCCTCCCCTTAGAAGATCGGAGAGGCTCAGGTCTAAATATAATACCGAACCTCATTCAAAAAACTATCAGGGAAATCAAAGGAGACCTCAAATGAGGAATCCAGTCAAGTGGGATTAATTAATCAGATTGAGAACACTGGTTTCAAATGGACTCGTGGTGATTTTTCTATTTATAATTACTCTTCCTTTTCAGTTAATGATGCGACTTTTAGATTGTTTTCCAAAGGCTTTGGTTTTATACCTACAAACAGGACAAACATGTTTAATTTATTGATAGATTTGACATTATTCATTAGGAAAAAGAATCTGGAACTGATTTTTCAGGGCAACAATGTTTGTAACCGAAACAGCTTAAGGCGGAGAAGTACATTTAACCCTCCGATACACCCCCAGCTTAGGAACCTGGAGAATGTCCTAGAGCATACTTTTAGGAAGGCTCTTTCACACAACTGTGTGAATTATAATTTAACACTAGAAGAGAAAAACACTTTGGATGTGATTAGTAGGGACAGGACTCTCCGGGTGATGAAACCTGACAAAGGAGGGGGTGTTGTATTTATGGATCAGATGCAATATGAGGGTAAAATGTTGGAAATCCTTAACTCAGACAAATATGTCAGTTTCTATTAATGAAATCCATATAGCTTACAAGAAGATTTACCTACTTTTAAATGATTTGCTTATGGAAGGCCTTATAGATTTAGATACTTATAGATACCTACACGTAGAGAAGCCAAGGGTGCCTGTGATTTTTGGTATACCTAAAATACATAAAGATGTTAATGACCCACCACTAAGAGCAATAGTGGCTGCAGAAGGTTCGGTCACAGCACCCTTGGCTAAATACGTGGATATGAAAACTAAAAAAAAAAGTTTCTCAAAATCAGAATATTTTGAAAGATTCTTGGGATCTTCTTAGAAAATTAGAACACTCACTATGTTTCACAGAACTTTCTTTTGGAACAATGGATGTAGTGGACCTTTTCACCAGTATACCCCATGGAATTGGTTTGCAGTGGTTTGAGGAAATGCTTATTGACTACAACGGGCTTACCAATAATGAATTTAGAACATTGTTGGTTCTTATGGAAGTCACACTAAAATACAATTTCATTTACTTTGCTGGTGAATACTACCAGCAAGTAAGGGGTGTAGCCATGGGGGCCCCATGTGCCCCGACATATGCAAATATCATCATGGCATATTGGGAGAACAATTTTTTGTTGAACTCAATCTACAAGGACAAATGGTTACTTTATGGCAGATTCTTAGATGATCTTTGTTTCTTGTGGATAGGGGACGAAGTTTCTTTTGGTGAGATGGTTAATTATCTTAGTAATACTACAACCTTTCTGAAATTTACCTACAAGTTTGATAGTGATACTCTGAACTATTTAGATATTACTATTACCAAAATGGACAAGCACTTTGTTTCAAAAGTATTTAGGAAGGATACTTTTTCAAATTCTTATCTTCATTTTACCAGCTCACAACCCTTTTCACAAAAAAGAGGAGTACTCAAGGGGCAATTTGTTAGAATTAGTAGAATGTCCTCTGAAGATGGAGATTTTTTTAAGGAATGTGAGTGGTTAAGGGCTCATTTTCAGAAGAGAGGTTACCCAGATGAACTTATAGATGAAGTATACAAAGAGGTATCTTTGGCTAGAAATTCTAGATTTGCCCCGATTTTGGGCACTGGTTGTGAGCTAATGGGTTCATCAACGAAGTCTCAAGCTGTAAATAGTTACACCAATAGCTTGGTAACTACTTTTGATGGACAATCAGCCTCTATTAGAAAAATTATGGAAAGTGAATGGGAGAACTTCTCCAAAATTTCGGATTTAAATAATATTTTTTCTGATAAACTGAAGTTTGTCTATAGAAAAGGGAAAACAATAAAAAATTATTTGGAGATGGGTTACATGGACCCAAAATCTTGTATATCTTCCAACAAGAAAGGTTTGTTCAAATGTGGTGCTTGTAAATATTGCTCATATTTATCTGTTGGAGAGAGTTATTTTTTGAAGGCAAGGGACAAGAGACTGTTTCTAAATTCGTTTGCCAACTGCAACACAAATGGTATCATTTATTTGGCAGTATGTATAGTTTGTGGCTCATTCTACATAGGAAAGAGTGAAAGAAAGCTCAAACAACATATTTATGAGCATTTATATGAGATTAGAACGAAAAAAGAAACTAATGCACTTTATAAACACTCCTGTCTTTGTACTAAATCCAAATTTCAATTTTTTGTGTTGGAAGTGGTACAGTGCGATCCCAGGGGTGGCATGTGGGAGACTAGGGTTGAATTTAGGGAGCTTTTTTGGCAAATTGTACTAGAATCAACTAAACTCCCAGGTCTTAATGACAAAGTCTCCCTTGCTCCAATACTCAAACTGAGAGCAGCCAAATTATGATTCTTGTATTACTCTGCTATGTATAGATATTTAGCCCTATATATTTTATATGTAAATTATTTTATATACAAATACTTTTAGTGTTGACAATATATATGATGTTTTACAATATTTGTAACACTGTATAGCACAAAGTACAGTTTTGTACCTACCATAAATGTAGATGTCCGATAGGTATGCATCTGCAGTCATAACATATGGGTTGTCCTGCCTCAGGCAGCCCTTCGGTCGGCTGGATTCCAAAGTCTGGGTCTGGCCTCAGCTGATGTCGCACTTCACCCGACGTCATAGCTCCTGGGGTATAAAGGCATCAGCCGACGCCATTTTCCTCAGTGTTTCTTGCCCCAAATGCCAGGTGCCCTCAAGGAAGGCTAAATTTTGTATGAAAGTAGCAAATTCCAAACAGTAGAAAACAAAAGGTATATATACATATATACATACAAACAAATACACCATAATAGATTCCCCCAGCTAGCTAAGAGAGGGGTAAGTACCCTAGGAATTCCACAGAGGGGAAGGAGGGTGGGTAATCCTGACTGCAGATGCATACCTATCGGACATCTACATTTATGGTAGGTACAAAACTGTACTATGTCCTTCAAGGATGCATCTGCAGTCATAACATATGGGTAGAATACCATAGCCAAACTGGGGGAGGAGGCACTAAGATAATGATGGTGTAGTTAAGATCCCTTGTAAAACAGCAGTTGCAAAGCCTGCTCGGGATCTGGAGTATAAAGGAAGATTGTAATGCTTGGCAAATGTATGCACGGAGCTCCAAGTAGCAGCTTCTAAAATGTCTTTGGTAGCCACTTCTTGTAGGAAAGCTGTAGTGGTGGCTGTAGCTCTTGTGGAGTGAGGCCTGATATTTTCAGGAGTTGTCTTTCCATGAAATGAGTAGCAGAATCGAATGCAATTTCCTATCCATTTTGAGATTGTCTGTTTTGAAATTGCTTTCCCTTGCACTCCTGTTGCATATGCTACCAGAAGCTGGTCAGTTTTTCTGCTGGCCTTAGTTCTGTCCAGATAGTAGCGCAGTTGTCTGTGTACATCCAAGGTGTGTAGTAGTTTTCCCCCCCTGTTCTGTGGGTTGGGGAAGAATGTAGGTAAATGAATAGCTTGGTTCAAGGATACCCTGGATACCACCTTTGGCATAAAAGTAGGATTGGTTCTCAGAGACACTCTATCCTGGTGAAAGATGAGAAAAGGCTGCCCTGCCATTAATGCCTGTAACTCAGATACCCTTCTTGCTAAAGTGATTGCTAGCAGGAAGGCAGTTTTCCAAGATAAGAACTAAGTCTGCTGTTGCTGCTGGTTCAAAGGGAGGAAGTGTTAATTTTTCTAGCACAAAATTGAGATCCCATGCAGGTAGAGGTGGTTTCCTTGGAGGTTTTACATTTTTGATCCCTCTCAAAAATTGTCTGAGGAGAGGATGAGAGAAGACAGGAGGATCCATGTTGTACTCTGCTGAAATTGCTGATGCATGAATTTTAATGGAAGAATAGGACAGGCCATTGTGGAACAGTTCTGCTAAGTATTCTAGGATGTGTGCTAGGTTTGCCAGTGTGACATTTGTTCCCTTTACTGCACTCCAAATGAGGAATCTCTTCCATTTGGCTGAATATGTTTTCCTTGTGGAGGGTCTGCGAGCCACCAGGATAATGTCCTTAACCCTCTGAGATAAAACAGGTTGGTTTTGTGTTATGCAATTTTCCAAGCAGTTAGCTGCAGCATTTTTAAGTTTGGATGCAGGGTCCTGTAGTTGTTCTGCGTTAGAAGTAAAGGACATAGAGGTAGAGGTCATGAGTTTGTCCGAGACATGCTTCTCAGTAGCGGGTACCAATGGTGCCTTGGCCAGTCTGGAGCTATCAGAATTACCTTTGGCTGTTCCTCTCTGATCTTCAATAGAACTTTGTACATCAATGGGAGAGGTGGAAAGGCATATACCGTCAGGGCCTTCCAGCTGAAAGAAAGGGAGTCCACCTTCCAGGCTAATGGGTGGTATACTCTTGAGCAGAATTTCTTTAGTTGGTGGTTGAGTGGGGAGGCGAACAGGTCTATTTCTGGCATTCCCCATTTCTTTGTTATGGTTTTGAAGATGTCTGGATGCAGCATCCATTCGTGAGCATCCGTGGTAGTTCTGCTTAAGCTGTCTGCTAGTGAATTCTCTTTTCTTGGTACAAATCTGGCCTGCAGTTGGATGTTGAGATTCAGGCCTAGGTTCCAAAGGTCCATTGCCATCTGGCATAGGGGGTATGAATGTGTGCCTCCCTGTTTGTTGATGTACCACACGACTGTGGTATTGTCCGTCCTTATCAGCAGGTGTCCTTGCTGGAGGAATGAGCTGAATGCCTCGATTGCATGCTTCACTGCCAGCATCTCCTTTAGATTTATATGTAGATTCAGCTGGTCTTGGGACCATAGGCCTTGGATACACTTGTCCTCCATGTATGCCCCCCAGCCTAGGTCTGAGGCGTCCGTGGTAATGGTCTGCCTTGGATGTGGTTTGTGGAAAGGCAATCTTCTGTTTATCTGGCAGGCCTGGGCCCACCACAGGAATTCTTTGTGCAGGCATGGAATGATTGGAATCAGGGCTTCTAGACTGTGCTTGTGTTGAGACCATACATTCCTCAGGTACCATTGTAGTTTTCTCATATGCAGCCTGGCATGCGGGATCAAGATTATGCAGGATGCCATGTAACCCAGGGCCTGCAGGACTTTCCTTGCAGTAAGCTGAGTTTGTTTTGTTAATGCCATGAAATAGACTGGTAGTTGCTTTTGTTTTTCCTCTGTGAGAAAAGCCATCTGAGCTATTGTGTCCAGTTCTGCACCCAAAAATGTTATCCTTTGGGATGGCACTAGTCTTGACTTTTGTATGTTGACTGTGTATCCCAAGGCTTGCAGCAGTTGTATGACATAGGCCAAATCCTTTATTATTTTTGTCTTGTTGTCCGCTTGTATTGGGCAGTCGTCCAGGTATGGGTAGATTTGAATTCCCTGAAGCCTGCAATGTGCAATTACTGATGCCAGGCATTTTGTGAATACTCTGGGCGCAGTAGATAAGCCAAAGGGCAATGCTGAGAATTGATAATGCTCTGATCCTGCAAGAAATCTGAGGTGTCTTCTGCAATCTGGTCGTATAGGGACATGCAGGTATGCCTCCTTGAGATCTAGAGTCACCAGCCAAGACTCCTTGCCCAACATGGGAAGAAGTTGCTGTAGGGTCAGCATTTTGAATTTTGGAACAATGAGATATGTGTTCAGTGCGGACAAGTCGAGAATAGGCCTCCATTGATTTTCTTTTCTTGGTACAAGGAATAGTCTGGAGTAAAATCCTTGGCCTTGTTCCATAGATGGTACCTTTTCTATTGCTCTCATCCTTAGTAAGCTGATGATTTGTTTTAGAGCCTCTGATTTCTGGCTTGGTGGAAGGTTTGGCATTCCTCTCTTTTTTGGTAGAGTGTGGAAGTGAAACCTGTAGCCCTTGTCTATTGTTTGCAAAGTCCATTTGTCTCCTGTAATACAATGCCAGTTTTCTGAAAATAAAGCTAGCTTTCCGCCCAAGGGTGCTTCCAGTTGTTCCCTGGTAGGCGGAATCAGAGCCAAGTCATTGTGTCTGTCCTGTGGAAGTGGTTGCAGTCGTAGCTGTGGCGGCACTTCTCTGGTTGGCAGGTTGCCACTGACGACCCCTGTAGGCACCCCTGGATTGGCCTCTGCCTCTTGGGCGCCTATTTCTGCCTCTCTGTGCTCTAGAGGTGTCTGGAAAGGACCAATTATTTGAAGGCCAATTTCTGCTGAACCTCGAAGGTTGGACCTGCAGGAAATCCTTGACTGGACAGATTTTGCTTTTTCTTCCACTTTCTTTAGAACCTCCTGTGCAGGGGAGCCAAATAAACTTTGTTTCTCCATAGGGGCATCTAGGAGTTTTGACTTAACATGGTCTGGCAAGGATTGTTCTTTTAGCCAGGCATGCCTTCGAATCACTGCTCCAGTCATAGCTGATCTAAATGAAGCCTCCAGTGCATCATAGCCACATTTCAAGAAATGATTACTGACTTGCTGAGAGTTGTGTACCAAATCCTGAAGGGACTTACGGTCTAAAGGTTCAGGAGAGGCCAGTTTTTTATTCAGCTGATCTAACAAAAATTCCTGGTACTGTATTATGTGAAATTGACAGTTTAAAGCCCTGGCAGAAAGAGTAGCAGATGTATAAACCTTTTTACCCCATCTCTCTAATGCTTTAGATTCTCTTTCAGAGGGTAGGGGGTTTTTGGCAGAGGCAGCTGCAACACCCTTAGGGCCCTGAAAAATGGTTTCTGGGTCTGCAGCATGGGCCTTATACAAGTGGAAGTGAGAATCCTGGACCCTGTAGTATCTGTCAGGTTTGGCAGGGGCCGGGGGAAGAGAATCAGGGGCAGTACTGGCATCACTGTATGCATCATCAACAACTGATAGTACAGGTGGTATGGCTAAAGGCCTATGCTGTGGTAAGTGTAAGAAAGTCCTTAGCCTTTTCCTAGAATCAGAAAAATCCTGACCCTGCCATTGGAAGTGTTCCCTCATAGAGTGTAGGGTTTCCCCAAATGAAAATTCTTCTGGAGGAGAGGCTGAAGGGATGGAGTCTTCTGCATCAGAATCCTCATAAGGTGAGTATGGGCCTTCCTGATGGTCAGATAAATCTGAACCATCCGAGGAATAGTCAGTGGAGAGAGGTTCAGGGGGTTCAGTCCTAGGCCTCTTTTCAGGAGGGGCTTGTGAGGCCCTGTCTGGGTGAGGTTGGGATCCCTTGATCAGAGAAATAAGGTCCTCAACAAGGCTGAGAATCTGAGAACTTGAAGTAGGCCTGTGAGAGGGAGCCTTTGTAGGTAAGGCCTTGGAAAGTTTTGCTGCTTTAGCCCTGGAAAAGGCCTTGATAGACATAGAAGCAGGGGGTCTAGCTGCCCCACGTGCAGGAGTAGAGATGTCCAACGGAATAGTGTCGGACAAATCTTGTGTGCCTGCTTCTTCAGCAGGTATTTCTGCAGCCGACTCAGCCATGGCCTGTGTGGCCTCGGTTGTCGGAGGCATGCTTTCGGCCGAAGGGAGAACCGAGGTCTCAGTCTCAGCCGAAACAGAGACACTCGTGGTAGGCCTAACCGTGGCTTCAGCCGAAACCGCGGGCCGCGAGTGTCGGTCCTTTTCCTTGCGTTTTTTAGCTAAATGTGTAGTCGGAGTCTCCGACGGCATTTTATATGCAAAAGCGGAGCCAAAAAACTCTTCTGCAAACTCCGACCGACGTCATAGTGTCCGTCGGTTGAAGGAAGCACAGGATAAACAAGATGATACGTCGTGGTCTGGGCCTAAGCAAGGAAGGCAGTAAGAGTGGAAATCCTTATGAGGTATTTGTTTCCCACAAGTTAAACAATTATTTACTTTGTCTGACATCGGCTGAGGCAAGAAAGAGTCCCCAACGGGGTACTTAGCTTTTTTAGAAGTCTTCGGTAGTTGAAATTCTCTAGATCTGACCGACCGGCACTTGTAAACAGCTTCTGCTTTGGGCACCGCGCGGCAAGAAAGACTGAGGAAAATGGCATCGACTGATGCCTTTATACCCCAGGAGCGATGACGTCGGGTGAAGTGCGACATCAGCCAAGGCCAGACCCAGACTTTGGAATCCGGCCGACCGAAGGGCTGCCTGAGGCAGGACAACCCATATGTTATGACTGCAGATGCATCCTTGAAGGACATCACTAATACCATTATGTAGTGTACTGCTTTAAAAATTTTAATTGATTTATTACTTAATTGAATTTTAATTAGAGCTTGTATATAAGAGATGGAGTTTGTATATGTGGTGTTTCATTTCTGAAGAAGTGGTTGACGAAAACGGATGTGGAATAAAACGTTAAAAGATACTGTGTGGTGTGCTCCTGTTTAGCAGTTTGCTTATGAGATCCACTAAAGATATCGTGTGGTGACGCTTCTGTTAACATTTTGTGTACTAAGAAGAGATCTACAATTGTTTTGCTGCCTGTGGTCCTTTGGTGTCTTTTTGGCGTTTATCTACTTGGTGATCATGTCAATCATCCCGTCTGTAGGAAGTAGATAGACCAACTATGAAAGTCTCCAGAAATACAGATTCCTCCTGGGATGGGGCTTTGGAGGAAACCACCCCCCCCATTTCTAAGCAGTTCCAGGATTTCTCTGAATGAGACATTCTCAAAGGAAGATCTGGGGGACCATTCCCTCTCACTGAAGGCAGTATCGTCAGTTAGAGACTCCTGGGGGAAGACAATATACCGCTTGCATGAATGTTTCCATGGAACCTCTCCAGGGTGGTGTTCTGGAGAAGACTCGGAAGTAGTGCTGTAAGTCCGAGAAGTTCAAGAACACGGCAATCCGGTAGTACCACAGCAAACTCACTGACAAAATCCACGCTGTAGAAAAATGAAACGCTCAGCAATTCTCAGCAATGATGGATCATTTATTCTTAAAATAACACTCACGAACAGCAGTACACACAAAAACTAGCAGCACAAGCACTAGCAGCACAAACGAATTTACCCGGGTTTCGTCCGATGTGACGAACTTCTTCAGAATACATATTACAAATATTGCCTTGGTTTAAATACACAGATCACACCCCAATTACCTACTAATTAATTAATTAGACAATGTTAATTAATTTAGTAATTCCTATACTACTAAAGGTAAATGATGATAAATAAAACATAAAATAATACACATATGACAAATACATAAAATAAAAACATATATGTATATACACATCTGTATTGTATTTCATCTAATATATACATGCATATATATATATATATATATATATATATATATATATATATATATACACAATGTGATTGATTAAGTTATGGTCTTGTGATGTTTTTCATACAAAAATCACATTCAAATAATTCCTCACATTAAAATTATATATTCTATAAAAATATATATGTAAATGCATATATGAACACGTGTAAATATAAAATTAAGTTAAAAATAATATAGTTCATCTTATTGTAAATGTAAACACATTTATATCTCTACATTCTAGATGTTTAAGAATTGATTTTGACCTAGTCATGTTCTACCCTTAATATGATTGTTGTTTAATATGGGTTTAATACTACAATATTCATTCAGGCCTGGCCAATTATATGCATTTAATAATATTTGCCACTTTAATTCATTAACATCTAAATCATATTTAGTGTATTTACCACGTACATCATATTCAATATGCTGAATAATACAGAATTTAAATGTATGATTTTTATTAGATTGAATATGTCTGGCAAGAGCATTCGTGGTTCTCATGTGTTGAATGTCTAGCAGATGTTCTTTAATTCTATTCCTAAAATGTCTGCTAGTTTTACCTATATAGAATGCCTTGCAATCCTGACATAATGCAATATATATGACATTGGAGGTATAACAATTAAAATGTCCTCTTATATTAATGTTGTGGAAATTAACCATAAGTCTACCACCTGTACATTTGATATGTGTACAAACTGTACACCTCCCACATTTGAAATTACCAACTAACCTATTTGTCTTGTGCTTAGCTAATTCCGTGGTATTTTCAAAAAAGTTCTTTGAAAGATAAATCCTTTTTATAAACAAATTTGAGTTGTCCTTGAAACATATGCACCATGCTGTTATCATTTATCAAAATCCCCCAATTTCTCCTAATAATATTTCTGATGACTTCATAAGAGTCATCAAATACAGAAATATACAGGGGCAATTGATAATTATCTACATTATTATTATTTATTTTTCCATTACTATACCCATGACATAGTATAGCCTCATAGATTCCTGTAAGTCTTTTATTTTTAACTTCAAGTATTTTCTCGCAAAAAACCTCAGGATACCCCCTATTAATAAACATGGTTGCCATAAATTTCAGTTCTTTAACAAATTCGCCCTCATCACTGACCATCCTGGCCGCCCTGACCATCTGGCCCTTAACCACAGCCTTTTTCTGGTGGTCAGGGTGCCAACTGTCATAGTGGAGGTAAGAATTTGAAAACGTTGATTTTCTGAAAATATTGGACTGCAAACAACCATTATTCTTATGATATGTAATTTTGACATCCAAAAAGGTAATTTCATCATAACTGATGTTATGCGTGAATTTCAAAAATCGAACATTGTTGTTTATATATTCCAAAAAAGTATGTAATTCTCTTTCATCTTGATCCCAGACGATAAAAATATCGTCCAGGTATCTTGAATACATTTTAATATGTTTCCAAAATCCACTCTTGAAAACAAAATTTTGTTCCCAATAAGTCATTATGAGATTTGCATACATGGGGGCACAAGCTGCCCCCATGGCAACTCCATCAATCTGTTGATAATAATTCCCTTCAAAATATATAAAATTATTATGCAACACAATGTCCATAAGGTTTACTAATGTATTAATTTTGGTTTGTTCATACATTCCAGATTCAAAAAGTTGTTCCTCTAACCAAATTAAACCTATGTCATGTGGAATGCATGTAAAAAGATTACATACATCCACAGTGACAAAAATATACCCATTGTTCATTTTGAATTCATTCAGTCTTCTCAAAAAATTCCAGGAGTCTTTGGTAATATAGGGAAATTTTGTTAAACCCTTCTTAAAGTGGTGGTCCAGATATTGACCAATGAAGCATGTCTTGCTTCTCTTACCATCTACTATTGGTCTGAATTGTAGATTATTCAGACCTTTATGAATCTTGGGTATACCAAAAATTCCACTAATTACAGGATAATCATTCTTCAAAAACCCATATTCATCCTCCAATATCTCCCCTTGCATTAACATATCTTCCAAAAAGTTGTCAATTCTTTGGTGGGCAATATGAATTTCATTCAAGCTGACCTCAGAATATGAATCACCAAATAACATTGTTGTCATATAAGAAATATAATCCCCCCTTGTCTGTTATAACCACCCCACTGCCTTTATCCGGTCTCATTACTCTAATGTCCGTAAGTCCTAATATATAATCAAGTATAGTTTGTTGTTCCTTAACCATATTAGTATGTATAGGTTTCTTATATTGTTGGTAAAAATTCCTAATATCCTTTTCAGTTATTTTCTCGAATAAGGCTACTTTATCATTAATTGGGGGGTTAAAGACACTGGGTTTAGTCAATTTATTATTATATTTAATAGACATGTTGTCATTAGGTGTATCCTTGAAAAAAGTTTTTAAATTCAATTTCCTAATAAATAATTTTAAGTCAATGAGTGAATTAACTAGCCTACCCTTTCGACATGGTACAAAATTAAATCCTCTTGAGAAAAGATTGGCATGTTCACAACTCATTACATTCCTAGAATAATTGAATATTTTGAAGTCCCCTTGGGTATTAGTTATAACAGTCGGGTTACTTAGAAATTCACTATTTGTTTGTTTAAAATTGATACTTGAAGAAGGTTGATACATTTCATCAGAATAATGCTCGGGGTCCATATCAATATAAAAATTAATAGGAATAGTCATATCATTATATATCGGGGATGTATGGATTTCTTTCACAAGTGTTAGTGTATGATCATTATTTATGTACTCAGATTCATTTTCACCAGTCATATTTTGTCCCCTTATTTCATCCATAATTTAATATATGGAAAGGTCTAATAACATTTGATCCCCCTCATTTAAGTCCTGGGATTCTTTCCTCATCATGCTGTTATTCATATCAACTGATATTATATCATTATGAATGCCATGATTACCATCAACAAAATTAACATCATTTTTAACTCTAGTTTCCTGATGAACAAAATTACATCTAGCAATGTTATCAACTGAATTAACTGCATATGTTTCAGCATTTTGTTCACATTGTCGTGCAATTTCTACATTCATATTGCTGTCCAATCTATTATCAACATTATAGCATAAACCATCAGTTATATAATCATTCATACCATCAGTTATGCCCGTTTCAAAATTCATCTCACCATTAATATACTTATTGTTGACAAATTCACTAAGCTGTATTCTATTACTGTTATTGTGTGTTGATATTTCCACAGTTGACTGAATTATGCCACTAATATCATAATTTTTAATACACAAACCTCGATGACTATTTTGATTTGAAATGTCATGTACATCAGGTACTCGATAGTCATATTGTGAGTTCAACGGGCCATAAACACGACGGGTACTGTCAGTGTGAAACACACTGACTACCTGCGGTTCTTCCAGACATTTTTGCCGTTTTTTGTCGACAAAAAATCTTTCTTAGGTCGTGCCCCCATGCTCCTGTGTTGTTCTGCTTCGATGTTTTGCCCTCGATTAAGGAGCCTCTCAGACCGCTGAACTCCATCATCTATAAACCCACCATTAAATTCGCCATTACCATGATGTTCGTGGCATTCACTGTCGGAAGTGACATCATACGCTTCCTGTTCTGATCGCATACGCCCCTCTTGACTTTGGTTACCATGACTACGAATCACCCGTTTGGTTTTTGGATAAACATCCCCGATTTCATATCTTTTGATATCTCTTGCAATTTTAGAATGTTTTTTGTTAAACAGAATATCACAGCTAGTATCTACATCCCGTATAATATTGATATAGTTCGTATAGTTGCACTCAAATAGAAAGTCCTGACTGATGTTTTGATTTAAACAGTCAAGTTCTTTAAGCAAAGTCTCAATTCTAATATTGTTATGCTTGATCATAATTTCCATCAATTTGATACCAGTACCATTGAACAGTTCATGTAATTCATCTAGCATAATTACATTGTCTTCGCAACCATTGGGATATCTCCAAAGGCGCAAGCCTTTGGGAACCATGTTTAATTCGATATTTTTGTTTAAGTAACTGTTCTCTAGTTGAATTCTTTTATATTTAAATATTTAAATAATTTCATTTCAAAGGTCTTTAACATATCATGCATAGAGGTGTTACTGGTTGAAGTGGTTGACGAAAACGGATGTGGAATAAAACGTTAAAAGATACTGTGTGGTGTGCTCCTGTTTAGCAGTTTGCTTATGAGATCCACTAAAGATATCGTGTGGTGACGCTTCTGTTAACATTTTGTTTACTAAGAAGAGATCTACAATTGTTTTGCTGCCTGTGATCCTTTGGTGTCTTTTTGGCGTTTATCTACTTGGTGATCATGTCAATCATCCCATCTGTAGGAAGTAGATAGACCAACTATGAAAGTCTCCAGAAATACAGATTCCTCCTGGGATGGGGCTTTGGAGGAAACCACCCCCCCATTTCTAAGCAGTTCCAGGATTTCTCTGAATGAAACATTCTCAAAGGAAGATCTGGGGGACCATTCCCTCTCACTGAAGGCAGTATCGTCAGTTAGAGACTCCTGGGGGAAGACAATATACCTCTTGCATGAATGTTTCCATGGAACCTCTCCAGGGTGGTGTTCTGGAGAAGACTCGGAAGTAGACTGACAGTCTTCAAAGTGGACCATTGCAAGGATAGGAAGGGCTGGCTGTCCCGAGAGGATAGAAAGAGGAGGATCAGAACTGAGGGAGCTCCAGTGGGGGAGGGACTGATCAACGTCCCCATCCATGTGAAGCAGAGTTCCTACCTAACCCAGTTCAAGTGCGACTTGGAAAATTGCACTGGGAACAGGAATTAATTCCTGGTTTAGCACCTATGTTTATAATGGATACAGGCAACCTGTAAATGGTTCATCTCCCAGGCTCTAACTTGTACATGTTTAATCTCCCAAGCCCCTGCTTAGACTTACCAAAGTTATCAGAACTTGTCAGAGATTTGTGATGCATGGCTAGGCTTAAAAAGCCCCTTGTGGTCATTAGCCTAGTAAACACCTATGAACCTATGAAAAAGTTGTGCACTCCCTAGAATGAGAGAGCACACTCTTGAAAGCTTCAAAAGTGGAAGACCAGACCCAAGAACCCTCCTGTAGGAGACAAAGCGGCTAACAGAAACAGAAGTCCTGCTTGATTCAGCTCTAAAGCCAACACCAGGACCAAGCTGTCTAGTGAGAAAACTCAGAGGGAGGGAGGGACAGCTCTGAAAACTTCACAGCTGAGCCAGATCCCTGCATCCAACATCAACTTAGAGAGCAGTCTGGGCCCAAGTTGCTCTGTGCCTATTGGATCACAGAAGCAATCTGAGTACAAAAAGACCATGTCTTCTTATCTGACAGACAAACCCCGGGAAACACACAGATCCAAAAGCCCTGAATCGGAAGGTCAGATCAGGAAGGAGTGGTAATATGATGAGGGGACAGGCCCATGTTCATGGGTTCGAAAGTGAATGGAGCAGGAAGAATCCACAAACAGATTTGGGTCCTGAGGGACTTCCTCATCACTCTATTCAAGTTTGCTTCAGAAAGGTTCCTGGAAGACCACACTAACTAGAAAGATGAGGCAGTGGAGGAGGGTCTGGAAGAATGGTTTAAAGTTCTTTCCTGAAGAAATAGGGACAGTAGTCTGGGTGACACCAGCTCTGGGTAGAAACACAGTTTCAGCAATGAAGGGGTGGCTAGGCCTGTGACAATAGGGTCCAGCCCCACACTGATGCTGGAGTCAAAGTCTTATGAAGTTCTGGAGCAGGACTTCAGGATGAAGAGGAATCTGGGGACCTCTTGGTTGGACTCTCTGGGTTGTTTGGTTTTTCTTTTGTTTAGGCTTACCACCACTCTTCTCACCCTCAGACTTGTCATAGGATTTCCTGACAGAAGGTGGATAGCAGTAGTCATGTGAGACAGGGAAGTTAAGATGACCCTTCAAGACCAGTTTATTTCTCCTTTCCATAATGGCCCTAGTGCCAAAACCAGTACAAATGGAGCATTGCTTATCAAGATGAGCAGCTTCTAGATAGTAGCCACACTTAGCGTGTGTGTGTCTGACTTAATAATTTTATGGCCGTAGACCACTCATTTTTTAAATCTCAATGGCTTATCAGCCATGTTTAACACAGCCTACACCAATACCCAAGAGGAAACAAGTATCACAAAAGCACAATAACCAACCACAAAAAAAAAAAAAAAGAAAAGAATGTCACCTAAACACAGCCTAAACAGTACCACTAAATAGGAAAATCACTTTTACTAAAAGTTAGCAACAGGGAAATGAGAAAAGACAGGAAATTTACCTCTAAAGGCTATTTTCTTCAGGTAAAGTGAGGAAGGTACAAAAAAGGAATAACTACGAAAGCAGACAAATATATAACTCAACTATAACCAAAAGAATTTACACCCAAGCCTGAGCAATGGAAATCACATCCATACGAAACTAGCAGCAAACAAGATCTGAGGTAATTCTCCACATGCAAGGGGCTTATGGATAAGGGGAGGAGTCTAACCTTTGGATCCAAAGTCTGACTGTGGACAAGGATGGATCAGAGAATCCATCTACTGAGGAATGGACAGATGAGACAACTTCAGATAAAGTGAAATTAAATAAATAAATTTGGAAATTGAATCATCTGGGGGTATAACTTTGTAAAAAAAAGAATCTGCATGGTATGAACTACTTCTCAACCTGCAGACACTGAACATGGGAACAAAGATCTTTGAAATATAGGAACATCCAGCTAAAATACGTACACTTAATATGCATAAATTTTTTAAAAAAATAGCACATAACTTTCTTCTTTCAGTAGGAATGTGGGTTACTACTCAGAAATGTGGGTTTAAAATTAGTGTATGGAAAAAAATGAAAGAAAAATATATGTACATTAGAGAGAGAGAGAGTGTAAACTTTAATGATCTGTATAATAAAATTCTACAATTCAAGGTAATTTATTTTTGCTTCAGAAAAAAGGAGTTGTAAGATGTGGGTCCTCTTTCTTTAAATTACTGTTGCCCCTAATATGTTGGTCATGTAGTGTGGTTTTCTGTGTACTAGACATCATCAAAAGCCATACGTGATGAAAGGAGTCAGAAAATTGTGTGAAGGGAGTGTCATCCTCAGCTCATGGCAGATCGATATAAGAAAGTGATTACCTTTGATGACAATTGGAGAGTGCTTGAATCAAATGACGTAACCACTGGAGAAAACTGTGACCAAAACTTAAGACGGTCAATAAAAAAAGGACGATTTCACTGGCAAAACCTTCAAAAGATTTAATGAAGTCAGAGATAATACATGACAATTCAGATATATTTTGAGCCTTGAAACAACAGACTAAGGCACTGGAATAGCAATTTAATTTAGCCTAGAGACAGTTAGAAATGCTTAAACAGAAGCAAAACAATGAAATGGACAAGGCTTAAAGAAACTGTGTGCGTGACTCCAGTGCCAGAGAAAGAAGAGGGGATAAACGGTGGCAAAATAATGAGGGACAAGCTAGCAGCCTGACTGCCTTGTGGATAAATGCTACTAAAACAAAGACAGTAAACCAAGTATTTTGGACAGGGTCAGTGGTAGTAGCCAGGCAACCACAGCATATTTTGGTGAGATTTGAAACTTCTTCCTTAAAGGGTCAAATCCTTTGCTTACTTTAGAAACCGGGCAATATTAACAAAATGGGAGAAGGGAAAAAATTTTTGAATTTCAGATCAGACAAAAGTATGAGCTTAATTCTTAGTAGCTATACATGATGTACAGTGAAGAGGATGAAATTCTGAATGTTACACCAAACTTGTTTTAAATATTTAATTTTCACTGGGGGCTAAAATCTTTACTGATGCAAAAGAAGCTTTGAAATGTATATGAGAGTAAGCAATAAGAGTGGCAACCTCCTCTAGTAGGGGCTCTGAAGAGACAAATGGGGATCCATTGATGGCTTATCTTCGACATGCACATCACTTGTAATATGTTACTTTATCATATAAAATGGATAAATAAGAAAGATATGCAGTTTGTTTCATAAAAGGCATGACAAAGAACCTAAACCATAACAGCTCAAAGTCTTTCTGTCTGTGATGTTTTTTCATAGTTTTCAGGGCATCAGAATGTACATGTGGTGAAAGTTGCAAAGGTTCACTGCAGAAATAAATTCCACAGACAAACGCCAATTAGAGATCCAGTTAGGATTGCAGGCATGATTTTTAGAAAAAAAGTAAGACCTCAACACAAAAGCAAGCCATCTTACCATCTTCTGACAAAGAGAGTGGATATCTATTTTTTAAACCTTCCTCTTGCCAAATCCCTCCTCTGCTAAGCCTCAGGCTGCTCTCCCTGAACTCTGCACTTGTTCATACCTGAACCCTCAATGATGCCTTGGTCACATACCACAGACATGACCTTTGCTGAGAGGGTCATACATGTCCTCGAGAAGTTGGCCTAAATATTACTCATTGTTTAGCCAATGGCTAGTACAATGTCGTCAGGATGTCATCCATATCCCCTTGCCTTAGCTCGAGATGTCTTGCAAGGTTCCTGCTCTCTATCAGAGATTGCACAGGCATTGGGTTCTCCCTCTCCCTCCTCCTGCGACAGAAGAGACTATTGGTCACTTCATTCTATCCTCTTTGGCCAGCCCAGCCCAACTGGTGACTGGTGTCCATTACCAAATTTGGGTCACCAGTAGAGCAAATGGAAGCACTGTCCCTGCACTAAATGAGCTGCCTTGTGGGGATCCAATTTTTGCCATCCAACAATAGGCCAATATCCATTCTACATTATGACATCAATAGCAGCAAATTGCATGCTGGAGTTGGCTACAAATGATCAATATGAGTTTGGTCATTCTCATTGCTTCTACAAAAATGCATCTAAGCTCCTCCATCACAGCCGACTTGTGTAATGCTGAAGTCAGTCCTCATGCTATCTGGATATGTGCACACTTCCAGCATAGGCCCACTTCTGGCTACAGCACAGTCAGCTACTTGTCAAAGCACCGTGCACCCTGGGGTCCCGAGTCTGCTGGAATGCCAGGCCGCCATCAGGCATTAGTACTGACCATGTCTGTCTCTTGACATGATTAAGCAGCCATTACCATTCAGTTCCATCTCTTCCCTTGCGAGATCCTTCACTGCCCAAGCTGTTAATGAAGCCCAGGTCATCTAGGCTAAAGTCAGGGCTTTGAATGTGTGGTATACTTTACAGTTAATGTATGGACATATATGCAAACCTATCAGATCAAGCATCAGAAGATCACAATTAAAGTGGAAAGAAAACTTCAAAAACTTGAAAGGTATATCTTCCCCATAGTACAGTGACCTCAGTCAGGTTTGCTCTACAAACAAAGGGAAGTATAGTGGCAAAGCACCCCATCTGAGACAGGTATGTGCATAAAAAGCCTCATTTCCACAAAGAAGCTTATTTATTTATTTATTATTTGTTGACCGGGATAGTCCGACTAGATACATGCCCATTTTCAGCGGAGGCCCGGGGAGAAAAGCTCCACGTAACAAATAGTACAGAGACAGCAAATAAATAACTAAGTTTTAAACTCAGGAAACATATCAAAATATAAACATAGGCTAGAAATGGGGAGTGCTATCGCGTCTGCAGCTTTTTGAAAATATTCAGCAGGGAGGTGGTCGGCAGCTAATGTAGTAGGCTTTAGTTTTTTAAGTAGGGTCCGGATTAAGGGAGTAGGTACGGGTTGGAATGTAAAGGTGTGTTGAGCACTGGATGGGTCAGAGCTGTGTGTGACAGTGCTGGAGTCTGAGCCCGTGGGAGTGAGATGGGTAGCTAGAGACTGGATAGTTTCAGTAAAGAAGGTATTTGCGATTTCTACAGGAGATTTATCAAGGGCAGCTGATGGGGTAGGAGTGGTGGTACGGCCTGGGTGGAGAAGCCTGTTAATACCAGCCCAGAACTTTTGAGGTTTTTGTTGGCATTTTTGTTGCAGGAGGGAATAATGTTTTTTTTTTTGTCTAGAATGATAGATTTTTTTATAGTCTCATTCCTTAACTGCCGGTATCTGACTTGGTCCAGTGAGGTTTTGGGAACATGACACCTGGCCCAGGCCTTGTTTCTTAGTATAATTTTGGATTTTGTATCTTTAGACAGCCATGGTGCAACTTTTGTTTTTGCACAGATGGTGCAGGTAGGAGCAAGTTAAGGATGGCCAGGAATCTAGTATTGAAGTAATCTACTGCTTCCTGTAATGGACATTATTTCAAAACAGACTAATTACACGCTTTGAGTTCTTTTTGGAAGTTGTTGAGGTCAACGTTCTTAACATTTCTTATTGTTTTATAGGTGAGCTGATGGGGAATGTCGGCTTTAAGCCTAATAATATAGGTAAGGCAGTGATCAGTTAGATCATCAGGTAAGGTAATGTTCCAGGCAAGTACATTTGAGGGTGGCCATTGATAAGTATCCAATCATGGATACTATCTTTGGCTTTGTTTTTGCTGAACCTAGTGGGGATGGAAATGATCTGAGTAAACCCGTAGAGGTTTACATGGGTAGAGGGAGATTCAGAGGAACAGGTTTGCCAATCAATGTTAAGTCACCTAAGACTATGGTTTCCTGGGGATAGTTGCAAGATAGCCAATGTAGGATATTTGCTAGAGTAATGACATTTTTACCAGGTGGTATATAAATGCAGACAATGTATCCACACTTATTTTTATTTACTTGTAGTTTGGTGATGAGAATTTCTGCACTGCTTAACTGGGGTGGCTGTTGGGGGTCTAATTAGTTATTGTTAGGGTAGACTTGTAAAGCACAGCTACCGCTCGCCGCCCTTCCTTGAGGTCCGATCCAGTCGAACTCCCGTCACCCTTCCTTGAGGTCCGATCCAGTCTAAGAATGTTGTACTGTGGGGGTGTTACTTCCTTATCTTTGGTTGTTGGTTTTAGCCAGGTTTCAGTCGGGCAGAGGATATCAGGGGAGTGAACAGCTAGGAATGCATGTAAGCTATGGATCTTGTTATTTCGGCTTCTGATGTTAAGATGGCAGGCCATAAATTAGTTTAGAAGCCTATTTATCTGGGTAGTGCACACTGGATTGTTAGTCAATGAGCTTGGGTCAACTGTTGTGGGCGGGCCAGGGTTAGGGTGGATGTCTCCATCCCTCATAATGTTAATTTTCAAGCTATTTATGAGTCTCAGGAATTTGTTTATAAGTTTTTCATAGCCTTTGGTTTTTGAGCTAATGTAACTGTATTTAATCGGCTGGTAGCATTTGGGGGGGTGAAGAATTAGGAGAGAGGGAAGCTATAAAATGGTCAAACTTATTAAATGCTATGGTGGATGTTTGAAATTTTGGGTATTGGAATACTGGATAATGTACATATTCATAGGAGCTTTGGTGGTAAGGAATAAATGGCAGCAGTAGTAAGGATAATAGCGTGAGTATTTTGGCTACAGTCATTTTAACTACTAGGGCAAGGTTTGGTATTGTGTTTACGTGAATATATAAGGCGGGTAAATGTGTTTCAGGCAGCGAATAGCTGTGAGTAGGCTAATATGGATATTGTGGTAAATGAAGGGTGTGTGATAGTCATAGGAGTTAGTAGTGTTTTAGATTCACAGGTTGTTGATTAGTTAATTAAGGGGGCGTGGTGATGGTACTATAAATTTATCATCACTGGGGGGCAGGTGTAATATGTGTATTAGTGTGTGTATTAATTAGTAATTTGTGTGTATTAGTTTAGATCTGTTCTGCTGTGTTTTTGTGTGTAATGTATTATCATGGAGCTTTTCTCCCCGGGCCTCCACTGAAAACGGGCTTTCGGGCCCAGTGGACTTCCCCGGTTATCAAACTGGAAATAAATAAATAAATGGGGGCAGGGTGCAGCGCAAAGTGAGGGCCAGTGGAGCGGAGCTAAACCAGTTTCCTAAAGTCAGCATGTGCAGGTAGGTGTAATTAGCACACTTTTCTACTTTATTATGTGCAGAGCACTCTGTTCCTGAACCCTACTGTTGAACATACACTGTTTAAAGCCCTTTTATCATTTTATATTGTACTGTAGGTAGCGCACTTTTGTAACATAGACTTTACAAAGCACGCGGTTTCATTTTACAGAGCATACTATATCCGTAACCTAATGCTTTCAAGATTTCTGATGTAAAAAAGTACAGTTTTGTACCTACCATAAATGTAGATGTTCGAGGATTCCCTTGCTGCAGTCCTGACAATTGGATGACCGACGTCATTTCCTCAGTCTTTTCTTGCCCCAGATGTCAGAAGACCCAAAAGACAAGTCCCAAAACAACCTGCACCAAAAACATGTACAATATATACAGTAATATATAAAAATATAAGCATGTAAACTCACCTACACAACCACCCTGAAACACAGAGGGAAGGAGGGAGGTAAATTGGACTGCAGCAAGGGAATCAACATCTACATTTATGGTAGGTACAAAACTGTACTATGTTCTTCGCCTTCCCTTGCTGCAGTCCTGACAATTGGGTAGAATCCCAAAGCAGAGGTAAGGGAGGCTGGCAAATTATAAAGTAGCAGGAGCTGACAACATGCCTTGTAAAACAGCTGTGGCAAAACCAGCTCTAGTCTTAGAGTATACAGGCAGGTGATAATGCCTAGAGAAAGTATGCACTGAACTCCAAGTAGCTGCCTCCAGAATATCCTTAGTTGCCACCCCCCTTAGAAATGCTGTTGAAGTGGCAGTAGCCCTAGTGGAATGAGGCCTAATCCCAGCTGGAACCTCTTTGCCATGATGGGAATAACAAAATGCAATGCAAAAGCCAATCCACCTAGAAATAGTTTGTTTTGACACAGGCTTGCCCTGTGAACTTAAAGCAAAAGAAACAAGTAACTGCTGAGACTGCCTAAAATCTTTAGTCCTGCTCAAATAATAGCACGAATTGCCTGTGTACATCTAAAGTGTGCAAAATCTTTTCCCCTTTATTTTGAGGATCTGCAAAGGCAAATGAATAGTTTGGTTTAAAGCCACACTAGAAACTACCTTAGGCATAAAGGAAGGATTAGTACGTAATGATACCCTGTCCTTATGGAAAATCAAAAAGGGCTCTACTGCCATAAGGGCCTGCAACTCAGACACCCTTCTTGCAGAAGTAATAGCCAACAGAAAAGCAGTCTTCCATGACAAATATTTCAATTCAGCAGTAGCTGCAGGCTCAAGGTTGTAGAGTAAGTTTTTCCAACACAAAATTGAGATCCCAAGCAGGAGTAGGAGCTCACGTGGGGGTCTTATATTCTTTGCCCTCTAAGAAACTGCTTGAACAAAGGATGCGAAAACAAAGGTGGGTAATCATAGTGAGCTGAAATTGCTGCAGCATGAATCTTTATGGAAGAGAAAGACAAACCTTTGTCCAATAATTCAGTAAGATATTGAAGAGCCACACTCAAATTAGGCTCTGAAATCTCCAAATTCTTTGCTGTACTCCAAAATAAAAATCTCTTCCATTTTTCGTACACTCTCCTAGTACTAGGCCTTCTAGCTTCCATAATCACATTTAAAACTTGTTGAGGAAGCTGAGACCTACCATGCTTCAACACAGAATATGCCAAGCTGTGAGATGAAGAGATTGAAGCTTGACATTGAGCAGATGACCGTCCTTCTGAGATAACAGATGAGGAATCAGAGGTAAAGGCCATGGAGGCTTCTTTACAAGACTCCTTAGAAGTGGGTACCAGTGTTGCCGGCCAATCTGGAGCTATCAAAATCATCCTTGGCCTGTCCTGTCTGACCTTTAGTAATACCTTTAGAAGAAGAGGTAGAGGTGGAAAGGCATAGACATGAAGGTTTTTCCAACTGAAAGACAGAGCATCCACTTTCCAAGCTGTGTGATGAAACCCCTTTGTGCAATACTTTGGCAGCTGGTGGTTTAGTGGAGAAGCGAACAGATCTATGTCTGGAGTTCCCCATGACACTGTCAATTTCTGAAATACATGAAGATCCAGTTTCCACCGTGGGGATCCATGATTTGTCTGCTTAATACATCTGCTAGGAGTTCTGTGCTCCTGGCAGAAACCTTGCCTGAAGAGTCAGTTGCAGGCTTAACGCAGTCTCCCATAAAATCATTGCTTGCCTGCATAGAGGATAAGAATGTGTTCCCCCTTGCTTGTTGATGTACCACATGACAGTTGTGTTGTCTGTCAGAATCAACACCTGCCCTGGAAGAAGTAACTCCTTGAACGCCATCAATGCAAACTGGACTGCTAACATCTCCTTCATGTTGATATGTAGATGCTGTAGTCTGGCAGGCCACTTGTCTTGTATCCACTTTCCATTTAGATGAGCTCCCAAGCAGTGTCCGAGGCATCTGTCGTTAAAATCTGACTCGCCTCTGGCCGGGTCACAGAGAGTCCCTTGTTTAGGTGACATTCCTGAGCCCACCACAAGAATTCCTTTTGAAGGCAAGGTATTATTTGAATGACAGTGTCCAAATCTTGGCAGTGCTGTGTCCATACATTTTGAGATACCATTGCAGCTTCCTCATATGCAGTTTGGCATTGGGAAGCACCAGAATACAAGATGCCATGAACCCTAATGCTTGAAGGACTGTCCTTGCAGTCAGCACGGACTGATGAGATAGTTGATGGAAGTAAAGTGACAGACTCTTTTGTTTGTCCGGGGTTAAAAAGGCCATCTGGGCTGCTGTATTCAGTCTCACACCCAGAAAGCACATGTCTTGAGAGGGTACTAGACTGGACTTTATTTCGTTCACAGAATACCCTAGGCATCTTAGCACTGCTATGACATATTCCAGATGCTGTAGAAGGTGTTCCTTTTCTTGAGCCAGAATCAGGCAGTCGTCCAAGTAAGGATAAATTTGAATGCCTTGAAGCCTGAAGTAAGCTATCACTGGAGCCAGAACCTTTGTGAATACTCTGGCGCAGTAGATAAGCCAAAGGGCAATGCAGAGAACTGATAATGAAAATCTCCAGTTCAAACCGCAGATACTTTCTGCAACTTAGCCTTATGGGCACATGAAGGTAAGCTTCCTTGAGATCCAAAGTTACCATCCAGTGATCCTTGCCCAGCAGAGGTAACAGTTGCTGTAACGTCAACATCTTGAACTTGGGAATGTCCAGATAAGTGTTGAGGATAGATAAATCCAAAATTGGTCTCCACGTGTTCCCCTTCTTTGGTACTAGGAACAGGCGAGAATAAAACCAAGCCCCTTTCTGACACAGGGACTGGCTGAATAGCCCCTATCTGGAGTAACTGAGAAACTTGCTTGTGAGCCTCTTTTCTTTGTGGAGGAGGAACATCTGGCATGCCTTTGAAAGGGGCATTGTGTGGAAATAAAATCTGTACCCGTGATGAATGATATCCAGCACCCATCTGTCTTGAGTGATTAAATCCCAATTTTCTTTGAAAAGAGACAATCTTCCTCCCAAAGGAGCTGCCAGACGAGTCCACTGGCAGCTGAAAAGGCAGGTCATTGGTTCTGCTTACGAAAGGACTGACCCCTGCCCTCACCAGAAGTCTGAGCAGGTGAACTGTCTGATCTAGGCCTAAACGAACCTTGAGCCCTGCCCCTACCACGTCTAGACCTACCCCTAGACTGGGAACCATAAGCAGGATATGTCCACCCCTTAGCAGGCCAATTTCTACTAAACGGAGGCTGCACCTGCAAAAATCTTTAACAGTCTGCATAGACTTAGCTTTGTCCTCCATTTTCTTTAAAACTGCTTCCACAGGCGGTCCAAACAACACATCAGACTGTAAAGGAGCATCCAAAATCCTGGTCTTAACATGCTCAGCTAAATTCTGATCCTTCAACCATGCATGTCTGCGAAGAACAGAACTAGTAGCAGCCACCCTCGAGGAGGCCTGAACAGCATCAAAACCACACTGCAAAGAATGCTTACCCACTTGTTCAGACACATGAACCAAATCCAGCAATTCTTTACACTCAATACCTTCCGCCAAAGCATCCACCTTAGATTTCAATTGTGAAAGGAGATAATTCTGATATTTCAGCATATGAAATTGACAATTCAACGCCTCATGGCTAGAGTGGAAGAAGTATATACTTTCTTACCCCACCTATCCAAAGCCCTTGCCTCTTTATCAGAGGGTACAGGATTTTTAACCACAGAAGCTTTAACACCTTTAGGCCCCTGAGAAACAGTTTCTGGGTCCGCCCTGGGACTCTTAAACAAATACTTATGTATAATACCTATCAGGCTTAACAGGAGCAGGAGGCAAGGAATCAGGGTTCAGAGAAGCCTCTGCAAAAACATCCTCCACCACATTCAACACAGGAGGAATAGCTAAGGGCCTATGCTGGGGCAAAAAGAAGAATTCCCTAAGCCTTCTTCTGGAGTCAGAGTAATCTTGGCCTTCCCATTTAAAGTGCTCCCTCATGGAGTGAAGAGTCTCTGAAAATGAAAAATCCTCAGGAGGAGAAGCTGAAGGAGTGGAATCATCCACATCAGAATCAGAATAAGTAGGAAACTCTGGCAAGTCTTCCACAGAAGACTCTGAAGCCTGTGAACACTGTTCAAAACTATCAAACTCCTGTTCCACCCTAGGCCTCTTATCAGGTGTGGCATAGAACCTCTAATCAGAGTAATCAAATCTTCTGCCATTTTAAGCATATGTTTCTTAGGCACAGAGCCCGAAATGCTAGGAGAAGCCCCTACAGAAGCTGAACTTGGCCTTCCTCTAAAAGAAGCTTTGGCAACAGAAGGAGAGGCCCTAACTACCTTGGGAAGAGAGGGAAGAACAGTTACCTGAGAAGCCCCTCAGCCTGGCCTACCTCCTGAGAGGGCACATCCTGTAACAGTAAAGTATCTGCCTGAGACTCCATAGAGACTCCTGGCAAAACCTCTTGAGCCTTCTAAAGGACCGACGTCCGGGACTGCCGGTTCCTCACCCTAGACTTCACTGTTTTGTCCTTGCGCTTCTTAGATGAAGCAGGCGCCGGAGCATCCGGGCATAGTATAATTGCAACGCTTCCCAAACACTAACCTAGCACAATCAAGCCTCCTCTTAAGTGCGCTTTGTTAAATCTAGCACAAGAGCGGCAACCAACAACGCCGTGCACAGGCCCTAAACAAGGTATACACAATGTATGATAATCCCTATGCGGTATCTGCTTCCCACAAGAAATACAGTTATACACTTTTTCTGACATCCGGTTAAATACTGAGGCAAGAAAAACCAAAATGTTTCAACGGGTTACTTAGCCAACTCTGTATTCGGTCTGAAACTCCGGTTTCGAAAATCTCAGAACGCCAACCTGCACTCGCAAAATTGCTTCTGCATCGGACCATGCGGCAAAAGGTCATGCGCATTAGTACCTACCCTACTGGACTCAGTCGTCTAAGGCGCCATGACCGACGTCAGCCTTATACTCTGGTATTCGGGCCGACTGGGACGCGGACTATACCCAATTGTCAGGACTGCAGCAAGGGAAGACGAAGAACATCAGCTAGTTTTTCTGGGTCACAACCTGCACAAAATCCCATATGGGATATATTACAACTGCATAGGTATTCACTGACTCACTGAAGAGAACAGATCTTGGAAGAATAGCCAACTGTTAAGCAATTAGTTGCATCTTCTCATGCTGCCTGTAAAACACACAACATAATATGCATTTTCCCAGCCACATTCACATTAATGAAGCATGCACCAATGTGGCTAGTTATATCATGTTTGTACATAACAATATGCAGGCCATACCTCTCAACTGCCTCTAATTTTCAGAAGTCCCTGATTTTGAATCAAATTTTAGCTATGTCCCTCTTAATTCCCTCCTAAAATCGATGACTTTTGGACAAAAGGTGGTGAAGTGTACTTAAATAATGACAATAATTAAGAGTTATAGACTTCTTTTACTTCAGAAACTGTATATTAATTCCCATTCCCTTATTCTGTCAATGTCTCAAGTTAATATTACTAATATTTTAAAATTGTCCCTGATTATTTGTGGATTTGTCCCAGATTCTGTTGAGATTTGTCCCTGATTGGTTGAGATCTCTGATGTAGGCTACTGCAGTGCTTTTTAAGAAAGTTGCTACAAAGCACTTTGTTGATTTATTTTCAGCACTACAAGGGTGCTGCAGCCTATCCTAGCATTCAACGGACTAAAGGTAGGGGGATAATTCTGCATGAAAAGACTGTCCATGCAGGAAGCCAAAAGTATAAACTAAAAAAACTTACTTAAGACTCTGAAAAGCTGGCAAAGCAACCAAGAAATGAAGAGTACAAATGTGCTGTGAGGTAACAATGCTAACAAAAGCACCGCTCTACTGCCTAAAGTTTTATTTCAAAAGGAATAGTAGCAGAACAACATACTTTTAAAGGAATCACCTCAAAAGTGTGGAGTCTAATTAGGAATGCAACCACATTTACTGTAAGTACAGCAATCTTTCTAGAAGGCTAGAACATGGCTAACTGTATAAGAAATGTTCTTGAATTAAAATTATTACTCTTATCATGACCGCAGTATGCAAGTGTGATGGGACTGCCACTTTGCCTGATGGAACAGGCTAGTAATGCAATACAAACACTACTGCAAAAATACCTTACTTTCAATGCAAAACTATACTGGACAAAAGACACACAATGGCTATGTATGCACAATATAATCTTTTTATACTTCAAGCAATCTGACAAAATTTTGCACTTACCTGTATTTCCTCCACATCAGCAATCCATGCCCTTGCTTTCAGAAGTGTTTCTTTCAACGACAGAATATTGGGCAAGAACACTGGAATGGTTTCAGCTTCTTTAATGATGGCTTCTAATGTGGCTGGAGGATGCTTCTGCCTGAAAAAATAAATATACAATTAACTTTTTAGTTTCTACAGTGTTACACCTTTACAATCCACTGTAAATAAGAATAAATGGCATATACCTACTTCACTACTCTATTTTATACAAAGTTCTGAATTATCAGACTTACTGGTATGTACTGCTAAAGTAAAGAAGAAATTACTGTCGTAAGTCACGGTCTCTTGCAGACAGGTAAAACATGCCTATAACAGGAGAGCAGCAGCATTCAATCCCATTCTCTCAATAATATAGAAGAAAATTTTGGTCATATACCCTAAAAGGTAGTATATCTCAATAATTTTTCCATAAACAGATCAAAGCTCTGAAGACTGAAGAGGACAAGCAGCATTACTCGAGTCTAAAAACACATCATGCTGCAAAAAAAGGAATGGTCAAATATAAGACCATGAGGATGAATTAAAATCTTAAATGCTACAAAGGCTTCTTGAAGAGCTGCTGCTGTGCTGAATACTTGTACTTCTGTATTTTTTTTTTTACTTCAAATGAGGGCATTGAATCAGTTGATAAAGAAAGAAGTCTTAAAGCAGCTTCTCATTTTGTGACAAAAACGCTAAGCAAAAGTTATTCAGGCTAAGCTCCCTGCAGCACAATTTTGCCAAAGCCTGCCATGCTACTGGAAGTTATGCTCACACTGTAATGTTTACTGATGTGTGAACTACAGACCAGGTGATTATGGACTATTATACCATGATCCCCCCGAAACGTGCACGCTGATTGGCCAGCGTGCCCGTTGTAAATCGAGTTATACTAATGGAAAAAGGTCCGGTCGCCCAGACTTTTTTCCATTAGTATAACTGCTTTTAAACACTGTCTCGCTATGTTAAATGGGTTTAACATAGCGAGACAGCTTTAAAATAAGCAACGGAGATCTCCGTTGCTTATTTTAAAGCTGTCTCTCTATGTTAAACCCATTTAACATAGCGAGGCAGTGTTTAAAAAAGCACGGAGAAAGCAAGATCTCCGTTGCTTTTGAATGTCTCGCTATGTTAAATGAGTTTAACATAGCGAGACAGTTTTAAAATAAGCAACGGAGATGTCCGTTGCTTATTTTAAACTGTCTCGCTATGTTAAACCCATTTAACATAGCGAGACATAAAAAAGCAACGGAGATCTTGCTTTCCGTTGCTTTTGACAACTCTGATGTACCGCGCAGGCGCCGCAGTACATCAGAACTGCCGGATGCCAGACATCTGCGGAAAGGCAGTAAACAGGCATTATACTATGCCATTATTTAAGAAAAGTAACAGTTTCTTTTCTTAAATAATGTCATGGTATAATAGCAATAACCACTTCTGGTGTGGGTAATGCTAAATTTACCCACGGTTGGCTTTGTTTGGTCCGGGCCGCCTCGGGACCAAACCACGCCAACCGTGGGTAAATTTAGCATTACCCACACCCAGGCGTGGGTTATTGCTATACTCACAAACAGTAATGATACAACTTCTTAACCATGTTTAAAAAAAAAAAAAAAAAAAAGTAAAATGGAAACGGTCTTCTAATCACTTCAATGAAAACAACTCCTCAAAACACTATCCATCTAAAACAAATTCTTACAAATGAATTTCATTAGTATCTAAAAAAACAGAAATAAATCCCTACAACCAGAAATCATTTCAGGCAAAATAAAGCTCATTCTACGCATCTAAACTAAATAAAACATGTATACATACCATACAAAGAAAGTCTATACTCTGTAACCAGCAGGGCTGATTCACCAGGCATTAGGAGTGCTTGGCAGATAAACCTTCACAAGTGGTGGACATAGATAAGTATGTTACAGGACTAACCTTTACAAAGATCTACTGTAATGGAATTAAGGGAAAACCAAGCATCTGCTGGTGGGATGGACTGGCTGGCTGGATGAAGTCAATACAATCTGCTTCCTATAGTAAACTGAACAGCTTTTTATTTTTTTGTTTTTGCTCTTCTCTTCAAGAGCTGGGGGCAGGTGCAATTTCAAGGGACCAGGACTGAGTGCTAGATGAGCCAGCTATGGCTCTGGCCAAAAGAAAGGGACTGCCACGCCAGGTACTTCAAATCCAAACAAGCAGGTTCAAATGGAGAAAGTGTGAGCTTTTCCAGCAAGAAGTACAAATCAAACAGAAGAAAACTGTTTTGGAAAGCAGTCTGACATAAGAAAATGGTTTTACAGACCTAATCAGAGAAGAGCAAAGAGAAAGTCTGTTTCAGAATGCAAACCAGAGATGACAAACAAATGTTGATGAAACACTTCTAAAGCCAAAATCAAAAATCTCTGAAAGTTAATCCAAAAAAAAATGAAAATGAGTCAAGTCCTTTCCGGGAAAGTCCAAACTGAAAGCTGGGCTCTGCCAATGCAGGTTTTCCAAGATGAAGGTGTTTAGGAAGAAGAGACTACCTGCACTAACCTGCTGGAAAAAGTCAGATGGCTTTCTAGTAGTATAACTGGAGGACACCAGCTATTAGCTTGAACAAGTAAATGCCTGAGTGAGGTTTGCTGAATAGATGATTTAATTCAGCATATGTACGAATACAGCAAGGGGAACCATGTTCGCTAGATAAAAAGAAAAAAGGGCTTTGAAGATAACACTGGCCCCAAAAGGAGTTTAGTTTTCTGTATGAATCCCATCATCAGAGGAAAAGGGGAAAGAAAGCACACAGTAGGCCACCTATGAACAAGGGCATCCTTGGACTGACTAATACAGGAAGGGAAAATACTTCTTGTACATGTTGTTGGGTCCCAAATGCAAACAGGGTGCAATGTGGTTTACTTCACAGACAGAAAAGCAAATATCTGGCTAACAGATATTGTTATGAGGGATTAGAAAACTGCAATGGCATCTGTCCCCAAGACAGATGGCATTCTTTTGGTGAAAACAGTAGTTGACCATATGGCCAACTGTTACATTTGTGGCCTACCAACAAGGCAGATAAGATAATGTTCCCCCTACTCCTTACATACCATACGACAATCATGCTGTCACAATGTATACCTCCCAGTCCATGTGGGGGGAATCCTGCAAGTGCAACATACTGCATCTCCAAAACAATGATGTGAAAGCATGACTTCAGAGCTGACCAGACACCTTACACTTACCTACCAACTGTAGTGCTGCCATCCCAGAACAGAAGCATCTGTGAAGACAAATGCCTGAGGAGTTCGCAGCTGTAAGGGTTTCCTGCAGCTAAGTAGACTGCAGTTAACCACCACTGGAGAGGAAATTTGCAATTCCTGGAAATTCAGATGTGACAGGGTAGAAGATGTAGACATTGGAGCTGATAAAGTTGAATATACTGCTAAACCCACCATTTAACCCATGGTCTTGAATAACAATTTTTGCCAAACCGATTCTGGCAAGCAACAGTTGGGAATACTGGGGACTGCAAAGCAGTTAACCTATCATGAATAAGTCATGTTAAGCACTGAGTGGAGTCTTAAGTACAAGCAGAAACAGTCATAGTCTGAGATGGCTCCAGCTGGGAATTATAAGATTCACAGCTATCCCCCAAGGAATGTGGGATAATCTGAACAGAGACTTACTGTGACAAACTAGAACTTCTGTCAATGGTACATTAAAGAGGCAGCCATCAAGGAAAGGGGCTATTTAGCCTCTCAATTTCTCTTAATCTAATACCACAGAAGTGCATTTAGTGACCTCCTTGAGGGCAAGGATGAGACGTGGTGGAAGAGTCCATAATTGGTAATGACTAGCTGTAAACTGGAAATGCAATTCCTGAAATCCTTGCTGTTCTAGAGGTGCAAAAATGCATCCAATCCATTTTGATAAACATGGAAAAAGAAACCATACCATAACTATATGAAATGTCTGATTTGGAATTTATCAGTTTAGAGTACTAGGATCCAGTACTGGCCTGATGTCCTCTGTTCTGTAAAGAACCCAGAATATTATCCTAACACTCAATTTGAGTGGTAGTCTCTGAATGTCTCTCTTCTGATGGAGGTTTCAGGCTTTCTTCCTTGCTATGTTTTTTTAAATATGGGGTGGAGGTCTGGAAACGGTATTTAGTTACTTATAAACTCCTTGTTAAACCGGTAAGTAGGCTGGTCCAAGGACCTTTTTTCAGCCACATCCCAATCCAAAAGCAGTAGCAATTACAGTAATTCATACATCTCAAATGCTCCAAATTTTACCTCCCATTTCTGCCATGTTCTTCATACTCATAAAATAGTAATTTTCTGGTACATTGCTTAGGCATACAGTCAGTCAATGCTGCCAGACACCACAGTTTCATACTTACTCTTCTGAAAATGCAAGCTAGTGCAAAACCTGTTGTTCTACTAACAGTTTAAGTGCACTGGAGTATTACTTAAAATGTCCCTAATTTTGGACTTTAGCCCCCACTTTAATTTTGGCTTTATCCAGAATTACTGAATAATGAAATTGAGAAGTATACAGTGAATGAAAATTCACACTGTAATGGCATATCAGGGAAAAGGCAATAAACAAATAAATAAAAATGAAACAATCAAAAATACATAGTGTAAAGTTGAAAGTAAACAAAAAAATTATGCAATACAGAAAATAGGTTACAAGTGCCTGCATTACTGTATAATTCATGACACGCATGGAGATCATAGACACTGGTAAAAAAGTGATAAAATAGGGCCTACTACACGCCACAATAAGGTTAGCAGAGTGATGATTATTATTGGTTCCCATTTGCTTTTAGCCAGACTGAACTCAACAGTTATTTTCCAGAGGTGTATATCCACATATATTCTTCAGGATTATGTTTAACCCCTTAACTGTTCAGCATTTTCAGAAGGGACGTCCTGAGAAAACTGTCTGTCTGGGGCTTTTTGTTTTATTTGTATACAAGTGCCTCTATCTTCAAAATGGTTCAACATTTTTTGAAATTTTTGGGGAAATGTTACTTGCTTAATTATATATAAAACAGCCTTACAGTCGGCTTCTACATTTACAAGAAAAGGATCAGCTGCATCTTTAATTTTAACAAAAAAGCAAAAGTCAATCAATCATTCAATGTATAAAAATAATACCAAACATCATTCTTCTACAGAAATGCACAATCTTTTTAGAACTGAAATTACAGCAAAATTACGTGATTATAGTTTTGATGGCTTCTGCTTTTTTAATCTGAACAGATATGTAAGCAACATTTTTGCAGATGACTAGTATGAAAAAATGGAGTCTGATTTTCAAAAGGAAAGCCATTCTGCCCTGAATATGACTAACTTTAACATGTCAATAAACCACTAACGGTTTCAAGATATTCTTAGGAAATTTTTAGGACAAGACCCCTGAATGGCCCTACTTTTATTGGGTATTTTTACAACATAACACTTAGAGAATGTACACAACAGAATCACACGTGTGCATACCTGCTAGAATATATAAAATAGGCCTATTCTGCTGTAGCAGAAAATGAAAGAAATGTGTTTTGTAAGAATAGTGTACTATTTTGATATATACACACACATCTATATATATATATATATATATATATATATATATATATATATATATATATATACACACACACATATACATATATATATATATACATATATATATATATATATATATATATATATATATATATAAATGCATACACACTTTTTTATAAATGTATAGGATTTTACTTCTCTTGTGAAGAAATCTCAGTACAGAATTCTAAATTATTGCTGTGTTCTGTATACACTAGTTGACAGTGAACACAGCATTACCAATGGAAAGACAAATAATGCAAAATGCCAAAACGTTTTAAAGGCATAGGAACAAATGCTTTAGGAACTTGTAAATAACTCATATGTCTGCCCCCAACCTTAGAGATTTCATTATGAAGCTTTCTCACAGTAAGAATAGGATATATGGTTGCAAAGTACACATAAAAATCTTTTCTACTCTCGGGAATTTTAGTGCAGCTCAGCTCAGAAGAGGTCTACATCACCTTATTCACTTCAAAACATGGCGCTATAACCACAGCACATTGCAAATGAAAAATTTTTTTCTAGTGAAATATACAGAATTTTTACTTCTGATGCAATGAAAATTTAACACACACACACATTATGGACAGAACCTGTATATTGTACAACTGAAAATAAAAGCAGTGAAACACTGATTTTGCAAAAAAAATACATCAGTTCATTATATAAAAAAAAAAAATAATAATGGCTATTCACCCCCAGTATCCGCTGACCATCAGACCCTGTTTTGGCCAATAAAGTTCATACATTCTAAACTGGAAGACGGCTGGCCAAGAGAGGTCATCATCCAGGAAATCATCAAGGGTGGGTCACAGTTTTTGTGTTTTTTCTTCTCTGGTCCTAAATGAACAGGCATTTGTAAAGGCATAGAGGAGGGTATGACTTCAAAGAATATCCATCACTTCCACAAGAGGTGGTGCCTCCAAAAAGCCCTGCTCCTCCACCACTATGCAGTACAATTGGTTGTTTCTGTGATCTGCACCAGGAAGAATGCACTGCCTTGTATGCAGACTGCATGCATTCCCACCCCCTCCCTGGTAGAGAGAAGAGCAAGCCATACCCACTCGCTCTTCCCCCTCCCTGCTTTGCTCCTCCAGTGCTTGTGCCACAAATCAATCCCAGATGCTTATTTCTTAGTAATGGCTTTACAACTATGAAAAGGAGTCTGGGTAAATCCAAGTCTTCTTCTTTCAGCTTTTCCTGGTTAGGGGTCGCCAGAGCGGATCACCTGTCCACTCATGATTGGCAGTGGAGTTTTACGGTGTTGAGTTGCCAGCCTGGCACCCAACCTTCCACAGAAGGCACACACATGCACACACTCACACCTAGGGCCAATTTAGAGTGTCCAATCCACCTACAGCATGTCTTTGGGATGTGGGAGGAAACCGGAGCACCTGGAGGAAACCCACATGACCACAGGGAGGACATGCAGACTCTGCACAGAAGGCACCCCAGCCAAGGATCGAACCAGAGAACTTCTTGATGTGAGGTGGCAATGCTAATTCTTATAAAACGTTGGGATGCAAAACACACAAAAATGTCATTCTACCCCAAAGATTTCATTTTATCTCTATCCTGATTTGCATGGCACAGCACAACCTTTGTCAGTAGATGGAGTTTAATTCTCTCTCCATGAAATAAGAGAAATGTTGTTTTCCTGATAAAATACTTAATATTTCTTTTTATTCTGATGTAATATGTCAGCACACGTATACTCAACATTACTTTGGTCTGGCCTGCTGAACTCAGGAAAAATATTCCTCCACTGAAAACTAGGTATAATGACAAACTATGACAACAAAACTCATAAGATGCAATGACTAGCTGTATATAAAAGGGCATTTGTCAATTCCACTAAAGCAACTCATTTAAAAACACTCAAGAATGCCACTCTAACCACAACAATTTCACTGCCTCTCAATCCTGATTTACATGGCAGCACACTGCCTTTTCTCAGTATGTGGCATTTAAGCCTCATCCTAATATGCAGTAATAGAAATCCTGCCTCTTCTTGTTGAAATATTTACGTACATATTTATTTATAACTTCTGATGTAACAACATAAAAAGGCATTCTGGATATGAGCTGCATTGCATCCCTTGACCACATGCTTTATAACTATACCCAATGGAAACAAATTATAAATCAAACTAAAATGACATTCACACAGGCCATGTAGGCCTTATTAGTGGAGACTATCAATACAAGGTTATTTTGTTGAAATAGTCTAAATCTTCTAATTATTTTTGCATGACAAGTCTGCAATATTGAGTTATATTGTGCTCTTAGATGCAAAGATAACAGAACTACTGAATAATGAATTTCTGAGTACCAACACACAATTTCAGGTAATACTGCTCCACTAATGCAACATATCAAAGACCATTTCACATAGGTCATGTAAGTGCCTTCTGCTTTCATACAGCTTGCCCCCAAAACAAGACAGCCATTCTCTTTCCACATTTGTGATATCTGACTACACTCTCACACAAAGCCTGTCCCCCCCACCCTCAACCCAAAAGACATCCACGATGTTAGCTTGTCATAAACTGAAACAATGGCCATAGTAATGTATTTTAACTTATTACAAGACAAGCAGACACTGTCCCCACTCCCACCAAATTATAAAGATAACTACTTAAGAGTGAGCATTTACTTGCCCATGCTTTCATCCACTGACTGCCCCCCTCAAAGAAAAACAGCTCCTTCTGGCAATCACGTACATGTGATAACCTCATCAAAGAAATATTGAGCACAGTCAAGTATTAAGTGATGTTACAGCCACCTCATCCCAGCAACAACGGTCATAAAAAAACAGTTGAATCCTCATTTGAGTTACGTTTATTGGCAGTTGGCTCATATGGAGAAGGCTGTCAGCTGTAGTTCCTGTGGGTACAGGGTTTGATTCCCCTCAGGCCTCATTTACCTGGTGTGCGACCTTAAGCAAGTTTACTTAACCAGATATTGTTTCTGGGTCACCCCTAAAAAGGGACTGCGTCTCTAGTCTGCCGACCTAGTTAACAAATGGGTATTGTTATTATTCTGTGATAAGATTTGTACTGGCACTACTGCTAGCAGACGTGGTCCATTGGAAAAATAAATACACATATATATATATATATATATATATATATATATATATACACACACACACATACACACACACACACACACACACACACACACACACACACACACACACACACACACACACACACATATATAGTTTAGTCTCGGTAGGCTGAATAACTTGTGCGTCCGAAGGCTCAGTCATCTCCACGTGGGAGTCAGAGGCGACCTGTGGTTCTACAGAAGCGGTAGTCAGGGGCTGCGAAGGCGCCTCGCTGAAAACCGGAGAACTGGCGACTGGCCTAGAAGAGGCTTCGTCAGTTTTGGGCCTCGGATGCCTATCCTTGTCTTTGCGCTTTTTATGTATCCTGGTTGTCGGAAGTTCCGACGGCATGGTATAATTGAATTTTCTACAAAAATAATGTTGGGAAAAATCAAACCGACATTTAATAGTGCGCTTGTTAAACCTAGCACAAAACCGACAACCAGTGACGTCGTGGTCTGGGCCTAGGCATGGGATACAATAGGAATGGAAATCCTTATGAGGTAATTTGCTTCCCACAAGAAATACAGTTATTAACTTTTACTGACATCAGTCTGAGGCAAGAAAAAGTTTCCCCAATGGGGTACTTAGCTTTGTAGAAGACTTCGGTTCTGGATTCAGAATAAAAATCTCAGGAGACGGCCGACCGGCACTTGCGAACTGCTTTTGCTTCGGGCACCGCACGGCAAGAAAGACTTAAGAAAATGGCGTCAGCTGCATCTTGTATACCCCTGTCACACTGACGTCAGGGAGGAGGCGACAGCAACCGACGCCGGACCAAGACTTTGGAACTCAGGCCAACTGGGGAACCGCCTGACGGCAGGATAACCCAAGTGTAATGACTGCAGCAGTGTAACACGATGAACATCAAAGAGTTGCTTAGATTTCTTAATGGATTTGGTTTTGTTCAGGTAAAATAATAGCTGCCTGTGCGCATTCAGAGTGGAGTATCCTCTCCCCTTTATAAGTGGGAGAAGGAAAGAAAGTGGGTAGGTGGATAGATTGGTTTAGAGACAAGTCATTGACCACCTTGGGCATAAAAGGAAGGATTAGTTCTCAGGGTGACTCTGTCCTTGTGGAAGGTGCTGGGGGGGGGGGGGCAGGACATTAAGGCTTGCAACTCTGAAACCCTTCTGGTTGAAGTGATAGCCACTAGGACTGTTTTCCATGTACAAATCTGTAGGGGAGATGTCCTAGCAGGTCTGAAAGGGTGTTGGGAACGTTTTTCCAGGATGCAGTTAAGGTCCCAGGGCAGAGGGATAGGCTTCTTTGGAGGTCTCATGTGTAACACCCCTTTAAGGAAAAGTTTTATGTCGAGCCTGGCTAGCAAGGGGGGATCAAGAGGCAAGAAGACTGATATAGCAGAAAGGCATACTTTCACTGAAGAATAGGAAAGTCCACTTTTTATCAATTGACACACACAAGCAAGAACCGGGGGGGGGGGGTGTCAGCAATGCAAGGGTCCCTGCCCTTGTCTAGACACCACTTAGTAAATCTTTCCCATTTAGCTAGGTAAGATTTTCATGTAGGTTTCCTGGCCTCCCTCAGGACTGAAAGCACGTCCTCTGAGTAGTGGTGTCTGAAAGAGATCAAAACTTTATCACCCACAGTGTCAGGGACAACATCTGCAAGTGTGGGTGGAGGAGAGTTCCTTTTTCTTGTGTCAGGAGGTCCACCTTTTATGGTAACTTGTAGTGATTGCCCTTGGCTAGATTGTGAAGAATGGGGGACCGGTGCTGCCTTTGCCAGTAGGGAGTCACTAACAAGATTTTCGGTTTGTCCTTCTTCATTTTCAGGAGGACTTTTCTGAATCAGTGGGAGGGGGGGGGCATAAAGAAACTTCCCCTTCCAGGAGATGCTGAAAGCATCTACTCTCCATGTTAGAGGGGAGTAGGTCTTTGAGCAGAAGGTCTGCAGCTACCTGCTCTGGGGAGAGGCGAACAGGTCTATTTGAGGATGGTCCCACCAGTGGACTATATCTAGGAAGACAGTCCTGTCCAGTATCCATTCGTGTTGTGGAGAGGATGTCCAGCTTAGGAGATCTGCTTGCTTGTCCTGCGAGGGGATATAGGCTTCCTGCAGGGGCAAGTTGTGGCGAGAGGTTAGGTCCCATACCAGCAGGGTTAATCTGCACAGCTGATGAGCCTTTGTCCCTGCCTGCTTGTTGAGGTAGCACATTACAGTGGTATTTGTCTGTCACTATTAGAAGAACCCCTGGTAGCAGTAGAGGGGTAAAGGTTTTCAGAGCTAGGAAGACGGCTGTAATTTCTCTGACATTGATGTGTTTAGTGCCTTTAGGGAAGGCTGCCAGTTTGCTTGAACCCTGAAAGAGGCCATTGTTACACCCCAACCTGAATCTGAGACGTCTGTATGCATTACCTGGGTTGGGGGGGAGGGTAGAAGTGGAAGTCCTGGGTTTAGCTGGACTTGTTGGATCCACCAGCTGATTTCTTTCTTAAGACAGGGAAGGAGGGGAATATTACCTGTTCCAAGTGATTCAGGTGCTGGGACCAAATGTTTTTGAGGTACCACTGTAGCTTGAGCATATGCATTCTGGCCAGTGGTAGGATAGGGATGGTTGCTGCAATTAAACCCAGGAGTCGAAGGAATTGCCTTGGAGTTACTTTCTGAGAGTGTAGGATCTCCTTGAAGTGGGAGGTCAGGGATAGTACCTTGTCATGTGGGAGAAAGGCCTTCATTTTGTGCGTTCTGATTCTGCAACCAAAGAAATCTTGTCCTGGGTTCAAGGATGACTTTGGAAGGTATAGGGTGAACCCTAGATTCTGCAGAAGGGACATGGTGAAGTGCAGATGATTTGAGAGGGTATCTTTTGACTCTGCCAGTATTAGGATGTCATCCAGATAGGGGTAAGCCTGGATTCCCCGAGTTCTGCAGAAGGCAATGGCTGGGGCTAGACATTTTGTGAATACTCAGGAGCCAGTGAACAAACCAAAGGGCAAAGCAGTAAATTGGAAATGAGAAGATGGCCCTGAGAAATGCAGGAATCTTCTGTGAGAAGTCCTGATGGGTATGTGTAGATAGGCCTCTTAGGTCCAAGGTGGCCATAAACGCCTTGGCCGGAATAAGAGGCAGCAAGTTGGGAAGGGACAGCATTTTGAAGGTGGGAACCTGAAGGTGAAGATTTAGGAAGGAGAGGTCCAACATGGGTCCCCAAGGGACGTCTTGTTTGGGGACCGGGAAGAGATGGAAGTAGAAACCTTTTCCTTCCTGTCCTGAGGGGACAGGTTCTATGGTACCTAGCTTTAGCAGGTCTGTCAAAACCTGTGGAAGGAGAAGTAGCTGTTTTTTTGGGGGGGGGTCTGGGATGCCTCTTCTGGGTGGTTTTTCTTTCCAGGAGAGGAAATACCCTTTTTGGATTATGGACAGTACCCATTGGTCCATGGTGATGGTTTGTCAGAAGGGGAGGCAGTGAGCAAAGAGTGCTGAGAGTGGTAGGTGGGCAAGGCAGTCACGCATTGTTGGGGCCTCCTCTGTCCTGAAAGGATAGTCTAGGCTGAGGATGTGGTGCATTAGGTCTGGACGTGGTGGGTCTTCTTGTACCTCTTCTAGATATGTAAGAGGAAGCAGCCATCTGAGGAGGGTTACGCCTTACAAAGGTGGCTTTAGCAGGGTAGTTTCTATAGTACTTGGGAATGGGGGACACCAGAAAATGTTTAATGTCCTGCAATTCCTTCTTTTCTTCTTGTGGATTCTTGAAGAAATCTACAGATTGTTTTCCAAGGGTCTATATTAGAAAACTGAAAAGACTTCAGCGCGAACGCTCACATGAGCGAAAATGCCGGGAATCGAAACTGTGATTGTGGAGTCGTGTTACAGTAAGGAGTGGGATATTTGCCCTTTCCTCACTGTAGTGTCACCTCGGAGTTAGAATATATAGTTAGCGGGGGGTGAGGGGGGCACAGCCCCCCACAATAGCAAGTTAGGTTACCGGCATTTTCGCTCATGTGAGCGTTCGTGGTAAAGTCTTTCCGGTTTTCTAATATAGACCCGTTTTCCAAAAAGGAAACTGCAATTCAGGGGGGCATCCAAGATCTTGGACTTGGAGTCTTCTGGGAGATTCTGAAGTCCCAGCCAGGAGTATCTCCTGAGGACAGAAGATGATGCTGCAGAGCGAGCAGATGCTTCTGCAGCATCATAGCTGCATCTAATCGAGTGTCTGGCTATTTGTGTAGCCAGAGACAGTTTGGAGGAGATAGTAAGAAAAAGCAGATCCGCTTCAGAGTAACCATCAGCTTTAATATAAAATTCACACTGACTAAGCGCTTTCACCCACAATTGGGCTTCTTCAGAGACAGCAGTTCGGAGGAGATGTCAGCCTTTATGGGGCTGTCAGGGATAGAAGCCAGCATGAAGGAGGTTTGAGACACCAAATCCAGAGCATAATTAGTCATGTGCGTCTGATAATTAATGGCTCTGAAAGCCAATGTGGAGGAGTTGTACACCTTCTTACCAATTCTATCCATATATTTGCTGTCTTTATCAGTGGGAAGGAGTGAGGCAGAGGGAAGCAGTCTGGAATGCTTATCAAGAAAGGTGGCAATCACTACCAAGGGTGGCTTGACTACGAATTTTTGCTCATCAGGCACCTTGCAGAGTGGCCTGGGGGCAGGTGGCTGTGAGTCTGGGGCCTTAGAAGCAGAATTAAAGGCATCCAAGTAAGGAGGCAGAACCGGAGGAAGGGGAGAGGGATTCTACATGAAGGAGCTCAATGTACCTCTTCTGGGTGTCAGTCATTTGTGAGGTATCCCATTTAAAATAGTCTTTCATCTTGGTGATGGCCTCACCAAATGTAATATCCTCAGGGGGGGAATCCCCTTCAACAGATTCCTCATCAGGAGAATAATAAGCCCGGGAAGATGCAATTTGGGAGGTTTATGATATAGAGTTCTCTGAGGAAGAAAAGGAAGAATTATGCTCTTCCTCCCTAACCTGAGAAATAATGGGGGGGGGGGTTGAGGCAGGCCTAGGGCTGAGTAAAGGTAGAGTAGTGGGGGCTGAGGCTGAAGGCCTAAGGGCCATAAAGGTCTGCATGAGGGAAGAAGTGAAGGACTGCCAATCTGGAAAGCCTTCTGCAGTGGAGGAGGTATGCTTGGTTTTCCATTTCTTTTTAGCCGGAGTGGAAGTTGGAAGTGGCCTGAGATCAGTTTTAGAAGCAACTGTTTCAGAAGTCTGGATCCCGGTTGGAGGTACCACAGATTCTGGGTTCCCCCTCGACATCGATGGTAGTTGGTGTCTGGGTAAGCTCCCGAGGACCTGCTGGTCATCGGCTTCCCCAAAGATTACCGTTTTAAGTTGACGGATCTGACAGGCACCCCTCAGCTCCTACATCGGCAGGCGAAGACGACCTAGGAAGCTTAAGCTTCTTACGCGGAGGATCTGACACAGCCTCTGAGGTGGGATCCATTCTTAGGGCTAACCGCTTAAGGCGCTGATTTTCTAGGCAGAGGTTTAATGCGGCCAGACGGCACAAACAATTGACAAATGGAGCAGGCGGAATGGTCGTGCTCCCAGCCTAAGCAAAAATACACACCTATCATGGGCGTCTTTATGGGGTATCTGGCGCTCTGATTGGCATTTACCATATTTACTTGACAGCTAAAAATTGCTACAACAACCAAGCCTAAGCAATAACAATCGGATATGTAAAAAACAAAAACCCAATGGGTTACTTAGCTTTAATGCGACATCTGAGAAAGAACAATCACACGATGCGTCAGTCATCTGCGGCTGAAAAGTTTTAAGGATTGTGCGTGCAGATGTCATGTTTATGGCCTTACGTCTGACGTCCCACACACACTGCAACAGCCAAGCTGAAGCTTTTGTACAGGAGCCGACATTTCCTGAGGGCAGGAAATCTCACAACTAGAATACTGCAACATAGGAATAGAAGGACATCTGATAATGTGATCCAAACAGAAAAAAAAAAAAAAACTTAAGAAATGCCTGAAATCTGGATGAATAGTGACATGATGATAAACATCTTTTAAATTTACTACTACCAGGAAACCTAAAATGAGGCGGTGGTGGTAGGAGTAGTGGTGGTAGTAACAGTTTCTGAAGTGACAATTTTAAATTTGGGTACCATCACAAACAGGTTTAGGACAGAAAAATCCAGAAAGTACAGTTGCGTACAGTTACCATAAATGTAGATGTTCAAGTGTATTCACTGTTGCAGTCATCACACTTGGGTTATCTGCCTGCAGGTAGCCCTCAGTCGGCCCGAATACTAGAGACTTAGTATTTCTGCATCTGATGCTGTCAATCCAGGACTGACATCAGGTCGTCAGGGGTATAAAAACAGGCAGCCGACGCCATTGCATCAGTTTTTCTTGCCTCAAATGTCAGGAGCCCCCCTAATAGGGAGCTAGGTTATGGTGGGGAAAACACCACCAGTAAAAAAGTAAACACCAATACCAATTACCAATACCCCAGAAGGGGTTAGTAATAGCCATAGATTGGGGGGGGGGGGGGAGAAAAAGTACAGTTGTGTACACTTACCATAAATGTAGATGTTAGAGTGCATTCACTGTTGCTGTCATTACATTTGGGTTATCTGCTTGCAGGTAGCCCTCAGTTGGCCTGATTAACAAAGTCTTGTGTCCTGCATCGGTTGCTGTCCCTTCTTCCATGTCGTCAGGGGTATAAAACATGCAGCCGACACCATTATATCAGTTTTTCTTGCCCCAGATGTCAGGTGCCCCCCTAATGGGAAGAAATTAAATATAAAAGTACAAAGACATACCTCCAACAAAAAAAACAAATACACCAAAAAGGCTTTTAAGCATAAAGGAAAGTAGAGGTATAGCCAAAAGAACTTAGGGGGCTGGAGGGAGAGTAACCAGGACTGCAACAGTGAATACACTCGAACATCTATATTTATGGTAAGTGTACACAACTGTACTATGTTCTTCGTGTTTCACTGTTGTAGTCATTACATTTGGGTAGATTCTCAAAGCTATGGTTGGGAGGAGGAATTTAGATAGCATTAGGGCCAGCTATAAGACCCTGCAAGACTGCAGTGGCAAAGCCAGCTCTGGATTTATAGAAAATTGGCAAATGATAATGCTTGCTGAAAGTATGTACAGAACTCCAGGTAGCAGCTTCTAGGATGTCCCTAGTAGGGACGCCTCTGAGAAAGGCTGTAGAGGTAAGATGCAGCCCTGGTGGAGTGAGGTCTGATCCCATGGGGGATAGGTTTTCCATGGTGCTTATAGCAGAAATGAATGCAATGGCTTATCCATTTAGAAATGGTTTGCTTTGAAATAGCCTTCCCCTCTGCCCCCTGCAGCAAACACCACCAGCAGTTGTGATTTCCTTTGAGGTTTAGTCCTGTCCAAGTAGAATCTAAGTTGTCTGTGCACATCTAAGGAATGCAGTATCCATTCCCTTTATTCTGTGGATTGGGAAAGAAGGTTGGCAAATGAATGGACTGACTAAGAGCCACACTGGATACCACATTGGGCATGAAGGATGGATTGGCTCTGAGGGAGACCCTGTCTGCATGAAAGATGATGAAAGGCTCCACTGCCATAAGGGCCAGTAATTCAGATAACCTTCTAGCTGAAGTGATTGCTAAAAGGAAAGCTGTTTTCCAAGAAAGAAATTTTAAGTCTGCAGTAGCAGCTGGCTCGAAAGGAGGTACAGTGAGTTTCTCCAAGACAACGTTAAGGTCCCAGGCTGGGGTTGGAGCTCTCCTGGGTGGCCTCAAATTTTTGGCCCCTCTGAAGAACTGCTTGAACAGTGGATGAGAGACGAGGGGGAGGTTCTGTGTTATAATGAGCTGAAATGGCTGAGGCGTGGATTTTAATGGAGGAAAAAGACAGGCCCTTATGAAGCATTCTCAGTTAAGTATTCCAAAATCTGAGGTAAACTGGGCGCTGCTGTGCTCATCCCTTGAAATTGGTTCCAGGCACAGAAGCTTTTCCATTTTTCAGCATAAGATTTTCTAGGACTAGGCCTCCTTGCCTCTAAAATGATATCCATCACAGGTTTGCTGAGGGATGGTAAAGGAGAGATTAAGTAATTAGCCACGCTGCAAGGTTCAGTGTTAGAAGCTAAGGGTGCAGAATCGGATTCTCCTGCTGAGATAGCAGGGAAGGAGTCTGAGGCAGGTGCCATGGAGATAACTGTGACACTCTGCACAGGAGGGGGTACACCAGTGTTAGTGCGGCCAGTCTGTAGCAATCAAAATCATCCTTGGTTTGTCCTGTTTGATTTTTAGTAGTACTTTGGAGAGCAGAGGCAGAGGGGAGAAGGCATAGACTGATAGGTTTTTCCAGCTGAAGGACAGAACATCCACTTTCCAGGCTTGTTTGTGGGAAGTCCTTGTGCAAAATTTGTCCAATTGGTAGTTATGGGGAGAGGCAAATAGGTCTATATCTGGGCTCCCCCATTTGCTTGTCAACATGTTGAAAATCCTTAGTTCTAGTTTCCACTCGTGTGGGACCAGAGGTTTCTGCTTATTCCGTCTGCCAGTGTATTTAATTTTCCTGGCAGGAATTGAGCTTGTAGGTGCACTTGGTAGCTAAAGGCTGTGTTCCACAAAGCCATGGCTAGTCTGCAGAGGGGGTAAGAATGTGTACCCCCCTGCTTATGTACCACATAACAGTGGTGTTGTCCGTCTTTACCATTAGTTGTCCTGGAAGAATGTGGTCCTTGAAGGCTGTCAGAGCATTCTGTACAGCTAACATTTTTTTTTTATTGATATGCAGGTGCATTTGACTTGGGTTCCATTTGCCCTGAATGCACTTCCCTGCCAGGTGAGCCCCCCATGCATAGCCTGATGCGGCCTGTTGTTACGGTTTGGGCGGCATGGGGTGGTGTGAAAGGTAGTTCCTTATTTTGGTGGCAGGCCTCTGCCCACCAAAGGACCTCTAAGCATTGGCAAGGTATGATAGGAATCATTGTTTCTAGGTCTTGAGAATGTTGACACCATAGGCTTTTCAGATACCACTGTAGTTTCCTCATATGCAGTCTTGCATATGGAATTAGAAGAATGCAGGAGGCCATGAATCCCAAGGCTTGCAGTATTTGTCTTGCAGATAGCAGGGTTTGTGTAGCCACTTGTTTAAAGTAGGTTGTCAAATTAATTTGTTTCTCTGGCGTGAGGTAAGCCATCTGGGAAGTTGTATTCAAGCTTGCTCCCAGGAATATAATTTCTTGACAGGGTACCAGGTGTGATTTATTTTCGTTTATTGTGTACCCCAGACAAGTTAGAACCCTTTGTACAAAGGCCAGATGATTCAAAAGTATGTCCTGGCTTTCTACTTAGACAATCGTCCAGGTATGGGTATATTTGAATATTTCTTTGCCTGTAAAATGCAGAAACTGGAGCTAAGCACTTTGTGAATACCCTGGGCGCAGTAGATGAGCCAAAGGGCAGTGCAGAGAACTGATAGTGCATGTAGTCTGCTTTAAAGCATAGGTATCTGCTGCAAGATTCTCTGATTGGGATGTGCAGGTATGCTTCTTTTAAATCTAGTGTTGCCAACCAGGCATCTTTGCCTAGCATAGTAAGTAATTGGTGAAGAGTCAGCATCTTGAATTTTGGAATCTCCAAAAAGGTATTTAGAGTAGACAGGTCTAGGATAGGACGCCATGAATTGTCTTTTCTGGGTACCAGGAAAAGTCTTGAGTAGAAACCTTGTCCCTTTTCCTCTTCTGGTACCAGTTGAATAGCCTTCATGGTTAAGAGAGAAAGTACTTGTTTTTGGGCCTCTGCCCACTGATTTGGGGGTAGGTCCGTCCACCCACTTGGTGTTGGAAGCATGTGGAAGTGAAATCTGTATCCCTGGGGCACTATATTTAAAACCCATTTGTCCTGGGTAACGAGTTCCCAATTCTTTGCATGAAGAGCAATCTTTCCCCCCAAAGGGGCAGTCAGTTGATAAGTGCTTGGAAATTTTGAAAGGAAGTCAAATGAGACAGTTTACCATAGGGGGGAGTCGTCTTATTCACAAATTTGGAAGTGGAGGATCCCCCACTGCTTAGTTCTGTGTGTCAACTGGGAATGAAACCTGGGGTTTTTGCTGTGTCTGGGTTTGGCTTGAGAAGACCTGGAAGGGGCTGGAAAGGACCAATTCTTAGAGGGCCAGTGTCTACAAAATCTAGGAGGCTGAACTTATAAAAAATCTTTAACAGTTTGCATAGATTTAGCTTCATCTTCCATCTTTTTAAGAACTTCCTCAGCCTTGTTGCCAAACAGGTGGTCCTGATTTAAAGAAGCATCCAACAATTTAGCTTTAACATGATCAGGCAAAGATTGCTCCTTAAGCCAAGCATGCCTTCTGAGCACAGACTCAGTAACAGCAGCCCTGCAAGAGGCCTCTAATGAATCAGAACCACACTGCAAAGTATGTTTTCCAACTTTTTCAGCTGAATGCATTAAATCCTGAAATTCTTTATTTTCCACACAGTCGGGAATCAACATAATTTTCTGTTTAAGCAGTCCAATAACATGTTGCCGATACTCTAACATATGAAACTGGCAGTTTAAAGCCCTAACGGCCACAGTTGCATAAGTGTAAACCTTCTTACCCCATCTATCCAGTCCCCTGGAGTCTCTATCAGAAGGGGTAGGATTTTTAGCAGTGGAATCCTTAATGCCCTTGGGCCCCTGTGAAATGGTCTCTGTATCTGCAATAGGATTTTTAAAAAGGAACTTGTGGGACTCAGGGACCCTGTAGTATCTGTCAGGTTTTCTGGGAGCAGGAGGCAGGGAATCAGGGGTCAAACTACATTCCGAAAAAGCATCAACAACATTGTCTAGTACACGAGGAATAGCTTAAGGTAGGAGAAAGAAATCCCTAAGCCTCTTTTTTGAATCAGAAAAATCTTGGCTTTCCCAGTGGAAATGCTCCCTTAGAGTATATGTAAGGTTTCCCAAAAAGAAAAATCCTCAGGACGGGAAGCAGAGGGAATGGAGTCCTCTGCACCAGAATCTTCATAAGTAGATAAGGGCAAATCCAGATCATCAGAAGAATCAGAAAAAACAGAATCCTGATCAGAAGATTCATAATCAACTTCAGTCCTAGGCCTCTTAGAAGGGGGGGGGGGGTTGGCTACCCCTGATTAGAGTTATTAGATCTCCAGCCATTCTTATCATTTGTTTTTTAGGCATAAAGGCCTAAGCATGTGGCCTGGGCATTGTTTTTTTAGGCATGGATCGAGATTTATGCCTAAGTAAAGAAGGAGGCATTGGTTTAATATGCAAGTCCGTAGGCCTGAATACACCCTCAGCAGCCGGTGCCTGCACAGCAGCTCCAGACCCATCCAAGGTAGAGATATCCGCAGGTTCCATAGTTGAAGCATCTCACGGCATACCGGACTCCGAATGGGTCTCAGTAGAGGCCTGCGAATCAGAAGTAGCGGGTATCAGGGGCTGCGAAAGCGCCTCACTGAGTACCGGCAAACTGGCGACCGGCTTAGGAGAAGCGTCGTCAGCAGTTCTGGACCTCGGTGGCCTGTCTCTGTCTTTATCTTTGCATTTTTTTCAGAATCTCGGTAGTCGGATGGCTAACCGACGACATTTCTGGATAATTAAACATAGAACCGAAATATTTAGAGGCGAAAATATACAGACGACGGATAGTGAGCTGATTAAATAAAGCACAAAACCGAAAGCAAGGTACGTCGTGGTCAGGGCCTAGGTAAGGAATACAGTATGAATGAAAATCTTTATGAGGTATTTGCTTTCCATAAGTAATGCAATTATTAACATTTACTGACATCGGTAAGGAGAAAGAAAACGTTTCCCCAATGGGGTACTTAGCTTTAGTTGAAGACTTCGGTTCTGAAACTCGAAAATGAAAATTTCAGGAGTCAGCCGACAGGCACTTGCGAACTGCTTCTGGCACCGCAAGGCAAGAAAGACTGATGTAATGGCGTCGACTGCATGTTTTATACCCCTGACGATCTGACGTCATGGAAGAAGGGACAGCAACCAAAGCAGGACCCAAGACTTTAATCAGGCCGACTGAGGGCTACCTGCAAGCAGATAACACAAATGTAATGACTGCAACAGTGAAACACGAAGAACATCCAGGGGGCTGGAGGGAGGGAAACCAGGACTGCAACAGTGAATACGCTCAAACATCTACATTTCTGGTATGTGTACACAACTGTACTATGTTCTTCGTCTTTCACTGTTGCATTCATCACACTTGGGTGGATTCCCAAACTGAAGGGTGGAAGCAGTCAAGAAGAGCTAGGGCTGGCTAGTATGCCTTGCAAGACTGCTGTAGCAAATCCTGCCCAGGATTTGGAAGAGATAGGCAGGTGGTAATGCTTGGTGAAGGTGTGTACTGAACTCCAGGTAGGAGCCTCCACAATGTCCCTGGTAGGGACTCCCCTGAGAAATGCTGCAGAGGTAGATGTTGCCCTGGTGTAATGTGTTCTGACCCCCTGAGGGGTTGGCTTTCCATGGTGCTTGTAGCAGAAATGGATGCAGTGTGCTATCCTTTTGGAAATAGTTTGTTTTGAAATGGCCTTGCCCTCTGCCCCTGTTGCAAAGCTGACTAGTAGCTGGTCAGATTTTCTGAAGGGCTTAGTCCTACCAAGGTAGAATCTGAGCTGTCTGTGCACGTCCAAGGAGTGCAGGATCCTTTCCCCTTTATTTGGGGGATAAGGAAAGAAGGTTGGCAAATGGATGGATTGACTGAGAGCCACACTGGACCCCACTTTAGGCAAAAAGGAAGGGTTAGTCCTGAGGGAAACCCTGTCAGCATGGAAAATAATGAAGGGTTCCACGGCCATCAGTGCTTGTAGCTTAGACACTCTTCTACCTCAAGTGATGGCTAGAAGCAAGGCTGTTTTCGAAGAGAGGAATTTTAACTCTGCTGATGCAGCAGGTTCAAAGGGGGGGGGGGGGGGAGTGTGAGCTTTTCCAGTACAAAGTTAAGGTCCCAAGCAGGGGTAGGTGCTCTCCTTGGTGGCCTTAAGTTGTTTACCCATCTCAGGAACTGTTTGATAAGAGGGTGCGAGAAGAGAGGTGGCTCAGTGTTGTAATGAGCAGAAATGGCTGAGGCATGTATCTTAATGGAGGAGGAGGAGGCTAGGCCTTTGTGGACTAGATCTGCTAAGTACTCCAGATAAGAGGAAGAGAGGGCAGTGTTGTTTCCTCTCCTTTAGACTGAATCAATGAGCATAACTTTTTCTGCTTATCAGCATAGAATTTTTTTGTACTGGGTCTTCTGGCTTCAAGAATGATGTCCAGCACCTGTTTGCTTAAGGTCGCTGGGGGGAGAATTCAAGGAATAAGCCAGGCTGCAAGATTTAGGGTTCGCAGTTGTGGATGCAGAATCTGTCCCTCCTGCTGAGAGAGGATGGTTGGATTCTGGTGTAGGTGCCAGGGTGGCACCGATGTCAGGCTGCACAGGAGTGGGTATTAGTGCTGGCATGGCCAGTCCAGGGCAATCAGAATTGTCCTTGGTCTGTCCTGATTTATCTTGAGTAATACTCTTGAAAGGAGGGGCAGAGGGGGAAAGGCATAGATTGAGAGATTTACCCATTGAAAAGACAGGGCATCCACTTTCCAGGCCTTGCTGTGAGGACTCCTGGTGCAGAATTTGCTGAGCTGGTGGTTGTAGGGGGAGGCAAAGAGATCCACCTCTGGGGCCCCCCATTTCTGGATCAGAAGGTTGAAGGTGCTGTGCTCCAATTACCACTCGTGTGGGTCTAGGAGACTTCTGCTTAAGTCGTCTGCCAGTAAGTTTTGTTTGCCTGGCAGGAATTGAGCTTGCAGATGGACTTGAATGTCCAAGGCCATGTTCAACAGGGCCATGGATAGCCTGCAGAGTGGGTAGGAATGGACAGCCTACAGAGTGGGTAGAAATGGGTTCCCCCCTGCTTGTTGATGTACCACAACTGTGGTGGTGTCCGTTTTTATTAGCAGTTGTCCTGGAAAGATTTTGGGATCTGAAAGCTGTCAGGGCATTCTGTACAGCTAGCATCTATCTTTGGTTGATGTGCAGATGAATTTGACTTGGGCTCCAGTGGCCCTGAATACATACTGCGTCCATGTGTGCCCCCCAGGCATAGACTGACAAGTCTGTGGTTAGGGTCTGGGTGGCTTGGGGTTGAGTAAATGGCAGTCCCTTGTAGTTGCATGCTTCTGCCCTCCACAGGAACTCTGTCCTTAGACAGGGTATGATAAGAATGACTGTTTCCAGGTCCTGAGGATGTTGGCGCCAAAGACTTTTTAAATACCATTAGTTTCCTCATATGCAGTCTTGCATATGGAATTAGAAGTATACATGAAAAGTACAGTTTTGTACCTACCATAAATGTAGATGTCCGAACTGGATAGCATCTGCAGTCATAACAAATGGGTTGTCCTGTCGTCAGGCAGCCCTTCGGTCGGCCGGATTCCAAAGTCTGGGTCCGGCCGCTGATGTCGCACTTCACCCGACGTCATCTCTGCTGGTCTTCGGTATAAAGGCATCAGCCGGCCATTTTCCTCAGTGTTTCTTGCCCCAGATGCCAGTTGCCCTCTTGGAAGGCTAAATTTTGGATAAATGCCAATGTTTCCAAAAAGGTAGAAGGCAAACACAAAAATAAGCATGTATGTACATATATACAAACAAATACACCCCCCAGCTAGCTATTAGGAGGGTAAATACCCTAGGAGTACCACAGAGGGGAAGGAGGGTGGGTAATCCTGACTGCAGATGCTATCCAGTTCGGACATCTACATTTATGGTAGGTACAAAACTGTACTATGTCCTTCATGGATGCATCTGCAGTCATAACAAATGGGTAGAATACCATAGCCAAACTAGGGGTGGAGGAAGAAGAATTATGGTGTAGTTAGGATCCCTTGCAGTACGGCAGTGGCAAACCCTGCTCGGGATCTAGAGTACAGAGGTAAATTATAATGCTTGGCAAATGTATGCACGGAGGTCCAAGTAGCCGCCTCAATAATGTCCTTGGTTGCCACTCCTCGTAAGAAAGCTGTGGTAGTGGCTGTAGCCCTTGTAGAATGAGGTCTTATGTTCTGTGGAATTGGTTTTCCATGGTAGGAGTAACAGAATCTTATGCAATTTCCTATCCATTTGGAAATTGTCTGTTTGGAAATTGCTTTTCCTTCCCTTCCTGTTGCATAGGCTACTAAAAGCTGGTCAGTTTTTCTGTTACTTTTGGTTCTGTCCAGGTAGTAGCGTAACTGCCTATGTACATCCAAGGTATGCAAGCAGTCTTTCCCCCCTGTTCTGTGGATTGGGAAAGAAGGTAGGTAGGTGGATTGCCTGGTTTAAAGACACTCTGGATACCACCTTAGGCATAAATGTAGGATTAGTTCTCATGGACACCCTATCTTGATGGAAGATTAGGAAGGGTTGCACTGCCATTAAGGCCTGTAGTTGCGAAACCCTCCTTGCTGAAGTAATTGCCAGTAGGAAAGCAGTTTTCCATGATAGGTGTTGCAGATCTGCTGTTGCTGCTGGTTCAAACGGAGGGAGTGTCAACTTTTCTAGCACAAAGTTCAAGTCCCATGTTGGTAATGGTGGTTTCCTAGGAGGTTTTACATTCTTGATCCCTCTGAGGAACTGCCTGAGTAGAGGATGCGAAAAGACAGGTGGATCGAAGCTGTATTCTGCTGAAATAGCTGATGCATGTATCTTGATGGAGGAATAGGACAGGCCTGTATGTAGAAGCTCTGCCAAGTACTCCAGGATGTTAGCAATATCTATGTTCGACACATCTTTTCCTCTTTCAGTACTCCAAATGACAAACCTTTTCCATTTTCCTGCATAGTTCCTTCTTGTTGAAGGTCTGCGGGCTTCAAGGATAATGTCTTTAACCCTTTGGGATAGGTCTGGGTTAGTTGCTGCTATGTGATGTTCCAGGCAGTCAGTTGCAAGGTTTTTAGGTTTGGATGCATGATGTTGTAGTTGTTCTGAGTTAACATCAAAGGCATCAGGGTATTGACCACATTCTCCCCGAGACATGCTCCTCAGCAATGGGTAGCAGTGTTGTCTTGGCCAATCGGAGCTATCAGGATTATCCTTGGACGTTCCTCTTTGATTTTCAGTAGTACCTTGTGCATCAAGGGAAGAGGTGGAAATGCATATGCTGCCAGGCCTTTCCAGCTGAAGGATAGAGAGTCCACCTTCCATGCAAGTGGGTGGTATGTCCTTGTGCAGAATTTTTTGAGCTGGTGATTGAGTGGGGATGCGAATAGGTCTATTTGTGGCATTCCCCATTTCTTTGTGATGGCCTTGAAGATGTCCGGGTGTAGCATCCATTCGTGAGCATCCGAGGTGGTTCTGCTTAACATGTCTGCTAGGGTGTTCTCTTTCCGGCACAAATATGGCCTGTAACTGGATGTTGTAGCTCAGAGCCAGATTCCAAAGGTCCAGAGTCATTCTGCATAGGGGGTATGAATGAGTGCCTCCCTGTTTGTTGATGTACCACATGACTGTGGTGTTGTCTGTTCTTATCATTAAATGGCCTTCTTTGAGGAATGGTCTGAATTTTTGGATTGCTAGTTTTACTGCCAGCATTTCTTTTTGGTTTATGTGCAGGTGCAGCTGGTCTTGAGTCCACAATCCTTGTATGCATTTGTCCAGCATGTGCGCCCCCCATCCTAGGTCTAAGGCGTCCGTTGTGATGGTTTGGCTTGCTTGAAAGTTGTGGAAGGGTAAGCCTGGGTTTGACTGGCATGCTTGAGCCCACCATAGGAACTCCTGTTTTAGGCATGGGATTAGTGGGATTTCGGTTTCTAAGCTGTGCCTGTGTTGAGACCATAAATTCTTTAGGTACCACTGTAGCTTTCTCATATGCAGTCTGGCATGTGGGACCAAGATTATGCATGATGCCATGAATCCCAAGGCCTGCAGAACTTTTCTTGCTGTTAGTTTGTTCTGCTTTGTTAATGCCAAGAAGTAAAGAGGGAGTTCTTTTGTTTTTCTGCAGTTAGGAATGCCATTTGTTTTACTGTGTCCAATTCGCACCCAAGAATGTTCTTGTTTGGGATGGTATCAGCCTTGACTTTTGTAAATTGACTGTGTATCCCAGGGCTTGTAGCAAGCAAATGACCCTTTGTAAATCTGTTGTCAGCTTGCTTTTGTTGTCCGCTTGTAACAGGCAGTCGTCCAGGTATGGATAAATTTGGATTCCTGTAGTCTGCAGTGAGCGATTACTGATGCCAGGCATTTTGTGAATACTCTGGGCAGTAGATAAGCCAAAGGGCAATGCTGAGAATTGATAATGCTCTGATCCTGCAAGAAATCTGAGGTATCATCTGCAATTTGGTCGAATGGGGACGTGCAGGTATGCCTCCTTGAGATCTAGAGTTACCAGCCAACACTCCTTGCCCAGCATGGGAAGAAGTTGCTGTAGGGTCAGCATTTTGAATTTTGGGACAATGATGTATGTGTTTAAGACGGACAGGTCGAGAATAGGTCTCCAACTTTTCTCTTTTCTTGGTACTAGGAAGAGTCTGGAGTAGAATCCTTTGCCCTGTTCTGTTATTGGTACTCTTTCCACAGCTCTCATCTTTGCTAATTTCGCTATCTGCTGTAGAGCTTCTGTTTTTTGATTTGGAGGTAGGTTTGGCATTCCTCTTTTTACTGGTAAGGTGTGGAAGTGGAACCGGTAGCCTTGGTCTATGGTTTGCAAAATCCACTGTCTTTTGTGATATAGTGCCAATTTTTCGAAAATAAGGCTAACTTTCCACCTAAAGGTGCTGCTATTTGCCCCCTGGTAGGCGGTGTCAGAGCCAAGTCACTGTGATTGTCCTGTTGCAGTGGCAGTGGTTGTGTCTGTGCCTCGGTTATTGCCTTGCCACTGTCGTCCTCTGTAGGCACCTCCTCTGGATTGATTTCTGCCTCTAGAGCGTCTATTCCTGCCTCTTTGGGATTTTGTGGAGTCTGGAAAGGACCAATTTTGGCAGGCCAGTTCCTGCTAAACCTTGGGGCTGAACCTGTAAGAAATCTTTAACTGTTTGTACAGATTTTGCCTTCTCTTCCATTTTCTTCATTACTTGCTGAGCAGGTGTACCAAATAGACTGGCCTTATCCATAGGAGCATCTAACAGCTTTGCTTTAACATGATCCGTAAAACCTGTTCTTTCAACCATGCATGCCTTCTTATCACTGTGCCAGTCATGGCTGATCTAAATGAAGCCTCCAGTGCATCATAGCCACATTTTAAAGAATGGTTACTAACCTGTTGGATGTTATTCACCATTTCTAAAACATATTTCTTATCTAAGGAATCATCAGAGGACAGCTTTTTAGTTAACTGATCAAGCATAAACTCTTGGTATTGGATCATATGAAACTGACAGTTTAAAGCTCTAGCTGAGAGAGTAGCAGAGGTGTATACTTTTTCCCCATCTCTAAGGACCTGGATTCCCTTTCAGAAGGGATAGGGTTTTGCTGAGGTCGAGGCTACTGCCTTAGGCCCCTGGGATATAGTTTCAGGATCTGCAAGTGGGGCCTTGTATAGGTGGTGATGAGTGTCTGGCACCCTGTAAAATATATCTGGTTTGGCAGGGGCTGGAGGTAAAGAATCAGGAGCAGTGCAAACATCATTAAATGCATCATCCACAACAGGCAGTACAGGAGGTATAGCTAAGGGCCTATGTTGTGGTAAGTGCAGAAAAGTCCTAAGCCTTTTCTTGAATCTGAGAAATCTTGTCCCTGCCATTGGAATTGTTCTCTCATGGCATGTAAGGTTTCCCCAAAGGAAAATTCCTCTGGTGGAGAGGCAGCTGGAATGGATTCTTCAGCATCGGAATCTTCATAAGTAGAAAAAGGAGCCTCTGGCTGGTCTGTAATGTCTGAGTCATCCGCAGAATCATCAGAGGACACTGGCTCGGGGGCTCTGCTCTAGGTCTCTTTCTGGGGGCTGAGAGGCCCTGTCTGGGTGAGATTGGGATCCCTAATTAAGGATATTAAATCCTCTGCCAGAGTAAGCATTTGTGAACTTGAAGTGGGCCTGTGTGAGGGGGGCTTAACAGGCACTGATTTAACAGATTTGGCTGCTTTAGCCCTGGCAAAGGCCTTAATAGACATGGCTGCAGGAGGCCTAGCAGCACCACGTGCTGGGGTAGAGACATCCAAAGGGATGGTGTCTGATAAATCACTAGGAACCACAATTGTAGGCAAAATTTCTGAGGCCGATTCAACTAAGGTAGCAGGAGCCTCAGTAGTAGTCATGGATTCGGCTGAAGATTGACCGGTTTTCTCGGTTTCGGTCGAAACAGAGACACTCGCGGCTTGCTTAACTGTGGTTTCGGCCGAAACCGCGGACTGCGAGTGTCGGTCTTTTTCTTTGCGTTTTTTAACAATTTGGGTAGTCGGAGGATCCGACGGCACAATGTACGCAAAATCTGAGCCGAAAAACTGTTCAGCAAACTCCGACCGATGCCTAAGCGTTCGTCGGTTGAAGGAAGCACAGGCCGAACAGGCTGCTACGTCGTGGTCTGGGCCTAAGCAAGGCAGGCAGTAAGAGTGGAAATCTTTATGAAGTATTTGTTTCCCACAAGTTAAACAGTTATTGACTTTTTCTGACATCAGCTGAGGCAAGAAAGAGTCCCCAACGGGGTACTTAGCTTTTTAGAAGTCTTCGAAGTAGTATTCGGTAGTAGTAATCTCTGGATCTGACCGACCGGCAATTGCGAACAGCTTCTGCTTCGGGCGCCACGCGGCAAGAAAGACTGAGGAAAATGGCGTCGGCTGATGCCTTTATACCCGAAGACCAGCAGAGATGAAGTCGGGTGAAGTGCGACATCAGCCGAAGCCGGACCCAGACTTTGGAATCCGGCCGACAGAAGGGCTGCCTGACGACAGGACAACCCATTTGTTATGACTGCAGATGCATCCATGAAGGACATCCATTAACCCTAGGGCTTGCAGTATTTTTCTTGCAGATAGTTGAGTTCTGGTGGCCATTTGTTTCAAGTAGTCTGTCAGACAGACTTGTTTTTCTGAGGTGAGGAATGCCATCTGGGAAGTTGTGTCCAAGCTTGCTCCCAGGAATACAATCTTTTGATTGGGTACTAGTTTTGATTTCTTTTTGTTGATGTTGTACCCCAAGGAAGTGAGAAGGTTTTTCACAAATGTCAGGTGCTGCAGCAGCAATTCCTGACTGTTCGCCTGAATCAGGCAGTTGTCCAAGTACGAGTAAATTTGGATATTTCTCTGCCTGCAGTATGCAATGGCTGGAGACAGGCATTTTGTGAATACTCTGGGTGCAGTAGATAAGCCAAAGGGAAGTGCAGAGAACTGATAATGCACAGACACTGCCCTGAAACGTAGATACTTCCTGCATGATTCCCCTATGGGGATATGCAGATAGGCTTCTTTTAAGTCTAGGGTGACTAACGAGGCATCCTTGGCTAGCATAGAAAGAAGCTGTTGCCGGGTAAGCATTTTGAATTTTGGTGCTGTCAGGAAGGTGTTGAGAATGGAAAGATCCAGGACTGGGCGCTAACACCCTCTTTCCTGGGTACCAGGAAGAGTCTGGAGTAGAATCCTTGACCCCCCTGTTCTACTGGAACCGGCTGAATAGCTCTGATATTGAGCAGGTAAAGTATTTGGTTTTGAGCCTCTGCCCACTGGTTTAGAGAAGGTCTGGAAACCCGCTTGGTATTGGCAGTGAATGGAAATAAAATTTGAACCCCTGGGATACAATGTTGAGGACCCACCGGTCCTGAGTGATGGACATCCAGTGTTTTGCATGAAGGGCACGTTTTCCTCCTAATGGTACAAATTGAGCAGGGCTGGGGAGTAGAGTAAAGAAGTCATTGTGAGCTTTTTCTGTAAGGTTTCTGTAAGGAGGTGACTTACCACTTCCCTGTTTAGGAGTGGGGGCACTCCATTGCTTAGATCTCTGCATACCTTGAGACTGAAGTCTAGGTGGTCTGTTTCCCCTAGGTCTGGATTGAGAAGGCCTGGAGGGGGCTGGAAAGGACCAGTGTTTGGCAGGGCAACGCCTACTGAATCTAGGGGGTTGTTCTTGTAAGAATTATTTAACAGTCTGCATAGACTTAGCTTTTTCTTCCATCTTTTTAAGAACGTCTTCTGCTTTGATGCCAAACAGTCCTTAATCAAAGGAGCGTCTACTAACTTTGATTTGACATGGTCTGGCAAGGTCTGCTCCTTCAGCCAAGCAGGTTTTCTCAGTACAGAGCCAGTGACAGCTGGACAGCAAGATGCTTCTAGAGTGTCAAACCCACACTGCAAAGTATGCTTACTGACTTGGCTTGCAGAGTGCATAAGCTCCTGCAATTCTTTATTTTCTGCACAGTCTGAAAAGGTTGCCACTTTTTGTTTAATAAGTTCCATAATATGTTGGTGGTACTTCAACATGTGAAACTGACAATTCAATGCCCTAATACCAAGAGTTGCAGAGGTATATACCTTCTTACCCCATCTCTCCAAAGCTCTGGAATCTCTGTCCAAAGGGGTGGGATTCCTGGCTGTAGTAGCCTAGATACCTTTAGGCCCCTGGGAAATTATCTCTGGGTCAGCAGTAGTATTCTTGAAAAGAAATTTGAGTGTGTCAGGTACTCTGTAGTACCTGTCTGGTTTCCTAGGGGCAGGAGGTGAAGTGTCAGGAGTAAGACTGGATTCCATAAAAACATCATCCACAAGATCCAAGACAGGGGGTATTGCTAAGGGCCTGTGTTGAGGTAGCTCTAGAAATTCTCTGTGTCTCTTTTTGGACTGAATATAGTCTTGGCATTCCCAGTGGAAATGCTCTTGTAAGGTATGCAAGGTTTCACCAAAAGAAAAATCCTCTGGAGGGGAGGCAGAGGGAATGGATTCCTCTGCATCTGAATCCTCATAAGCAGATAAGGGCATGTCTTCATAATCCGAAATTTCAGTGTCATCGGACTCCTGGTCTGTAGAAGCTGAAGGGGACTGGACTCTGTCTCTTAGCTGGGGAAGGCTGACTTCCCCTAATCAGCATAATAAGGTCTTCAGCCATTCTAAGCATTTGTTTTTGTGGCATGGGACCGGTTCATGCGCTTTGGTCATCTGTTTTCTAGGCGTAGTGCGTACTCTGAGCCTACGAAACTCAGTTGTTTTGGTTAAAAAAGAAGCCGTCGGTTTGAGTCTAGCATCGGTTGAGCGAATAACTGCCTCAGAAGCCGGTGCCTGATCAGCGGCTCTGAACCCATCCAAGGTAGAGACATCCACAGGTTCCATAGTCGAAGAGTATCACGGCATACTGGACTCAGAATGGGTCTCAGTAGAGGCCTGCGAATCCACTGAAGCGGGCATCAGGAACTGCGAAAGCACCTCACAGAGTACCAGCAGACTGGCGACTAGCTTAATGGGAGCGTCGTCGGCAGTTTTGGACCTATGTTGTCTGGCTCTGTCTTTATCTTTATGTTTTTTCGGAGTATCAGTAGTCGGATGGCTTATCGAAGCCATTTCAGAATATGGAGATAGAGAGCAAAAGAATTTAGCAACAAAGAGAGCCCGACGATGAATGGTTCGGGCATTAAATAAGGCACAAAACCGACAGCGAGGGACGTCGTGGTCTGGGCCTAAACAGGTGATGCAGTAAGAATGAAAATCTCTGTGGGTATTTGCTTTCCACAGGCAAGACAATTAACTTTTTCTGACCAAGGTTAGAGCAAGAAAAATGGGTCCCCAATGGGGTAACTTAGCTTTAGAGTACTTCAGGATTATTAAATTCGTAAATGAAAATTCAGGTAGCGGCCGACGGGCACTTGCGAACTGCTTCTGCTTCGGGCTCCTCGGCAAGAAAGACTAGGGTATTGGGAAAATGGCATCGGTTGCCTGTTTTTATAACCCTGATGACCTGAAGTCAGTCTTGGAGTGACAGCATCTGATGCAGAAATACTAAGTCTCTGGTATTCGGGCCAACTGAGGGCTACCTGCAGGCAGATAACCCAAGTGTGATGACTACAACAGTGAAACACGAAGAACATCAGGTCTCCAATCATTTTCATTAGAACTGAAAACATCCTTGAATAAAACCCGTTTCCCATCTGGAAATGGGGAAAGTACAGTTGTGCACACATCATAAATGTAGATGATCGAGTGTATACACTGTTGCAGGAATTACATTTGGGTTATCTGCTTGCAGTAGCCCTCAGGCAGCCTGATTACCAAAGTCTTGGGTCCTGCGTCGGTTGCTGTCCCTTCTTCCATGACATCAGGTCATCAGGGGTATAAAACATGCAGCCGACACCATTACATCAGTTTTTCTTGCCCCGGATGTCAGGTACCCCCCTAATGAGAAGCAATTAAATCTATAAATACCAGGATATACCTCCAACAGAAAAGCAAATACACCAAAACGCTTTTAGAGAATAGTAAGTGAGAGTAGACGTATAGCCAAAGGAAGAAAAGGGGGCTGGAGGATGGGTAACCAGGACTGCAACAGTGAATACACTCGAACATCTATATTTATGGTAAGTGTACACAACTGTACTATGTTCTTCGTGTTTCACTGTTGCAGTCATTACATTTGGGTAGATTCCCAAAGATAAGGTTGGGAGGAGGAATTTAGATAGAATTAGGACCAGCTATAAGGCCCTGCAAGACTGCAGTGGCAAAACCAGAACTGAATTTAGAGAAAATTGGCAAATGATAATGCTTCGTGAAAGTATGTACAGAACTCCATGTAGCAGCTTTTAGGATCTCCCTAGTAGGGACGCCCCTGAGAAAGGCTGTAGAGGTAGATGCAGCCCTGGTTGAATGGGGTCTGATGCCCTGTGGGACAGGTTTTCCATGGTGCTTATAGCAGAAATGAATGCAGTGTCCTATCCATTTTTAAATGGTTTGTTTTGAAATAGCTTTCCTCTCTGTCCCTGCAGCAAATGCCACCAGCAGTTGTTCAGATTTCCTTTGAGGTTTAGTCCTGTCCAAGTAGAATCTAAGCTGTCTGTGCACATCTAAACAGTGCAGTATCCGTTCCCCTTTGTTCTGTGGGTTAGGAAAGAAGGTTGGCAAATGAATGGACAGATTAAGAGCCACACTGGATACCACTTTGGGCAAGGAGGGGGGACTGGTTTCTGAGGGACACCCTGTCTGCATGAAAGATGATGAAAGGTTCCACTGCCATAAGGGCCTGTAATTCAGATACCCTTCTTGCAGAGGTGATTGCCAAAAGGAAAGCTGTTTTCCAGGAAAGAAATTTTAAATCTGCAGTAGCAGCTGGCTCGAAAGGAGGAAAAGTGAGTTTCTGCAGAACAAAGTTAAGAACCCAGGCTGGAGTTGGAGCTCTCCTGGGTGGCCCTAACTTTTTGGCCCCTCTAAGGAAATGCTTGAGCAGTGGGTGAGTGAAGAGGGGAGGCGTTGTGCTATAATGAGCTGAAATGGCTGAGGCATGAATTTTGATGGATGAAAAAGACAAGCCCTTATGAAGCATCTCAATCAAGTATTGTAGAATCTGAGGTAAATTGGGCACTGCTGCGTTCATTCCTTGAATTTGGTTCCAAGCACAGAATTTTTTCCATGCAGAATAAGATTTTCTAGTACTAGGCCTCCTTGCCTCTAAAATGACATCCATCACTGATTTACTGAGGGATGGTAAAGGAGAGATTAGGTAATTAAGCCTGGCTGCTAGGTTCCGGGTTTGCAGCTGAGGGTGCAGAATCTGGTTCTCCTGCTGAGACAACAGGGAAGGAGTCTGAGGCAGGTGCCATGGAGCCAAGCATGACACACTGCGCAAGAGTGGGTACCAGTGTTGGCAAGGCCAGTCTGGTGCAGTTAAAATCGTCCTTGGCTTGTCCTGTTTGATCTTTAGTAGTACCTTGGAGAGGAGAGGCAGAGGAGGAAAGGCAAAAACTGATAGGTTTTTCCAGCTGAAGGATAGAGCATACACTTTCCAAGCAAGCTTGTGGGGAATCCTTATGCAAAATGTGCCCAGTTGATGGTTCTGGGGGGAGGCAAACAGGTTTACATATGTGGGCTCCCACTCGTGTGGGTCCATGAGGTTTCTGCTTTGTCGGTCTGCCAGTGTATTTAGTTTTCCTGGCAGGAATTGAGCTTGTAGATTCACTTGGTAGCTCAAGGCTGTCTACCACAATGCCATGGCTGGTCTGCAGAGGGGGGTAAGAATGTGTACCCCCCCCGCTTAGTTTATGTACCACATGACAGTGGTGTCGTCCGTCTTTACCATTAGTTGTCCTGGAAGAATGTGGTCCTTGAAGGCTGTCAGAGCATTCTGTACAGCTAACATTTCCTTTTGATTTATGTGCAGGTGCATTTGACTTGGGTTCCATTTGCCCTGAATGCACTTCCCTGCCAGCTGAGCCCCCCATGCATAGTCTGATGCGTCTGTTAAGATTTGTGCGGCAGGGGGTAATGTGAATGTTAGTCCCCTGCTTTGGTGGTAGGCCTCTGCCCACCAAAGGAACTCCAGGCATATGCAAGGTATGATAGGAATCCTTGCTTCTAGATCCTGTGAATGTTGACACCATAGGCTTTTGAGATACCATTGTAGTTTCCTCATATGCAGCCTTGCATATGGAATTAGAAAAATGCAGGAGGCCATGGACCCCAAGGCTTGCAGTATTTGCCTTGCAGATAGCAGGGTTTTTGTGGCCACTTGTTTGAAGTAAGTTGCCAAATGTACCCGTTTCTCTGGCGTGAGGAAAGCCATCTGGGAAGTTGTATTCAAGCTTGCTCCCAGGAATATAATTTGTTGACAGGGTATCAGGTGAGATTTCTTTTTGTTTATGGTGAACCCCAGACAAATCAGTACCCTTTGAATAAAGGCCAGATGTTTGAAGAGAATGTCCTTGCTTTCTGCCTGAATTAGACAATCGTCCAGGTATGGGTACATTTGAGTATTTCTTTGCCTGCAAAATGCAATGACTGGAGCTAGGCACTTTGTGAATACCCTGGGCGCAGTAGATAAGCCAAAAGGAAGTGCAGAGAACTGATCGTGCATGTAGCCTGCTTTGAAGCGTAGGTATCTTCTGCAAGACTCCCTGATAGGGATCTGCAGGTATGCTTCTTTTAAGTCTAGTGTTGCCAACCATGCATCCTTGCCTAGCACAGGAAGCAGCTGGTGAAGAGTCAGCATTTTGAATTTTGGAATCACCAGAAAGGTGTTTAGAATAGAAAGGTCCAGGATAGGACGCCATGTATTGCCTTTTCTGGGTACCAGGAAAAGTCTCAAATAGAAACCTTGTCCCTTTTCCTCTTCTGGTACCAACTGAATAGCCCCCATGTTTAAGAGAGAGTGTGTACCTGATTTTGGGCCTCTGCCCACTGATTTGGGGGTAGATTCTGGCCACCCGCTTGGTGTTGGTAACGTGTGGAAATGAAATCTGTTTCCTTGGGCCACTATATTTAAAAGCCATTTATCCTGGGTAATGAGTTCCCAGTTTTTGGCCTGCAGACCAATCATTCTGCCTAAAGGAGCATTCAGTTGGAAAGTGCTTGAAAGTTTTAAAAGCAAGTCATTGAGACGGTTTTCCATAGGAGGAGTCTTACTGCTCCCAGGTTTGGGTCTGGAAACCCCCCACAGCATAGTCTTGTGTGTCCCTTGGGACTGAAACCTGGAGTTTCTGCTGTGTCTGGGTTTGGCTTGAGAAGACTTGGAAGGGGCTGGAAAGGACCAATTTTTAGAGGGCCAGTGCCTACTAAATCTAGCAGGCTGAACTTGTAAGAAATCTTTAACAGTCTGCATAGATTTAGCTTTACCTTCCATCTTTTTAAGAACTTCTTCAGCCTTGTTGCCAAACAGGCGTTTCTGATTTAAGGGAGCATCCAACAATTTAGCTTTAAAATGATCAGGCAAGGATTGCTCCTTAAGCCAAGCATGCCTTCTGAGCACAGACCCACTAAAGTACAGTTTTGTACCTACCATAAATGTAGATGTTCGAGTGTTCACCCTGCTGCAGTCATCACACTTGGGTTATCCTGCCGTCAGGCGGTCCCGCAGTCAGCCTGAGTTCCAAAGTCTTGGTCCAGCGTCGGTTGCTGTCGCTTCTTCCCTGACGTCAGTGCGCCAGGGGTATATAAGAGGCATCCAATGCCATTTTCTTCAGTTTTTCTTGCCCCAGATGTCAGATGCCCCCAATAGGTAGGCTATATATATATATATATATATATATATATATATATATATATATATATAAAAAATGGTCTATATGACTTGGTCGACAGTTCATATGATCGACTGTTTATTTGGTCGACATTTCATTTGATCGACAAGCATTTGCCCCCCTTCCCCAATGTTGTGTGACCCTGGAGTTGATATATAGAGTTAGGGGGTGTGCGGGGGGCACAGCCGTCCACCTAAAATGCTTGTCGATCAAATGAACTGTCGACCAAATAAACAGTCGATCATATGAACTGTCGACCAAGTCATATAGACCCATATAAATATATATATATATATATATATATATATATATATATAGCTATATAAAATAAAACAATAACTTCAGGCACAAGCAAATACACCACAGAGGTCGTATACGATAAGAGTGGTATAGATAAGTTCAGCTAGTTCAGAGGGGATGGAGGGAGGGTAACCTGGACTGCAGCAGGGTGAACACTCGAACATCTACATTTATGGTAGGTACAAAAAGTACAGTTTTGTACCTACCATAAATGTAGATGTCCGAACAGGATAGCATCTGCAGTCCTAACAAATGGGTTGTCCTGTCGTCAGGCAGCCCTTCGGTCGGCCGGATTCCAAAGTCTGGGTCTGGCCTCGCTGGTGTCGCACTTCACCCGACGTCATCTCTGCTGGTCTTCGGGTATAAAGGCATCAGCCGACGCCATTTTCCTCAGTGTTTCTTGCCCCAGATGCCAGTTGCCCTCTTGGAAAACTAAATTTTGGGTAAATGCCAACGTTTCCAAAAAAAAGGTAGGCAAACACAAAAAATAAGCATGTATGTACATATATACAAATACACCATAAGAGATCCCCCCCAGCTAGCTATTAGGAGGGTAAATACCCTAGGAATACCACAGAGGGGAAGGAGGGTGGGTAATCCTGACTGCAGATGCTATCCTGTTCGGACATCTACATTTATGGTAGGTACAAAACTGTACTATGTCCTTCAAGGATGCATCTGCAGTCCTAACAAATGGGAAGAATACCATAGCTAAACTAGGGGAGGAGGAAGAAGAATTATGGTGTAGATAGGATCCCTTGCAATACAGCAGTGGCAAACCCTGCTCGGGATCTAGAGTATAGAGGTAAGTTGTTATGCTTGGCAAATGTATGCACGGAGGTCCAAGTAGCCACCTCAATAATGTCCTTGGTAGCCACTCCTCGTAAGAAAGCTGTGGTAGTGGCTGTAGCCCTTGTAGAGTGAGGTCTTATGTTCTGTGGAATTGGCTTTCCATGGTAGGAGTAACAGAATCTTATGCAATTTCCTATCCACTTGGAGATTGTCTGTTTGGAAATTGCTTTTCCTTCCCTTCCTGTTGCATAGGCTACTAGAAGCTGGTCAGTTTTTCTACTGCCCTTGGTTCTGTCCAGGTAGTAGCGCAACTGTCTATGTACATCCAAGGTATGCAGCAGTCTTTCCCCCCTGTTCTGTGGATTGGGAAAGAAGGTAGGTAGGTGGATTGCCTGGTTTAGAGACACTCTGGATACCACCTTAGGCATAAATGTAGGATTAGTTCTCATGGATACTCTATCTTGATGGAAGATTAGGAAGGGTTGTACTGCCATTAAGGCCTGTAGTTCAAACCCTTCTTGCTGAAGTAATTGCCAGTAGGAAAGCAGTTTTCCAGGATAGGTGTTGAAGATCTGCTGTTGCTGCTGGTTCGAATGGAGGGAGTGTCAATTTTTCTAGGACAAAGTTCAAGTCCCATGCTGGTAATGGTGGTTTCCTAGGAGGTTTTACATTCTTGATTCCTCTGAGGAACTGCCTGAGTAGAGGATGTGAGAAGACAGGGGATCAAGCTGTATTCTGCAGAAATAGCTGATGCATGTATCTTGATGGAGGAATAGGACAGGCCTGTATGGAGAAGCTCTGCCAAATACTCCAGGATGTTGGCAATATCTATCTTTGACACATCTTTTCCTCTTTCAGTGCTCCAAATGACAAACCTTTTCCATTTCCCTGCATAGTTCCTTCTTGTAGAAGGTCTGCGGGCCTCCAGGATAATGTCTTTAACCCTTTGGGATAAATCTGGGTTAGTTGTGTTATGTAATGTTCCAGGCAGTTAGTTGCAGAGTTTTTAGATTTGGATGCATGATGTTGTAGTCGTTCTGAGTTAACATCAAGGGCATCAGGGGTAGTGTCCACGTTCTCCCCCGAGACATGCTCCTCAGCAATGGATACCAGTGTTGTCTTGGCCAATTTGGAGCTATCAGAATTATCCTTGGACGCTCCTCTTTGATTTTCAGTAGTACCTTGTGCATCAAAGGAAGAGGTGGAAATGCATATGCTGTCAGGCCTTTCCAACTGAAGGATAGAGAGTCCACCTTCCATGCAAGTGGGTGGTATGTCCGTGTGCAGAATTTCTTGAGCTGGTGATTGAGTGGGGATGCGAATAGGTCTATTTGTGGCATTCCCCATTTCTGTGTGATGGCCTTGAAGATGTCCGGGTGTAGCATCCATTCGTGAGCATCCAAAGTAGTTCTGCTTAACATGTCTGCTAGGATGTTTTCTTTTCCCGGTACAAATATTGCCTGTAACTGACTGTTGTAGCTCAGAGCCATATTCCATAGGTCCAGAGTCATTCGGCATAGGGGGTATGAATGAGTGCCTCCCTGTTTGTTGATGTACCACATGACTGTGGTGTTGTCTGTCCTTATCATCAAATGGCCTTCTTTGAGGAATGGTCTGAAATTCTGGATTGCTAGTTTTACTGCCAGCATTTCTTTTTGATTTATGTGCAGGTGCAGTTGATCTGGGGTCCATAATCCTTGTATGCATTTGTCTAGCATGTGGGCCCCCCAACCTAGGTCTGAGGCGTCCGTTGTGATGGTTTGGCTTGCTTGAAAGTTGTGCAAGGGCAAGCCTGGGTTTGACTGGCATGCTTGAGCCCACCATAGGAACTCTTGTTTCAGGCATGGGATTAGTGGTATTTCGGTTTCTAAGCTGTGCCTGTGTTGAGACCATAAATTCTTTAGGTACCACTGTAGTTTTCTCATATGCAGTCTGGCATGGGGGACCAGGATTATGCATGATGCCATGAAGCCCAAGGCCTGCCGTACTTTCCTTGCTGTTAGTTTGTTCTGCTTTGTTAATGCCAAGAAGTAAAGAGGGAGTTGTTCTTGTTTTTCTGCAGTTAGGAATGCCATCTGTTTTACTGTGTCCAATTCTGCACCCAAGAATGTTCTTGTTTGGGATGGTATTAGTCTTGACTTTTTTAAAATGACTGTGTATCCCAGGGCTTGTAGTAAGCAAATGACTCTTTGTAAGTCTTTTGTCAGCTTGCTTTTGTTGTCCGCTTGTATCAGGCAGTCGTCCAGGTATGGATAAATTTGGATTCATGTAGCCTGCAATGAGCGATTACTGATGCCAGGCACTTTGTGAATACTCTGGGCGCAGTAGATAAGCCAAAGGGCAATGCTGAGAATTGATAATGCTCTGATCCTGCAAGAAATCTGAGGTATCTTCTGCAATTTGGTCGTATGGGGACGTGCAGGTATGCCTCCTTGAGATCTAGAGTTACCAGCCAACACTCCTTGCCCAGCATGGGAAGAAGTTGCTGTAGGGTCAGCATTTTGAATTTTGGAATAATGATGAATGTGTTTAAGGCGGACAGGTCGAGAATAGGTCTCCAGTTTTTCTCTTTTCTTGGTACTAGGAAGAGTCTGGAGTAGAATCCTTTGCCCTGTTCTGTTGGTGGTACTCTTTCCACAGCTCTCATCTTTGTTAATTGAGCTATCTGTTTTAGAGCTTCTGTTTTCTGATTTGGAGGTAGGTTTGGCATTCCTCTTTTTACTGGTAAGGTGTGGAAATGAAACCTGTAGCCTTGGTCTATAGTCTGCAAAATCCACTTGTCTTTTGTGATATAGTGCCAATTTTTTGAAAATAAGGCTAACTTTCCGCCTAAGGGTGCTGCTATTTGTTCCCTGGTAGGCGGTGTCAGAGCCAAGTCACTGTGATTGTCCTGTTGTAGTGGCAGTGGTTGTGTCTGTGCCTCGCTGGTTATTGCCTTGCCACTGGCGTCCTCTGTAGGCACCTCCTCTGGATTGATTTCTGCCTCTGGAACGTCTATTCATGCCTCTCTGAGATTTAGAGGAGTCTGGAAAGGACCAATTTTTGGAAGGCCAGTTCCTACTAAACCTTGGGGGCTGAACCTGTAAGAAATCTTTAACTGTTTGTACAGATTTTGCCTTCACTTCCATTTTCTTCATTACTTGCTGGGCAGGAGAACCAAATAGACTGGCCTTATCCATAGGAGCATCTAACAGCTTTGCTTTTACATGATCCGGCAAGACCTGTTCTTTCAACCATGCATGCCTTCTTATAACTGTGCCAGTCATGGCTGATCTAAATGAAACCTCCAGTGCATCATAGCCACATTTTAAAGAATGGTTACTAACCTGCTGAATGTTATTCACCATTTCTAAAACATATTTCTTATCTAAGGAATCATCAGAGGACAGTTTCTTAGTTAACTGATCAAGCATAAACTCTTGGTATTGGATCATATGAAACTGACAGTTCAAAGCTCTAGCTGAGAGAGTAGCAGAGGTGTAAACTTTTTTACCCCATCTCTAAGGACCTGGATTCCCTTTCAGAAGGGAGAGGGTTTTTGCTGAGGTCGAAGCTACTGCCTTAGGCCCCTGGGAGATAGTCTCAGGATCTGCAAGTGGGGCCTTGTATAGGTGGTGATGAGTGTCCGGTACCCTGTAAAACCTATCGGGTTTGGCAGGGGCTGGAGGTAAGGTATCAGGAGCAGTGCAAACATCATTAAATGCATCATCCACAACAGGCAGAACTGGAGGTATAGCTAAGGGCCTATGTTGCGGTAAGTGTAGAAAGGTCCTAAGCCTTTTTCTTGAATCTGAGAAATCTTGTCCCTGCCATTGGAAATGCTCTCTCATGGCATGTAAGGTTTCCCCAAAGGAAAATTCCTCTGGTGGAGAGGCAGATGGAATAGATTCTTCAGCATCGGAATCTTCATAAGTAGAAAAAGGAGCCTCTGGATGGTCTGTAATGTCTGAATCATCAGAAGAATCATCTGAGGACACTGGCTCTGGGGGCTCTGCTCTAGGTCTCTTTTCTGGAGGCTGAGAGGCCCTGTCTGGGTGAGATTGGGATCCCCTTAATAAAGAGATGAGATCCTCTGCCAGAGTAAGCATTTGAGAACTGGAACTGGGCCTGTGTGAGGGGGGGCTTAACAGGCACTGATTTAGCAGTTTTGGCTGCTTTAGCCCTGGCAAAGGCCTTAATAGACATGGCTGCAGGAGGCCTAGCAGCACCACGTGCTGGGGTAGAGACATCCAAAGGGATGGTGTCCGATAATTCTAGAGGGACCACATTAGTAGGCAAAACTTCAGAGGCCGATTCAACTAGGGTAGCAGGAGCCTCGGTAGTAGTCATGGATTCGGCTGAAGATTGACCCGTTTGCTCGGTTTTGGACGAAACCGAGACACTCGCTGTTTGCTTAACCGCGGTTTCGGCCGAAACCGCGGACCGCGAGTGTCGGTCTTTTTCTTTGCGTTTTTTAACAATTTGAGAAGTCGGAGGATCCGACGGCATAATGTACGCAAAATCTGAGCCGAAAAACTGTTCAGCAAACTCCGACCGACGCCTAAGCGTTCGTCGGTTGAAGGAAGCACAGGCTAAACAGGCTGCTACGTCATGGTCTGGGCCTAAACAAGGTAAGCAGTAAGAGTGGAAATCTTTATGAGGTATTTGTTTCCCACAAGTTAAACAGTTATTTACTTTTTCTGACATCGGCTGAGGCAAGAAAGAGTCCCCAACGGGGTACTTAGCTTTTTAGAAGTCTTCGAAGTAGTATTCGGTAGTAGTAATCTCTGGATCTGACCGACCGGCACTTGCGAACAGCTTCTGCTTCGGGCGCCACGCGGCAAGAAAGACTGAGGAAAATGGCGTCGGCTGATGCCTTTATACCCGAAGACCAGCAGAGATGACGTCGGGTGAAGTGCGACACCAGCCGAGGCCAGACCCAGACTTTGGAATCCGGCCGACCGAAGGGCTGCCTGACGACAGGACAACCCATTTGTTAGGACTGCAGATGCATCCTTGAAGGACATCTGCACTATGTTCATCGTGTTATCCTGCTGCAGTCATCACACTTGGGTTGAATCCCAAAGCTAAGGATGGGTGGTGGAGTTAAACAGGGTTAGAAGAAGCTAGTAGGCTCTGCAGAACTGCAGTGGCAAAACCAGCTCTAGTCTTAGAATATAGAGGTAAGTGATAGTGTTTGGTGAAGGTGTGCACTGAACTCCAAGTTGCAGCTTCCAGAATATCCTTGGTTGGCACTCCCCTGAGAAAGGCTGCTGATGTAGCTGTAGCTCTGCTGGAGTGGGACCTAATGTTAGCAGGTACCGGTTTCCCATGATGCGTGTAGCAGAAATGTATGCAATGCCCTATCCATTTAGAAAGGGTCTGTTTTGAGATAGCTTTTCCTTGTGATCCTGCAGCATAGGCTACAAAGAGCTGGTCAGATTTTCGGAAAACCTTAGTTTTATCCAAGTAGTAATGTAATTGCCTGTGAATGTCCAAAGAGTGCAGGAGTCTTTCTCCTTTGTTCTGGGGATTTGGGAAGAAGGTGGGCAAATGAATGGTTTGGTTTAGGGCCACACTGGATACCACCTTTGGCATAAAGGAAGGGTTAGTTCGTAGAGAGACTCTGTCTTGATGAAAAATGAGGAAAGGCTCCACTGCCATTAGTGCCTGTAGCTCCGAGACTCTTCTAGCTGAGATTATTGCTAGTAGCAGGGCAGTTTGCCATGAAAGAAATTGTAAATCAGCTGAAAAAGCTGGTTCAAAGGGCGGCAGTGTAAGCTTTTCCAGAACAAAGTTGAGATCCCAAGTAGGTGTTGGTGCTCTCCTGGGTGGTCTTATGTTCTTAGCCCTTCTGAGGTACTGTCTTAGGAGTGGATGCGAGAATAAAGGAGGATCCGTGTTGTAATGAGCTGAAATTGCTGAGGCGTGGATCTTAATAGATGAAAAGGAAAGTCCTTTGTGCAATATCTCAGTTAAATATTGTAGAATCTGAGGAATGTTTGGATCAAGGGGATTTTGGCCTTTAGCCTGGTTCCAGGCGCAAAATCTTTTCCATTTGTCTGAATAGGTTTTCCTGGTGCTGGGCCTCCCTGGCCTCTAGAATGACATCCATAACAGCTTTGGATAGAGGTGTTGGCTGGTTGTTTAGGTAATTTGCCATGCAGCCAGGTTTAAAGTCTCGAGCTGGCTGTGTAGAATCTGATTGTCTCGCTGGGTGAGCAGATGAGGAATTTGTGGTAAAATCCATGGTGGGCCATGTTCCTTAGAATTGGATACCAATGCTAGCGTGGCCAGTCTGGTGCAATGAGTACCATTTGTGGCCTCACTAATCTGACTTTCAGTAGTACCTTTGCTAGAAGAGGCAGTGGAGGAAAGGCATACACTGTTAATGTTTTCCAACTGAATGAGAGGGCGTCTGGGCATCCCCATTTTTGAGCTATCATTGCAAATACTTGTGGATCTAGATTCCACTCATGTGGATCCATGATGTTTCTGCTTAGGTCGTCTGCCAATGTGTTTTTCTTTCCTGGCAGGAATTGTGCTTGTAATTGAACTTGGTAAGGCAGTGCTGTGTTCCACAAGGTCATTGCTTGCCTGCATAGAGGGTAGGAATGTGTGCCCCCTTGCTTGTTTATGTACCACATTACTGTGGTATTGTCCATCTTTATTATTAGTTGTCCTGGGTGTAAGAGGCCCTTGAAAGCTGTTAGGGCATTCTGTACTACTGGCATTTCTTTTTGATTGATATGCAGATGCCTTTGATCTGTAGTCCATTTGCCCTGAATGCACTGTCCTGCCATGTGTGCTCCCCAGGCATAGTCCAATGTATCTGTTGTCATAGTTTACCTGGCTGTGGGTAAGGTGAAAGGCTGACCCTTGTTGAGGTGACATGCCTGTGCCCACCACTGACACTCCTGTTGAAGGCAGGGAATGAGTGGTATCATTGTTTCCAAGCTGTGGCTGTGCTGAGTCCATACGCTTTTCAGGTACCATTGTAATTTCCTCATATGAAGTTTTGCAAATGGTACTAGTAGTATGCAAGATGCCATGAATCCCAAGGCCTGCAGAATTTTTCTTGCAGGGAGTTGGGTCTTTGTTGCCATTATTTTGAAATATTGAGTCAGCTGTTGTTGCTTGTCTGGCGTGAGATAAGCCATCTGGGCCGTTGTATTCAAGCTGGCACCCAGGAATATTATGTTTTGTGAGGGCACTAGTTTTGATTTCTTTTCATTTACTGTGTACCCTAGGCAACTTAGAAGGTGTTTGACAAATGCCAGATGCTTTAAAAGAATGTTCTTGCTTTCTGCTTGAATAAGGCAGTCGTCCAGGTATGGGTATATTTGAATTCCTCTTTGTCTGCAGTATGCAATTACTGGTGCCAGGCATTTTGTGAAGACCTTGGGTGCAGTAGATAAGCCAAAGGGCAGTGCAGAGAATTGATAATGCGTTGAACCTGCAATGAAGCAGAGGTATCTTCTGCAATTTTGTCTGATAGGGACATGCAGGTATGCCTCCTTGAGGTCCAACGTTACTAGCCAAGCATTCTTGCCCAGCATGGGAAGAAGCTGCTGTAGTGTTAGCATCCTGAATTTTGGTACTTGCAGATAGGTGTTCAGAATTGAAAGATCCGGAATGGGTCTCCATGCTTTGTCTTTTCTTGGGACTAGAAAGAGTCTTGAGTAAAATCCTTGTCCTTGCTCCTGTGTAGGTACCTGTTGAATGGCTCTCATGTCCATGAGAGCTGTAATTTGATTTTGTGCCTCTGCCCATTGATTTGGTGGCAGGTTTGGCATTCCTTTTATCCTTGGCAAGGTATGAAAGTGGAATCTGTATCCCTGTGAGACAATGTTTAGGACCCATTTGTCTTTTGTGATGATGTGCCAGTTGTCTGCAAAAAATGCTAATTTTCCTCCCAAGGGAGCTACGAGGAGAGATTTGCTTGGTAGGTTGAGGATTGAGTCATTGTGTTTGTCTTCTGCTAGCTTGGGGCCTGGCCTTCTCCTCCTTTCTGGGTAGCAGTACCCCATTGGCGAGGTTTGTAAGGGCCTTGTGACTGACCTCTGCCCCTTGGGCGTCTGTATTTGCCCCTCTGTGATCTGTCACAAGCTGGAAAGGACCAGTTTTTTGTTGGCCAATTTCTGCTGAAATGAGGAGGTTGTACCTGTAAAAAAACCTTGACCGTCTACATAGACTTTGCCTTATCCTCCATTTTCTTTAAAACCTCTTCTGCTTTGACACCAACTAATACATCCTGCTGTAAAGGTGCATCCAATAATTTTGCTTTAACATGATCAGGTAGGGTTTGTTCTTTTAACCAAGCATGTCTTCGTATGACAGACCCAGTAACAGCTGCTCTACAGGAAGCTTCCAATGAATCAAATCCACATTGTAAAGTATGTTTGCCCACCTGTTCAGCTGCATGCAACAGATCCTGCATTTCCTTGAATTCAGACTGTTCAGTATGTGTGCTCATTTTTTGTTTTAACTGAGACATTAGGAATTGCTGATATTTCAGCATGTGAAACTGATAATTTAATGCTCTCATAGCCAGAGTTGCTGAGGTGTATATTTTCTTTCCCCTTCTATATAGGGCTCTGGAATCCCTTTCAGAGGGCACAGGATTTGTAGCCATAGAAGCTTTAGCCCCCTTGGGACCCTAGGAAATTGTTTATAGGTCAGCCACAGGGCTTTTATAAAGGAATTTGTGTGAATCGGGTACTCTCTAGTATCTGTCTGGTTTGGCTGGAGCAGGAGGTAGAGAGTCTGGATTAGAATAGACTCCAAGTAAACATCCACAATATCTAAAACTGGAGGGATAGCAAGTGGTCTGTGCTGGGGTAGTAAAAGGAAAGTACAGTTTTGTACCTACCATAAATGTAGATGTCCGATAGGCATGCATCTGCAGTCCTTACAAATGGGTTGTCCTGTCGTCAGGCAGCCCTTCGGTCGGCCGGATTCCAAAGTTTGGGTCTGGCCTCGGCTGGTGTCGCACTTCACCCAACGTCATAGCTGCAGTTCTTCGGGTATAAAGGCATCAGCAGACGCCATTTTCCTCAGTGTTTCTTGCCCCAGATGCCAGGTGCCCTCTAGGAAGGCTTAATTTGGATAAATGCAAATGGTTCCAAATAGTAGAGAGCAAACAAAAAATAAGCATGTATGTACATATATACAAACAAATACACCATAATAGATTCCCCCAGCTAGCTACAAGATGGGCAAATACCCTAGGAGTACCACAGAGGGGAAGGAGGGTGGGTAATCCTGACTGCAGATGCATGCCTATCGAACATCTACATTTATGGTAGGTACAAAACTGTACTATGTCCTTCAAGGATGCATCTGCAGTCCTTACAAATGGATAGAATATCATAGCCAAACTGGGGGAGGAGGAGAAAAAAGATTATGGTGTAGTTAAGATCCCTTGCAAAACAGCAGTGGCAAAACCTGCTCGGGATCTGGAGTATAAAGGTAAATTATAATGCTTGGCAAATGTATGCACGGAGCTCCAAATAGCAGCCTCTAAAATGTCTTTGGTAGCCACTCCTCGTAAAAAAGCTGTGGTAGTGGCTGTAGCCCTTGTAGAGTGAGGCCTGATGTTTTCTGGAGTTTTCTTCCCATGGTAGGAGTAACAGAATCTAATGCAATTTCCTATCCACTTAGAGATTGTCTGTTTTGAAATTGCTTTTCCTTCCATTCCTGTTGCATATGCTACCAGTAGCTGGTCAGTTTTCCTATTGCTCTTGGTCCTGTCCAGGTCGTAACGTAATTGTCTATGTACATCCAAGGTATGTAACAGTCTTTCTCCCCTGTTCTGTGGGTTGGGGAAGAATGTAGGTAAGGTGGATAGCTTGATTTAAAGATACCCTGGAGACCACCTTTGGCATAAAAGTAGGATTAGTTCTCATGGACACTCTATCTTGATGGAAGATCAGGAAGGGCTGTACTGCCATTAATGCCTGTAGCTCAGATACCCTTCTTGCTAAAGTGATTGCAAGCAGGAAAGCAGTTTTCCATGATAAGTACTGTAAATCTGCTGTAGCTGCTGGCTCGAAAGGAGGGAGTGTCAACTTTTCTAGCACAAAGTTCAAGTCCCATGCTGGCAATGGTGGCTTCCTAGGTGGTTTTACATTTTTAATTCCTCTCAGAAACTGCCTGAGCAGAGGGTGAGAGAAGACTGGAGGATCCAAGTTGTATTCTGCTGAAATAGCTGATGCATGAATCTTAATGGAAGAATAGGACAGGCCGTTGTGGAAGAGCTCTGCCAAGTATTCCAGGATGTTAGGTATGTTTGCAAGTGACACATTCTCTCCTTTTGCAGTACTCCAAATGAGATATCTTTTCCATTTTGCTGAATAATTTTTTCTTGTTGAGGTTCTGCGAGCCTCCAAGAGAATGTCCTTAACCCTTTGAGATAAATCCCGGTCATTTGACCTTAGGCAATGTTCCAGGCAGCCAGCTGCAGTGTTTTCAGGTTTGGATGCAGGGTTTTGAAGTTGTTCTGTGTTAACAGCAAGGGAACCAGGGGCAGAGGCCATATTTGTTCCAGAGACATGCTCCTCAGTAATGGGTACCAATGTTGCCTTGGCCAGTCTGGAGCTATCAGGATGATCCTTGGACGGTCTTCTTTGATCTTCAATAGCACCTTGTGCATCAAAGGAAGAGGTGGGAATGCATATGCTGTCAGGTTTTTCCAACTGAAAGATAGGGAGTCCACTTTCCAAGCAAGTGGGTGGTACGTCCTTGTGCAGAATTTTTTCAGTTGGTGATTGTGTGGGGATGCAAATAAGTCTATTTCTGGTAGTCCCCATTTCCCTGTAATGGTTTTGAAGATGTCCGGATGCAGCATCCATTCGTGGGCATCCGTGGTAGTTCTGCTTAGGATGTCTGCTAGAGTATTTTCTTTTCCTGGCACAAAAATTGCTTGTAGCTGAATGTTGAAGCTCAGTGCCACATTCCAGAGGTCCATTGCCATCCGGCATAGGGGGTATGAATGTGTGCCTCCTTGTTTGTTGATGTACGACATAACTGTGGTGTTGTCCGTCCTTATCAGCAGTTGACCCTGTCAAAGAAATGGTCGGAATGCCTGAATTGCCAGTTTTACTGCCAGCATTTCCTTTTGATTTATGTGTAGGTGCAGCTGGTCTTGAGTCCATAAGCCTTGTATGCACTTGTCCAGCATGTGTGCCCCCCAATCGAGGTCTGAGGCATCTGTTGTGATGGTCTGGCTTGGTTGAGTGCTGTGGAAGGGTAGTCACCTTGTTTGATTGACAGGCCTGAGCCCACCATTGGAATTCTTGCTTCAGGCATGGGATTATTGGAATTTGGGTTTCTAGGCTGTGCTTGTGCTGAGACCATAAATTCCTTAGATACCACTGTAACTTTCTCATATGGAGTCTGGCATGTGGAATCAATATTATGCAGGATGCCATGTAACCGAGAGCTTGCAGGACTTTTCTTGCTGTTAGCTGGTTCTGCTTTGTTAATGCCATGAAGTAGAGAGGGAGTTGCTCCTGTTTTTCTACTGTCAGGAATGCCATTTGTTTTGATGTGTCCAGGTCTGCACCCAAGAAGGTTATCCTTTGGGATGGTATCAGCCTTGACTTTTTTATATTGACTGTGTATCCCAGGGCTTGCAGTAGATGAATGACCCTTTCCAAATCTTTTGTTAATTTGTTTTTGTTGTCCGCTTGTAACAGGCAGTCGTCCAGGTAAGGGTAAATTTGAATTCCCTGAAGCCTGCAATGAGCAATTACTGATGCCAGGCATTTCGTGAATACTCTGGGCGCAGTAGATAAGCCAAAGGGCAATGCTGAGAATTGATAATGCTCTGATCCTGCAAGAAATCTGAGGTATCTTCTGCAATTTGGTCGTATGGGGACGTGCAGGTATGCCTCCTTGAGATCTAGAGTTACCAGCCAAGACTCCTTGCCCAGCATGGGAAGAAGCTGCTGTAGGGTCAGCATTTTGAATTTCGGAACAATGAGGTATGTGTTTAAAGCGGACAGGTCAAGAATAGGTCTCCATTGGTTTTCTTTTCTTGGTACCAGGAAGAGTCTGGAGTAAAATCCTTGTCCTTGTTCCATAGTTGGTACCCTTTCTACAGCTCTCATCCTTAGTAAGTGAGTTATTTGTTGTAGAGCTTCTGTCTTCTGATTTGGAGGTAGGTTTGGCATTCCTGTCTTCCTTGGCAGAGTATGGAAGTGAAACCTGTAACCTTGGTCTATTGTCTGTAAAATCCATTTGTCTCCTGTGATGTAATACCAGTTTACTGAAAATAAGGCTAGCTTCCCGCCTAAGGGTGCCTCTAGTTGTTCCCTGGTAGGCGGTGCCAGAGCCAAGTCACTGTGATTGTCCTGTGGAAGTGGTGGTGGCTGGATCTGTGGCTGTACCTCGCTGGTTGTTAGCCTGCCACTGACGACCCCTGTAGGCACCTCTGGATTGACCCCTGCCTCTTGAGCCTATTCCTGCCTCTCGGAGCTCTGGAGGTGTCTGGAAAGGACCAATTCTTGGAAGGCCAGTTCCTGCTAAACCTTGGAGGCTGGACCTGCAAGAAATCCTTGACTGTCTGGACAGATTTTGCTTTCTCTTCCAACTTCTTCAGCACCTGCTGTGCAGGGGAGCCAAACAAATTGAGCTTATCCATGGGAGCATCTAGGAGCTTTGATTTTACATGGTCTGGTAAGGACTGTTCTTTTAACCATGCATGTCTTCTGATCACTGTGCCAGTCATGGCTGATCTAAAGGAGGCCTCCAGTGCATCATAGCCGCATTTTAAGGAATGATTACTGACCTGCTGAATGTTATGGACCATTTCCTGTACAGATTTTTTGTCTAATGGTTCATCCGAGGACAGTTTTTTAGTTAACTGGTCTAACATAAATTCCTGATACTGAATCATGTGGAATTGACAGTTCAAGGCCCTAGCTGAAAGAGTAGCAGAAGTGTAAACTTTTTTACCCCATCTCTCTAAGGACCTAGATTCCCTTTCAGAGGGGAGGGTTTTTTTGGTAGAGGTAGCTGCTACAGCCTTGGGTCCCTGGGAGATAGTTTCGGGATCTGCAAAAGGGGCCTTATACAAATGGTAATGTGTGTCCTGAACCCTGTAGTACCTATCGGGCTTAGCAGGGGCCGGAGGAAGAGAATCAGGAGCAGTACAAGCATCATTAAAAGCATCATCCACAACAGTAAGTACTGGAGGAATGGCTAAAGGCCTATGCTGTGGCAAATGCAAAAGGTTCTAAGCCTTTTCTAGAGTCTGAAAAATCCTGGCCCTGCCATTGAAATTGTTCCCTCATAGCATGCAAGGTTTCCCCAAAAGAAAATTCCTCAGGCGGAGAGGCAGAAGGGATGGACTCTTCTGCATCAGAGTCCTCATAAGGAGAAAAGGGGGCCTCTGGAGGGTTTGAATTATCTGATTCATCAGAGGAGCCATCTGAAGAAACTGGCTCAGGGGGCTCTACTCTAGTCCTCTTCTCTGGAGGGGGGTGAGAGGCCCTGTCTGGATGTGGTTGGGATCCCCGGATCAAAGAAATGAGATCCTCTGCTAGACTAAGCATTTGTGAACTAGAACTAGGCTTGTGAGAAGGGGTCTTAGCAGGCACAGTTTTGGTAGTTTTTGCTGCTTTAGCCCTGGCAAAGGCCTTAATCGACATGGATGCAGGAGGCCTAGCAGCTCCACGTGCAGGGGTAGAAATATCCAAAGGGATAGTATCAGATAAATCCTGTGAACCTGTAAGAGCAGGTGGGATTTCAGTAGCAGTTTCAGCCAAGCTGGAAGAGGCCTCGGTAAGTGGCAAGCTTTCGGCCGAAGGAAGAACCGTGGACTCGGTTTCAGCCGAAACCGAGACACTCGCTTTCAGCCGAAACAGAGACACTCGCGGTAGACTTAACCGCGGTTTCGGCCGAAACTGCGGACCGCGAGTGTTGGTCCTTTTCCTTGCGTTTTTTAGAAATTTGCGCAGTCGGAGCATTCGACGGCATAATGTAAGCAAAAGCGGAGCCGAAAAACTCTTCAGCAAATTCCGACCGACGTCTAAGCGTCTGTCGGTTGAAAGAAGCACAGGCTAGACAAGCTGCTACGTCGTGGTCTGGGCCTAAGCAAGGTAAGCAGTAAGAGTGGAAATCTTTATGAGGTATTTGTTTCCCACAAGTTAAACAGTTATTCACTTTTTCTGACATCGGCTGAGGCAAGAAAGAGTCCCCAACGGGGTACTTAGCTTTTCAGAAGTCTTCGGTACTTGTAGTAGTAATCTCTGGTTCTGACCGACCGGCACTTGCGAACAGCTTCTGCTTCGGGCGCCACGCGGCAAGAAAGACTGAAGAAAATGGCGTCGGCTGATGCCTTTATACCCGAAGAACTGCAGCTATGACGTCGGGTGAAGTGCGACACCAGCCGAGGCCAGACCCAGACTTTGGAATCCGGCCGACCGAAGGGCTGCCTGACGATAGGACAACCCATTTGTAAGGACTGCAGATGCATCCTTGAAGGACATCTCTCGGAGTCTTTTCTTAGAATCAGAGTAGTCCTGGCCTTCCCAGTGGAAATGTTCCCTCATGGTATGCAAAGTTTCCCCAAAGGATTAGCCTTCAGGGGGAGATGCTGAGGGAATAGAGTCTTCAGCATCAGAGTCTTCATAAGGGGGAATAGTGTAATCCTGTTCTTCCGAAGAATCTGAGGAAACTGAAACCTGGTCAGAGGAAGCATAATCCTCCTCTTGTCTTGGTCTTTTATCAGGAGGGGGATGGGAACCCCTGATTAGGGTAATCAAATCTTCAGCCATCGTAAGCATCTGTTTCTTAGGCATGGGGCCTTACTGCTGACTGATGCACAGTCTTTTTTGGTTTTAAAGGAGTTTTAAGCTTAGCATAAGATTTAATGGTGAGTGTAGTCGGTCTGAAGACACCTTCTGTAACCAAAGGTGTTTCCACTGCACCGGGGTCTCCTTCTGCTCCGGTGTCAGAAGGGCCTAATAAGGATGGCTGCATCGGCCTAGTACACTCCGCTTGAGAATCCGCAGCTGTCTGGGGTTCCAATTCTGCTGTCATCAGGGGCTGCGTAGGCACCTCACTGAAAACCGGAGAACCGGCGACAGGCCCAGCAGAGGCCTTGGAGTCTGGCTTGTTCCTAGGCTGCCTGTCCTTATCCTTGAGGTTTTTATGCATGCCGGTCGTCAGCTGCTCCGATGGCATGATATAATTAAATTTCCTACCAAAGTAATGTCGAGTAAAGTCAAAATGGCGTTTGATAGTTCGTTTATTAAACCTAGCACAAAACCGACAACCTGTGACGTCGTGGTCTGGGCCTAGGCAAGGAATACAATAAGAATGGAAGTCCTTATGAGGTATTTGCTTCCCACAAGAAATGCAATTGTTAACTTTTTCTGACATCGGACTGAGGCAAGAAAAGGTTCCCCAACGGGGTACTTCGCTTTATTGAAGACTTTGGACTGAAATTCGAATCGAAAATCTCAGGTGTCGGCCGACCGGCACTTGCGAACTGCTTCTGGCACCGTGCGGCAAGAAAGACTGAAGAAATCGGCTTCGGATGCCTCTTATATACCCCTGGTGCACTGAAATCAGGGAAGAAGCGACAGCAACCGACACCGGACCAAGACTTTGGAACTCAGGCCGACTGCGGGACCACCTGACGGCAGGATAACCCAAGTGTGATGACTGCAGCAGGGTAACACGATGAACATCAGCAGCCCTGCAAGAGGCCTCTAATGAATCAAATCCACATTGCAAAGTATGTTTTCCAACCTGTTCAACAGAATGCATTAAATCCTGTAATTCTTTATTTTCAGCGCAGACAGGAATTAACATAATTTTCTGTTTAAGCCATCCAATAACATGTTGTTGATACTTTAACATATGAAACTGGCAGTTTAAAGCCCTAATGGCCAAGGTTGCAAAATTGTAAATTTTCTTACCCATCTATCCAGCGCCCTGGAGTCTCTTACAGAGGGGGTTAGGATTTTTAGCAGTAGAAGCCTTAATGCCTTTGGGTCCTTGTGAAATAGTCTCTGGATCCGCAATAGGATTTTTAAAAAGGAACTTGTGAGAATCAGGAACCCTGTAACATGTCAGGTTTTCTGGGAGCAGGAGGCAAAGAATCAGGGGCCACACTAGATTCTGAAAAGGCATCATCAACAATGTCTAGTGCAGGAGAGGTAATAGCTAAAGGCCTATGCTGAGGCTGGAGTAAGAAATCTCGAAGCCTCTTTTTTGAATCAGAAAACTCCTGGCTTTCCCAGTGGAAATGCTCCCTTAGAGTATGTAAGGTTTCACCAAAGGAAAAATCCTCTGGAGGGGAAGCAGACGGAATAGAGTCCTCTGCATCAGAATCCTCATAAGTAGATAAGGGCAAATCCAGATCATCAGAAGAATCAGAAAAATCAGAATCCTGTTCAGAAGATTCATAAACAACGTCAGTCCTAGGTCTCTTAGAAGAGGGAGGTTGGCTTCCTATAAGATCTTCAGCCATTCTTACCATTTGGTTTTTAGGCATAGAGGCCTAAGCATGCGGCCTGGGCGTTGGTTTCTTAGGCATGGTTTGTGACTTTGGCCTAAATGAAGGAGGAGGCGTCGGTTTAATATGCAAGTCCGTAGGCCTGAATATACCCTCAGAAGACGGTGCCTGCACAGCAGCTCCGGACCCATCCAAGGTAGAGACATCCGCAGGCTCCAGAGCTGAAGCATCTCGCGGCATACTGGACTCAGAATAGGTCTCAGTAGAGGCCTGCGAGTCAGAAGTAGCAGGTATCAGGGGCTGCAAAAGCACCTCACTGAGTACCAGCGAACTGGCGACTGGCTTAGGAGAAGCGTCGTCGGCAGCTTTGGACCTCGGTGGCCTGTCTCTGTCTTCATCTTTGTATTTTTTCGGAATCCCAGTAGTCGGATAGCTAACCGACAACATTTCTGAATAATTAAACCGAGAACCAAAATATTTAAAAGCGAAAATATACAGACGATGGATAGTGCGCTGTTTAAATAAATCACAAAACCGACAGCAAGGTACATCATGGTCAGGGCTTAGGCAAGGAATACAGTACGAATGAAAATCTTTGTGAGGTATTTGCTTTCCACAAGTAATGCAATTATTAACTTTTACTGACATTGGTAAGGAGAAAGAAAGAGTTTCCCCAATGGGGTACTTGGCTTTAGTTGAAGACTTCGGCTCTGAAACTCGAAAAAGAAAATTTCAGGAGTCGGCCGATCAGCACGTGCGAACTGCTTCTGCTTCGGGCACCGCACGGCAAGAAAGACTGATGTAATGGCATCGGCTGCATGTTTTATACCCCTGATGACCTGATGTCCTGGAAGAAGGGACGACAACTGATGCAGTACCCAAGACTTTGTTAATCAGGCCAACTGAAGGATACTGCAAGCAGATAACCCAAATGTAATGACTGCAACAGTGAAACACGAAGAACATCTGGTTACGTCTCACCCTGGGTCAGCATATGATGGACGGCAGGTGGAAATACAGGAGTCTGGACTGCAGGATGGGGAATTTCTCCTCATGGAAAGGAGGAATTTCCTACCATTGCTACCTGTAACCTTGACGAATGATCTTAGAACACAGTTGTCTGAAATTATCTGTTGCCTAAGAGAAAAGTGGAGATTCAGACTTTCTGGAAGACTAAAGGGGAGGTCCAGGGTGGGAAGGGGCAATAAAGTCACTTAGTCATTCTGACTTATTGGACCATCCTCGGTTTTGGGAGTTTCCAGAATTCTTCTTGGAACCCACTTTGCTCTTTCTTCTTAAACATCTGTTTACTTTCTTTTTGTTGAGACTGTTTATTTGGCTTCTTACCAAAACTGGATGAGGCGTTACAGTATCTCTCGGAAGAAATTGCAGACAAAACACTCCTCATACTTTCACAATTAGTCAGAATAAACCTTAATATAATTATTTATTTACATTTGTTAACTGGGTAGTGTCTGAATGGGTCAGAAGCCCATTTTCAGCAGAGACCTGGGGAGAAAAGCCCCAGAACAGTACAAAAATTAGTTGAAGTATAGGTTAGCAGTTACACCAAATATCAAAAAGTATGTTTGAAAAATATGTTTCATGATCAAAGAAATATTAGAAGGAATAGGTAGCTATGCATAGTAAGTAAAAATTAAATTAACAAAAATAAAAAATAAAAACTAGGTAGTTAACATGTACATTATCCAAAAGAGCAAATATGCAAGTAATGCAAGAAATGGGCAGAAAAAAGGAAAATCTGATGCACTACAACAGAAGTAAAATAGAATGAAGAAAACTAGCCAGGAGGACAATATATGAGCCTGACAATTTAAAATTCTGAAAATCAAAATTGCAGAAGCATATACTTTTTCCACGCACTTATCGATAATCTTCCCATCTTCATCAGGAAGATTAGTTTGCTGGGTCAGGTTTGGGAAGTGTGTACTGAAACTTAAAAGACTGAGGAACCTTATGTATCCTATATGCCTTTTTAGGAGCAGTTGGCCCGACTGCCAAGAAAACTGCAGGCAATAATACACAGATCGTCCAAGGCAGACACAACTGGAGGAACGGGGGGGCAGGGTCTGGAACTTCCTTTTATAACAGCTCACAGTGGTTTTCTCAGGTACTGAGAAAATGCAGTGTTCTTAAGCTAAAATCTTTAGGGCTTATGTGAGGTTTTATTAGCTGTACCTTTATTTCAAGGCATGCAATATCAATGTAATGTTTTTATTCAAGTTTTTAACTATTTTTTCCCTTGATGTGTCATGTGATTAATGATGTCATGTATTTAAACATGAGTTTGTGTGTTGGTTTATTATTCTGAAGTTTCACACTTGAAAAGAAAGTGCTCAATTACAATTTTAATTTTGACTTGGCTGGCACTTTCCTTGGATTGTTGTACAGTGTCCCTCCCGGTTTGTTTTATTTGGTGGTGTGGTCTTTTGAATGATTGCCTGCACCCAGACATCTTTGGTGATGGAATTCCAGGCTTCTGGGTGCAAATATAAGTGGTCCCCGACTACCTTCAGAGTGCAGCAGTCAGGCAATCCTTCAGGAGGCACTGGTAAAGCTTCTTGGTGAAGGGACCTCTGCAGCACTTGTTCAGCAGGCCTCTTCTCATACGTGTGTGATATCTACCATTAGAGTTCCCCCCCTCTGCCCCAGGTGAGCTATCTCCAAAGGAGTCTTGGGAAAATCCCTAGGATTTTTGGAATTTCATCTTCCTACTCCCTTTCTGGTTCCTGGAGAAAATCCTCTGAGGGGCAAGAAAACTGTATCCCCATGTTTTCCCATCCTTTTCACTCTTGGAGTGTCTCTCTTTAATCTTGGGTCTAAAAAGGGTCAATCCAAAGGGAACATTGATGAAAGACATCTTACAGGGCTCTGTAAAATTGTATAAGAGCATCCAGACATGCCTCTGAACGCAAGTTGTGTACTTACCATAAATGTAGATGTTAGAGTGTATTCACTGTTGCAGTCATTACATTTGGGTAATCTGCTGGCAGGTTGCCCTCAGTCGGCCTGATTAACAAAGTCTTGGGTCCTGCGTCGGTTGCTGTCCCTTCTTCCATGACGTCAGGTCGTCAGGGGTATAAAACATGCAGCCGACACCATTACATCAGTTTTTCTTGCCCCAGATGTCAGGTGCCCCCCAAATGGAGAGCAAAATATATATATATATATATATATATATATATGAAATTAAAAAAAAAAAACACACACAAAAATATACCTTCAAACAAAAGCAAATACACCAAAAAGGCTTTTAAGCATAGTAAAAGAAAGCAGAGATATAGTAATAAAAAACAGGGGAGGGTAACCAGGACTGCAAGAGTGAATACACTCGAACATCTACATTTATGGTAAGTGTACACAACCGTACTATGTTCATTGTGTTTCACTGTTGCAGTCATTACATTTGGGTAGATTCCCAAAGCTATGGTTGGGAGGATGGATTTATACAGAATTAGGACCAGCTATAAGGCCCTGCAAAATAGCAGTGGCAAAGCCAGCTCTAGATTTAGAGAAAATAGGTAAGTGATAATGCTTAGTGAAAGTATGAACTGAACTCCAGGAAGCAGCTTCTAGAATATCCCTGGTAGAAACACCTCTGAGAAAGGCTGTTGGAAGTAGATGCAGCCCTGGTGGAATGAGATCTGATCCCTTGGGGGATAGGTTTTCCATGGTGCTTATAACAGAAATAAATACAATGGCTTATTCATTTAGAAATGGTTTGCTTTGAAATAGCCTTTCCTTCTGCCCCTGCAGCAAATGCTACCAGCAGTTTTTCAGATTTTCTTCGAGATTTAGTCCTGTCCAAGTAGAATCTAAGTTGTCTGTGTACATCCAATGAATGCAGAATCCACTCCCCTTTGTTCTGTGGATCGGGAAAGAAAGTTGACAAATGAATGGACTGATTAAGAGCCACACTGGATACCACCTTGGGCATAAATGATGGAGTGGTCTTGAGTGGCAGCCTGTCCGCATGAAAGATGATGAAAGGCTCCACTGCCACAAGGGCCTGTAGTTCAGATATCCTTCTAGCTGAAGTGTTTGCCAAAAGGAAGGCTGTTTTCCAGGAAAGAAATTTTAAGTCTGCAGTAGCAGCTGGCTCGAAAGGAGGTAGAGTGAGTTTCTCCAATACAAAGTTAAAGGTCCCAGGCAGGGGTTGGAGCTCTCCTGGGTGGTCTCAAGTTTTTGGCCCTCTGAGATACTGCTTCAGAAGAGGATGAGAGAAGAGGAGGGATTCTGTGTTGTAATGAGCTGATATGGCTGAGGCATGGATTTTTATGGAAGAAACAGACAGGCCCTTGTGAAGCATCTCAGTTACGTATTGCAAAATCTGAGGCAAATTGGGCACTGCTGTGGTCATCCCTTGAGATTGATTCCAGGCACAGAATCTTTTCCATTTGTCAGCATAAGATTTTCTTGTACTAGGTCTTCTCGCCTCCAAAATGACATCCATCACAGATTTGCTGAGGGATGCTAAGGGGGAATTTAAGTGATTAGCCAAGCTGCAAGATTCAATGTTTGGAGCTGAGGGTGCAGAATTTGGTTCTCCTGCTCAGACAGTAAGCAAGGTGTCTGAGGCAGGTGCCACGGTGAAATGTGTGACATGCTGTGCAGGAGTGGGTACTAGTGTTGGCGAGGCCAGTCTGGAGCAATCAAAATCATTTTTGGTTTGTCCTGTTTAACTTTACTTTGGAGGGCAGAGGGGGAAAGGCATAGACTGATAGGTTTTTCCAGCTGAAGGACACAGAATCCACTTTCCAGGCTTTTTTGTGATGAGCTCTTGTGCAAAATTTGTCCAACTGGTAGTTATGGGGTGAGGCAAAAAGATCCATGTCTGGGCTCCCCCATTTGCGTGTCAACATGTTGAAAATCCGTGGTTCCAGTTTCCATTCGTATGGGTCCATGAGATTTCTGCTTAGTTCATCTGCCAGAACATTTAGCTTTCTTGGCAGGAATTGAGCTTGTAGTTGTACTTGGTAGCTCAAGGCTGTGTTCCACAATGCCATGGTTAGTCTGCAGAGGGGGTAGGAATGTGTACCCCCCTGCTTGTTTATGTACCACATAACCGTGGTATTGTCAGTCTTTATCAAGTAGTCCTTGAAGGCTGTTAGTGCATTCTGTACAGCTAGCATTTCTTTTTGATTGATATGAAGGTGCATTTGATTTGGGCTCCATTTGCCCTGAATGCACTTCCCTGCCAGATGAGCCCCCCATGCATAGTCTGATGCATCTGTAGTTATGGTTTGTGCGGCAGGGGGTGGTGTGAATGGCAGTCCCTTGTTTTGGTGGCAGGCCTCTGCCCACCACAGGAACTCTAGGCGCAGGCATGGTATGATAGGAATCATTGTTTCCAGGCTGTGACAATGTTGACTCCATAAACTTTTTAAGTACCACTGAAGTTTCCTCATATCTAGTCTTGCATATGGAATTAGAAGAATGCAGGAGGCCATAAACCCCAAGGCTTGCAGTATTTGTCTTGCAGATAACAGGGTTTTTGTGGCCACCTGTTTGAAGTTGGTCACCAAATGAATTTGCTTTTCTGGAGTAAGGAAAGCCATCTGGGCAGTTGTATTCAAGCTTGCACCCATGAATGTAATTTTTTTGATGGTGTACCCTAGACAGGTTAAAACTCTTTTTTTTTTTTTACAAATGCCAGTTGTTTTTGAAGAATGGCCTGGTTTTCTGCCTGAATTAGACAATCGTCCAGGTATGGATATATTTGAATATTTTTTTGCCTGCAAAATGCAATTACTGGAGCCAGGCACTTTGTGAATACCCTGGGCACAGTAGACAAGCCAAATGGCAGTGCAGAGAACTGATAATGCATGCAGCCTGCTTTGAAGCATAGGTATCGTCTGCAAGATTCCCTGACTGGGATATGCAGGTAAGCTTCTTTTAAATCTAGAGTTGCCAACCAGGCATCCTTGCCTAGCATAGGAAGTAACTGGTGAAGAGTCAGCATCTTGAATTTTGGAATGTCCAGAAAGGTGTTTAGAGTAGACAGGTCCAGAATTGGACGCCATCATTTGTCTTTTCTGGGTACCAGGAAAAGTCTGGAGTAGAAACCTTTTCCCTTTTCCTCTTCTGGTACTAGTTGAATAGCCTCCAAATTTAGGTGGGAAAGTATTTGTTTCTGAGCCTCTGCCCACTGATTTGGGGGCATGTCTGGCCACCTGTTTGGTGTTGGCAGCATGTGGAAATGAAATCTGTATCCCTGGGACACTATTTAAAACCCATTTGTCCTGGGTTATAAGTTGCCAGTTTCTTGAAGAGCCAATTTTCCCCCCAAAGGGGCGGCTAAGAGGTAAGTGCTTGGTAATTTTAAAGAAAAGTCAATGAGACTGTTTACCATAGGGTGGTGCCTTGTTTCCAGATTTGGAAGTCGAAGCACCCCATTGCTTAGTTCTGAAAGTCCCTTGGGACTGAAACCTGATGCTTTTGGAATGTCTGGGTTTGGCTGTAGTGGCTCTGGATGGAGCTGGAAAGGACCAGTTCTTAGTAGGCCAATGCCTACTAAATCTAAAAGGTTGTACCTGTAAAAAATCATTCACAGTTTGCATAGATTTAGCTTTAATCTTCCATCTTTTTTAGAACTTCTTCAGCCTTATTGCCAAACAGGCGGTCCTGTCGCAAAGGAGCATCTAAAAGTTTTGCTTTAACATGATCAAGCAGAGATTGCTCCTTAAGCCAAGCAACCCTTCTAAGCAAAGACCCAGTAACAGCAGCCCTGCAATAGACCTCTAAAGAATCAAAACCACATTGCAAAGTATGTTTGCCAACTTGTTCAGCTGAATACAATAAATCCTGCAATTCTTTATTCTCTGCACAGTCATAAATCAACATCATTTTCTGTTTAAGCAGTCCCATGGCATGCTGTTGATATTTTAGCATATGGAATTGACAGTTTAAAGCCCCGATTGCTAAGGTTGCAGAAGTATAAACCTTTTTACCCCATCTATCCAGCGCCCTGGAGTCTCTATCAGAAGGGGCAGGATTTTTAGTAGAAGCCTTAATGCCTTTGGGCCCCTGACAAATGGTTTCAGGATGCGCAACAGGATTTTTGAAAAGGAATTTGTGAGACTCAGGAACCCTGTAGTACCGGTCTGGTTTGCTAGGAGCTGGATGCAGGGAATCAGGGGCCATACTGGATTCCGAAAACACATCATCAACAATGTCTAATAAAGGAGGTATAGCCAAAGGCCTATGCTGAGGAAGAAGGAAATCCTTAAGCCTCTTTCTGGATTCAGAGAAATTCTGACTTTCCCAGTGGAAATGCTCCCTTAAGGTATGTAAAGTTTCCCCAAAAGAGAAATCCTCAGGTGAAGAATGGGTGAAGAATGAATCCTATGTATCATAGTGCTCATAAGTAGGAATGGACAAATCTACATCATTAGAGGAGTCAGAAGAAACTGTGTCCTGTTCAGAAGATTCATAGTCAAGTTCAGTCCTAGGCCTCTGGGGGGGGGGGGGGGGTGACTACCCCTGATTAGAGTAACTAAATCTTCAGCCATTTTGATCATTTGTTTTTTAGGCATAGGGGCCTGAACATGTGGTCTGGGTGTCGGTTTTTTAGACATAGAACGAGATTTAGGCCTTAGCACTGAAACTGGAGATGGTTTAATATGCAAATCTGTAGGCCTGAATACACCCTCAGAAGCCAGAGCTTGCTCAGCGGCTCCGGACCCATCCAAGGTACAGACATCCGCAGGTTCCATATGTGAAGCATCTCGAGGCATACTGGACTCCGAATGGGTCTCAGTAGAGGCCTGCAAATCAGAAGTAGCAGGTATCAGGGGTTGCAAAAGCACCTCACTGAGTACCGGCAAACTGGCGACTGGCTTAGGACAAGCGTCATCAGCAGTTTTGGACCTCAACAGCCTGTCTGTCTTTTTCTTTGCATTTTTTTCGGTATTCTGGTAGTCAGATGGCTAACAGACGTAATTTTTGGATAATTAAACTGAGAACCGAAATATCTAGAAGGTGAAATGTACCAATGAAGTTTGTGCTGTTAGTGACTCTTGTGGGGAAGTCAATGTGCCTCATCTTGTACTTGTTCTTCTGAGGAACTTCCACAGGGAGAAGATCCAGGGAAGACTCGGAAGTCTGATGGGAATCTTGGATAGCAGCTGATTCAAGGTTAGTACAGACTAGCTGTCCTGATGGAACAGAATGAGTAGGATCACAACCCAGGACAGGCAGCTGTGGAAAAGAGGACCTGAGGGGAAGAGGATGCCCAATCTCCCCACATGGAGAAAGCTCTCTCCATTGCCTCAAAGGCACAGGCCAAAGATCATCCCAAAAACCACTCCAGAAGAAGATGAAACCACCTGACTAGGGCAGCGAAGGGAATCCCTCAACACTGACTCGAAGCAGAAGTTGGGGCCAAGCTGTTTAATACCAAAGATCCCAGGGAAAAAGACGGCTCCGAGAGTCTCAGAGTCAACCCCCTACATCCAGATCTGGTGCCATAGCTACGGCTCCGAGATCCCTCTAGCTCCAACAGCATTCTGCACTGACTGGATCAGAGAAGATGATAGAGACGACGAAGACCACAACCCAGGATCCAACATGGATGACTCCAGAATTCTCAGATCTGGCACCTCTGAAACTGGGGGATGGACTGGAGTAAAAGCAATAATGGGAATCTGGAAAGGTCCAAAGCTCATGGGTCTGATGGGAGACAATCCAACTGAATTTGGGTCCTGAGAAATTTCATCATTCTGTCCACATCCTCTTCCAATAGACTTTTGGCAGAACTGAAGAATATGAAGGAGGTCTGGAAGCCTTATGGGGCATCATTTGCAGGAAAGGCAATGTAACCTGGAAACTATAGTCACTGGTGAGAACCTGGTTTCACTTCAAGGAGGAGTTCTACAGGAGCAGTGCGTCACAGAGCCAATGAGGTAGCTGGATCCAAAGCCCTTGGAATTTTAGGAGGCGGAGCCGATGGAGAGCAGTCAGGGGAATGCTTCCATGGCTCCTTAGTTTTCTCTTTCACCTTTTCACCTTTGCCCCCTTTTGATTTGTCTGCACGCTTCTTAGAGGACAGAGACACTCCAGAAACAGAAATTGAAGAGGAAGGAAGAAGACCTTTCAGCACAAGCTTGAAGGATGAAAGGGATGGCAAGAGGTCCAAATACATCCAAAGCCAACTAAAACTTTTTTTTTTTTTTTTTTTTTTTTTTAACAGCACTTTAGGGGAGGAAAAACTAGAGAGAGTCAAAACGACTCCAATGATAATAGGAAAGCAGGAAAATGAAGAATAAATTAACTAGAAAAAGTCTGGCTTACCTTGAATGACATTATCTACAACAACCATGTCTGAACGTTGTGAGCAGCAAATGAGATCTGAGGTAATGTGGGTTTGGAGGGGATTATGGATCAGGGGAGGTACCTGACCTACTGATCCTAAGTCTAAAAAAAGCATCCAAAGTAGGATCCAAGGTCAGATATAAAACCCATTAGTTGAGAAACAGATGGAAAAGACAATAACAGATCAAAGGCTATAGTTAACTATGTACCCGCACATGAACTGGTTCAGCAATACCCATATCTATGGAGGCACAATGAAATGAAGTATCTAGGAGTATGGGCTAAAAAGGATTCTGTTATGGCAGCTAAGGATGTGCGTGAAGAGGCTACACAAAAGAGAATACAAAAACTAAGAAACTGGAAGCTCTTGTTTATGGATATGGATAGTGAGATACAAGCAATGAAAATGTTTTTAATCCCTTTAATTTTATGTACAGGTCAGGCAAAATTTTATCAACCAGAGGAGGAGAAGTGGACAGTAATAAAAGAGATGAAGGATTTTATCCGGGACAGGGAGAGAGCAAGAGTCAAGTGGTATAAGTTGATCCTAACAAGGTGGTTTAAGATGATCTGATTAGAAGGGATATGTTAGAGCTACACAGTTAAGGTTCATATATATAACACAAGCATAAGGCTATAATTTAAAGTAGAAAGGGACAATGATGAAGCAGCGGATCAAGAAATAAAAAAATAAATAGAGAATGGGATTTTGGATGCAGATCCTTAAGGATAACAACAACATCCATACAGTATATTATATTGATAAAGTAAAGTATTCTAAGAACTAAACCAATGTGAGAAGGGACAAAAGAGATTCTGTACAAGTATAGAGCTATTAGCCAAGAGGAGGATGGAATTTACTGGGAGAAAACTGGCAAATAAACCAAGGTATTGGGAGCAAATACCTAGAGAGAGAAAGGTAACAGAATAAGAAGAGGCTAAGAAGACATTTGGACTGCAAGCTAGAGACTGCCCTCCCTACTGGGGACCAACACTGAAGTATAGGTAAATAGAAAGCAATAGGGGAATTCTAAGGGAAAGACCTGCTCTGGTAGAGTTTTTAGTTGAATTTAGAACAGAAGCTGCTGCTAAAGGGATAGTTAGTAGGGCATATAACATATTGCATGATAACTATATGAATAAATCAGAGGAGGTTAGAAAAGAGAGAGAGAGGATAAGGAATTCACAAGGAAACAATGGGAGGACGTGCATTGCTCCTAGGCTTGCAAAAGTCTACAACATTTAGAATTTTTGCTTGCAAGTGTTTACATAGGTATTTTTATACCTTAAGCAGACTCCAAATAATTCTTCCAGTTGTAGATAGCAAATACTGGAGGGATGATGAGGAAGAAAGGTAACTGGGGGAGCATATGTTTTGGCAGTATAATGAACTGGCAGACTAAAAATTCCCTGGAGAGTACTCTGTCACTGGGTGAGCAAATGATTTTTTTAAGCTGAGATGCAGGATTTGAACTGTCTAGACATAGTAAGATCTTGTTAAGTTTAAATCTGGTGGTTGCCAAAAAAGCAATTCCTAGAAGATGGAAATCAAAGTTTAAACCAGCACTAGCTGAAGTAGTGAACACTAACAGAGACAAATAACTAAGTGGAATCTTTAGAAAAGGGTACTATTAATCTCCATCAAAGAAAATGGAAATTGTGGGAATAGTGTATGCAGAATAATGTTTTTGAGGAGAAGTGAAGTTTAAGGGAAGGCAGGGAATGCTCAACTTACATAATATTGGAGTGATGACAACTGTATAAAAGCATGTGTGTGATGTATAATGTTTGCAACTGAGCTTGATGACATGGTTTTCTTTTATATAAATGAATGTTTGCCTGTGTCTGAAGTGACAATACAGGTGTTAAAAAAAAACAGGGAAGCCTTTCTTGTTCACTCTCTCAGGGCCATTAAGAGTGGCTTTTCCTTGCCCAGTAAGGGGACCCCAACAGCCACAGAGGACATACATGGCTAACCACAGTCCTAGTGGCTGTAGCTGCTACTGCAGAAGAATTAGAAGTAAAAGATGAGTGGTCTGAGCTACAACAAATGGCCATAGCAGAGTCATCCATCTGCAGATGAGGCAAACTGCTAGCTAGCTGTGGTGGCAAAGGCTGTTTGTATAACTTTTTCTTTTTGAGGCTGGAAGAATGACAGACAGCTTGTTCCATGGTCAGGCCAAAAATGGTGCCTCTTCCCCAAGGACAAGCAGCAGCAAATGGCAGTAAAAATAAAAAGTCTTAAAAAAATCACTTTCCCCCCAAATACAGTAAAAAGTACTTTAAAACACAGTGCCAGCCCCCAAAAAGTAAAATAAAAATTTGTCCACAGGAAAAAAAATGTTTAGTTACTTTAAACTTCTTTTAAAATGGTAGGAAAAAGGAAACTTCAGTTTGAGTACAGTACAGTCTTGTGACAGTCTGCTAAAACACAAACTCCTAGCTGTTTCCAGACTGCCTGCCTTGGCTGGATTACTTTCAAATACTTAGTAATACTGTAGAATTATATATTTTCTATTATTACTTTTTGACTTGAGGAGTTTGCGTTCGCTACTTCTACTACTATTGTCTGATCTGATTAATATACAGTGATTAACTAGAAATATATGGACTGAAAATCTTCCACACAGAGAAGTTTCTTACACTGTTTTGTTTTTAGACCCACTACACTTTAGTGGGTTGTTTTGAGACTTCGGGGATACCATGGAGATTACTTGTTTTTTTAATGTTTCTTTCACTGATAAGAGGTGATTTCACAAGTATTCTTGTGCCTGGGAGACTTACTTCGCAAAGTTCACTTATTCAGAGGCTTGTTGTGCTATTGGGCATAGTTACAAGTACTGGCATAAATTTCTGCCATATGTACATGTGTGTGTTCATGCATACTTGCAAAACCCTTCACTGGTATAGGTTAATATAGCAGAGGCATTTTGCAGACCATTACCACTTGTATTTGATCAGAATATTGCAGAGAATTGGAGAATATTTGAGCAAGAGTACAATATTTTATACAAGCAGCTTATTCTGACAAACATGCATGCACCAGAGCATTCATTTGTTAAACCTAGCTGCGTCAGAGGCCATTGAAAGAGAGCATTCATTTGTGTATGCACCAGCAGTATATGAAGGAAAAGGGGAAAACCATCATATTGTTGTACAGGCTGAATCGAGGGAAGACCCCAAATGTTTGGGATGCAAATTCAGAGAAATGTGCAACCCCCAGACAAATGTTACATTAGAGAGGCATTTGTTTTACACAGATCAAAAGTAAGGACAAACTTTTGCAGCTTATATTACGGACTTGAGAAACAAAGCTCAAACGTGCAGGTTTGGTGACTTAAAAGATGAGTTAATAAAGGACAGGCTTGTGTGTGGTATTAATAGTGCTGCAGTGAGAAAGATTTTGCTTTGTGACATTGATTTAATGCTGAGCAAAACTATTGAGATTTGTCAAATCCATGAAGTTACATAAAGGCATACAAGTATTCTTGTAAGTGATAAGAGCATGGTTTCAGCAGGCTCCAGAGCAAATGTAGACAGCATGCAACATGTGGATAAGCAGGAGCAGGCCTAAACACATGGCTGCTGTAACCCCTCTGAGTTTGAAAGTTAAAACCTGTAGTCTTCCTGGAAGTTCTAAGTCTAGTTCAGTGAGAAGGACATGCTTAGAGCAGTACAAGGGTGAGTCAGCAAAACCCAAATCAACCTTTAATTGCTGCAATTGTGGTGCCAATCAAGAGTCTAAAAATTCGTTTGGTCAGCACTGCCACAAGTGCAAAAAATGGAACCATTTTCAAAAGTTTTGCAAATCAAGTAAACCTCACACAGTTAGCAAGATGGGTCAGTTAAAAAAGCAAACTGATCCTATAGAGAGCTCCAACCCTACTTTCTACGTAGATGGTGTATCAGTAATTGGTGAAAAGGTTGATGCAGTACACTTGCTGGCAAAGAACAAAGTGTTTTGTACTGTCCAGATCAATGGTAAAACCACCGAGCTCAAAGTAGACACTGGTTCAAAGTGTAATGTTATGTCAGCAGATGCATTTGCTAAGATGAGACCTGGTGAGCAACTTAATGTGGCCAGTTGTGTGAAACTTGTTGCTTACAGAGATGAAATTCAAACCGAAACCTCAGTAGTGCTTCCATGTTATTTGGCTAGGAACTCCTACAGATTATTATTATATGCAGTCCGAAGACCTGTGCAGTCATTATTGGGTATCAGAGACAGTTTGAGAATTAATCTTTCCTTTACCAAAGAAGTTCATCTTATAAGCACATGTCCCAGTTCAAATTTTACTGTAGCTATTTTCAGAGTATGCTGATGTTTTCGATAAGTTAGGCAAACATACAGTTGTGTATTCTATGAAGTTAGACCCAAACGTCAGTCCAGTGGTCAGACCGGTAAGAAAAGTTCCGATAGCTATGAAGGACAAAGTCAAAGCTCAGATGAATAAAATGGTGCAGCAAGATGTAATTTGCCAAGTTACAGAATCAACTGAATGGGTGTCGTCCATGGTAGCAGCCCACAAAAAAAGGCTCAGACAAAATCAGAATATGCACTGACCCAAGAGATTTGAACAAAGCATTAAAGAGATCACATCATCCTATGCATACAGTCGAGGAATTTGCAGTCCTAATACCAAATGCCACTTGTTTTTTTCTGTCATGGATGCAAAAAGTTCATTTTGGCAAGTGATGCTTGATGGCAAGTCTTCACTATTGATTACTTTTCAGTATCCCACTTGGAAGATGTAGATTCCTCAGGATGCCATTTAAAATAAATTCTGCAAGTACAGTCTTTCATAGGTAGGTACTAGGCTATCTGCCCGAAGGCATTTATAAGCCTAGCCAGAATGTGTTGGCTTTCGCCACCCCCTTAGATTAGTTCCCTGTGCCTCTTGTCCAGCAAAGCCATTGAAGTGATCCCTGGGGTAAACTTTGTTTCCCATCCACTCGTCAACGTTTCTCGAAGAGGGTTAGCGAGGAGCTCTGCCTAATGTAAACTGGAATCTTATTCTAGAGCATGGGAAGTCTCTGGGACAGGAATCTATCCCTCTAGCACGTGCTATTTATTGTTGTGGTAAGGTTTAGATCCCTGGAGCATGTGGCATGAGGGAATATAGTTTTCTTTAGGTGGAGCATGTCCATCAATTCTGGGTTGGACATGGCCTTGTATGTCAGGCAGAGATCCCCTCTGAGTAGGCGGTATGCAGCAGAGTACAGCTGGAGTTTCTTCAGTCGAGCTGCATAGGGCATCTACTTGAGGCCAGTGATCCTCTGGTGAGGTACTTCTGTGGTCTTTCCAGTTGTTGCAGGTGTCTTGTAAGGTACATCCCAAATGGGGCATTGTATTTCATGATGGGTCTGATGAGTGATGCATAGAGGGGCCCAATGACCTCTTTCGATCTGGATGCAAACCCTTTTGTGATTAGGTGGGCCACACAGAAGGATTTTCTAACCACTTTGGCAATGTGATTATCAAAGGAGGTTACTATCTACTTGGGACATGCAATCGAGCAATTTTTTTCAGGTTGTCCTTGTGCCATAACAGCAGATGATTTATTGGTTGGAGGCAATGGTGAAGCAGAGCATGACAGAAACCTTAAGAAAGTTCTAGACAGAGCATGTGACGTGAACTTGAAGCTCAATCCTCTAAAGTGCAAATTCCTTTTAGCAATCACTTCAGCAAGAAAAGGGTATCTGAATTACAGGCCCTCATGGCAGTGGAGCCTTTCATCATCTTTCATGCAGACAGGGTGTCCCTCAGGACCAATCTCTCCTTCATGCCAAGGTGGTATCCAGTGTGGCCCTTAATCAATCCAGGAATTTTAAGTCTGCAGTAGCAGCTGGCTCTAAAAGAGGCAGAGTGACTTTCTCCAATACAAAGTTAAGATCCCAGGCTGGAGTTGGAGCTCTCCTGGGTGGTCACATTTTTGGCCTCTCTGAGGAACTGCTTGAGCAGTGGAAGAGAGAAGAGGGGAGGTTCTGTGTTATGAGCTGAAACGGCTGAAGCGTGAATTTTGATGGAGGACAAAGACAGGCCCTTATGGAGCATTTTGTAAAATCTCAGGTAAATTGGGCACTGCTGTGCTCATCCCCTGAGATTGGTTCCAGGCACAGAATCTTTTCCATTTTTCAGCATAAGATTTTCTAGTACTAGGCCTCTACCTCTGAGATAATATCCATCACTGGTTTACTGAGAGATGGTAAAGGAGAGATTAGGTAATTTGTCAGGCTGCTAGGTTCAGTGCTTGAAGCTGAGGGTGCAGGATCTGGTCCTCCTGCTGAGACAACAGGGTATGAGTCTGAGGCAGGTGCCATGGGGCCAACACTAACACTGCGCAAGAGGGGGTACCAGTGTTGGCGTGGCCAGTCTGATGCAATCAAATATGTCCTTGACTTGTCTTGTTTGATCTTTAGTAGTACTTTGGAGAGCAGAGGCAGAGGTGGAAAGGCATAAAGTGATAGGTTTTTCCAGCTGAAGGACAGAGCATCCACTTTCCAAGCTTGTTTGTGGGGAGTCCTTGTGCAAGATTTGTCCAATTGATAGTTCTGGGGGGAGGCAAACAGGTCTATATCTGGGGTCTCCCATTTGCTTGTCAACATGTTGAAAATCCTTGATTTCAGTTTCCACTCGTGTGGGTCCATTAAGTTTCTGCTTAGTTCGTCTGCCAGTGTATTTAGTTTTCCTGGCAGGAACTGAGCTTGTAGTTGCACTTGGTAGCTCAGGGCTGTGTTCCACAATGTCATGGCTAGTCTGCAGAAGGGGTAAGAATGTGTACCCTCCTGCTTGTTTATGTATACACATAACAGTGGTGTTGCCCGTCTTTACCATTAACTGTCCTGGAAGAATGTGGCCCTTGAAGGCTGTCAGAGCATTCTGTATGGCTAACATTTCTTTTTGACTGATATGCAGGTGCATTTGACTTGGGTTCCATTTGCCCTGAATGCACTTCCCTGCCAGGTGAGCCCCCCCATGCATAGTCTGATGCGTTTGTTAGGGCTTGGGCGGCAAGGGGTAGTGTGAATGGCAGTCTCCTGTTTTGATGGCAGGCCTCTGCCCACCAAAGAAACTCTAAGCGTAGGCAAGGTATGATAGGAATCATTGCTTCGAGATCCTGAGAATGTTAACAGCATAGGCTTTTTAGATACCATTGTAGTTTCCTCAAATGCAGTCTTGCATATGGAATTAGAAGAATGCAGGAGGCCATGAACCCCAAGGCTTGTAGTATTTGCCTTGCAGACAGCAGGGTTTTTGTGGCCACTTGTTTGAAGTAGGTTGTCAAATTAATTTGTTTCTCTGGCATGAGGAAGGCTGTCTGGGAAGGTTTATTCAAGCTTGTTCCCAGGAATATAATTTGTAGACAGGGGACCAGGTGTGATTTCTTTTCATTTATTGTGTACCCCAGACAAGTTAGCACCCTTTGTACAAAAGCCAGATGATTCAAAGAATGTCCTGGCTTTCTGCCTGAATTAGACAATCATCCAGGTATGCATATATATGAATATTTCTTTGCCTGCAAAATGCAATGACTGGAGCTAGGCATTTTGTGAATACTCTGGGCACAGCAGATAAGCCAAAGCGCAGTGCAGAGAACTGATAGTGCGTGTAGCCTGCTTTGAAGCGTAGGTATCTTCGGCAAGATTACCTGATTGGGATGTGCAGGTATGCTTCCTTTAAATCTAGTGTTGCCAACCAGGCGTCTTTGCCTAGCATACGGAGCAACTGGTGAAGGGTCAACATCTTGAATTTTGGAATCACCAAAAAGGTATTTAGAGTAGACAGGTCCAGGATAGGACACCATGAACTGTCTTTTCTGGGTAACAGAAAAAATCTCAAGTAGAAACCTTGTCCCTTTTCCTCTTCTGGTACCAATTCAATAGCCCCCCCATGCTTAAGAGAGAAAGTACTTGATTTTGGGCCTCTGCCCACTGATTTGGGGGTAGATCTGGCCATCCGCTTGGTGTTGGTAACGTGTGGAAGTGAAATCTGTATCCCTGGGACACTATATTTAAAACCCATTTGTCCTGGGTAATGAGTTCCCAGTTCTTTGCATGAAGAGCAATCTTTCCCCCCAAAGGGGCAGTCAGTTGAGAAGTGCTTGGAAGTTTTAAAAATAAATCATTGAGACAATTTAACCACAGGGAGAAGCTTTATTACTCCCAGATTTGGAAGTGGAGGCCCCCCACTGCTGAGTCCTATGCGTTCCCTGGGACTGAAGCCTGGGAGCTCCGCTGGATCTGGATTTGGACTGAGAAGGTCTGGCGGAGGCAGGAAAGGACCAGTTCTTGGAAGGCCAATGCCTACTAAACCTTGGTGGTTGTACTTGTAAAAAATCTTTAACAGTTTGCATAGATTTAGCCTTTTCCTCCATCTTTTTAAGAACTTCTTCTGCCTTGTTGCCAAACAGGCGGTCCTGGTTTAAGGGAGCATCCAGTAATTTTGCTTTAACATGATCTGGCAAGGATTGCTCCTTGAGCCAAGCATGCCTTCTAAGTACAGACCCAGTTACAGCAGCCCTGCAAGATGCCTCTAGTGAATCAAAACCACATTGCAAAGTATGTTTTCCAACTTTTTCATCTGAATGCAGTAAATCCTTATTTTCAGCACAATCAGAAATCTACAGAATTTTCTGCTTAAGCAATCCAATACTATAACATATGAAACTGGAAGTTTGAGGCCCTAATGGCCAAAGTTGCAGAAGTATATACCTTCTTACCTCATCTATCCAGCGCCCTGAAGTCTCTATTAGAAGGGGTAGGATTTTTGGCAGTAGTAGCTTTAATGCCCTTGGGTCCCTGTGAAATGGTCTCTGGAGCAGCAGGATTTTTAAAAAAGAACTTGCGAGAGTTAGGGACCCTGTAATATCTATCAGGTTTTCTGGGAGCAGGAGGTAAAGGGTCAGGGGCCAAGCTAGATTCTGAAAAGGGATCATCAACAATGTCTAGTACAGGAGGTATGGTTAAAGGCCTGTGCTGGGGCAGTAGTAAGAAGTCCCTAAGCCTCTTTTTTGAATCAGAGCAATCCTGGCTTTCCCAGCGGAAATGCTCCCCAAGAGTAAGCAAGGTTTCACCAAAAGATAAATCCTCTAGAGGGGATGCAGAGGGAATAGAGTCCTTTGCATCAGAATCCTCATAAGCAGATGAGAGTAAATCCAGGTCATCAGAAGAAACAGAAATTTCAGAATCCTGGTCAGAAGATTCATAAGCAAATTCAGTCCTAGGTCTCTTAGAAGGGGATGGTTGGCTTCCCCTGATTAAAGTTATAAGGTCCTTCAGCCATTCTTATTTGTTTTTTCAGCATAGAGGCCTGAGCATGCGGCCTGGGCGTCGGTTTTCTAGGCAAGGTTCGAGCTTTAGGCCTTAAAGAAGGAGGTGGTGTCGGCTTAATACGTAAGTCAGTAGGCCTAAATACATCCTCAGAAGCCGGTGCCTGCACAGCGGCTCCGGACCCATCCAAGGTAGAGACATCCCCGCAGGTTCCACAGTTGAAGCATCTCGCGGCCTACCAGACTCCAGATGGGTCTCAGTAGAGGCCTGTGAATCAGAAGTAGCAGATATCAGGGACTCCTAAAGCACCTCACTGAGTACCGGCGAACTGGCATCTGGCTTAGGAGAAGTGTCGCTAGCAGCTTTGGACCTAGGCGGCCTGTCTCTGTCTTTATCTTTGCGTTTTTTTGGAATGCTGGTAGTCGGATGGCTTACTGACACATATCTGGATAATTGAACCGAGAACCAAAATATTTAGAAGCGTAAATATACCAACGACGGATAGTTCGTTGGTTAAATAAAGCACAAAACCGACAGTGAGGTACATCACGGTCAGGGTCTAGGCAAGGAATACAGTACGAATAAAAATCTTTGAGGTATTTGCTTTCCACAAGAAATGCAGTCAACTTTTACTGACATCGGTAAAGAACAAGAAAAAGTTTCCCCAATGGGGTACTTAGCTTTAGTTGAAGACTTCTGTTCTGAAACTCGAAAACAAAAATTTCAGGAGTCGGCCGACCGGCACTTGCGAACTACTTCTGCTTCAGGCACCGCACAACAAGAAAGACTGGGGTAATGGCATTGGCTGCATGTTTTATACCCCTGATGACTTGACATCACGGAAGAAGGGACAGCAACCGATGCAGGACCCAATACTTTGTTAATCAGGCCAACGGAGGGTTACTGCAAGCAGACAACCCCAAATGTGATGACTGCAACAGTGAAACACAAAGAACATTTGGCTTCCAAGAATCATCCCTTCTTGGGACCAGAAACATTCTCGAGTAAAAACCCTTGCACCTCTGATCCCAAGGAAGTGTCTGTATGGTGCCCTGAGACAGAAGTTGAGAAAGGAGTTCTGGAAAAAGTTGCATCTGACTGGAGGGGGGCTGATGAGTCCCCATGAAAGGAGGGAGATTCTTCCAAGTTATAAATCATCCCTTTTGGGTAATGGACAAAACCCAGGCATCCCAAAGGGATCCCTGTCCAGACTGGAAAGGAAAGAGAAAGACACAGTGAAACAAGAGTATGACTTGGAAGAAAACTTTGATAGTCACAGTGAACTTGGTCTGGGATGAAAGGGCTGCTGAGGAGGAGGAGCAGATGATGATTTTGACTGAGGGGGTCTTCTGGAAGATTGCTTACACACCTAGCAACAGCAGCAGAGGAAGCAGTGGAGGTATGTGCAGGTCTCCTAACAAAGGATGTCTTGCCAGGTAATTTATATGACATTAAGGGTCCGGAGAAACAAACAGGTGCTTAATATCCCGAAGTTCCTTCCTTTTCTCATGCAGAGCCATAAATAAATCTGCAGCAGCTGGACCAGAGACAGCAGCCTTATCCAGAGGGGCATCTAATAACTTGGCCTTAATATCGTCAGGTAAAGGTTTAAGTCTTAACCAGAAATGTCTTAAGCACAGAAGCAGAAGCTCTAGACGATGCCTCTACAGCATCACAGCTGCACTTAATAGAATGTCTGGCTACCTAGGAGGATGCAGCCAAAAGTGACATGACCCGAGACAATCTCAGAATCTGGCAAAGAAGACAACTGTGAAGCTTGAGAAAGTAAAGTTAAAGAGTACCTAGACATGTGCTTCTGGTAATTAATAACCCTGAGAGCTAAAGTAGAAGAGGTGTATACCTTTTTACCCAATCTCTCTAGAATCTTGCTCTCCTTATCAGATGGGAGAAGCTTGGCAGAAGGGAATACCTGGGAAGACATGTCTGAGGCTAAGGAGATCACAGCTAGATCAGCATAACGGAAAGTTACAGTCATCAGGTACCTTACATAATCTATCAGGCCGTTTGGGGCAGGAACCTGAGAGTCTGGAGTTTTACAGGAAGATGCAAAACAGTCTAGGAAAGCTGAAAAAATAGGAAGAACTGCAGAGAGGAATGCATCTTCATCTGAAGGAGGTCACAGTACCTCTTCTGTTCTTTAGAAATCTGGGAAGAATCTTATTTGAAGAATTCACTCATTTTGTCAATAGTTTGTCCAAATGAAATTTCCTCCTGAGGGGAATCCCCTCCATTGGATTCCTTCTCAGGAGAAGCATATTCCAGTGAAGAAGCAATTTGGGAGGAATATGCCAATGAGTCATCATCAGAGGAGAAATCTTCAGAATCAAAAACATGTACCCATTGCCCAGCAGCCTGAACTGGGGAAGAAGAGAAAGATGGCACAGGGAGAGAAGGTTTCAAGACCATCAAGGCCTTAATGAGACCCTGGGAAAAGGCTTCCCAATCAGACTGAGGAGAAGAAAGAACATTAGGATGCTTGTTTTTTTTGTTTCTTCTTAATATGTCTTTCTGGTTGAGGAAATAAGGAAGAGGAACCAGATGCAGGCCTAACAGCAGATGAAACCAGATCCCTAGTCGCAAGATCAGCAGCAGCAGGAAGGTCACCAAAGTCCTCCAGCACCACAAAACCCATGGTTCCCCCATGTCACCTGAACAGGATGTCTGCGAGGCCTCAGAACTGCTGGGATACATTCCCTTAGCAGCTTCCACCGAGGTACCTGTCAAAGAAGTGGATCCGACCTCTGTCTGTACCACTGGGTCTTCAGTGACCTCAAGGGGTACGTCCAAAGTAGAAGGCACAGCTGAACAGTGACCTCAAGGGGTACATCCAAAGTAGAAGGCACAGCTGAAGAGGATTTCGGGTTTCAGCTTATTCACCTTTCTCTTAAAACTCGGCTCGGTCGAAGGACCCCTGGCACCCTCCATAAAGTACAGTTGTGTACACTTACCATAAATGTAGATGTTAGAGTGTATTCACTGTTGCAGTCATCACATTTGGGTTATCTCTGCCAGGATATTCCTCGGCCAGCCCAAATACCAGAGACTTAGTATTTCTGTGTTAGTTGCTGTCGCTTCAAGACTGACATCAGGTCGTCAGAAGTATAAAGTAAGGCAGCCGACGCCATTACATCAGTTTTTCTTCCCCCTAACCTTTCAGGAATCCCCAAGTAGGAGCTAGGTTCTGGTGGAAGAACCCCACCAGTGGGAAATAAATACCAATATGTCCCTTGTAAGGAGAGAGAATAAAAGGGGGTTAGAGGGAGGGAAACCAGGACTGCAACAGTGAATACACTCGAACATCTTCATTTATGGTAAGTGTACACAACCGTACTATGTTCTTCGCGTTTCACTGCTGCAGTCATCACATTTGGGTTGATTCTCAAAGCTGAGGAAATGGGTGGAGGTAGTCAAGGAAACTAGGGGCTGGCTAGGATGCCTTGCAAGACTGCAGAGGCAAACCCTGCCTTAGATTTGAAGAAAGGCAGGTGGTAATGCTTGGTAAAAGTGTGAACAGATGTCCAGGTGGCAGCCACCAGGATGCCCCTGGTGGGGACTCCTCTCAGGAAAGCTGCAGAGGTGGAGGCTGCTCTGGTGGAGTGTGTCCTGACCCCCTTTGGGGGGGGGGGGCTTTCCATGTTGTTTGTAACAGAATTGGAAGCAGTGTGCTATCCATTTAGAAATGGCTTTGCCTTCTGCCCCTGTAGCAAAGCTAACGAGCAATTGATCAAACTTTTTGAAGGATTTAGTCCTGTCTAGCTATATTCTGAGCTGTCTGTGCACATCCAGAGAGTGCAGAATCCTTTCTTCCTTGTTCTGTGGATTAGGAAAAAAGGTGGGCAAATGAATGGATTGGTTGAGAGCCACACTGGACACGATCTTGGGCATGAAGGATGGGTTAGTTCTGAGGGATACCCTGTCAGCATGGAAGATGATGAAGGGTTCCACAGCCATGAGCGCTTGTAGCTCAGAGACTCTTCTGGCTGAAGTGATGGCCAGAAGAAATGCTATTTTCCAGGAGAGAAATTTTAGCTCTGCAGAAGCAGCTGGTTCAAAAGGGGCAGGGTAAATTTTTCCAGTACAAAGCTAAGGTCCCAAGCTGTTGCTGCTGCCCTTCTGGGTGGCCTTAAGTTGCTGGCCCCTCTTAGGAACTGTTTGATTAAGGGATGTGAGAAAAGGGGCTGCTAAGTGGGAAAATGAGCAGAAATAGCAGAGGCATGCATTTTTACAGAGGAGAAAGAGAGGCCACTGTGTAGTAGGTCAGCTAAGTAATCCAGGATGAGAGTGAGGGAGGGCTGTGGCTCCCTTAGCCTGGATCCAGGTGCAGAACACCTTTTCCATTTGTCAGCATAAGACTTTCTGGTGCTTGGGCATCTGATCTCACAGATAACATCTAGAACCTGTTTACTGAGGTTGGCAGATTGGTTGGGGGTTAGGGAATGAGCCAAGCTGCCAAACTGAGTGTTTGCAATTGGGGATGCATGAATTCCCCTTCCCTCTGGTTCAGGAGGTTTGGAATCTGAGGAAGATACCATGGGGACAGGCTGTGCAGCAAGGGGTACCAGTGCTGCCAGGGCCAGTCTGGAGCTATAAGAATGGTCCTTGGTTTCTCCTCTTTTATTTTGAGCAGTATCCTAGGGATGAGAGGTAGTGGAGGAAAGGCATAGATGGACAGATTGACCCAGGTGAAGGACAGGGCATGCACTTTCCAAGCCATGCAGTGAGATGCTCCCTGGTGAAGAATTTGCTGAGCTGATGGTTGGTGTGGGAGGCTAAGAGGTCGACCTTCGGTGTGCCCCATTTCTGAGTTATTAGGGTGAAGGTTCTTCTGTTGAGGTGCCACTCGTGTGGGTCCAGAAGACTTCTGCTTAATTGGTCGGCCAGAGAGTTGAGAGAGCCTAGTAGGAATTGTTCTAACAGGAGTAGTTGCATGGTAGAGGCTGTGTGCCAAAGGGTCATGGCCAGCCAGCACAGAGGGTAGGAGTGAGTCCCTCCCTGCTTGCTGTTATACCACATCACAGTGGTGTTGTCTGTTTTGATCAGGAGAGCCCCTGGAGAGGGAAGGGGCTTGAAGGCTATATCAAGGTGTGCTGCACAACCATCATCTCTTTTTAACTAATGTGCAGATGGGATTTGCTGCAGGCTCCATTGGCCCTGTATGCACCTGCCGTCCAGGTGTGCACCCCAAGCATAGTCTGATGCGTCTGTGGTGGGAAAGGCAGTCCCTTGTTTTGGGAGCATGCTGTTGCCCACCAAAGAAAATATTTTCTGAGACAAGGAATTATAGGTAGAAGAGTTTCCAGATCTTGAGAGTGTTGACACCAAAGGCTTTTTAGGTACCACTGAAGTTTCCCCATATGCAGTCTGGCATATGGAATGAGTAGTATGCAAGATGCCATAAACCCCAGAACTTGCAGGATCTTCCTTGCAGATAGCAGGGGCCTGGTGGCTAGTTGAGAGAAGTAGGTTGTCAGGAAAATTTGTTTCTCTGGTGTAAGGTATGCCATCTGAGATGCTGTGTCCAGGCTTGCTTCCAGGAAGATAATCCTTTGGGTGGGTACCTGTTTGGATTTCTTTTCGTTAATTGTGTACCTTAAGGAGGTTAGTAGTGTCTTTACAAAGGACAGGTGTTTGACTAGCTTTTCTTGGCTGTTTGCCTGGATAAGGGAGTTGCCTAAGTATGGGTAAATCTGAATATTTCTTTGTCTGCAAAAGGCAATGGTCAGAGCCAGACATTTTGTGAAAACTCTGGGAGCAGTAGATAAGCCAAATTGGTGATATCTTCTGCATTATTCCCTGACAGGAATGTGGAGATAGGCCTCTTTTAGATTTAGGGTGGCTAGCCAAGCATCCTTGGAGAGCATGGGTACCAGCTGCTGGAGGGTGAGCATTTTGAATTTTGGGTTTACCACGAAGGTGTTTAGAATGGAAAGATTGAGGATGGGGCACCAGGAGCCCTCTTTTCTGGGCACCAGGAAAAGTCTGGAGTAGAAACCTTGGCCTATCTGTTCTGCAGGAATGTGCTCTGCAGCCCTCATACAGAGCAGGGAAAGGATATGCTTTTGAGCCTCTGCCTACTGATTAGGTAGTAGATCTGGGAACCCTATTGGATTGGAAGGGTGTGGAAGGAAAATTTGTATCTCTGAGAAACTATGTTCAGAACCCAGTGGTCATTGGTAATGGTGGCCCAGGTGCTTGCATGAAAGGAGAGTTTTCCTCCTAGGGGTAAGAGAAAGTGGGCAGAGGGAGGGGGTGGGGGAGGTGAGTCATTGTGAGTTCTTACCATAAAGGGGTGGCTTACAACTCCCTGGTTTTGAAGTGGAGATAGTCCATTGCTTAGATCCCTGCATTCCCTGTAGTTGCTGTGTTGCTGTCTAGGGGGGGGGGTCTGGTTTCCTGGGGTCTAGGGTGGACTGGCTTACTGGGAGCAGGAAAGGACCAGTGTTTGGAGGGACAATGCCTGCTGAACCTAGGTGGCTGGACCTGCAAAAAATCCTTAACTGTTTGCAAAGATTTTGCTTTTTCTTCCATCTTTTTTAAGACCTCTTCTTCCTTAGTGCCAAATAAGTTATCTTTGTGCAAGGGGGCATCCAACTATTTAGATTTGACATGGACCGGCAGGGGCTGTTTCTTAAGCCATACATGCCTTCTAATTACAGATCTAGTGACTACTGCCCTGCAAGAAGCTTTTAGGGCGTCAAAACCACAGTGCAAGGTGTGTTTAGTTACTTGACTTGCAGAATGCATTAACTCTTGTAATTCTTTTGATTCTGCCCAAGCAGGAAAGGAAGACTTTTTGTTTAAGGAGTTCCAGGGTATGCTGCTGAAATTTCAGCGTATGGAACTGACAATTTAGTGCCCTGACAGCAAGAGTAGCTGAGGTGTATACTTTTTTACCCCATCTGTCCAGTGCTCGGGAATCCCTATCTGAGGGGGTGGAATTCTTAGCAGAGGTTGCTTTAATTCCTTTAGGCCCTTGAGAACTTACCTCAGGGTCAGCAGTAGCATTTTTAAAAAGAAATTTGTGCGAGTCAGGGACGCTATAGTACCGGTCTGGTTTTCTGGGTGCAGGAGGGAGGATGTCAGCAGTCAAGCTGGATTCCAGGAAAACATCCTTCGCAACATCCAGGACTGGGGGGACGGCCAACGGTCTGTGCTGTGGAAGATCTAGGAATTTCCAGAGTCTCTTTTTAGACTGAGGGTAGTTTGACTCTCCCATTGGAAATACTCCCTTAAGGTATGCAGGGTTTCCCCAAAGAAAAAATCCTCTGGGGGAGAGGCTGAAGGAATGGAATCCTCTACATCAGAATCCTCATAAGTAGAGAAGGGGTTGCATGTCTTCATATTCAGATGCATCAGACTCATCTGACTCTTGTTCAACCAAAACTACAGAGGACAGATCTCTCTTCTTTTTGGAGGGGGTAGCTTGGCTTCCCCTGATCAGCAAGATAAGGTCTTCTGCCATTTTAAGCATTTGAGACTGAGGCAAGGAAGCAGGCGCCTGAGAGTGGGTCATCGGTTTCTTTGGTGTGGTTCGTACCCTGGGCCTTGGAAACTCGGTCATTTTAGAAAGAATGGTAGTCATGAAAGAAGACGTTGGTATGTGTCAAGAACTGGTAGTGTGAAGGACTTCCTCAGAAGCCAGTGACTGCTCAGCGGCTCCAGACCCATTCAAGGTAGGGACGACCGCAGGTTCCTTAGTCGAAGAAGAGATTTACGGCATACCGGACTCCGAAAGGGTTTCGGTAGCAGCCTGCGAATCCACAGAAGCAGCCATCAGGGGCTGCGAAAGCACCTCACTGAGGACCGGAGAACTGACGACTAGCTTAACGGAAGCGTCATCAGTAGGTTTGGACCTATGCAGTCCATCTCTGTCTTAATCTACATTTTTTCAGTAGATCTGCTATTGGATGGCTTACCAAAGCCATATTGGAATTCCAGGACTGTAAGCAAAAATATCTGGCTACAATAAAGGCCGAACGACGGACAGTTCTGGCATTGAACCAAGCACAGAAGCGACAAATGGGGACGTTGTGGTCTGGGCCTAAACAAGAGGAAGTCTCGGTGTGGTATTTGTTTTCCACAGGTGAGACAATTATTAACTTTTTCTGACATAGGTTAGTGCAAGAAAAAAGGATCCCCAATAGGGTACTTAACTTTAGAAGACTTCAACTTCAATTCGGAAGACGAAAACTCAGGTAGCGGCCGACCGGCACTCGCGCGAACTGCTTCTGCTTCGGGCTCCATGGCAAGAAAGACTGATGTAATGGTGTAGGCTGCCTTACTTTAAAATTCTGATGACCTGACGTCAGTCCTGAAGCGATCGCAACAGACACAGAAATACTAAGTCTCTGGTATTCGGGCCGGCCAAGGGCTACTATGGCAGGGACAACCCAAATGTGATGACTGCAACAGTGAAACACGAAGAACTTTGTCTTTAGCTAGACGTTTGATCCACTGATTTTCAAGATACAAATTAAGAATCAAAAGTCGGCTACATAAAGTTTTAGGCACAAAGGCCTGACAGAACAGGATTGATGGCCATGACTAGGCCTTAAAACAGAAAAGACAGAGCTCATGGCACACTTGCCCTTCCTGGATGACATGAACAAAAGAGCTGGCAGTGACAAAGAACAAAATCCCCAACGGGGCATTTATCTGTAGCTGGTAGCAACACACACACAAATTCCGACTGCAGACTGAACATAGGGGTCAACCTTCCGAATGGTGGCAGAAAAGTTCTTGAAGATGGTTCTTGCCGATGTCCTTTTATGGCTGATGTTGTGAAAGCAGATGTGTGATGTCTCAATACTAGCAGTACCTTGAAACTTTTGTATACTGGCTGGACATCGAGTCGTAGGACAGAATACAACCCATATGCAAAGAATACTACAACACTGAATAGAAGAACATTATGGATGACATACAACTCAGCACTCTCATTACTGCTGATGTGTTTGCAGCTTTCAAGTCTCTCTTCCATTGCCTACATTCCCTTTGGTGGTGCAAAGCAGAGGGGTCAAGAGACCTGCAGTAAGTTCTTCATGGTCAGCACACCATCAATGGAGGGCCAGACAGACCAGAGGCAGTGGAAGAGGAGGTTCAAGGTGAGGAATCACTGGAGGAACCATATGCAGGGGTACTCCACGCAAGGCTTAGGAAGATGCAATATTCTGCAGAAATGGCTAACGGGTGGTGTCTGGTCCATAATTATGGGGAAGAATAGACAAACGTATGCATGCAATAGTATATTCCAGCTATGCCGTACACATTAGAAATCACAGCTCAATAATTAAGGGAGGAGGACAAATGGTGCAGTGAGAGGGTGGAATTTCCCGCCAGGGACATGTGGCCACTTTGGCGCCTGTACAGTATTGGTGCCAGGGGACAAAGCTACAGCAGATGTTTTCGTAGCTATGACGAGGGATGACCACAGATGGCCACAATCATAGTAGCATTTCATTTAAGGAATGGTTCTGCCACCAGCGTCCTGCAACGAGTACAGTTAAAGATCTTGACTAGACCCTTTAAATGCTGAATGTACGTGTTATGCCAAACTATGTACGTCTTGAAAGCAAATGCGGTCATAGCTGATACAACTATCTGACCAGTACGGCATCTTAAAATGCTCCACAACTTACTACAGAAAGGGCAACCTGCCCATCACTACCCTGACTGAAGAATGTATGTTCGCTAGCAGGGTGTTAATGTACAGTTAATACTCACAGAAAAACAAGTCCACCTTTTCACAGCATCATATAAGGTGCTGAGATCAGACAGAAAAACTGTCACGATTTTTAAACTCGCTAAATGTAGTTTTGCAGTTTACCAAGTGTAAACTTTAAAAAATAAATAAATAAATAAAAAGAAAGTGTGCGTTAATGAGTCAGAAAGGTACACCTGTGCTTAAGTGTGTGAGCAAGAGAAACAGAGTAAAATAGAGAAGACCAATGGCATTAGAATGCAGTCTACCAATTCACAAGCATTGAAAAATTAAGAAATATGAAACTATGTCTGGCATCATTGAGTTAATCCTCGAAACAAACAAGAACTAGAATGCAAAATCAAAGTGTCATGTCCAACTATCAGCCCATTTAAACAATTTTACTTTATTCATTTCTACTCTTGACTTCACATCACTTCTTCCCCTCTTTTTGCCATACCACCTTATTCATACTCAGTACTGCAAGTTCTTGTCTTTGATTCTCAACTTTGTCTATCTCACTCAACCAACTCACTCACTACTATCAACTTCTCACCATTGCCCGTCTCGCTTCTTATCTAATACACTCACTACTCTTATCTTTCTTAACTTTCCCTATCAACAGTCTCTTGTACATCTTTGGGTCTAAGTTTATAACTTCACTGCTTCCCAATCTCATCAAAAGTAAATATTCTATTCACTAGCTTAACTACTCTACTTCTATTCATTTCTTTCCTCACCAGCTATTAAATTACTCCTCTTCCTCTTTCGGCTGCTCCCGTTATGGGTCGCCACAGTAGATCAACTGTTTCCATTTCTTCCTGCCCTCTGCATCTTGCTCTGTCACACCAACCACCTGCATGTCCTCTCTCACCACATCCATAAACCTTATCTTAGGCCTTCCTCTTTTCCTGCTACCTGGCAGCTTCATCCTTAGCATCTTTTTCCCAATATACTCTGCATCCCTCCTCAGCACATGTCCAAACCAACGTAATCTTGCCTCTCTGGCTTTGTCTCCAAACCTTCCAACCTGGGCTGACCCTCTAATATACTTATTCCTAATCCTGTCCATCCTCGTCACACCCAGTGCAAATCTTAACATCTTCAACTCTGCCACGTCAAGCTCTGACTCCTGCCTTTTTGTCAATGCCACTGTCTCCAACCCATATAACATAGCTGGTCTCACTTACCCTCTTGTAGACCTTCCCTTTCACTCTTACTGGTACTAGTCTGTCACAAATCACTCCTGACACTCTTATCCACCCACTCCATCCTGCCTGTACTCTCTTCGTCACCTCTCTTCCACACTCACCATTACTCTGAAATGTTGATCCCAAGTACTTAAACTCATCCACCTTCACCACCTCTATACTTCCTGCATCCTCACAATTCCTCTATCCTCCCTCTCATTCACACACACATATTCTGTCTTAGTCCTGTTGACCTTCATCCCTCTTCTCTCTAGAGCATATCCCCACCACTCCAGGGTCTCCTCCACCTGTTCACAAATTTCCTCACCTACCATTAGCCTGCACTTAAACCCACTCACAACAGAAACTGCTTCCCATTTATCAGCTCACCCACTCTTTACTTCAAATACAAAATGTTTAACTTTCCTAAGTATCACCCCAGTCGAAAGGTAAATATAAAAGCAAAAATTACCATTATAAAACTACTTCACTCCCTCCAACATTCTTCAAGAATGAAAACTATGTGGTGACATGCACCCTAACCTAAGCCCACCTTCAATCTCTAACCCCAAATCATCTACATTCTCTCCGGTCATCTCTAATAATTCCAAACAACTGTACTTTACCTCAACAAAATATATCCAGCATTTGTAATAAAATTACTGAACTGCATGCTTGGATCTCTTATTACGCAACAAATATCACTGCCCTAAGACAAGACTAAAACCTCATACAAAAGACTCGACTTTCCCCCCGGGATACATCATTAGAACTGACAGGCTAAATGAAAAAGCTGGAGGGGTAGCTATCCTCTAACCCAACAAGTATGAAGTTTCTCTTCAAACAAAAACATTGCTCAAATTCAATAATGCGCAGCTGCTTTTCCCTTACATAAAGTTAAATGACTGCAAACTCCTTTGTATAATTGTTCTTTATATCCCAAATGGAAACAATGTGTCCACCACTGAAGTCAACCTTTACTGGATCTCGCACAATATTACCAATGAAAAAGTCATTCTAGGCAATGTCAACATCAAAGGGAGTACTTTGACTACGAAATATCCACCTCCAACCATCAACCTTCATGGGTTCAAACAGCTTATTACTTCTCCTACTCACTAAAACAAATCCCAAGGCACTAGTCAGATTCTTAACTGAATTCTAGTTTCTGATCCTTACAACTATCCTGCATCAGGAACCCTTCCTGAATATCTTGGTGATCGATGTCTTACATATGTTATCAGATGTATTACATACCATACCAAACAGCTCGTATACAAAAATACTCGTAATATCTCAAAATGTAACCTAAATCATTTTAGCTGTTCTAAACTCAGTTACCTGGACTATTCTAAAAGCCTTGCCACTGGATGAGGCAGTAGAAAGGTTCAATTCAACTTTAAGAATCCTAAACAGCCTTGCACTTCTACATAGGGAGAGAGCAAAATCTAACTTTGCCCCTTGGCTTACTCTTCAGAGTAGAAGTCATATGAAAAACAGACAAGGCATGGAAACAGTATCAGAAACTTAAAACACCACAAAACCTACAGCTCTTTAAAAAAAGCTTTGTAACCTTTCCAAAAAAAAAGCAAGTCAACCTTCATAACAAACAATACTATTCTTATTTACAAAATAACCATAGATCTAACCTCAACAAATCCCATCATCCATTAAATACATTTCACACACAGGAACTGACAATGAACTTAACCCTTGTCCCAATAACTCCCTCCTTAGAAACAGCCATCAAGATTAGCTTGTACTAAACTGACAGCAAAGCTGCCCTCACAAATGAATCCTTTCTTGACTCCCCTGACTCATGTTTACCTCCATCCACTAATACTCCCACCCTTGGACTAAAACCAGTTTCCACATCCGTCAATAAAAATTATCCAAACTTAAAACTTACTCGCCTCTCCACAGATGACCTTCATGCAGAATACCTCAAAAATTGCTGCTAACATTATTGCAATATCCAGTCTCCTTCCTTATAAACATGCCAATACAGGAATCCTATATTCTTACCATCTGGAAAAAATGCCATATCATCCCGCCCCCACAGGTGGTACTTCTACTGACATATCAAATTTCAGACTCATTGCCATCTTATCCCCCCTCAAAAACATTGGAAAAATGGGTCCGTAACCAACTACTCCAGGATCTGTTAAAGAAGCAATTACTCACTATAACATTCAACACGATTTTAGATCTGCTCATAGCACAACTACCCCTCCTACCTTTTACAGATAAAAGAAAGCCAGTGATAGCTGTAAACTCCTACCTTCCTTATTTCTATATTTATCAAAAGCTTTCAACACTGCCTCCCATAACAAAAACTCCTTCTACAACTGTCCACAATAGGTATCTCAACCTACTCTTCAGCGGTTTAAAAATTACTTGTCAGAATGCTACCAAGCAGTCAAATGGAATTCTTTCCTTTCCTCTTACCTACCCCATTATTACAGGTGTACCACAGGGCTCTATCCTTGGTTATCTTCTATTTCATTTCTTTAAAACAATCTTCATACTTCTATACAACAAACATCCCTTGTACAGTATGCAGACGACTCCACCCTTATTTGTCTCCCAGACAATCTAGAAAATTTAGAAAAGACTACACGACATGCCTTTAACTCTACTGAAAACTGGCTTTATAACCACCAACTCTTTCTTAATCCAAAGTAAACCAAACTTTTATTTTTACCCAACTCACTTGACCAGAACAAAAATAACCAAGATCACATACCTAAACAGTATGTAAATTGAAGTAGAGCTCCAAACAAAACTGCTGGGGTTTACAGTAAACGACAACCTCAAATATGACCTCCACACACAACAGTATAAACAAAAACCTCACAAAAAACAGGAATGCTATAGAGACCCAAGAAATCCTTACTACATTTACCAGAGTCAGTCTTGCTTCTACATACCTAACACCCACTCTTACTATATGGTTCTCCTATCTTGACTAACCTTCACGGCCACCCTAAAATTTAAACTAGAACAGTGTTGCATGTTAAAAGGGAGCTAGATTTGCAGCTCCTAAAAGTAACAGAACAGATCACTGTCCTGCACTAAAAGCTCTAAAATGGCTAGAATTATCCCGCCAACTAAATTATACCCAACTTTTCTTAACACAAAAATGATATTTAATCTCACTTTCTGCCCAGCTATTAGTACAATTCTGCACCACTATCTCCCAAAACATCATGTTTGATCTTCTGACAAAAATCTAGACCTCTGTAAGCCTTACAAAACTGCAGTCAAAGTCTGTACTCACACTGTACAGCAAAACTCTGGAAATGATCTTTGCACCAGGTCAATACATAACATTCACTTACTTCCTCAGACTCCTGGCTAAAATTTCAGCTCCTTCTCCTCTAATAACTATATACATCCTCTCTCTTTTTCTTGTTTTTATTTATCTTGCTCTTAATCTTGCTTTTACTCATTATTTCTCCTACCTCTCGTATCTACTCCACCTATTACCTCTAACAAATATTTTTCCCACTTTCCCCTCACCTTCTTATCCTTTGTTTGAACTTTCCACGCTTTTTGCTATACGAGCGATTAGTACACACTTACTCTTGTAACATGTCAACACACTTCAATGCTACGTGATATTGCATTTATCTTGTTTTAATAAGGGTGTGTGTGTATTATGTCAAGTAACATATGTGTAATAATTGTATTAATCAATGTATTTACAGTACATTGTAATAAGATGTCAATGTTCGCCTATGTGTATTTCTGCTCTTTTATTTGTGGAGCTTTTCTTCCTGGGCTTCCAATGAAAATGGATAAAATTAGCCAGTTGGACTTTCCCAGTAAACAAGTGCCAAATAAATAGATGAATGAATGAATCAATGGGGGGGGTGAAACAAAAGCTGCAACTGCTGATCCAGTGTGTGTGTGTGTGTATGTAAAATGTGTGTGTGTAAAACAGAGAGAAAACAACACAAAGTGGGATAGGGAATAACAATGAATTTATGCAGCATGCATTTTGTCAACAATAAATCTCAAAAAAAAAAAAAAAAGTGAAATTCTAATATCTGGTATTACTGTACTGACTGACCTTAATCCTTTGTAATTTGTCATGTGGGAGTTGTGACAAAGGAGATGTAACTACCAGTTTTAATTGCGCGCACATGTGCGTCTCTCTCGCTATGTATTTCTGAGTTTTGTCTGTGCTTTTGAGTGCGCGTGTGTGTATGGTGTGTGTGTGTGTGTGTATAAAGATACATATATATATATATATATATATATATATATATATATATATATATATATATGAGAGAGAGAGACAAACACCATTTATTTTGGATGTAAAACACTTTTAACATACTACATCAAGTCTGAAATATTAGGCAGACTAGCTATTTTACATCAAAAAGTATTAACAAAAAAAAAAAACTACAAAACAATTTAACAGGTAACCCATTCTTTAAATGCAATAATGCATTCCAGGGTGGATGTTATCAGGAAATTAATGCCATTCCATGGGTGGTAAGGCCATCCACCTATACAGGCGGGCCTCACAACACAACTTGTTGAGCATTAATAAACACCCTCCTTTTCATATCTGACTCAGTGTTCCTCCCACTCATCTTCCACTTTCAATTAATCTTCAAATAAGGTTGCCACCTTTAGCTGCTATTAAAACCAGACCAAAGACACGTACCCTACGCACCTCCCCAAACCCCAGCCATTTTCTCCCCTCTCCCACCCGCTTCCCACCCATTTTGTGACATCACCACTGTAGTTGGCCAAGGAGGAACACCATCTTCTTGTGTTCTTGGTGCCTACTTTATGCTGATTTACTATGTTTTTCTGTAAAAAAAGCATAGTAAATCCGCCAATTTAACCAACTCTGACAGTCGGTTTCCTTTTTGAAACAGAATACTGGAGTTTGCACAGTGTTTACCAGACAATCGGTTTGATTTTCAGATAGTCTGGAAAAAACAGGTGGCAATGCTACTTCTAGATTTGCAGTCCTTACCGTCCATCTCTGGGAAACACAAATGAATAGTTAGTTAACTCTCTTAGCTTAACCATCACATCCCCTGCAATCATAAATATAAACATTCAGTCAAAAACGTCTTCAATATCCAGCAGGATAAGTCAGTCTACATTTTAATTTCCTTCACTTAAATTTCTTAAAAGCTTCAAAGATCGATTATGTTGGAAGGTAGCCTCTGAAAAGGCATAGTCTACATGTAAAGGTTGTCTTGCCAAAGCAATTCTTTAATCAAGCTGACTCAACTTCCACAAGACGTGTTCTTTTCATACTATGATGCCAATTGAGCCAAAATATCTCTAGGATATTGGCCGTTTTGGGCTAATTCCTAGCTCTTTCAAGTCCCCTGATTTAAAACTCGCTTTGGCGCTGTTTTGAAAATCGCATATCGCGCATCACCGGTTAAACAGATTTAAACCATTCCCGGCTTCACAAAGTCTGCCCTTCAATTTTTCCCTTAGAACTAGTCCACCTTGCTAAAAAAAGCACTAAATCTTCTTATTTACAGCCCAGCACTTACTAAATTTCTCAGTAAGCACTAGCTAAGTTTAGTCCTACACCCCCCCTATTAATATACAGTAGTACAAGGCTCCATATTCGCCCACTCCAGACAATCAATAATCAGTTCCGTAAACCATCCAGGCATGTCCAAACAGCAGTTTCAGGTATACTCTCCAGTCCAGTTGGTGAATCTGGGAATCCTGAGGCAATGTTACAATTGCCTTATGTACAGAGACAACCCTCTCCTCCTTCCAACAAACACAAACATATGTGAGAGATGCAACTATACAGCCAAACTGGAGGCAGGGCTCTCTCAACCCAAGACTGGCACAGCCAGTCAGGAGGAGAAGGAAGACACTTACACCACAAAACCAGATACACACAGACAAATCGCATCAGCAAACAAAACACACAAACTCACAAAAACATATGTGGGGGCTCTAAATAAAAATCTGCCAAAACAACAGAGACCTCCAAAGCAGACATCCAAGCAACCACTACCACAAAACAACATTCACGTAACACATACTTCACAAAGTCAGCGTGCCACACAATCACAGCCCCCAAGGCTAAGCAACACACCTAATACACTAGTAATTGGAGACTCTATTGTCAGGCACACTGACGTCCCACTCACCAGACTGAACAAGGAGAAGGTCACGGTAAGCTGCGTGTCGGGGCCAGGATGCGCCACATAACACAAGCACTCAGGTCACTCAGCAGCAGGTACAAATATGACTCAGTCATTGTCCATGTTGGTGTGAATGACCTGAGACGTACCTCCCTGGACTACACGAAAGGAGACATAGAGGAGCTCTCTGATCATGTAGCCCAGGCCGGTATGACCTTGACCCTGAGTAGCATCTTACCCTCACCAAGAATGATGCCACAGTAAAAGGACAAAATGATCAATTTTAACAATTGGCTAGACTATTGGTGTCATTCAAAGGGGATCCAGTGTCTGTCAGCCTGGGATGACATACTCGACAAGCCACGCTGCTTCGCCAGAGACTGCTTGAATCTATCACCCTTAGGTTTTCATATACTGGGCAAAGGCTCTTGCCACCCCCATAGTGCCTTTTTTAGGCAAGGCTCAGAAGACAAAACCACCTCCATAGATAATACCAGAAAAAAAAACTAAAGGTAATGCTACTCAATGCCAGAAGTCTAAACCTAAAGATGCACACACTTGAGGCACTCCTCAGCATGGAGAAAATCGATATCTGTGCAGTAACAGAAACCTGGTTCAAGGCTCCAGAGAGCACCCCAGCATTATCAGAATATAACTCATACCACTCTTTTTGGCCCCAGAACTCAGACCGAAATACTAAAGGGGGGGGGAGTATCCTTCTTTATCAAGGATACCCAAACTTCTAGGTTAGTGGCACTGCATGAGGCGGAGGAGACCATCCAGGTGCAACTAACTGTAGGTAAAACCGCTTTTCAGTTTATAGCCTGCTATAGATCACCTACCCTGACTCAGGACCCCCCACTCGGCATTCCTGAGAACATTGGAAAATATGAAGGTCCAACCAAACACCATGATATTGGGGGACTTCAACTACTCAAGCCCCAGCTCCTTTGCTCAACGGTTCCTTGAGTTTATAAACTCAAATGCCCTTGAACAACTGGTCAACACACCCACTAAAGGGGACAACATATTGGACTTGGTCATCACCAACATGGGGGCCAAATGCTCTATACATGAGGTAAACCCATCGTTGGTAAGATCAGACCATAAACTAATCGCATTAGACATCCACATCCCGACCCCACCCCCCAGCCTAGATAACCACTGTGAAAAATTTCTCAAAAGCAAACTTCACACTCAAGACAGAGGTGAAAGCTTCAAAGCACATGGAAAACGAGACCCAAACCGCAGAATCCTTTACAACTGCACTCTATGAGCACCTGCTGAAATGCATGGATAGTGCCATCCCAAGTGAAACCAAGACTCACGCCTCTAAAAACAGACCAGTCTGGTGGACCCCTGCCATAAATAAGCTATACAACAGGAGAAAACTACTGCATGAGAGGGCGAAATAACAAAAAGCAAGGGCATCCCTGATCAGTACTAGTAAGAAACTTCGATCCCTCATAAAATCATCTAAAGCCAGCTTTGAAAAGAGAATTGCCAAAGACACTAAGGACAATCACAAGGCGTTCTTTAGCTACATCAAGAATCTGGGAGGCAACTCTCAGATATGCTCTGAGCTGGTGCAAAACGGCACAAAATTCACTGAACCCACAGACATAGCCAACATCCTGGCGGACAGGTTCAGTGCAAACTTTACCCCCCCTTCCCCACCAAAAGAGCCGGTGACTATCCCAGAAGAATGCAATCCCCCGGACATCACAGACACACAGGTGAAAGCAGCTCTCGCCAAAGTAAAAAATACGGCATCAATGGGACCGGATGGCATCCCGGGCTGTGTATTACATATACTCCAAAATGAACTAAACACACACATAAATTCACTGTTCCAACTCAGCTTAACCACAGGTTATGTACCCAAAGAATGGCGTACAGCAACAGTGATCCCGCTCCACAAAGGTGGCGCCAGAACGGATCCAGGGAACTATCGCCCTATAAGCTTGACCAGCCTGGTCTGCAAAGCTATGGAGCGCATCATTATGGATCTCATAAAAAAAGACATTGGGAACCTCCAAACACTGGACTCTACCCAATTCGGCTTCGTTAAAGGCAGATCTTGTCTCTTAAACCTGGCTGACTTCTTCGAGATAGTAACCAAAGCCATCGATGAGGGAAAGGTGGTCCACACAGCCTATCTGGACCTAGCAAAGGCCTTTGACACAATACCCCACTCTGGTGTCATAAATAAGCTTACCAGCCTAAATATAAACCCATATTGTCACTAGATGGGTCGCAAACTGGCTCAAGGATAGAACTCACATGGTCAGAGTGGCGGGTGCCATGTCCGACTAAGCCAGTTACAAGTGGTGTCCCACAGGGCTCAATCCTGGGACCCCTCTTGTTCGGTATATACTTCTCTGAGGTACAGGCAAACATAGGAGGACTATGGCTTACCAAGTTCGCAGATGATTGCAAACTGGGAGCCATAATCGACTCACCGGCTGACACAAGCATACTCCAGAAGGGCCTTACGGAGACGGATACCTGGTGTCAGAACCATGGCCTCAAGCTAAATGCCAAAATGTGCATAGTCATCCCCTTTGGGAAAAACAAAGTGCCCACAAACTATAACATAGGAGGGAGTCCACTAAGTAGGGAAGAGGTAATTAGAGACCTGGGAACCCAAGTAGATAGTAACCTCACCTTTGACAATCACACTGCCAAAGTAGTTAGAAAAACCTACTATATAGCCCACCTAATCACAAAAGGGCTCACATCTAGATCTAGAGGTGTCATTGTGCCCCTCTACTTATCACTGATTAGGCCCATAATTGAGTACAATGCCCCGTTTGGGATGTACCTTACTCGACACCTGCAACAACTAGACACACCTCAGAAATACCTCACCAAGAGGATAGTGGACCTCAAACAGATGCCCTATTCAGCACGACGTAAGAAACTCCAACTCTACTCCGTTGCCTAACGCCTACTCAGAGGCAATCTCTGCCTGACATACAAGGCTATGTCTAACCCAGAATTGTTAGACATGCTCCATCTCAAGAAAAACAAATCCATTAGAGCTACATGCTCCAGGGATTTTAACCTTAGCACAACAATAAACAGGACATGCTGGAGGGATAGATACATATCCCAAAGGCTTCCCTCTCTCTGGAATAGAATCCCAGTCCATGTTACAGCCCCTCGCTGTACCTCTTCAAGAGAAATCTTGAATGGATGGGAAATCATAAATTTACTCCCGGGATCACTTCCTTGGCCCTGCTGGACAGAGGCTCAGGAATCTAGCCTAAAAGGGTGGCAAAAGCCAACAAATTCTGGCTAGGCTTGTAAATTCCCTAGGGCAGATAGCCTAGTACATACCTATGAACCTATTCCCATATTTCCTGTAATTAGGGATCAACATCAAAAGTACAGTTGTGTAAACTTACCATACATGTAGATGCTCAAGTGTATTCACTGTTGCAGTCCTGACTTGTGGGATTTCCTGTCATTAAAGCCCTTGGCCGGTCCGACTACCAGAGAAAAAAAATCTCTCTCCTCCAAGAGCTGGTGGACGCCTTGACCAACGTCAGTATGCTAGAGTATATAGGGAGCCAAGAGATATCATTATTTCAGTTTTTTCTTACTCCCCCCGAAGGAAGGAGCCCCTCAACATTGGTCCTAAAGTAAAAGACCCAAGACAGAGAACCTAAACAAGGGAAGGTGCAAAAAAGGGGGGTGTCTCCCCTTGGTTTGAGAAGAACTTTGTACCAGACTATTCTGTAGGCCAAGGGAGAAGGAGGGGGGGGGGGGGAGACTGCAACCATGAATACACTCAAACATCTATATTTATGGTAAGTGTACACAACTATTTTATATTCTGTGTGTTTCATTGGTGCAGTCCTGACTTGTGGGATGATTCCCAAAGCTGAAAAGGAGAGTGAAAGTAGATTAGGGAGAGGACAGGATGCCCTAAAGAACAGCAGTGGCAAATCCTGCTCTGGACCTGGAAAGGCTGATAAGTAGTAGTGTTTAATGAAAATACGCAGATGACCAGGTAGCAGCTTCTATAATGTCCTTCGTAGGGACTCCTTTAGTAAGGTAGTAGATGTAGCAGTAGCCCTGACAGTCTCAGGTGGCTTCTTACCCATGATGGCTGTAACAAAATGAGATACAGTGAGAGATCCATTTGGAGATGGTCTGTTTGGAAACTGGTTTTCCTTCATAACTGGTGGCAAAAGCCACAACAAGTTGGTCTTTCTCAAAGTTTTAGTTCTGTCAAGACAGTAATAGAGCTGCCTATGAACATTCAAGGAAGGAAGGAAGAACTCTTTCCAAGATTGGGAAAGAAGGTAAGCAGATGTATGGCTTGATTCAAGGATGTGTACTGTCACCACTATGGGCATAAAGGAAGGGTTAGTCCTGAGGAAACTGTCTGGATGAATGATGAGGAAGGGCTCCATCACCATGAGAGCCTGCAGCTCAGAAACTCCAGAAGTGATAGCCAACAAAAGAGCAGTTTTCCAAGTTGGAAACTTTAAATTAGCAGAAGCCACTGGTTTGAAAGGAGTCGGGGTCAGTTTTTCCAGAACAAAATTGAGGTCACATGGAGGGGTAAGCTGTCTCCTGGGAGGCCTGATGTTAATCCCTCCCTTAAGAAATTTTAATGGAAGAATAGGATAGGCCCTTATCAACCAAATTAGCCAGGTAATCTAGGATGATACAGATCTTGGCTAAGAGGATTGTGGCCCTGTTGTTCACACCTAACAGAGTAAGACTTCCTGGTGCTGGGGCATTCTGGCCTCTTTAAGGATGTCTTAAATCAGCTTGCTTAGGGCAGGGTCAGTCCAAGATGCTGAGGAATTATCCAGGCTGAGAGTTCGAGTGTCTGCAGGCTGGGTTGCACAATCCCTTCCCTTTTTCTGACTCAGAAGGTCCACTCTCTGAGGTAACTGCCAAGGATTCTCATTGGTTAGGTAGAGTAGCAGAGGATATCTGTGTTGCCTGGGTCAGTCTTGGGCTATCAGTATTGCCCTTGGCCCCTATTCCCTTATTTTTAGAGGCATCCAAGGAAGTCGAGATAAGGGGGGAATGGATAGATGAAAAAGTGAGTCCAAGGGAAAGAAAAGGCATCTGTTTTCCAGGCTAGGGGTAGGTTGCTCCTGGAACAGAATCTTTTCAGTTAATGCATTTTTCTTGGTGTCAAAGAGGTCAACCTGGGAGACTCCTCCAGTTCTTGGTTATGCTAAGAAATATTTCCCTGATGCAGACACCATTCGTGGGTGTCTATCAGGTTTCTGCTGAAGTGATCCACTAGAATGTTTTAAGCACTTTGTGGTGATACTGCAGCACTCTCTCTTCGTGGTGATATTGCAGGGCTTGTGTTTAATCTTCAGTCATTGTTTTAGCACTGCAGTCTTCAGTGGTTAGTGTTCTATTTGTTTTTGTTTGAATGTTTTGAGCACCTGGAAGGTATTGTGCCAAAAGGTGTAATCCCAGATAGTGAGCGGTCTCCCAAAACTGCATTCCTAGGCAACAGAGGATAGGAGTGGGTGCCCCCTGTTTATGTACTACATGACTGTGGTTTTGTCCGTTTCTATTAATAGGACTCCTAGTTTCCATTTTTCTCTGAATGCTACCAGGCCTTTTTGAACTGCCATAAGCTCTTTCAAGTTTATGTGTTTGTCTCTGAACTGATTTTCCCACTTTCCATGTGTTTGGAAGTATTTTAAATGAGCTCTCCAGGCTGTTTCTGGGGTATCTGTGGTGAGGTTTTGCTCCTGTGGAGTGACCCAGAAGGGAAGGGCCTGATTCTAAGCACAAGCTTGTGCCCACCATGCAAATTCCTCCTTCAGACAAGGTTGAAAAGGGATGTGTGTGTGCTAGTACCACACGTTTTTGAGGTACCACTGAAGCTTCCTCATGTGCGGCCTGGACAGGGGGACATGAGGATGCAAGATGCCATGTAGCCCAGTGCTCTGAGGAATTCCCTGGCTGTGATGCATTGTCTCTGCATGATCATTTGGAAGTACTAGGTCAGGAAAGGGACCTTGTCTGGAAGTAAGAATGTCATTTGAAGGGATGAGTCCAGAAGAGCCCCTAGGAAGACAATCCTTGTGGAGAGCTCAGTGTTTGATTTGTGTTGATTTATGGTGAAAGTCAGGGAGGTCAAGAGATTATGAGTGAACACCAGATCTGAGAGGAGTTTTGACAGACTCATGGACTGTATTAGATAATCATCCAGGAAGGGGTAGATTTGGACGTCTCTGGTCCTGCAAAAGGTGATCAGAGTGGCTAAGCACATTGTGAAGTCCCTGGGAGTGGTAGACAAGCCAAAGGGCAGTGCAGAAAATTGACGGTGACTGGTACATGCTCTGAAGCATAAAAAGATTCTGTGACTGCTCTATGGGAATGTGCAAGAAGGCAGCTGTTACATCCAGGGTGATCTTGAAGGACTGAGGAGCTATCGTGGGTAAAAGCTTTGGAAGAGTTAACATTCTGAATTCTGGAACCAGCAGGAACTGACTGAGAGCAGACAGGTCTAAAATGGAACACCAAGAGCTTTCCTTACTGGGAACCAGGAAAGTACAGTTTTGTACCTACCATAAATGTAGATGTCCGATAGATATGCAACTGCAGTCATAACATATGGGTTTGTCCTGCCTCAGGCAGCCCTCGGTCGGCCGGATTCCAAAGTCTGGGTCCGACGTCGGCTGATGTCGCATTTCTCTCCGACGTCAGAGCGGCTGGAGTATATAAGCATCAGCCGACGCCATCTTCTTCAGTGTTTCTTGCCCCAGATGCCAGGTGCCCTCAAAGGAAGGCTGTAATCAAATTGGAAGACAAAAATAGGTTTCCAGACAACAAATAAGCAATAAACAGATACACCATAACAGATATCCCCAGCTAAGGATAACAGGGAGAGGAGTGGACCCAAGGCATAGAGGGGAAGGAGGGAGGGAAAACCCGACTGCAGTTGCATATCTATCGGACATCTACATTTATGGTAGGTACAAAACTGTACTATGTCCTTCAAGAATGCAACTGCAGTCATAACATATGGGTTGAATACCAAAGCTTAGCTGGGGGAGGTGGTATGCTCTAAGAAAGGGATGGTGTAGCTATCAATCCCTGCAGGACTGCCGAAGCAAAGCCTGCTCTGGATCTGGAATATAAAGGGAGGTTGTAGTGTTTGGAAAATGTATGCACGGAGCTCCATGTAGCAGCTTCTAGAATGTCTTTTGTAGGCACCCCTCTTAAAAAAGCTGTAGAGGTGGCTGTAGCTCTGGTGGAGTGTGGTCTGACATTGGCTGGCACACTCTTTCCATGGAAGGAATAACAGAATCTGATGCAATGTCCAATCCATTTTGAAATTGTCTGTTTAGAAATTGCTTTTCCTTGTACTCCAGGGCGTAAGCTACAAAAGCTGATCAGACTTCCTACTGGTCTTGGTTCTGTCTAGGTAGCAGCGAAGTTGTCTGTGTATGTCCAAGGTATGTAACAGTCTTTCCCCTTTGTTCTCAGGATTGGGAAAGAAAGTAGGCAGGTGAATTGCTTGATTTAAAGAAACCCTAGATACCACTTTTGGCAGAAAGGTAGGGTTGGTTCGTAAGGAGACCCTGTCTCTGTGAAAAGTTATGAACGGTGGTATTGCCATTAAGGCCTGTAATTCCGAAACCCTTCTTGCTGAGGTAATGGCCAACAGGAAAGCTGTCTTCGAGGAAAGAAAATGTAAATCCACAGAAGCTGCTGGCTCGAAGGGAGGTAGAGTCAATTTTTCTAGGACAAAATTGAGGTCCCAAGCTGGTACTGGTGCCTTTCTTGGGGGCTTTATATTCTTGATTCCTCTAAGAAATTGCCTTAACAAAGGATGTGAAAACACAGGTGGGTCAGTGTTGTATCTAAGCTGAGATAGCTGAAGCATGAATTTTTATGGAAGAGTATGAGAGTCCTTTATGTAGCATACCTGCCAAGTATTCCAGGATGAGAGGAATGCTCAAAAGTGATGCATCATGACCCTTGTTGGTATTCCAAATGCTGAATCTCTTCCATCTGGCTGAGTAAGCCTTTCTGGTGGATGGTCTGCGGGCTTCTGTTAGTATCCGCTGAACTTCCTTGGAGAGGGGTAAATCAAGGTTATTTATGGGATTTCCCAAGCTGTTAGCTGTAGCGTCTGGTTGTTGGGATGAACTGTCCTGAAGTTGTGTTGAGTCAAAAGTTGGGGCCATTGTGGAAGGGCCCACGTTTTGTTGTGACATATGCTCCGTAGAAGTGGGTACCAGTGTTGTCTTGGACAGACTGGAGCTATTAGGATCCCCTTCGGCTTGTCTGCTTTGATCTTTAATAACAGTGGCAGAGGTGGAAATGCATAAATTATCAGGGAGCTCCAGTTGAATGAGAGGGCATCTATTTTCCATGCTTGTGGATGATATGTCCTTGAGCAAAACTTTTGTAAGTGATGATTGAGGTGGGAGGCAAATAGGTCTACGTCCGGCCTGCCCCATGTCGAGGTGAGTCGTAAGAAGATGTCTGGATGTAGCCACCATTCGTGGGGGTCTAGGAAATTCCTGCTTAGACTGTCTGCCAGAACATTGTCTTTGCCTGGAACAAACTGGGATTGTAACTGTATGTTTAGACCCAGTGATTTTTCCCAAAGATTCATTGTCAGTCTGCAAAGGGGGTAAGAATGAGTGCCCCCCTGCTTGTTTATGTACCACATCACTGTGGTGTTGTCTGTCCGTATTAATAGGTGGCCTTGTTGAAGTTGTTGCCCAAAGGCCTCGATGGCATGCATTACTGCTAGCATTTCTTTTTTATTGATATGCAGATGTGTTTCCTTTGGAGACCATTGTCCTTGAATACACCTGCCCTCCATGTGCGCCCCCCATCCAAGGTCTGAGGCGTCTGTGGTCATGGTCTGTGTTATCTGAGGTTTTTTGAACGACATACCTATGTTTGACTGGCTTGCTGTGGCCCACCATAGAAATTCCTTTTGAAGACATGGAATGAGTGGGATAGTTGCTTCTAGGTTGTTGCTGTGTTGAGACCATAAGCTTTTTAAGTACCATTGAAGCTTTCTCATGTGTAGTCTTGCTAGTGGAACCAGGAGAATGCAGGATGCCATGTAACCCAGGGCCTGTAGGAAACTCCTTGCAGTCATCTGGGTGAGCTTTGCTAAACTTCTGAAGTAATGGGTTAACTTCTTTTGCTTGTCTTCTGTCAGGTAAGCCATTTGAGAGGCTGTGTCTAGTTTGGCTCCTAAGAAGGTTATTTGCTGGGATGGCTGAAGTCTTGACTTTTGAAAGTTGACTGTGTATCCCAGAGCCTGTAGCAAGTGTATGACATAATTCAAGTTTTTTGTCAAGGTTAGTTTGCTGTCCGCTTGTATGAGGCAATCGTCCAGATACGGGTAGATTTGAATCCCCTGGAGCCTGCAATGAGCAATTACTGATGCCAGGCATTTCGTGAATACTCTGGGCAGTAGATAAGCCAAATGGCAATGCTGAGAATTGATAATGCTCTGGCCCTGTAAGAAATCTGAGGTATCTTCTGCAGCTGTGTCTGATAGGGACATGCAGGTATGCCTCCTTGAGGTCCAGAGTAATCAGCCAAGACCCCTTGCCCAGCATGGGAAGGAGTTGCTGTAGAGTCAGCATTTTGAACTTTGGTACTATGAGAAAAGTGTTTAAAGCGGACAAGTCCAGTATTGGTCTCCATTGAGTTTCTTTTCTTGGAACAAGGAACAGTCTTGAATAAAACCCCTGACCTTGTTCTTGTTGTGGAACTTTTTCTATTGCTTTGATCTGCGCAAGCAGAGAAATTTGCTTGATAGCCTCTGCCCTCTGATTTTGTAGAAGGTTTGGCATGCCTTGTTTTCTTGGCAAGGTATGAAAATGGAAAATGTAACCATGGTCTAGAATGTCCAAAATCCATTTGTCTTTTGTCAGTTTGTGCCAATTTTTTGAAAACAGAGATAACTTTCCGCCCAAAGGAGCTTCTGTTTGCTCCTTGGTTAGCGGAACTAGAGGAAAGTCATTGAGATTGTCCCTGCGGGGCAGGAGAAACCCCTGTGTCACTTCTTTGGTTTGTTGGTTGCCATTGTCGTCCCCTGTAGGATCCTCTGTATTGTCCTCTTCCTCGGGCACGCCTGTTTTTGCCCCTTTGAAATCTTTCAGGATTAGGAAAGGACCAGTTTTTAGAAGGCCAGTTCCTGCTGAATCTGGGCGGCTGAACCTGGAGGAAATCTTTTACTGTCTGAACTGACTTGGCTTGTACCACAATGGACTTTAACACATCTTTAGCATTAGCACCAAAAAGCTTGTTCTTTTCCAAGGGTGCGTCAAGAAGTTTTGCCTTAACATGATCTGGTAAAGGTTGTTCTTTTAACCATGCATGTCTACGAATGACCGCCCCTGTCATAGCTGCCCTACATGAAGCCTCCAATGCATCATATCCACACTGTAGAAAGTGATTGCTAACCTGTTGAGCATTATGCACAGCCTCCTGCAAAGACTTCCTATCTAAGGGTTCTGGAGAGGTCAATGTTTTCTGTAAATCATCTAACAGGAAATCCTGATATTGAAACATGTGAAAGAGACAATTGAGAGCTCTCATAGATAAAGTAGTGGAGGTGTAAACCTTCTTCCCCCATCTCTCTAAGGACCTTGCTTCCCTGTTGGAAGGCAAAGGGTTTTTGGAGGTGGTAGCTGAAACCCCTTTAGGCCCCTGGGAAATTGTTTCTAAATCAACAGCATGGGCCTTAAAGAAATGAGAATGGGTTTCTGGGACCCTATAGTATCTGTCAGGCTTGACAGGAGCAGGAGGAAGAGTATCAGGGGTAACACTGGAGTCAGAGTACAAATCATCCAAAACATCAAGCACAGGAGGTATAGTTAAGGGTCTGTGTTGGGGCTTTTTAAGGAAGGTTCGAAGGTGCTTTCTGGAATCTGAATATTCCTGGCCTTGCCACTTAAAATGCTCCCTCATGGAATGCAGAACTTCCCCAAAAGAAATATCCTCAGGAGGGGAGGCTGAGGGAATGGAGTCCTCTGCATCTGAATCCTCATAGGTCTGGAAGGGCTCTTCCTGGCTTTCGGAGCGAACAGAGTCCTCAGAATCTTCATCTGAAGGTAGAGGGTCAGAGGGTTCAACCCTGGACCTCTTATCAGGAGGAGGCTGGGATCCTCTCTCAGGATGGGCCTGGGAACCTCTGATCAGGGAAATTAAATCTGCGGCCATAGACATAATTTGAGTTTCAGGAGTAGGCTGAGGTAAGGTTTTAGCAGTAAGATGCTTGGACTTGCTGGCTGCCTTAGCACGTGTGTAGGCCTTGATAGACATGGACATGGGAGGCCTAGCCGCTCCACGTGCAGGAGTGACCTTATCAACAGCAATGGTCTCGGGCATTTCCTCTGTTTCAGTATTGGAGGAAAATCAATAACTGGCGTTGGAGTGGTCTCCGGTATCAGTAATGCGGTGTCTTCGGTTCGGAGCGGTGGAATAACCGCCTCAGAGGGAATCGGAGCACTCACGGTTAGTTTTGGCGTGGTGTTGGTGGAGGACGCAGGCTGAGGATGTCGGTCCCGGTCTTTTCGTTTCTTAGGAGTCTGCGTTGTCGGTTGTTCCGACGGCATTGTATAATCAAATTTGTCGCCGAAAAAGTCTTCTGCGAACTCCGCCCGGCGCCTGAGAGTGCGTTTATTGAAGCGAGCACAGGCGGCACAGGCCGAGACGTCGTGGTCTGGGCCAAGGCAAGGGAGGCAGTAAGAGTGGAAATCCTTATGAGGTATTTGTTTACCACAAGACAAACAATTATTTACTTTTTCAGTAATTTCTGGCATCGGCTGAGGCAAGAAAAAGGTCCCCAACGGGGTACTTAGCTTTTTTGATGACTTCGGTTTCGAAGAATACAGGAGCTGACTGACCGGCACTTGCGAACTGCTTCTGCTTCGGGCACCGCGCGGCAAGAAAGACTGAAGAAGATGGCGTTGGCTGATGCTTATATACTCCAGCCGCTCTGACGTCGGAGAGAAATGAGACATCAGCCGTCGGACCCAGACTTTAGAATCCGGCCGACCGAGGGCTGCCTGAGGCAGGACAACCCATATGTTATGACTGCAGTTGCATTCTTGAAGGACATCAGCCTGGAGTATATAAACTCTTTCCTTTTTGGTGTTCTGGAAATGGTTCCACTGAGATCTGGGAGCACAAATTCTGAATTTGGGAAAGGGCCTCTGTCCTTTTGTTTGGAGGAATGTCTGGATAGCCTGAGTGATTTAATGGCTCTTCAAAAGTGAGTCTGTAGCCATTTGAAACAATGTTTAAAACTCACCTGTCCAAGTGATGAGACCAATTTTCCTTGATCAGGGTTAGTCTTCCACCTAATCTTGTGGAGGGAAGGGGGTTCAGACAGACTGGGATGGATGAGTTATTGTTGCTCTCTGTCAGGGGCCTGTGGTCTAGAAAGTACAGTTGTGTACACTTACCACAAATGCAGATGTTTGAGTGCATTTAGTGTTGCAGTCATCACACACTAGGGTTATCTGCCTGCAGATAAGCCTTTAGTCAGCCGAAATACCAGAGTCTTGGGATTTCTGGGTCGGATGCCGTCACCTCTTTCAACACGTCAGGGGAATAAAACATGCAGTCGACTCCATTACATCAGTTTTTCTTGCCCTGGATGTCAGGAGCCCCCAAAAATAGGAAGCTTTTACATGGTGTGGAACACCTCCAGTAAAAAGTAAATACCCCTGCCATAAAGAGGATAGGTAAAAAGGATAGAGAAAGTCAGGGGGCAGGAGGGAGGGAAACCAAGACTGTAACAGTGAATACACTCAAACATCTACATTTATAGTAAGTGTATACAACTGTACTATGTTCTTTGTGTTTCACTGTTGCAGTCATCACACTTGGGTTGATTCCCAAAGCTGAGGAAGGGTGGAGGCAGTCAAGAAGTGTTGGGGCTGGCTAGCAGGCCTTGTAAGACTGCTGTAACAAATCCAGCTCTGGATTTAGAAAAAAATAGTTAAGTGGTAATGCTTGGTGAAGGTGTGCACAGAACTCCAGGTTGCAGCTTCCAGGATGTCCCTGGTGGGGTCACCCCCCCCCCCCGAGAAATGCTGTAGAGGTTGAAGTAGCTCTAGTGGAATGAGTTCTGATCCCCAGAGGGGAAGGTTTTCCATGGTGCTTGTAGCAGAAATGGATGCAGTGCGCTATCCATTTGGAAATGGTTTGCTTTGAAATGGCCTTACCCTCTGCCCCTGTAGCAAAACTGACTAGTAACTGGTCAGATTTTCTGAAAGGTTTAGTCCTGTCAAGGTAGAACCTGAGCTGTCTGTGCACATCCAAGGAGTGCAGGCTCCTTTCCCCTCTAGTCTGATGATTTGGGAAAAAGGTTAGCAAATGGATGAATTGGTTTAAAGCCACACAGGATACCCACCTTGGGCATAAAGGAAGGCTAGTCCTGAAAGAAACACTGTCAGCATGGAAAATAATGAAGGGCTCCACCGCCATTAGTGCCTGTAACTCAGACATTCTTCTTGCTGAAGTAATAGCTAGAAGTAAGGCTGTGTTCCAAGAGAGGAATTTTAACTCTGCTGAAGCAGCAGGTTCAAATGGGAGAAGTGTGAGCTTTTCCAGTACAAAGTTCAAGTCCCAGACTGGGGTGGGAGCTCTCCTACAGGGCCTTAAATTGTTAGCTCCTCTCAGGAACTGCTTGATGAAAGGGTGAGAAAAGAGAGGAGGCTCAGTATTATAATGAGCTAAGAGGGCAGAGGCATGAATCTTAATGGATGAGAAGTATAGACCTCTGTGCAGTAGCTCTGCTAGGTAATCAACGGTTTGAGGTAAGTTGGGCACAGCTGTGTACTTTTCCTTGAGACTGACTCCAAGAACAATACCTTTTCCACTTTTCAGCATAGGATTTCCTAGAACTAGGCCTTCTGGCCTCAAGGATGATGTCCAGTACCTTTTTGCTGAGGGATGCTGGTGGTGTTATTCATGGGATAAGCCAGGCTTGCAAGGTTTAGGGTTTGCAGCTGTAGATGCAAAATCTGTCCCTCCTGCTGAGACAGCAGGGAAGGTGTCAGATATAGGTGCCAGGGTGGCACTGCTGTCAGACTGCGTAGGAGTGGGTACTAGTGCTGGGATGGCCAGTCTTGTGCAATAAGGATTGCCCTTGGCCTTTCCCGTTTGATCTTGAGTAGTACTTTTGAAAGGAGGGGCAGAGGAGGAAAGGCATAAATTGAGAGGTTTTCCCATGCAAAGGCTAGGGCGCCCACCTTCCAAGCTCTGCTGTGAGGGTTCCTGGTGCAAAGTTTGTTCAATTGGTGGTTTTGGTGAGAAGCAAAAAGGTCCACCTACGGAGTTCCCCACCTCTGGGTTAGAAGTTTGAATGAGTTGGGTTGCAGTTTCCACTCGTGAGGGTCCAGTAGATTTCTGCTAAAGTCTGCCAGTGAATCTTGCTTGCCTGGCAGGAACTGAACTTGTAGATCCACAGAGCCATGGCTAACCTGCAGAGTGGGTAAGAATGAGTCCCGCCCAGCTTGTTTATGTACAACATAACTGTGGAATTGTCTGTCTATCAGGAGCTGTCCTGAACGGATATGGTATTTGAAGACTGTCAGAGCATTCTGTACAGCTAGCATTGCTTTTGATTGGTATGCAGGGGAATTTGTTCTGGGCTCCATTTGCCTGCCATGTGAGCCCCCCATGCATAGTCTGAAGCGTCTGTTGTCAGGGTTTGGGCGGTGAGGGGTTAAGTGAAAGGAAGTCCCTTGTTGCAGTTGCATGCTTCTGCCCACCAAAGGAACTCTGCCCTTAGACAAGTTATGATAGGAATCACTGTTTCCTGGTCCTGAAAATGTTGACGCCAGAGACTTAAGTACCATAGAAGTTTCCTCATATGCAGTCTTGCTTATAGAATTAGCGGAATGCATGAGGCCATTAACCCTAGGGCTTGCAGCATTTTCCTTGCAGATAGCTGGGGTTTTTTGCCATTAGTTTGAAATAGTTTGTCAGATGGACCTGCATTTCTGGAGTGAGGAATGCCATCTGGGAAGTTGTGTGGCAAGCTTGCTCCTAGGAATACAACTTGCTGGCTGAGCACCAGTTGTGATTTCTTTTCGTTGATAGTGTATCCCAGTGAAATTAGAAGTCTTTTTTTTTTTTTTTTTTTTTTTTTACAAATGCCAGGTGCTGAAGTAGCAATTCCTGACTGTCCGCCTGAATCAGGCAATTGTCCAAGTATGGGTAGATTTGAATATTTCTCTGCCTGCAGTATGCAATGGCTGGAGCCAGACATTTTGTGAATACTCTGGGCGCAGTAGATAAGCCAAAGGGAAGTGCAGAGAACTGATAGTGCATAAAGCCTGCCCTGAAATGTAGATATTTCCTGCAAGACTCCCTTATGGGGATGTGAAGATAAGCTTTTAAGTCTAGGGTGGCTAAACAGGCATCCTTGGCTAGCATAGGAAGAAGCTGTTGCAGTGTAACCATTTTGAATTTTGGGACCACCAGAAAGGTGTTGAGAATTGACAGATCCAGGATAGGCAGCCAATTCTCTTTTCTGGGCACCAGGAACAGTCTGGAATAGAAACACTGTCCCCTTTGTTCTACTGGAACAGACTGAATAGCCCTGATATGGAGAAGGGAAAGTACTTGCTTTTGAGCCTCTGCCCATTGGTATGGAGGAAGGTCTGGCAACCCACTTGGTGTTGGCAGTGAGTGGAAGTAGAATCTGTATCCCTGGGATACAATGTTTAGAACCCATTGGTCCTGAGTAATGGACATTTAATTTTTTGCATGAAGGGTTAGTTTTCCTCCTAGGGGCACAAGTACTTGGGCATGCCTGGAAAGGATAATTGGAAAGTCATTGCGAACTTTTTCCATAAGGGGGTGGCTTTCCACTCCCTGGTTTTGAGGTGGAAACACTCCATTGTTTAGATCTCTGCATACCATGAGACTGCAGTCTTGGTGGTCTGTTTCTCCTGGGTTTGGACTGAGAAGGCCTAAGAGGGACTGGAAAGGATAAGTTTTTTTAAGGCCAATGTCTACTGAATCTACGTGGCTGCACTTATAAGAAATCTTTGACTGTTTGCATAGATTTAGCTTTTTCTTCCATCTTTTTAAGAACAACTTCTGCTTTTGTGCCAAACGCTCCTGATTTAATGGAGCAACTAGTAATTTTGCTTTGACATGGTCAGGCAAGACTTGTTCTTTTAGCCAAGCATGCCTTCTCAGTACAGGCCCAGTGACAGCAGCCCTGCAAGATGTTTCTAAGGCATCAAACCCATATTGCAAGTATGTTTACTAACTTGGTTTGCAGAATGAATTAACGCTTGTAAAACTATTTTCTGCACAATCTGGAAGTAACACCATTTTTTGTATAATTAGTTCCACAACATGTTGCTGGTACTTCAACATGTGAAATTGGCAATTCAAAGCCCTGATGGCAAGAGTTGCAGAGGTATATACCCTTCTTACCCCATCTGTCTAAAGCTCTAGAATCCCTGTCTGAAGAGGTAGGGTTTTTGGCAGCAGTAGCTGTGACGCCCGCGCCCTGGCCTAGCAATCAAGGAGCCTCAATCCTCACCACTAACACCAGAAAGGGAGTCTCATATGAGAGGAAAGGATAACAAATGCACACAGTAAAGTACAATTTCCCTTAAGTGCACACAGAGATCACAGTCAGTCTGGGGATGGTTGCTCCCTTGCTCTCCAGGTCCCCAATAAGACTCCCCACTGGCACAGCTATAGGGTCCAGATCTCAGCCTAGCTGGCAAGCTAACCTCCAGTACCCTCTCTGTCCAACCAGTGCTTTGTGCCCCTGCCCAAGTAGCTGACACACACACACTTTGAGATAAGTATTTATACAACTTCACAGACACTCCTGGGAAAGGCTGACACAGACTCTCCAGCTGTGCCCCTTTACCCAGACTATACGGAAGTAATCACTGCCACCACCAGCTAATAATTATCAGCTACCCAAAGGCCCTTAAAAGGGTGTCCAATAATTACTGTGCAACATTATTATTCAAGTGGTAGTATATCCCATGGCTAAAGCTATAGGAGTGGCTTAGACAGTAAACTCTATAAATATGCAGTGTACTCTAGAGATTAACTTATATCTGCATAAACCAGCCACAACTGAGAAGGGTTTAAAAATATTTAATAATAAATACTAAAAACACAAGACAATACTACTACACCACAGTGCTATTCGAGTTCAATGATCATACAGAAACGTAAAATAATTATGTAGTACAGTTCTGACAAAGTACAGTTGTATACACATCACAAATGTAGATGTTCGAGTGTATTCACTGCTGCAGTCATCACATTAGGGTTACCTGCTTGCAGTAGCCCTCTTGCGTCGGTTGCTGTCCCTTCTTCCATGACGTCAGGTCGTCAGGGGTATAAAACATGCAGCTGACACCATTACATCAGTTTATCTTGCCTCAGATGTCATGTGCCCCCCCTACTGAGAAGCAATTAAATCTATAAATATACAAGGTTATACCTCCAACAAAAAAGCAAATACACCAAAAAGCTTTTGAGCATAGTAAAGGAGAGTAGAGGTATAGCCAAAAGGAGTAAGGGGGCTGGAGGGACGGTAACCAGGACTGCAACAGTGAATACACTCGAACATCTACATTTATGGTAAGTGTACACAACTGTACTATGTTCTTCATGTTTCACTGTTGCAGCCATCTGGGTAGATTCCCAAAGCTAAGGATGGGAGGAAAAATTTAGATAGCATTAGGACCAGCTATAAGGTCCTGCAAGACTGCAGTGGCAAAGCCAGCTCTGGATTTAGAGAAAATTGGCAGATGGTAATGGTTGGTGAAAGTATGTACAGAACTCCAGGTAGCAGCTTCTAGGATGTCCCTGGTAGGGACACCTCTGAGAAAGGCTGTAGATGTAGATGCAGCCCTGGTAGAGTGGGGTCTGATTCCCTGTGGGATATGTTTTCCATGGTGCTTGTAGCAGAAATGAATGCAATGGCCTATCCATTTGAAAATGGTTTGCTTTGAAATAGCCTTCTCCTTTGCCCCTGTAGCAAATTCCAGCAGCAGTTGTGATTTCCTTTGAGGTTTAGTCCTGTCCAAGTAGGATCTAAGTTGTCTGTGCACACCTAAGGACTGCAGTATCCATTCCCCTTTGTTCTGTGGATTAGGAAAGAAGGTTGGCAAATGAATGGACTGATTAAAGGCCACACTGGATACCACCTTGGGCATGAAGGAGGGATTGGTCCTGAGGGACACCCTGTCCGCATGAATGATGATAAAAGACTCCTCTGCCATGAGGGACTGTAATTCACATACCCTTCTTGCTGAAGTGATTGCTAAAAGGAAAGCGGTTTTCCAAGAAAGGATTTTTAAGTCTGCAGTAGCAGCTGGCTCAAAAGGAGGAAGAGTGAGTTTCTCCTATACAAAGTTAAGGTTCCCAGGCTGGAGTTGGTCTCCTGGGTGGTCATAGATTTTTGGCCCCTCTGAGGAACTGCATGAGCAGTGGATGAGAGAAGAGGGGATTTTCTGTGTTATAATGAGCTAAAATGGCTGAGGCGTGAATCCTGATGGAGGAGAAAGAAAGGCCCTTGAGAGGCATCTCAGTTAAGTATTGTAAAATCTGAGGCAAGTTGGGCACTGCTGTGCTCATCCCTTGAGATTGGTTCCAGGCACAGAATCTCTTCCATTTTTCAGCATAAGATTTTCTAGTACTAGGCCTCCTTGCCTCTAAAATGATATCCATCATTGGTTTACTGAGGGATGGTAAAGGAGAGATTAGGTAATTAGCCAGGCTGCTAGGTTTAGAGTTTGAAGCTGGGGGTGCAGAATGTAGTTCTCCTGCTGAGACAATAGGGTAGGAGTCTGAGGCAGGTGCCATGGGGCCAAAGTGACACACTGCGCAAGAGGGGGTACCAGTGTTGGCGTGGCCAGTCTGGTGCAATCAAAATCGTCCTTGGTTTGTCTTGTTTGATCTTTAGTAGCACCTTGGAGAAGAGAGGCAGAGGAGGAAAGGCATAAACTGATAAGATTTTCCAGCTGAAGGCTAGAGCATCCACTTTCCAACCTAGCTTGTGGGGAATCCTTGTGCAAAATTTGTCTAGTTGATGGTTCTGGGGGCAGGCACACAGGTCTGTATCTGGGCTCCCCATTTGCTTGTCAACATGTTGAAAATTCTTGGTTCCAGTTTCCACTCGTGTGGGTCCATGAGGTTCCTGCTTAGTCCGTCTGCCAGTGTATTTAGTTTTCCTGGCAAGAATTGAGCTTGTAGATTCACTTGGTAGCTTAAGGCTGTGTCCCACAATGCCACGGCTAGTTTACAGAGGGGGCAAGAATGTGTACCCCCCCCCGCTTGTTTATGTACCACACAACAGTGGTGTTGTCCGTCTTTCCCATTAATTGTTCTGGAAGAATGTGGTCCTTGAAGGCTGTCAGAGCATTCTGTACAGCTAGCATTTCTTTTTGATCGATATTCACGTGCATTTGACTTGGGTTCCATTTGCCCTGAATGCACTTCCCTGCCAAGAGAGCCCCCCCATGCATAGTCTGATGCATCTGTTAGGGTTTGGGTGGCAGGGGGTAGTGTGAATGGTAGTCCCTTGTTTTGGTGGCAGGCCTAAGCCCACCAAAGAAACTCTAGGCATAGGCAAGGTATGGATAGGAATCATTGCTTCTAGATCCTGAGAATGTTGACACCATAGGCTTTTCAGATACCATTGTAGTTTCCCAATATGCAGTCTTGCATATGGAATTAGAAGAATGCAGGAGGCCATGAACCCCAAGGCTTGTAGTATTTGCTTTGCAGACAGCAGGGCTTTAGTGGCCACTTGTTTGAAGTAGGTTGTCAAATGAATTTGTTTCTCTGGTGTGAGGAAAGCCATCTGGGAAGATGTATTCAAGCTTACTCCCAGGAATATAATTTGTTGACAGGGTACCAGGTGTGATTTCTTTTCGTTTATGGTGTACCCCAGACAAGTTAGCACCCTTTGTACAAAGGCCTGATTATTCAAAAGTATGTCCTGGCTTTCTGCCTGAATTAGACAATCGTCCAGGTATGGGTATATTTGAAGATTTCTTTGCCTGCAAACTGCAATGACCAGCTAAGCACTTTGTGAATACCCTGGGTGCAGCAGATATAGCCAAAGAGCAGTACAGAGGACTGACAGTGCGTGTAGCCTGCTTTGAAGCGTAGGTATCTTCTGCAAGATTCTCTGATTGGGATGTGCAGGTACGCTTCCTTTAAATCTAGTGTTGCCAACCAGGCGTCTTTGCCTAGCATAGGGAGCAACTGGTGAAGAGTCAGCATCTTGAATTTTGGAATCACCAAAAAGGTGTTTAGAGTAGACAGGTCCAGGATAGGATGCCATGAAAGTACAGTTATGTACATTTACCATAAATGTAGATGTTCAAGTGTACTCACTGTTGCAGTCATTACATTTGGGTAATCTGCTGGCAGGTTGCCCTCAGTCGGCCTGATTAACAAAGACTTGGGTCCTGCGTCGGTTACTGTCCCTTCTTCCATGAGGTCAGGTCGTCGGGGGTGTAAAACATGCAGCCAACGCCATTTTCATCCGTTTTTCTTGCCCCAGATGTCAGGTGCCCCCCAAATGGGGAGCAAAATAAATAAATTATATATATATATATATATATATATATATATATATATACACACACACACACACACACACACACACACACACACACATGTAATTTAGGGGGCTGTAGGGTGGGTAACCAGGACATCTACATTTATGGTAAGTGTACACAACTGTACTATGTTCTTCATGTTTCACTGTTGCAGTCATTACATTTGGGTAGAATCCCAAAGCTATGGTTGGGAGAATGGAATTATACAGCATTAGGAGCAGCTATAAAGCCCTGCAGGAGAGCAGTGGCAAAGCCTGCTCTGGATTTAGAGAAGAGAGGTAAATGGTAATGTTTGGTGAATGTATGAACTGAGCTCCAGGTAGCAGCTTCTAGAATGTCTCTGGTAGGAACCCCTCTGAGAAAGGCTGCAGAAGTAGATGCAGCCCTGGTGGAATGGGATCTGATCCCCTTGGGGACAGGTTTACCATGGTGCATGTAGCAGAAATGAATACAATGGCTTATCAGTTTTGAAATAGTCTGCTTTGAAATGGCCTTTCCCTCTGCCCCTGCAGCAAATGCCACCAGTAATTGCTCAGACTTTCTTAGAGATTTTGTCCTGTTTAAGTAAGATCAATTGTGTACATCCAATGAATGCAGAATCCGCTCACCCTTGTTCAGTGGATTTTTGAAAAAGGTTGGCAGATGAATGGACTGATTAAGAGCCACACTATATACCACTTTAGGCATAAAGGATGGATTGGTTCTGAGAGCCACCCTGTCTGGGTAAAAGATAATAAAAGACTCCACTGCCATGAGAGCCTGTAGTTCTGAAATCCTTCTAGCTGAAGAGACTGCTATAAGAATTCCAAGAGAGAAATTTTATGTCTGCAGTAGCAGCTGGTTCAAAAGGAGGTAGGGTGAGTTTTTCCAACACAAAATTAAGGTTGCATGCAGGAGTTGGTGCTCTCCTGGGAGGTCTTACATTTTTGGCCGCTCTGAGGTACTGCTTTAGCAGGGGATGAGAAAAGAGGGGAGGCTCTGTGTTGCAATGAGTTGAAATGGCAGGCGCATGGATTTTTATGGAAGAAAAAGATAGGCCCTTGTGAAGCATCTCAGTTAAATATTGCAGAAGCTGAGGAATATTGGGCATTTCTGTGCTTATTCCTTGTGCTTGGTTCCAGGCACATAATCTTTTCCATTTATCAGCATAATATTTTGTAGTACTAGGCCTTCTAGTCTCCAAAATGACATCCATCACAGGGGTTTGCCGAGAGATGTAACTTGTGAAATTAGTTGATTAGCCATGCTGCAAGATTAAGAGTTTGGAGCTGAGTGTGCAGAATTTGATAGTTCTGCTGAGACAGTAGATAAGGTGTCTGAGGCAGGTACCACAGAGGAAGGTGTGACATATTGCGTAGGAGCGGGTACCAGTATTGGCGAGGCCAGTCTGGAGCAATCAGAATCATTTTTGTTTTTTCCTGACTTTTAGTAAGACCTTGGAGAGCAGAGGCAGAGGGGGGAAGGCATAGACTGATAGGTTTTTCCAGCTGAAGGATAGAGCATCCACTTTCCAAGCTTTTTTTGTGATGAATTCTTGTCAGAATTTGTCCAACTGATAGTTTTGGGGTGAGGCAAAAAGATCTATGTCTGGGCTCTCCCATTTTCGTCTCAACATAATAAAGATTTGTGGATCCAGTTTCCATTCGTGTGGGTCCATAAGATTTCTGCTTAGTTCGTCTGCCAGAGTATTTTGCTTTCCTGGCAGAAATTGAGCTTGTAGATGTACTTGATAAGTCAAGGCTGTTTTCCACAAAGCCATGGCTAGTCTGCAAAGGGGGTAGGAATGGGTACCCCCCTGCTTGTTTATGTACCACATGACTGTGGTGTTGTCTGTCGTTATCAGTAGTTGTCCTGGATGAAGATAGTCCTTGAAGGCTGTCAGAGTATTCTGTACAGCTAGCATCTCTTTCTGGTTGATATGTAGGTGCATTTGATGTGGGCTCCATTGGCCCTGAATGCATCTCCCTGCCAAATGCGCCCCCCAAGAATAATCTGATACATCTGTAGTCAGGGTTTGGGTGGCAGGGGGTGGAATGAATGACACCCTTGTTTTGGTGGCAGGCCTCTCCCCCACCATAGGAACTCTTGCTGCAGGCAAGGAATGATACGAATCATTGTTTCCAGGCTGTGACAACATTAACTCCATAAGCTTTTTAGGTACCACTGAAGTTTCCTCATATGCAGTCTTGCATATGGAATTATTAGCATAAAGCAGACCGGGAGGCCAAGCATGAACTAGAGAGTCTCTCGGGGACTTCCCCGGAGGGGGAACAGAGCGAAGTAATCGTTGCATTTCATGTTTGAAGGAGAGGCAAAAAGATCGCAACAAGGTCGCCCCCATTGGGCAAATACTTGCTCTGCCACTCAGTGGTTGAGAGACCACTCGTAAGGAGTCAGGATAGTACGACTGAGCCTGTCGGCTAAAATGTTGGACCGTCCCGGAATGTGCGTTGCTATGAGAAAGCGGTTGGTGGAAATCACCCATTCCCACACTCTCATGGCCTCGCGGCAAAGGGGGGTAAGACCTGGTTCCCCCCTGTTTGTTGATGTACCAGACTACCGACGTGTTGTCTGTCTGTACCGCAATTGTCCCTACCGGAAGAGAGTTGTGTAGTGCTTGCAACGTCAAAAGCACCGCTCTCATCTCTAGGACGTTGATATGCAAAGAGGTCTCTATGTCGTTCCAAGTGCCTTGGACTGTTCTGCCTGAAAAATGCCCACCCCAGGCGAGAAGCGTCCGTGGTCACTGTGTCGACTGGTGGAGGTAGTGAGAAGGGATGGCCCATGTGGAGGTTGGGAGACTGGAGCCACCACAGGAGCGATTTTCTGCAAACCTTGCTTAAGGAAACGGGGTGAGACAGAGGGTTGCAAGACAGGGACCATTGTACCTGGAGGGTCCACTGTAGATCCCTCATGTTCAACCGGGCCAATGGTAGCAGAGGGATTGCAGCCGCCATAGATCCAAGGGCCCTCAGAATCAATTCCGCCGAAGGAGTTTGCAGATGAAGAATGGCCTGCACATGTAACATCAGGTTCCGAAGTCGATCTGGAGTCAAGAACGCAAGCATCTGTCTGGAATCCAGTCTTGCCCCTATAAAATCTAGCATCTGTGTAGGGATGAGAGAGGATTTGGTCATGTTGATGGTTAATCCTAATAGTGGAGCCAGACCGAGAAAATAGTCCCTGCCTGAGCAAAGTAGGTGCCTTGTTGGGGCTGTGAGGAGCCAGTCGTCCAGGTATGGAAAGACCTGAATTCCCTGGAGTCTCAGGTGGGCCACTACTACCGCTAGGACCTTGGTGAATACCCTGGGGGCTGAGGTGAGACCGAAGGGGAGGACCCTGAATTGAAAGTGACTGGCTCCCACCCGGAAGCGGAGAAACCTCCTGGAACGCCTGTCCACTAGAACGTGATAGTACGCATCCTTGAGGTCTATAGAGCACATCCAGTCGTCCTCCTGCATTAAGGGGAGAACGGATTGCAACGTGACCATTCAGAACTTTTGTTTGGGTACCGCCAGGTTTAGGAAAGAGAGGTCGAGGATGGACCTCAAGTCCCCTGTCTTTTTTGGCACCAGAAAGAACCTGGAGTAAAACCTTGATCCGACTTGATCTGTGGGGACGGGCTGGATGGCTCTTTTTTTGTAGAAGCTGCTGAATTTCTGCAGCGGCCGCCTTCTTTTGACTGGGTGGGACATCGGGAAGGCTTCTGATTCTGGGGTTGGCTATGAAGGGAATTAGGTAACCTCTGGATATAATGCGAAGCACCCAGCGATCTGTTATGGACTCCCATTTTGCCAGGTGCTTCGAAAAACGCCCCCCCCGACTGCCTCCAGAGTGGAGCAGTCGGGAAACCCCTCAGGGGTTCTGCGTGGGCCTCTCAGAGAAAGGTTCTCTGGACACAAAATTCCTCGGACCCCCCTCTGCCTCTGGGGCGGCGTCCTCCCTGTCCTCCTCTGCCACAAGAGGACTGGTTGTCCTGAGCAGACTGAGATTGATGCGATTTTCGGAACCATATCTTCTTCTGACCCTTTTGGTACTTGGAAAAGGACCTCTGGGGCACAGAGAAGCGGACTCTGACGGCAGACAAGGTCTTCCCGTCTTTCTTGCTCTGGACAAGAGTGTCGCGAACGGTTTTGCCGAACAGTGCAGAACCATCAAAAGGGGCATTCGCGAATGACGCCTTAAAGGGTTCCGAGAAGTCACAGTGACGGAGCCAGGCCTGTCTCCTCATGACAAGCCCGACTCCTCCTGCTCTAGCGGCTCCCTCTGTAGCATGAGACAATAGCCGCATAGAGGTATTAGAGATAGAGCGGAGGGTGGTCATTCGGGAAGAGTACAAATCCTTGTCTCCCTCCGACATGGACCCCGGGGGGGGAGCAGCGTATTCCTTAATTAGGTCCCGCTGCATCCTAATAACGTGTGCCATATAGTTCAAGGCCCTCATAGAGAAGGTCGCTGAACTGAAGGCCCGCTTCCCAAGACGGTCCATCGCGCGAGACTCCTTGCTCGGAGGATGAACCGTGGGGCTCTCCTGAGCCAACTCTTTCTTAGTGGCTGAGCCACCAACATGGCATCCACAGGGGGACCTTTGCTCCAATGTGATCTCTCTGCAGGGGGGCTCAAAATTTTGTCTGGGTGCTTGGGGATCGGCTCTACGATGTCCGGTTCCTTCCAAGCCCTAGAGGATCTGAAATCCACCAGGGGGTCGGGTGGAGGGGACATCCAAGAGGTAGATGGTCCTGCCTCGAACGCCTCAAGGAATACGGACTCGTCAGAGGAAGCCTTGGGGTCAGACCACCCACCTCTGATTTTGAGCATTTCCATGATGTCTCCAAAGGAGACATCCTCAGGGGGTGATCTCGGGGAGCCTTCCCCTTCATCCAAGTCCGTATCTTCTGTGAGACTCTCAGGGGAGTCTATGTGCCTCCTTTTGCACTTTGCCTTGTGGGGAATCTCCTCGGGGGGGCTGTCCGAGGAGTCCTCATGGGCTGTAACCTGTTCCACTGGAACTCCTAAAGGCGCTGAGGCAGGCTGCCCAGAGGGCCGGATGAGGGGAGCCAGAGATGAGAAGGCGTGCAGGAGGGAGCCGAAGCCAGGACCGGTGGCCTGGAAGCACTCAACAGTGCCCTCTCCACCGCAGCGAAGGCAGAGGGGGAGCCCGCTCTCAGACGGATCCGAGATCAGACTCCCACTCAGATCCGAAGCGGGGATCGGACCTGGCGCCGAGAACGTCGGATCCGAAGGACCAGTGTGCTCCGACCTTTGATGGAGCCGAAAGCACACCGAATCCCTCGGATCCGAAGCTCGGCCCATGGCTCCGAGAGGTCGGATCCGACAGACTCGAGGGAATAGTTGGAGCTAACGTGCCCAGCACAGTCGGCTCCGACCTACCCACGGATCCAACGTGGCTCAGCTCCGAGCCCGGAATGCGGGTCGGAGAAGGAGCTATAGGAGCAAAAAAAGGGGTCGAGCTCCCCCCCAGAGGGGGGGGGAGGGGGGGGAGGCAAGAGCACTCCCATCTGCATCTGGGCCTGGATGAATCTCATCATCATCCGGTCCATATCCGCATCAGACATGCTAAAAGTGGACCTCGACGAGGCCACCGAGGCAGACCTGGAGTGTCGCCTCGATGACTTCGACGGGGACCGGATCACCTCCTCCTCGGGTCCCAGGGAGAAACAAGGGGATCGGACCCGAGGAGGAGGAGATCGAGAAGACTTGGACGGGGAAGCCCTCTTGGCGGGCGGGGCCGATGAAGAGTCCTCGGCCCGCCGCTTAAGGTGCTTCTCCCGCCGCTTCTCTTTCCTGGCCTCCCTATCCTCCGGAGCCGAAGCGGGAGGTTGAGTCCCGGTCAGAGGAAGGGAGGCAGGGGTGACCGCTACCAGGGGGAAAGTGGGCACCGAAGCACCGGAGGCCGTAGCAGAGTCTGGGGGTAGAAGGCCCGCCAGAACTAGCTTCGACCTTCGATCCTTGAGTGCCCTGGGGTTGAACGCCAAATGCGCAACCCGAAGAGGTGTTCAACCCCAAGGCACCTAACGCACCGAGTGTGGCCATCAGCCGGTGAAAGCTTGTGACCACACTCGGTGCATTTTGAAAAAATTGCCTTAGGGGCCTCCGACATACTGTAGGAAAGCACACTCACTAGGCCTCTAATTCAGTCATACACACACGTTACGACCAGCGGGGGAGGGAGAACTGTACTTAAATTAAAACAAGTATGTTATATATATAAAAAGGAGAAAGGGTAAACCTATCACACACACAACCAGTCATTCAGAAGAAAAATACAAAAACTTTTTTCCTCACAAAACACCAAGAGCTCTGAACCTAGCTGTTACTTGAAGAGCGGAAAACTAGATCTGAGGTCAGTTAGGGCAGGCAGGGGGTTATGGGTAAGAGGGAGGAGCTAGGAGCTCAGATCTATGCTATGTTAGAAGTTGCCGGCTCGGATCCGAGATCGGATCCGTATCCCACAGGTTGCTGACAAATGAAGTTCCTACTTCAGATTCATTGTTTCCAGGCTGTGACAACATTAACTCCATAAGCTTTTTAGGTACCATTGAAGTTTCCTCATATGCAGTCTCGCATATGGAATTATTAGAATGCAGGAAACCATGTTCCCAAAGGCCTGCAGAATTGGTCTTGCAGATAAATGGATTTTTGTGGCCACTTGTTTGAAGTAAATCAAATGAATTTGTTTTTCTGGCATGAGGTAAGTCATCTGGGCAGTTGTATTCAAGCTTGCACCCAGGAATGTAATTATTTGAGAGGGTACCAGTTGTGATTTCTTTTCATTTATGGTGTACCCTAGACAAGTTAGAAGCCTTTTTACAAATGCCAGATGTTTTAGAAGTGTGTCCTTGTTTTCTGCCTGAATTAGACAATCGCCCAGGTAAGGATACATCTGAATGTTTCTTTTTCTGCAAAATGCAATTACTGGTGCCAGGCACTTTGTGAAGACCCTGGGTGCAGTAGATAAGCCAAAGGGCAGTGCAGACAACTGGTAATGCAAATAGCCTGCTTTGAAGCGGAGATATCTTCTGCAAGATTCTCTGATTGGGATATGCAGGTAAGCCTCTTTTAAGTCTAGAGTTACCAACCAGGCATCCTTGACTAGCATAGGCAGTAACTGTTGTAGAGTCAGCAACATGAATTATGGAATGTCCAGAAATGTATTTAGAATGGATAAGTCCAGAATTGGACACCATGATTTGTCTTTTCTGAGTACCAGGAAAAGTCTTGAATAAAAACCTTGTCCCTTTTCCTTTTCTGGTACTGGCTGAATAGCCCCCTTATTCATGAGGGACATAACTTGTTTCTGGGCCTCTGCCCACTGATTTGGAGTAAGATCTGGCCATCAGTTTGGGATTTCCAACGTGTGGAAATGAAATCTGTACCCCTGAGATACTATATTTAAAACCCACTTGTCCTGGGTAATTACTTGCCAATTTTGTGCATGAAGTGCCAGTTTCCCCCCCAAAGGGGCTGCCAAAAGATAAGTGCTTGGTGATTGCAGAGGAAAGTCATTGAGACTGTCTACCATAGGAAGGTGCCTTGTTACTTCCAGATTTGGAGGTAGAGGCACCCCATTGTTTTGCTCTATAAGTTCCTTGTGACTGAAACCTGGAGCATTTGGAGTGTCTGGGTTTGACCTGAGCGGCTGTGGTGTGTACTGGAAAGGACTAATTCTAAGTAGGCCAGTGCCTACTGAACCTGGGTGGCTGCACTTGTAGGAAATCTTTTACAGTTTTCATAGATTTAGCTTTATCTTCCATCTTTTTCAAAACAACTTCTGCCTTACTGCCAAATAGACTGTCCTGTTGTAAAGGGGCATCCAACAATTTTGCTTTAACATGATCAGGCATATTTTGCTCCTTGAGCCAAGCATGCCTTCTTATCACAGATCCAGTTATAGCGACCCTGCAAAAGGCCTCCAAGGAATCAAAACCACACTGCAAAGTATGCTTTCCAACTTGTTCAGCTGAGTGCAATAAATCCTGCAACTCTGTTTTCCACACAGTCAGAAATCAACATAATTTTCTGTTTAAGTAAGCCCATGACATGTTGCTGATATTTAAGCATATGAAATTTACAGTTTAAAGCCCTGATTGCCAAGGTTGCAGACGTGTAAACCTTCTTACCCCATCTATCCAGCGCCCTGGAGTCTCTATCAGAAGGGGTAGGATTTTTAGCAGTAGAAGCCTTAACGCCTCTGGGACCCTGAGAAATGGTTTCAGGGTCAGCAGTAGAATTTTTTAAAAAGCAATTTGTGGGAGTCAAGAACCCTGTAATATCTGTCTGGCTTACTAGGAGCTGGAGGCAGGGAATCAGGAGCCATGCTGGATTCTGAGAAAGCATCAACAATGTCTAGAACAGGAGGTATAGCCAAAGGCCTATGCTGAGGAAGAAGGAGGAAATCCCTAAGCCTCTTTTTAGATTCTGAGAAATCCTGACTCTCCCAGTGAAAGTGTTCCCTTAAGGTATGCAAAGTTCCTCCAAATGAAAAATCCTCAGGAGGAGAAGCAGAAGGGATGGAATCTTCTGCATCAGAGTCCTCATAAGGTGGAATAAATAATTCCTGATCAGAAGAGGAATCTGAAGAAATAGAACCTGATCTGATGATTCATAGTCAGTGCCTTGCCTAGGCCTCTTAGCAGGAGGGGATGGGAACCCCTGATCAAGGTAATTAAATCCTCAGCCATTTCGATCATTTGTTTTTTAGGCATAGGGGCCTGTGCACGTGACCCAAGCGTCTTTTTTTAGACATAGAAGTTGATTTTGGCCTAGGTTTTGAAGATGGCGCCCGTTTAATGTACAAATCTTTAGGCCTGAAAACACCCTCAGAAGCCAATGCCTGCTCAGAGGCACCGGACCCATCTAAGGTAGAGACATCCACGGGTTCAATACTTAAAGTGTCTCGCGGCATACTGTACGCTAAATAGGTCTCAGTAGAGGCCTGCAAATCAAAAGTAGCGGGTATCAGGGGCTGCGAAAGCATCTCAATGAGTACCAGCGAACTGGCGACTGGCTTAGGAGAAGCTTCGTCATCGGTTTTGGATCTCGACGGTCTGTCTCTGTCTTTTTCTTTGCGTTTTTTGTGTATTCCGGTAGTCGGACTGCTAACCGACGACATGTCCGGATAGTTAAATCTTGAGCAATAATATTTTAATGCAAAAATATACTGACGCTTAATACTGCGTTGATTAAATTTAGCACAAAACCGACAGCAAGGCACGTTGTGGTCAGGGCCTAGGCAAGGAATACAGTACAAATGAAAATCCTTATGAGGTATTTGCTTCCCACAAGTAATACAATTATTAACTTTTACTGACATCGGTAAGGAGCAAGAAAAAATTTCCCCAACGGCGTACTTAGCTTTAGGTTGAAGACTTTGGTTCTGAAACTCGAAAACGAAAATTTCATGAGTCGGCCGGCACTTGCGAACTGCTTCTGCTTTGGGCACCGCGCAGCAAGAAAGACTGATAAAAATGTCATTGGCTGCATGTTTTATACCCCTGATGACTGGACGTAATGGAAGAAGGGACAGCAACCGATGCAGGACGCAAGACTTTGTTAATCAGGCCGACTAAGGGCAATCTGCCAGCAGACTACCCAAATTTAATGACTGCAACAGTGAAACACGAAGAACATCTGTCTTTTCTGGGTACCAAGAAAAGTCTTGAGTAGAAACCTTGTCCCTTTTCCTCTTCTGATACCAACTGAATAGCCCCCCATGCTTAAGAGAGAAAGTACTTGGTTTTGGGCCTCTGCCCACTGATTTGGGGGTAGATCTGGTCATCTGCTTGGTGTTGGTAATGTGTGGAAGTGAAATCTGTATCCCTGGGACATTATTTAAAACCCATTTGTCCTGGATAATGAGTTCCCAGTTCTTTGCATGAAGAGCAATCTTTCCCCCCAAAGGGGCAGTCAGTTGAGAAGTGCTTGGAAGTTTTAAAAAGAAGTCACTGAGACAGTTTACCATGAGGGAAGTTTTATTACTCCCTGATTTAGAAGTGGAGGCCCCCCACTGCTTAGTCTTGTGCGCTCCTTGGGACTGAAGCCTGGGAGCTATGCTGGATCTGGGTTTGGACTGAGAAGGTCTGAAAGATACAGGAAGGACCAGTTCTTGGAAGGCCAATGCCTACTAAACCTTGGAGGTTGTACTTGTAAAAACTATTTAACAATTTGCATAAATTTAGATTTTTCCTCCATCTTTTTACAAACTTCTTCTGCCTTGTTGCCAAACAGGTGGTCTTGGTTTAAGGGAGCATCCAGTAATTTTACTTTAACATGATCTGGCAAGGATTGCTCCTCAAGCCAAGAATGCCTTCTAAGTACAGACCCAGTTACAGCAGCCCTGCAAGATACCTCCAGTGAATCAAAATCACATTGCAAAGTACGTTTTCCAACTTGTTCAGCTGAATGCAGTAAATCCTTATTTTCAGCACAATCAGGAATCAACATAATTTTCTGTTTAAGCAATCCAATAATATGCTGCTGATACTTTAACATAGGAAACTGGCAGTTTATGGCCTTAATGGCCAAAGTTGCAGAACTGTATACCTTCTTACTCCCATCTATCCAGCGCCCTGGAGTCTCTATCAGAGGGGGTAGGATTTTTGGCAGTAGTAGCTTTAATGCCCTTGGGTCCCTGTGAAATGGTCTCAGGATCCGCAGTAGGATTTTTAAAAAGGAACTTGAGAGTCAGGGACCCTGTAATATCCATCAGATTTTCTGGGAGCAGGAGGTAAAGAGTCAGGGGCCAAGCTAGATTCCGAAAAGGCATCAACAATGTCGAGTACAAGAGGTGCTGGGGCAGTAGTAAGAAATCCCTAAGCCTCTTAGAATCAGAGAAATCCTGACTTTCCCAACGAAAATGCTCCCTGAGAGTATGCAAGGTTTCACCAAGAGAGAAATCCTCTGGGGGAGGAAGCAGAGGGAATAGAGTCCTCTGCATCAAAATCCTCATAGGTAGACAAGGGTAAATCCTGGTCATCAGAGGAAACAGAAAATTCAGAATCCTGGTCAGAAGTATCAAAAGCAAACTCAGTCCTAGGTCTCTCAGAGGGGGAAGGCTCATTTCCCCTGATTAAAGTAATAAGGTCTTCAACCATTCTTATCATTTGTTTTTTAGGCATAGAGGCCTGACCATGCAGTCTGGGTGTCAGCTTTCTAGGCATAGTTCGAGTTTTAGGCCTCGAAGAAGAAGATGGCGTTGGTTTAATGCGCAAGTCAGTAGGCCTAAATACACCCTCAGAAGCCGGTGCCTGCACAGCGGCTCCGGACCCATCCAAGGTAGAGACATCCGCAGGTTCCACAGCTGAAGCATCTCGCAGCATTCCGGACTCCGAATGGGTCTCAGTAGAGGCCTGCAAATCTGAAGTAGCGGGTATCAGGGGCTGCGAAAGCGACCCACTGAGTACCGGCGAACTGGCAACTAGCTTTGGAGAAGCGTTGTCGGCAGCTTTGGACCTAGGTGGCCTGTCTCTCTCTTTATCTTTGCGTTTTTTCGGAATGTCGGTAGTCGGGTGGCTTACCGAAGACACAGCTGAATAATTGAACTGAGTACCAAAATATTTAGAAGCTTAAATATACAGACAATGGATAGTTCGTGGTTTAAATAAGGCACAAAACTTGACAGCTTGGTACATCGTGGTCAGGGTCTAGGCAAGGAATACAGTACGAATTAAAATCTTTATGTTTTTGGTTGGCACTCCTCTGAGAAAGGTTGCTGAAGTAGCTGCAGCTCTGGTGGAATGAGACCTAATGCCCTTGGGCACAGGTTTACCATGGTGTAAGTAGCAGAAACAGATGCAGTGGCTTATCCACTTTGAAACTGTCTGCTTTGAAATAGCCTTTCCTTCTGATCCTGCAGCATATGTCATTAGTAATTGCTCAGTTTTTCTTAGAGCTTTAGTCCTGCTCAAGTAGAATCTTAGCTGTCTGTGTACGTCCAAGGAATGCAGAATTCTCTCCCCCTTGTTCTGCAGATTTGGATAAAAGGTTGGCAGATGAATTGTTTTGTTAAGAGCCACACTGGAAACCACCTTAAGCATAAAAGTAGGATTTGTCCTCAGAGACACCCTGTCTGGGTAAAATATGATAAAAGGCTCTACAGCCATGAGGGCATGTAGCTCTGAAACTCTTCTTGCTGAAATAATTGCTAGTAGCAGAGCTGTTTTCCATGATAAGAACTTTATATCAGCGGTAGCCGCTGGTTCAAATTGAGGTCCCAAGCAGGTAATGGTGATCTTTTAGGAGGCCTTACATTTTTGGTTCCTCAGAGATACTGCTTTAGTAAAGGATGAGAAAAGATTTGTGGCTCTGTATTGTAATGAGCCGAAATGGCAGAGGCATGGATTTTAATTGATGAGAAAGACAGGCCTTTGTCAAAAATTTTAGTTAAGTATTGTTGTATCTGAGGAATATTTGGTTCTGCTGTATCAGTTCCTTGTGCTTGATTCCAAGCACAGAATCTCTTCCATTTGTCAGCATAAGATTTTCTAGTACTAGGCCTTCTGGCTTCCAAAATGACATCCATCACAGCTTTACTGAGAGGTGTTTGTATAACTACATGATCAGCCATGCTGCCAGGTTCAGTGTCTGTAGTTGATTGTGCAGGATCTGATTGTTTTGCTGAGACAGTAGTTGAGGTCTTTGAGGTAAGGTCCAAGCTGGGTATTGAGATAAGTTCCTTAGGATTGCCACTTTCCATGCTTGACTGTGATAAGTCCTTGTGCAGAATCTTTTCAATTGATAATATTGAGGAGAGGCAAATAGATCTATGTCTGGGCTCCCCCATTTATCTGTTATCATGCTGAAGACTTGTGGATTTAGTTTCCACTCGTGAGGATCCATAAGGTTTCTGCTTAAATCGTCTGCCAGAGTATTTTGTTTTTCTGGCAGGAATTGAGCTTGAAGATGTATTTGGTAGGTCAAAGCTGTGTCCCACAGTGCCATGGCTAACCTACAAAGGGGGTATGAGTGTGTGCCCCCTTGCTTGTTTATATACCACATGACTGTGGTGTTGTCCGTCTTTATCAGTAGCTGTCCTGGATGAAGTAAGTCCTTGAAGGCTGTTAGGGCATTTTGAACAGCAAGCATCTCTTTCTGGTTGATATGCAGGTGCATTTGTTTTGGGGTCCATATGCCCTGAATGCATCTTCCTAACATGTGGGCCCCCCGGGCATAATCTGATGCGTCTGTTGTTAAGGCTTGGCTGGCAGGGGGTAGAGTGAAGGCCCGTCCCATGTTTTGGTGACATGCCTTTGCCCACCATAGAAACTCCTGTTGTAGGCAGGGAATGAGAGGAATCATTGCTTCCAGACTGTGAGAATGTTGACTCCATAAACTTTTTAGGTACCATTGAAGTTTCCTCATATGCAGTCTTGCATATGGAATCAGTAGGATGCAGGATGCCATGAGGCTCAGAGCCTGCAGAATTTGTCTTGCAGATAACTGGGTTTTTGTTGCCATCAGTTTGAAGCAAGTAGTCAGTTGCCATTGCTTGTCTGGCATGAGGTAAGCCATCTGGGCAGTTGTATTCAAGCTTGCACCCAGGAATGTTATCTTTTGAGAAGGTACCAGTTGTGATTTCTTTTTGTTTATTGTGTACCCTAGGCATGTTAGAAGCCTTTCACAAACGCCAGGTGTCGAAGAAGAATGCCTGTTCTCTGCTTGAATGAGACAGTCGTCCAAGTAAGGATATATTTGTATACTTCTTTGTCTGCAAAATGCAATTACTGGCGCCAGGCACTTTTTAAAGACCCTGGGCGCAGTAGATAAGCCAAAGGGCAGTGCAGAGAATTTGTAATGCATTAAGCCAGCCTTGAATATGAGGTATCTTCTGCACGATTGTCTTATTGGGGCATGCAGGCATGCCTCTTTTAGGTCTAATGTCACCAGCCAAGCATTCTTGCCCAGCATGGGCAGAAGCTGCTGCTGCAAAGCCAGCATTTTGAATTTTGGAATGTCCAGGTATGTGTTCAAAATTGATAAATCCACTATTGGTCGCCAGGCCTTGTCCTTTCTGGGTACCAAGAACAGTCGAGTAAAAACCTGGTCTTTTTTCCTTTTCTGGCTGAATGGCCCCCATATCCATGAGGGACGTATCCTGTTTCTGTGCCTCTGCCCATTGATTTTTTGGCAGATCTGGCCAACCATTTGCCATTGGCAGAGTGTGGAAATGGAATCTGTATCCCTGTGATACTATGTTTAGTACCCACTTGTCCTGGGTTATTAACTGCCAATTTTGAGCAAAAAGTGCTAATTTTCCCCCTGTGGGTGCTGCCAAAAGATAAGTGCTTGGTGTAGGCAGAGGGAAGTCATTGGGATTGTTTTCTGTAGGTGTGCGCTTTATCTCCTCCTGTTTTGGAGGTAGAAGCGTCCCATTGCTTTGACCTGTATGAATCTTGCACCTGGTATCTGGAACCCTTACGGCATCTGGATTTGCCCCTTTGAGCTGTCTGACGCAGGAAAGGACCAATTGTTTGTAGGCCAGTGTCTACTGAATCTTGGTGGCTGCTCTTGTAAGAAGTCTTCAACAGTTTGCATAGACCTAGCTTTGTCTTCCATTTTCTTTAAAACCTCTTATGCCTTAATACCAAACACAGAATCATGCTGTAAAGGTGCATCTAGCAATTTAGCTTTAACATGCTCAGGCAAATTTTGTTCCTTTAACCAAGCATGCCTCCTAATCACAGATCCAGTAAGTGCGGCCCTGCAGGAGGCCTCTAAGGAGTCAAAACCTCATTGCAAAGTATGCTTTCCAACCTGTTTAGCTGCATGCAATAACTCCTGCAATTCTTTATTTTCTGCACATTCTGAAATCATCATTTTCTGTTTCAGCAATCCCATAACATGTTGTTGGTACTTAAGCATATGAAATTGACAGTTTAAGGCCCTGATTGTCAAGGTTGCAAATGTATAAACCTTTTTCCCTCATCTGTCCAGTGCCCTTGAATCTCTGTCAGAGGGGGTAGGATTTTGTTGCTGTTGAGGCCTTAACTCCCTCTGGACCCTGTGAAATAGTTTCAGGATCAGCAGCAGGGTTTCTAAATAAAAATTTATGCGAGTCAGGGACCCTATAATATCTGTCAGGCTTACTGGGAGCCAGAGGCAAGGAGTCAGGGGTCAAGCTGGACTCCGAAAACACATCATCCACAATGTCTAGAACAGGGAGAACGGCTAAAGGCCTGTGCTGAGGCAGAAGGAAATCCCTGAGCCTCTTTTTTGATTCTGAGAAGTCTTAACTCTCCCAGTGAAAATGCTCCCTCAAAGTATGCAAGGTTTCTCCAAATGAATAATCCCTCAGGAGGAGATGCAGATGGTATAGACTCCTGTGCATCAGAATCCTCATAGGGAGATATAGATAATTCCTGATCAGAAGAGGAATCAGAGGAAATGGAAACCTGATCTGAAGATTCATAATCAGCGTCTTGCCTAGGCCTCTTATCTGGAGGGGGATGGGTACCCCTGATCAAGGTAATAAGGTCTTTAGCCATTTTGATCACCTGTTTTTTAGGCATAGAGGCCTGTGCACGTGGCTCATGTCTTTTTTTAGTTTTAGAAGTTGCTTTGGTTTTGCAGCTGTCGTCGGTTTGATATACAAATGTTGAGGTCTGAATACACCCTCAGAAGCTGGTGCCTGCTCAGCGGCTCCGGACCCATCCGAGGGAGATACATCCATCGGTCCAATGCCTTGAGTACCTTGCAGCATGCCGGACTCCATGTGGGTGTCGGTAGAGGCCTGCGACTCGAAGGTAGTGGGTATCAGGGGCTGCGATAGCACTTCACTGAGTACCGGTGAACCGGCGACTGGCTTAGGAGAAGCTCTGTCGTCAGTTTTGGACCTCGACTGCCTTTCTCTGTTCTTTTCTTTGCGTTTTTATGTACTCTGGTAGTCGGATTGCTATCCAACGACATTTCTGGGTAGTTAAATCTGTTTCCAAAATACTTTGATGCAAAAATATACAGACGCTTAATAGTGCGTTGGTTAAATCTAGCACAAAACCGACAGCCAGGCACATTGCGATCAGGGCCTAGGCAAGGAATACAGTATAAATGGAAATCCTTATGAGGTATTTGCTTCCCACCATTGGTAAGGAGCAAGAAAAAAGTTTCCCCAATGTGGTACTTAGCTTTAATGAAGACTTCGGTTCTGAAACTCAACCTCAAATATTTCAGTAGTCGGCCAACCGGCAGTTGCGAAATGCTTCTGCTTCGGGCACTGCGTGGCAAAAAAGACTAAAGAAAATGGCGTTGGCTGCATGTTTTATATCCCTGACGACCTGACGTCATGGAAGGAGAGACCGCAACCGAAGCAGGACCGAAGACTTTGGAATTCAGGCCGACTGAGGGCAACCTGCCAGCAGATTACCCAAATGTAATGACTGCAACAGTGAAACACGAAGAACATTAATTGTTTTTAGGCTGTGACAATGTTGACTCCATAAACTTTTTAGGTACCATTGAAGTTTCCTCATATGCAGTCTCGCATATGGAATTAGTAGATTGCAGGATGCCATGAACCCCAAAGCCTGAAGAGTTTGTCTTGCAGATAGCTGGGTTCTTGTTGCCATTTGTTTGAAGTATGCTGTCAGTTGCCTTTGTTTGTCTGGCGTGAGGTAAGCCATCTGAGCATTTGTATTCAAGCTTGCACCTAGGAATGTAATTATTTGAGAGGGTACCAGCTGTGATTTCTTTTCATTTATGGTGTACCCTAGGCATGCTAGAAGCCTTTTTACAAACGCCAGATGTTGAAGAAGAGTGTTCTTGTCCTCTGCTTGAATGAGACAGTCGTCCAGATAAGGATAAATTTGAATGCTTCTTTGTCTGCAGAATGCAATTACTGGTGCCAGGCACTTTTTAAAGACCCTGGGTGCAGTAGATAAGCCGAAAGGGCAGTGCAAGAGAATTGGTAATGCAAAAAACCTGCTTTGAAGTGGAAGTATCTTCTACATGATTCCCTTACTGGGATATGCAGGTATGTCTCTTAAGTCTAGAGTTACTAACCAAGCATTCTTGCCTAGCATAGGCAGTTGCTGTTGTAAAGTCAGCATTTTGAATTTTGGAATGTCTAGGAACGTGTTCAGAATCGATATGTCCAGTATTGGGTGCCATGCATGGTCTTTTCTGAGTACCAGGAAAAGTCTTGAATAAAAACCTTGTCCTTTTTCCTTTTCTGGTACCGGTTGAACAGCCCCCATATCCATGAGGGACATGACTTATTTCTGGGCCTCTGCCCACTGATTTTGTGGCAGATCCGGCCATCCGTTTGGAATTGGCAAAGTATGGAAATTAATTCTGTACCTCTGGGATACTATGTTTAATACCCACTTGTCTTGGGTAATTAACTGCCAATTTTAAGCATGAAGTGCTAGTTTTCCCCCCAAGGGGGCTGCCAAAAGATAAGTGCTTGGTGATAGTACAGGAAAGTCATTGAGAGTGCTTTACTGTAGGGTTGTGCTTTCTTTCCTCCAGATTTGGAGGTGGAGGCACCCCATTGCTTTGACCTGTAAGAACCCTGTGATTGACATCTGGAGCCTTTTGAGCGCATGGATTTGCCCTGATTGGCTCTGTTGGACACAGGAAAGGACCAAGTTTTAGTAGGCCAGTGTCTACTGAACCTAGGTGGCTGCACTTGCATGAAATCTTTTACAGTTTGCATAGATTTTGCTTTGTCTTACATTTTCTTTAAAACATCTACTGCCTTATTACCAGAGTATCATGCTGCAAAGGGGCATCCAACAATTTAGCTTTAACATGATCAGGCAGATTTTGCTCCTTGAGCAAGGCATGCCTTCTAATCACAGATCCAGTAACGGCGGCCCTACAAGAGGCCTCCAAGGAATCAAAACCACATTGCAAAGTATGCTTTCCAACTTGTTCAGCTGAATGCAATAAATCCTGTAACTATTTTCCACACAATCAGAAATTCACATCATTTTCTGTTTCAGTAAGCCCATAACATGCTGTTGATATTTAAGCATATGAAATTGGCAGTTTAAAGCCGATTGCCAAGGTTGCAGATGACGTATAAACCTTCTCACCCCATCTATTCAGCGCCCTGGAATCTCTATCAGAAGGGGTAGGATTTTTCGCTGTAGAACCCTTTATACCCCTGGGACCTTGAGAGATGGTCTCAGGATCAGCAGCAGGATTTCTGAAAAGAAATTTGTGGGAGTCAGAAACCCTGTAATATCTGTCTGGCTTACCAGGAGCCAGAGGCAGGGAATCAGGAGCCATGCTCGATTCCGAGAACACAACGATGTCTAATACAGGAGGTATTGCCAAAGGCCTATGCTGAGGAAGGAGGAAATCCCTAAGCCTCTTTTTTGATTCAGAGAAGTCCTGACTCTCCCAGTGAAAATGCTCCCTTAAAGTAAGCAAAGTCTATCCAAAAGACTAATCCTAAGGAGGAGATGGGATGGATTCCTCTTGCATCAGAATCCTCATAGGGAGGAATAGAAAATTCCTGATCAGAAGAGGAATCAGAAGAAATGGAAACCTGACCTGAAAATTCATAATCAGTGCCTTGCCAAGGCCTCTTAGCGGGGGGGGGGGGGGGGGCCCTGATCAAGGTAATTAAATCCTCAGCCATTTTGATCATCTGTTTTTTCGGCATAGGGGCCTGAGCACATGTCTCATGAGTCAGTTTTTTAGACATAGAAGTTGTTTTTTACCTTGTTTTTGTTGCTGGCGTCGGTTTAATATAAAAATGTTGAGGTCTGAAAACACCCTCAGAAGCCGGTGCCTGCTGAGTGGCTCCGGACCCATCTAAGGGAGAGACACCCATAGGTTCAATAGTCTGAGAATCTCGTGGCATACCAGACTCCAAATGGGTCTCGGTAGAGGCCTGCGACTCAAAAGTAGCGGGCATCAGGGGCTGCAAAAGTGCCTCACTGAGAACCGGAGACTGGCTTAGGAGAAGCTTAGTCGGTTTTGGACCTTGACGGTCTCTCTCTGTCTTTTTCTTTGCGTTTCTTGTGAACTCCGGAAGTCAGATTGCTAACCGATGACATTTCAGGATAGTTAAATCTTGAACCAATGAACCACTCCTTGAGCCAAAAACCTACGACCACCAGATAACAAACACCTTTATTCAGGCCACATAAAATGATCCACTATACACAAAACGAGTCAGCAATCCAACAATCCAAAATGATGAAATAATCCACCAAGTGCTTTCGTCGATAGACTTCATCAGAAGTTCTGATGAAGTCTATCGACGAAAGCGCTTGACCTATCCTGTGGATTATTTCATCATTTTGGATTGTTGGATTGCTGACTCGTTTTGTGTACAGTGGATCATTTTATGTGGCCTGAATAAAGGTGTTTATCTGGTGGTCGTAGGTTTTTGGCTCAAGGAGTGGTTCATTGGATGTTACTAGTGGTTGTTGCCACTCCTTTACACACCTGTTTGGTTTAAATCTTGAACCAAAATACTTAGAAGCAAAAATATACCAACGCTTAATAGTGTGTCGGTTAAATTTAGCACAAAACCGACAGCAAGGCACATTGTGATCAGGGCCTAGACAAGGAATACAGTACAAACGAAAATCCTTATGAGGTATTTGCTTCCCACAAGTAATGCAATTATTAACTTTTACTGACATCGGTAAGGAGCAAGAAAAAGTTTCCCCAATGGGGTACTTAGCTTTAGTTTCAAGACTTTGGTTCTGAAACTCGAAAACGAAAATTTCAGAAGTCGGCCAACGACACTTGCCAACTGCTTCTGCTTTGGGCACCACACGGCAAGAAAGACTGAATAAAATGGCGTCGGCTGTATGTTTTATATCCCTGACGTCATGGAAGAGGAGACAGCAACCGACGCAGGACCCAAGACTTTGTTATTCAGGCCGAATGAGGGCAACCTTCCAGCAGGTTACCCAAATGTAATGACTGCAACAGTGAAACACAAAGAACATGTGGTTTTTATCACCGGAGTACCCTTCTTTGAATCTGAAAAGGAGATAAAAAGTTGAGCCGATTTTCTGAAGTCCTTAGTCCTGTCTAAATAGGATCGAAGTTGCCTACGGACGTCAAGTTTGTGCAACATGTGCTCCATTTTATTTGTATATTTGGGATAAAAAAACAGGTAATTCTATAGTCTGGTTGAGATTCGTTTCAGAACAAACCTTAGGTAGGAATGAAGGATTTGTTCATAGTGTTACTCTATCCTTACGAAAAAACAAGTATGGGGCCTTGATGGACAAGGCATGTAGTTCCGAAATCCTTCCAGCTGACGTAATAGCTACTAGGAAAATGGTCTTCCAAGATAGGCGTTTCAAATCACAGGATGATACAGGTTCAAAAGGGGGTAAAATGATCCATAAGAGCACAAAATTGAAATTCTATGGAGCAGATGGGGTTCTAATAGGTGGCCTCAAGTGTATAGTACCTTTAAGAAATGCTTTAGAAAGTCTATGTGACATGATGGGAGTCTGTTGATCACCAATATGAAAATTAGAGATTGCTGCCAACTGAACTCTCAGGGTTGCTGCAGCCGCTCCTTCATGAAAGAGTTTGGTCAGAAACTCTAGAATGGAAGAAACTGATGCCATATATGGATCAACATTATTATTTGACACCCATACGGAAACTCTTTTCCACTTGCTAAGTTATAGCTTCCTAGCTGAAGATTTATGAGATTAAATTAAAATGTCCTTTGCTGCAGGTGATAAATTATGAAACCTGGCTATTCGTGGAACTGGAGCAGCCAAGCTGTCAATTTTAGGGTATGGAATGCAGGATGAAGAACCCCTGATGAATGTATCAGAAGCTCTGGAACTGGGTCCAGGATCCACGGTTCTTCCAGTAGATGAGGCTGCAGAAAGGGGAACCAGAATTGATGAGGCCAGTAAGGGGCTATCAAAATAATGGTGCTTCCCAGTGTGTTGGCTTTCTGTACGAATTTGGGTATCAGAGGTAATGGGGGGAAAAGCATAAAGAAATCCCAGGGGCCAAACTGTGTACAAGTGGGTCCCTTGGGGCATCTCAGTGTTGGGGATCAGGGCAAAGTAGTTGCTGCATTTGGTGTTTGGGGGGGGGGGTTTGCAAAGAGGTTGCAGCAAGGCTGGCCCCATCTGCGGAATATCCCTTCTGCTGCTACTTCTTTCAGGGACCATTTGTGAGGAGAAAGTATTTCTCTGCTCAACTTGTCCGCTATCACATTGGACCTCCCCAGAATGTGCATTGCTATCAGAAAGTGCTGGGTGGATATTGCTCACTACCATACTCTCAAGGCCTCTTGACATAAGGGGTATGACTTGGTTCCTCTCTGTTAATGTACCAGACCACTGACATGTTGTCCGTCTGTATTGCAATAGTCCCTACAGGAAGAAAGTTTTGAAAGGACTGCAATGCTAGAAGTACCGTTCTCATCTCTAGGACATTGATATGCAGATGAGTCCCGTGATTCTCCCACGTGACTTGGACTGTCCTTCCCTGAAAATGCCCCCCCCCCACACACCCTATCAAGGAGGCGTCCGTGGTCACAGTGGCAACCGGAGTTGGAAGAACAAAGAGACGTCCTACTGCCAATTGAGCAGAGGTCAGCCACCAAAGAAGATACTTCTTGCATGACTTTGTTATAATGTGGTGGGACACTGGAAGTTCCTGATAAGACCACTGTATGAAAACCAGCCATTGCAGTATCTTCATGTGCATTTGGCCTAATGGAACAGCAATGATGGCTGCTGCCATGGTCCCTAGTAATTTGAGCACTATTGAAACTGAGGCTCTGTTTGGGGATGAGATTCAGAATTTGTCGTCGAAGGTTCACCAATCTTTCCACTGGGAGTTTCATGGTCATGGAAACTCTGTCGAGATCTGCTCCTATAAAGATGGTACGTCTGGATGGCTGTAAAGCCGATTTGCCCCAGTTTACAGTAATCCCCAAACGACTGCAAAGATCTAAGGTTGTCTCCCTTGCGTGTATGAGTTGATGCTTGGTGGTGGCGGTAAGGAGCCAGTCATCTAAAAATGGAAACACCTGGAATCCTAACCGCCTCAGGTGAGCCGTGACTACTGCCATGCATTTGGTGAACACTCTGGGGGCTGTAGTGAGATCAAAGGGCAGAGCTCGAAACTGAAGTTGACTGGCTCCCAGCCGAAAGAGCACATGATCCCTGGATGATCTGGGCATTTTTATATAGTAGTACACATACTGGAGATCTACTTGAGCACATCCAATTGTCTTTTCCTCGAAAAGGAAGTATAGACTGTAGTGCCACCATCCGAAACTGTTTTCTTGACAGATTTGTTCAACCTGCTGAGATCCAAAATTGGTCTCCAGTCCCCCGTTTTCTTTGGTACTAAAAAGAATCTTGAGTAAGTTCTGGATCCTCTCTGATCCGCTAGGACTGGTTGGAGGACTCTTTCTAGCAACCCCGTAATCTCTGTGATTGCCTGTTCCCTGTGAATGGGTGGAACATCTGGGATTTTTTTCACAGTGGGTGAAAGGGTAATAAAGGGAATAGTGTATCCTCTGGATATTGTGCTTTGTACCCACCGATCTTTTGTGAATTTTAGCCAGGTGTCTGGGTACAAAGATAAGCATTCCCCAACTGCCTCCAGAGACGGACAGACGGGCCTCCTTTCAGGAGCGCTGATAGGGCTTGCCAAAGAACTGATCCCCGTCACCCTGATTTTGCAGACCCCCCTCTGCCGTGTGGATGGCATCTCCCATTATTGCCCCCTCCCTCTGCCTCTGGAGGGGGTTTCACCACGTTTGTCAAAGAAAGCTCCTTGGGCTTTACGGAACCACATTTTCCCACCTTTCCGACCTTTAGGATAAGGTGTGGTAGGAGTGGAAAAATGGCCTCCTACGGCTGACAGAGTCTTTCCATCTTGCTCACACCTGGTAAGAATTTCCTTTACTTTTGGTCCAAAAAGTGATGAACCATCAAAGGGGGTGTTTACAAAGGATGACTTATAGGGCTCCACAAAGGAACATAAGTGCATCCAGGAGTGTCTCCTAAGAGCAATTCCTGTACCTGCTGTCCTTCTCATTCTATCAGCTGCATATGAAATCAGACACATGGAAGAGTTTATAAGGGAATTTAGGGTAGCAAGCTGGAAAGTTACCTTATCGGAGACCCCGCAGCTATGGCACCTTGTAGAGCATCTCCTAACTCCTTAAGGAGATCTCTGTGTATTCTGGTGAAATGTGAGAGACAGTTCAGCGATCGAAGAGTAAAGGCCGCTAAACTAAACATATGCTATCTGTCCATGATCCTAGAATCTCTGTTAGGAGGATGAACAGATGTGGAGGTCTCTGATAGCTCCTTCTTGGTGGCTGCTGCCACCACCACAGCATCAACAGGTACTCCTTTGGTAAAGAAAGCCTTGTCCTGAGGTGACGTAATAAATTTATATGGCCTCCGAGGGGCTGGTTCTATGGTATCTGGGGAATCCCATGCCTTTTGAGAGAAAAGATCCATCAACTCATCGAAGGGCTGAGTCACCCAAAGAGGTGGAGGGTTGAGACCTGAAAGCCTTCAGGAGTACTGACTCATCATCAGTAGGGTTAAAGGGATTCCAGCCACCCCTCTGTTTTAGGATTTCTAAGATATTGCCAAAAGAAACATCTTTAGAGAGGGACCGTGGGGACCTGTCTGACTCATCTAAGTCAGTATCTGATGTGATGGATTCCTGTGGGGAATCCAGATGCTTCCTCTTGCAAGTTATCTTCCTGGGAACCTCCTCAGAGGGAGCTTCTGAGGAGGTCCAGGAAGAAAGTACAGTTGTGTACACTTACCATAAATGTAGATGTATGAGTGTATTCACTGTTGCAGTCATCACACTTGGGTTTATCCTGCCAGGGGTAGCCCTCAGTCGGCTCGAATACCAAAGGCCTAGTATTTCTGTGTCGGTTGCTGTCACTCTAGGACTGGAGTCAGGAAGTCAGAGGTATAAAAACAGGCAGTTGATGCCATTACATCATTTTTTCTTGCCCCAAATGTTAGGAGCCCTCAAATAGGGAGCTAGGTTATGGTGGAATAACACCACCAGTAGAAAGTAAATACCAATAATCCTGTAAAGAGTGACGAAGAGAGAGAGAGACAGAGAAAAGAAGGCTGGAGGGTGGGAAATCAGGTCTGCAACAGTGAATACACTTACCCATCTACATTTATGGTAAGTGTACACAACTGTACTACGTTCTTCATGTTTCACTGTTGCAGTCATCACACACGGGTTGATTCCCAAACCTGAAGAACGGGTGGAGGCAGTGAAGAAGAAGTGGAGCTGGCTAGTATGCCCTGCAGGACTGCAGTTGCAAAGCCTGCCCTGGATTTGGAAAAGATAGGCAGGTGGTAATGCTTGGTGAAGGTGTGAACAGAACTCCATGTTGCAGCTTCCAGGATGTCCCTAGTAGGGACCCCTCTGAGAAAGGCTGCAGAGGTTGAAGTTGCCCTAGTGGAAAGTGTTCTGACCCCCTGTGGGGGTAGTTTCCCTGTGGTGTTTGTAACAGAAATGGGATACAGTCCGCTATCCATTTGGAAATGGTTTGTTTTGAAATGGCCCTGCCCTCTGCCCTTGGTGCAAAGCTGACTAGTAACTGGTCAAATTTCCTAAAGGGCTTAGTCCTATCCAGGTAAGATCTGAGCTGTCTGTGCACATCGAAAGAGTGCAGGATCCTTTCCCCGTTATTTTGAGGTTTAGGGAAAAAGGTGGGCAAAAGAATAAACTGGTTGAGAGCCACACTGGATACCACTTTAGGCATGGAAGGTGGGTTAGTCCTGAGGGAGACCCTGTCAGAATGAAAAATGATGGAAGGGTTCCACAGCCATAAGTGCTTGTGGCTCAGACACTACTCTTGCTAAACTGATGGCCAGAAGCAAGGCTGTTTTCCAAGAAAGGAATTTTAACTCTGCTGAAGCTGCAGACTCAAGGGGGGGGGGTAGCGTGAGCTTTTACAACACAAAGTTAAGGTCCCAAGCAGGGGTAGGGGCTCTTATTGGTGGCCTTAAGTTGTTAGCCCCTCTAAGGAACTGCTTGATGAAAGGGTGTGAAAAGAGAAGTGGTTCAGTGCTATAATGTGCAGAGATGGCACAGGCATGGATTTTAATGGAATAGGATAGGCCCCTGTCGGTAGGTCTGCTAGGTAAATCCAGGATGAGAGGAAAGGCTGTGCTGGGTCAGCTCCTTTAGTCTGGATCCAAGAACAATACTTTTTCCACTTGTCAGCATAGGATTTTCTAGTGCTGGGTCATCTGGCTTCAAGTACAACATCCAGGACCTGCTTGCTTAGCCTGGCCACTGGAGGAGAAGTCAAGGAATATGCCAGGCTGCCAGGTTCAGGGTCTGCAATTCTGGATGCAAGAACTCTCACTCCTGCTGAGCAAGCTGGGTTGGAATCTGAGGGAGGTGACATGGAGGCAACGGTGACAGACTGCGTAGTAGTGGGTACCAGTGTTGGCGTGACCAGTCAGGGGCAATCAGGATTGCCCTTGGTCTTTCCTCCCATATTTTGAGTAATACTCTTGTAAGAAGAGGTAGAGGAGGACAGGCATAGATTGAGAGGTTAACCCATTGGAAGGATAGGGGATCCACTTTCCAGGCCTTGCTGTGAGGGTTCCCTAGTGCAGAATTTGCTGAGCTGATGGTTGTAGTGGGAGGCAAATCAGTCCACCTTTGGGGTACCCCATTTCTGGGTCAAAAGGTTGAAGGTGTTGTGGTTTAATTGCCACTCATGTGAGTCTAGCAGATTTCTGCTTAAGTTGTCTGCCAGAGTTTTGGTTGCCTGGCAGGAATTGTGCTAGCAGGTGAATATGCATGGCTGAGGCCGTGTTCCAAAGGGTCATGGCTAGCATGCAGAGTGCGTAAGAGTAGGTTCCCCCCTGCTTGTTGATGTATCCATTCACCATGGTGGTGTCAGTTTTGATTAGAAGAGGTCCCGGAGAGAGTAGGGATCTGAAAGCTGAGTGTGCTGAACAGCTAGCATCTCTTTTTGTCTGATGTGCAGCTGAATTTGATTTGGGCTCCAGTGGCCCTGAACGCACCTGCCGTCCAGGTGTGCATCCCAGGCATAGTCTGATGCATTTGTGGCTAGGGTCTGGGCAGCATGGGGTTGTGAAAAGGGAAGTCCCTTGTTGTGGTTGCATGCTGCTGCCCACCAATGAAAATCTTTCCTTAGACAAGGTATCATAGGTATAATAGTTTCCAAGTCCTGAGAATTTTGACACCAAAAGGCTTTTCAAGTACCACTGAGGTTTCCTCATATGCAGTCTAGCATATGAAATTAGTAGAATGCAGGAGGCCATGAACCCTAGAGCTTGCAGGATTTTCCTTGCGGATAACTGGGTTCTGGTGGCCAGATGAGAGAAGTAGCCTGTCAGGCTTGTTTTTCTGGAGTAAGGAATGCCATCTGGGATGCTGTGTCCAGGCTTGCTCCCAGGAATACAAATTTTTGACTGGGGACTAGTTTGGATTTCTTTTCGTTGATAGTGTACCCCAGTGAAGTTAGTAGGTCTTTTACAAATGGGGACTAGTTTGGATTTTTTTGCGTTGATAGTGTACCCCAGTGAGGTTAGTAGGTCTTTTACAAATGTCAGGTGCTGCAACAGCTTTTCCTGGCTTTCTGCCTGAATCAGGCAGTTGTCCAAGTAGGGGTAAATTTTAATATTTATTTGTCTGCAAAAAGGAATGGCTGGAGCAAGGCATTTTGTGAAAACTCTGGGAGCAGTGTATAAGCCAAAGGGAAGTGCAGAGAACTGATAAGGCATAGATCCTGCCCTGAAATGTAGATATTTCCTGCAAGAGTCTCTGATTGGGATGTGCAGATAGGCCTCTTTTAGGTCTAGGGTGGCTAACCAGACATCTTTGTACAGCATAGGGAGAAGCTGGTGCAGGGTGAGCATTTTGAATTTTGGTATCACCAGGAAGGTGTTTAGAATGGATAGATCTAAGATTGGGAGCCAGGTGCCCTCTTTTCTGGGCACCAAGAAAAAGTCTGGAATAGAAACCTTGGCCTATCTGTTCTGCAGGAACAGGCAGAAAAGCCTTCATGGAGAGCAGGGAATGAACTTGGTTTTGTGCCTCTGCTCACTGGTTTGGAGGAAGATCTGGGAACCTTTTGGTGTTGGCAGCGTGAGGAAATAAAATGTGTACCCCTGGGACACTATGTTGAGGATCCATCGATCGTTGGTGATGGAGGCCCAGTTTTTTGCATGGGAGGCATGTTTTCCTCCTAGGGGCACGGGCAGATGGGCAGAGGTGACAGGTGGAGTTCAGAAGCCACTGTGAATTCTTTCCATAAGGGGGTGGCTTAGCACTCCCTGTTTTAGAAGTGGAGGTACTCCATTGCTTAGATTTCTGCATACCCTGTGACTGCTGTCTGGGGGGGGGGGTCTGCTTCCCCTAGGTCTAGTCTGAGGTGGCCTTGAGGGGGCTGGAAAGGACCAATGTTTTGAGGGGCAATGCCTACTGAATCTTGGACATTAGACTTGCAAAAAGTCTAACTGTCTGCATAGACAGGCTTTTTCTTCCATCTTTTTTAAAGCTTCTTCTGCTTTGGTGCCAAACAGATTGTCTTTTTTAAGTGGCGCATCCAATAATTTTGATTTGACATGATCTGGCAAGGTCTGTTCCTTAAGCCAAGCATGCCTTCTAAGTACAGAACCTGTGACTGCTGCGCTGCAGGATGCTTCTAGGGTGTCAAACCCACATTGCAGGTTATGCTTACTAACTTGGCTTGCAGAATGCATAAGTTCCTGTATTTTTTTATTTTCTGCAGTCAGGGAAGGTAGATAATTTTTGTTTAATAAGTTCCATAGTATGTTGCTGGTATTTCTGCATGTGGAACTGACAATTTAATGCTCTAATGGCAAGAGTTGCAGAGGTGTACACTTTTTTACCACATCTGCCTAAAGCTTGGGAATCCCTGTCCGAAGGGGTGGGATTCTTAGCTGTGGTTGCTTTTATTCCTTTAGGTCCTTGGGAGATGACCTCTGGGTCAGCAGTAGGATTTTTGAAAAAAAAGTGAGAGTCAGGGACTCTGTAGTACCGGTCAGGTTTCCTGGGAGCAGGAGGTAGAGTATCAGGATTAGACTGGATTCCATAAAAACATCAACCACAACCATCCAGAACAGGAGGAAGAGCCAAGGGTCTGTGCTGTGGTAAATCTAAAAATTCCCTGAGTCACTTTTTGGATAGAGGATAATCCTGGCAGTCCCAGTGGAAATGCTCTCTCAGGGTATGTAGGGTTTCACCAAAAGAAAAATCCTCTGGAGGAGAGGCACAAGGAATGGATTCCTCTGCATCTAAATCCTCATAAGCAGATAAGGCCATGTCTTCATAATCAGAAACCTCAGAGTCGGACTCTTGGTCATATAAAACTGCTGGAGACAAGTCTTTTCCTTTTAGCAGGGGTAGGCTGGCTTCCCCTCATCAGCATGATAAGGTCTTGCACCATTTTAAGCATCTGATATTGAGACATGGAAGCAGGTGCTTGAGGTTGGGTCATTTTTTTAGGCATAGTTCGTATTCTGAGCCATAGAAACTCGGTAGTTTTAGAAAGAACTGAAGACGCGAAAGAAGTCGTCGGTTTGTGTTGAATATCGGTAGTGCGAAGAACTTCCTCAGAAGCCGGTGCCTGCACAACGGCTCCAAACCCATCTAAGGTAGAGACATCCACAGGTCCATAGTCAAAGAAGAGTCTCACAGCATACTGGACTCCGAACGGGTCTCAGTAGCGGCCTTCGAAACCCTAGAAGCAGGCATCAGGAGCTGCGAAATCGCCTGGGTACCGACGAACTGGCGACTAGCTTAACGGAAGAGTCGGCAGTTTTGGACCTGTGTGGTCTGTCTCTAGCTCTATCCTTACATTTTTTCGGAAGATCGGTAGTCAGACGGCTTACCGAAGCCATACTGGAATACGGAGATCGAGAGCAAAAGTGTTTAGCTACAATAAGGGCCCAACGATGTATAGTTCTGGCGTTGAACAAAGCACAAAACAGACAGCGAGGGACATCATGCTCTGGGCCTAAACAGATGACGTAGTAAGAATGGAAATCTCAGTGTGGTATTTGCTTTCCACAGGCGAGACAATTGTTAACTTTTTCTGACATCGGTTAGAGGTTAGAGCAAGAAAAAAGGATCCCCAAAGGGGTACTTAGCTTTAGAAGACTTCAACTTTAATTTCGGAAAAGAAAACTCAGGTAGCGGCCAACCAGCACTCATGTGAACTGCTTCTGTTTTGGGCTCTTCGGCAAGAAAGACTGATGTAATGGAGTTGGCTGCCTGTTTTTATACCTCTGATGACCTGATGTCAGTCCTGGAGCAACAGCAACCGATGCAGAAATACTAAGCCTCTGGTATTTGGGCCAACTGAGGGGCTACCCTTGGCAGGATAACCCAAGTGTGATGACTGCAACAGTGAAACACGAAGATCATCAGGACTCGCCCGGTGGGGGGACCCGAGACTCTGGGTCTCTACGCTTTTGAGGGATCAGGGAAGCAGAGACAGACACAGAAAATTTAGGGGAGAAGATTGCTGGAATCGATGACATGGATGCCCGAGGGGACAACACACTCTTCATAGCATCGAAAGCCCCATGGCTCCGGTCCGAAGAGATGCCTACATCTGTAGAAATGGGCAGTCTCCAGGTGCCAAAACCGCAGGCTCCAGCCTCGAGGCAGGTGCTGAACTCACCCGAGCTGAAAGATCTGTATGACTATCCTCTCCGGACCCGACCGGTGACTGTCGGCTCCTAGACTCTAAGGTAGGCACCGAAGACGTCAGAGTAGTCGGATCCAAAATCCCAATGGGCGTCAGCTCCAACAGTTCTACAATCATCGGCTCTGAATACTCCGAAAACTTCTGGTTGAATCGGAGGAGGAATTGAAGAAACAGGTTGAGTCTGGGTCGGTTCCGAAGCTCCAAGGGTCGAACCCGATAGAATTTTAGCTAGTGCCTGTGATGGCAAAAGTCTCTGTACCACTCGATCCACATCCTTATCCGACAGTCTTGAGGACCGGGACCCGACAGATGTCTCAGACTGGAGAACAGAAGACCTTAAAGTGGGAGATACCTGCTCCAATGCTGGGGACCGGCTCCTACTGACCACAATTACCTCCAGCTTCAGAACCAAGGTGGCAGTCTTACTAGACTTAGATCTGGAAGCTGGTGAGCCCTTTTTTGGCTCTGACTCTGACTATTAACTTGTAGATACAGTTTTAGAAGACTTACTGGGCTTGTCCTTGTCTAAGGCTTTTTGAAAAGAGGATTTCGAGAGACCTCTTGAACGTGAGAGCTAAAGGAGTGGACAGATGGCACAATTTTCCTGCAGGTGAAGCTCACCTAAGCAATAAACAATTTGCAAGTCCATCTTGTAACTGACATCTTCTGTCCACATTTCGGACATTTCTTAAACCCAGATTTTGCTTTTTCAGACATCACTCGTAACTTATTCAAAGTAGAAAACTCTAACTCTATAAAACAAATAGATGGACATGGCTGTGGTGAATACGTATTTTAAGAGGGAGGAGCATAGGGTGACATACAAGAGTGCAGGAAGATGCACACAGGTGGATTATATCTTATGTACGAGGGCCAGTCTGAAGGAGATTGGAGACTGTAATGTGGTAACCGGAGAAAGTGTAGTTAGGCAGCATAGGATGGTGGCTTGTAGGATGATGTTGGTGATCAAGAAGAGGAGGAGGAGTGGGAGGGCAGCACCAAGGATCAAATGGCGGAAATTGAAAAAGGGTAATTGTGAGGTGGAGTTCAGGGATGAGTAAGATAGGCACTGGGTGGCAGTGAAGAGTTACCAAATAGCTGGGTAACTACAGCAGAGCTAGTAAGGGAGACGGCTAGAAAGGTGCTTGGTATCACATCGGGACAGAGGAGGGATGACAAGGAGACATGGTGGTGGAATGAGGAAGTACAGGAGAGTATACAGGCAAAGAGGTTGGCAAAGAAGAAGTGGGATAGTCAGAGAGATGAAGAAAGTAGAGAGGAGTATAAGGAGATGAGGTGCATGGCAGAGAGAGAGGTGGCGAAGGCTAAGGATAAGGCATATGAAGAGTTGTATGAAAGGTTGGACACTAAGGAGGGAGAAAAGGACCTGTACCGATTGGCTAGACAGAGGGACTGAGCTCGGAAAGATGTGCAGCAGGTAAAGGTGATAAAGGATAATGAGGGAAACATACTCACAAGCGAGGACTGTGTGTTGAGGAGACGGAAAGAGAACTGAGGGGTTGACGAATGAAGAGAATGAGAGGGAGAGAAGGTTGGATGATGTAGGGATAGTGAATCATGAAGTACAATGGATTAGTAAGGAGGAAGTAAGGATAGCTATGAAGAGAATGAAGAATGGAAAGTCTGTTGGCCCAGATGACATACCTGTGGAAGCATGGAGGTATTTAGGTGAAATGGCAGTGGAGTTTTTAACCAGATTGTTTAATGAAATCTTAGAAAGTGAGAGGATGCCTGAGGAATGGAGAAAATGTGTTTTGGTACCGATTTTTAAGAATAAGGGTGATGTGCAGAGCTGTAGTAACTACAGAGGGATTAAATTGATCAGTCACAGCATAAAGTTATGGGAAAGAGTAGTGGAAGCTAGGTTAAGAAGGGACGTGATGATTAGTGATCAGCAGTATAGTTTCATGCCGGGAAAGAGCACTACAGATGTGATGTTTGCTCTGAGAGTGTTGATGGAGAAGTACAGAGAATGTCAGGAGGAGTTGCATTGTGTTTTTGTAGACTTAGAGAACGCATATGACAGGGTGCCTAGAGAGGAGTTGTGGTATTGTATGAGGAAGTCAGGAGTGTCAGAGAAGTATGTAAGAGTGGTACAGGATATGTACAACGGTAGTGTGACAGCGGAGAGGTCTGTGGTGGTAGTGACGTATACGTTTAAGGTGGAGGTGGGGTTACATCAAGGATCAGCTCTGAGCCCTTTCTTATTTGCAATGGTGATGGACATGTTGACAAACGAGATCAGACAGGAGTCCTCGTGGACTTGATGTTTGCAGATGACATTGTGATCTGTAGTGAGAGTACGGAACAGGTGGAGGAGACCCTGGAGAGATGGAGATATGCTCTAGAGAGAAGAGGAATGAAGGTCAGCTCCTTTAGTCTGGATCCAAGAACAATACTTTTTCCACTTGTCAGCATAGGATTTTCTAGTGCTGGGTCATCTGGCTTCAAGTATAACATCCAGGACCTGCTTGCTTAGCCTGGCCACTGGAGGAGAAATCAAGGAATATGCCAGGCTGCCAGGTTCAGGGTCTGCAATTCTGGATGCAAGAACTCTCACTCCTGCTGAGTCAGCTGGGTTGGAATCTGAGGGAGGTGACATGGAGGCAACGGTGACAGACTGCGCAGTAGTGGGTACCAGTGTTGGCGTGACCAGTCAGGGGCAATCAGGATTGCCCTTGGTCTTTCCTCCCATATTTTGAGTAATACTCTTGTAAGAAGAGGTAGAGGAGGAGGACAGGCATAGATTGAGAGGTTAACCCATTGGAAGGATAGGGGATCCACTTTACAGGCCTTGCTGTGAGGGTTCCCTGGTGCAGAATTTGCTGAGCTGGTGGTTGTAGTGGGAGGCAAATCGGTCCACCTTTGGGGTACCCCACTTCTGGGTCACAAGGTTGAAGGTGTTGTGGTTTAATTGCCACTCATGTGAGTCTAGCAGATTTCTGCTTAAGTTGTCTGTCAGAGAGTTTTGGTTGCCTGGCAGGAATTGTGCTAGCAGGTGAATATGCATGGCTGAGGCAGTGTTCCAAAGGGTCATGGCTAGCATGCAGAATGCGTAAGAGTAGGTTTTCCCCCTGCTTGTTGATGTATCCATTCACCATGGTGGTGTCAGTTTTGATTAGAAGAGGTCCCGGAGAGAGTAGGGATCTGAAAGCTGTCAGAGTGTGCTGAACAGCTAGCATCTCTTTTTGTCTGATGTGCAGATGAATTTGATTTAGGCTCCAGTGGCCCTGAATGCACCTGCCGTCCAGGTGTGCACCCCAGGCATAGTCTGATGCATTTGTGGTTAGGGTCTGGGCAGCATGGGGTTGTGAAAAGGGAAGTCCCTTGTTGTGGTTGCATGCCGCTGCCCACCAATGAAAATCTTTCCTTAGACAAGGTATCATAGGTATAATAGTTTCCAAGTCCTGAGAATTTTGACACCAAAAGGCTTTTCAAGTACCACTGAGGTTTCCTCATATGCAGTCTAGCATATGAAATTAGTAGAATGCAGGAGGCCATGATCCCTTGAGCTTGCAGGATTTTCCTTGCGGATAACTGGGTTCTGGTGGCCAGATGAGAGAAGTAGCCTGTCAGGCTTGTTTTTCTGGAGTAAGGAATGCCATCTGGGATGCTGTGTCCAGGCTTGCTCCCAGGAATACAAATTTTTGACTGGGGATTAGTTTGGATTTCTTTTCGTTGATAGTGTACCCCAGTGAAGTTAGTAGGTCTTTTACAAATGGGGACTAGTTTGGATTTTTTTGCGTTGATAGTGTACCCCAGTGAGGTTAGTAGGTCTTTTACAAATGTCAGGTGCTGCAACAGCTTTTCCTGGCTTTCTGCCTGAATCAGGCAGTTGTCCAAGTAGGGGTAAATTTTAATATTTCTTTGTCTGCAAAAAGGAATGGCTGGAGCAAGGCATTTTGTGAAAACTCTGGGAGCAGTGTATAAACCAAAAGGAAGTGCAGAGAACTGATAAGGCATAGATCCTGCCCTGAAATGTAGATATTTCCTGCAAGAGTCTCTGATTGGGATGTGCAGATAGGCCTCTTTTAGGTCTAGGGTGGCTAACCAGACATCTTTGTACAGCATAGGGAGAAGCTGGTGCAGGGTGAGCATTTTGAATTTTGGTATCACCAGGAAGGTGTTTAGAATGGATAGATCTAAGATTGGGAGCCAGGTGCCCTCTTTTCTGGGCACCAAGAAAAAGTCTGGAATAGAAACCTTGGCCTATCTGTTCTGCAGGAACAGGCAGAAAAGCCTTCATGGAGAGCAGGGAATGAACTTGGTTTTGTGCCTCTGCTCACTGGTTTGGAGGAAGATCTGGGAACCTTTTTGGTGTTGGCAGCGTGAGGAAATAAAATGTGTACCCCTGGGACACTATGTTGAGGATCCATCGATCGTTGGTGATGGAGGCCCAGTTTTTTGCATGGGAGGCATGTTTTCCTCCTAGGGGCATGGGTAGATGGGCAGAGGTGACAGGTGGAGTTCAGAAGCCACTGTGAATTCTTTCCATAAGGGGGTGGCTTAACACTCCCTGTTTTAGAAGTGGAGGTACTCCATTGCTTAGATTTCTGCATACCCTGTGACTGCTGTCTGGGGGGGGTCTGCTTCCCCTAAGTCTAGTCTGAGGTGGCCTTGAGGGGGCTGGAAAGGACCAATGTTTTGAGGGGCAATGTCTACTGAATCTTGGATATTAGACTTGCAAAAAGTCTGTCTGCATAGATAGGCTTTTTCTTCCATCTTTTTTAAAACTTCTTCTGCTTTGGTGCCAAACAGATTGTCTTTGTTAAGTGGTGCATCCAATAATTTTGATTTGACATGGTCTGGCAAGGTCTGTTCCTTAAGCCAAGCATGCCTTCTAAGTACAGAACCTGTGACTGCTGCGCTGCAGGATGCTTCTAGGGTGTCAAACCCACATTGCAGGTTATGCTTACTAACTTGGCTTGCAGAATGCATAAGTTCCTGTCATTTTTTATTTTCTGCAGTCAGGGAAGGTAGATAATTTTTATTTAATAAGTTCCATAGTATGTTGCTGGTATTTCTGCATGTGGAACTGACAATTTAATGCTCTAATGGCAAGAGTTGCAGAGGTGTACACTTTTTTACCCCATCTGCCTAAAGCTTGGGAATCCCTGTCCGAAGGGGTGGGATTCTTAACTGTGGTTGCTTTTATTCCTTTAAGTCCTTGGGAGATGACCTCTGGGTCAGCAGTAGGATTTTTGAAAAGAAATTTATGAGAGTCAGGGACTCTAATACCTGTTTGGTTTCCTTGGAGCAGGGGGTAAAGTATCAGGAGTTAGACTGGATTCCATGAAGACGTCATTCACAACATCCAGAACAGGAGGGTCTGTGCTATGGTAAATCTAAAAATTCCCGGAGTCTCTTTTTAGATGGAGGATAATCCTGGCATTCCCAGTGAAATGCTCTCAAAGTATATAGGGTTTCACCAAAAGAAAAATCCTCTGGAGGGGAAGCAGAAGGAATGAATTCCTCTGCATCTGAATCCTCATAGGCAGATAAAGGCAAGTCTTCATATTCAGAAACCTCAGAATCGTCAGACTCTTGGTCAGTTAAAGCTCCTGGGGACAGGTCTCTTTCTTTTAGCAGGGGAAGGCTGGCTTCCCCTAATCAGCATGATCAGGTCTTCTGCCATTTTAAGCATTTGAGACTGTGGCAAGGAAGCAGGCACTTGAGTTTGGGTCTTTTGGCCTTAGAAACGCGGTAGTTTTAGAAAAAAAAACTGAAGACATGAAAGAAGTCATCAGTTTGTGTTGAATATTGGTAATGCAAAAAACTTCCTCAAAAGCTGGTGCCTGCACATCAGTTCTGGACCCATCCAAGGTAGAGACATCCGCAGGTTCTGTAGTCAAAGAAGAGTCTTGCAGCATACCAGACTCAGAAAAGGTCTTGGTAGCGGCCTGCGAATCCATCGAAGCGGGCATCAGGGGCTGCGAAAATGCTTGAGTACCGGCAAACTGGTGACTAGCTTAACGGAAGCGTCGGCAGTTTTTGACCTGTGCTGTCTGCGTCTGTCTTTATCCTTACATTTTTTCGGAAGATTGGCAGTTGGATGTCTTACCAAAGCCATTTTGGAATATGGAGAACGAGAACGAAAGTATTTAGCTACAATAAGAGCCCGATGACGAATAGTTCAGGCATTGAACAAAGCACAAAACTGATGAGGTACATCATGGTCTGGGCCAAAACAGGTGACGCAGTAAGAATGGAAATCTCAGTGTGGTATTTACTTTCCACAGGCGAGACAACTGTTAACTTTTTCTGACATCAGTTAAAGCAAGAAAAAAGGATCCCCAACAGGGTACTTAGCTTTAAAAGACTTCAGGATGATTCAGTTTTGGAAATGAAAACTCAGGTAACAGCCGACCGGCCATTGGGCAACTTGCTTCTGCTTTGGGCTCCTCAGCAAGAAAGACTGATGTAATGGAGTTGACTGCCTGTTTTTATACCCTTAACGACCGGACGTCAGTCCTGAAGCGACAGCAACTGACGCAGAAATACTAAGTCTCTGGTATTCGGGCCAACTGAGGGCTACCAGCTGGCAGATAACCCAAGTGTGATGACTGCAACAGTGAAACGAACACCCTGTGTGGTCTCTCCAGCTCCTGCATGTGCTTTGTGAAATACATGCCGAAAGGGGCAATGTACTCAATAATGGGTCTTATAAGGGAAGAATACAGGGATGTTATGACCTCCTTGTCCGTGGATGAGATACCCTTACAAATGAGGTGGGGCCATGTAGAAAGCTTCCTGTACAAAGGAGGCAACATGGTGGTCAAAGGTCAGTTTGCTATCAACCTGGGTGCCGAAGTCTCTCTCAACTGATTGGTGCTTAGGACCTTGTTATTAATGTGATAATTTGTGGGGACGTTACTCTCCCCAAAGGGGATGATGATGATGATGATGATGATGCATTTTGTGGCATTCAGTTTGAAACCATGTTTCTGGCACCAGGCATTTGTTTGGGTGAGACCCTCTTGCAGGATGTCCACATCACTAGAGGAACTGATTTCAGCGCCCAGTTTGCAAACTTGGTTAGCCATAGCCCACTGGTTTTGGCCTGCATCTCAGAAAAGAATATACCATACAACAGAGGCTCCAAGACTGATCACTGGGGTACACTGCTCATTACGGAGCTACTGCTTGAGGTGGCTTCCCCTATTTTGACTAGGTCACTTCTATCAGTGAGCCACTTTGCTACCCACACATCTGGTAAAATATGGACTGATGCCTGAGAGAGTTTATCTATTATACCAGAGTGAGGAATAGTATCGAAGGCTTTGGCCAGGTCAAGGTAGGCAGTGTGCACAGTCCTCCCCTTGTCCATGGCATTGGTGACCGTCTCAAAGTCGTCAACCAAATTTAACAGACATGACCTCCCCTTGAAATCAAATTCAGTGGGATCAAGTGTTTGGAGATTGCCAATGTCCTTGTTAATGAGGTCCATGATCATCCATTCCATGGCCTTGCAGATTAGGCTAGTTAGGCTGATAGGTTTATAACTTCCTGGATCGATGGATGCTTCACCTTTGTGCAAAGGGATGACAGTAGCTGTCCTCCACTTGCCTGGGATGAAGCCAGTACTCCAGCTTTGGTTGAATAGAGTGTCTAATCGTGCTGCAAGTTCCTGCCTGAGTTCATGTAGGATGCAGCCTGGGATGTTATCTGGTCCCATGGAGGTTGTATTGTTTTTGCCTTTGAAAAGGCATTGATGACTTGCTCCCTAGTGATAAGGGGAGGGGGGGGGTTCTGGGAATGTCCTGATTTACTGATGGGGGGGGGGGGCAGAGGGGTGAAGTTTTCACTGAACCTGTCTGCCAGCAGGTTGGCTGTATCTACGACATTTGTGTATGTGGTGTCCTTGACCACCAGTTTTCAGCAGATCTGAGTGCTTCCTTTGAGACTACGGACATATGTGAAGAAGGCCTTATGATAGTCTTTAATAGATTTGGCCACTTTGGACTCTAAGTTTGCTTTGGAGGATTTCACTAGTGCTCTTATTTGCTTGTTCGGGCTAAGGAGAGATTACTTCCAATTAGCCACCTGCTCCTTCTTGGTCCTGGACAGCAATTTTTTCCTTTTATTATAGAACCTTACAGTTCTAACAAATACTCATTGACAAGAGGTCAGATATCAATACAATTGTGTTTGCCATCATATATGCTTCAAGAGAAAATATTCTGGTACGTTGTATCTAGCATGGTTTTAGCATTATTAATGCTAATATGAACAAGTGATATTTGATGCCTAGAGCCGCAGTAGGAGGTAACTGCAGAAATGCCTAGAGGCACACTCGGAAGTAGAGTTAAAGTCATCAGGGACCTTTTAAAACCTATATGGTCTCTTAGGAGCTGGTGGCTGATAATCAGGTGCAGAAGAGGTGGACTGAAAGGCATTCTGGAAAGCCTCAAGGACAGGGGTACTCATCTCCTAAAGGGTGTAATACCTCTTCTGAACATCACAGATCAGTGTGTGCTGCAAATCAAAGTGTTTCATGTTCTGTATAGTCTCATGAAAGGAAGCTTCCTCAATAGGAGAATCAAGTAAGAGGGAGTCTTCTTTGTCGGAAAAGATGTGCCCTGGAAAATGTAACTGAGAGCAACAGTCCAGAGAATGGTGAGAATCATTGTCCTGTTCCTCGTCAGAGGAAGGGGAAACTAGAGTAGGTATAATAGTAACAGCTTATGGCCGAAGAGAACTGAAGGAGGGAGATTTCAAAAACAAAATAGCTTTGCACAACCTTTGTGAGAAGTCTATCCACTCATTCTCTGTAGCTGCTGAGGGGAAAGCTACATGCTTAGTCTTCTTTTTTTTTTTACTTTTTAGGCACGACATCCACCTGGATGAGACATGGAGGTTTGGAACCATTCTGACCTCTATTAGAAAGCCTGGAACTTCTTCCCCAAATAAAATTTGAGGGATGCCATGCAATCCTTCAGAAATGATGACAGCTGGCTCCTCAGACATATCATCAATCTGCAAGGCCTCAGGAGTCATACTGGTCTCTGACAGTGTCTTGGTAGCCGGCAACTAAGAAGCAGATGGATGTACTCTGGGGTTTTGTAACTTCAGCATGTACATCAGTCAGAAACAATGGACTGCGTTTCGGTTTGAGGCCTCAAGTTTTTTCTTCAATGGCAGAGGGACATCAGAGGATTTAGAATCAGCCATCTTGGCCTGGGCCAAGTATTTAAAATGCAGGTCTCAAGAAAGGTGTTGAAAGTAGAAAGCCTAGTCCTAATGTTTTTTGGAACAAATGATTGACAGAGGAAAATTTGTGTTCATGTTCGCGGCCAAGGCAAAAAAGACACGGTGTGCAAGTCCTTGTATGGAATCTGCCTACCGCACTCTCACCCCTTCTAGCTGATATTTTCAACTTTTACAAAATATCAAAATATAAAAAGGAAGGGTCCCCAATGAGGCACTTACTTAGATTAACGAACGAAGTAAAGGTATCAATGACCAAAAGACGAACAGTCCAACAAATGCACAACCTACGTTCAGGTTGACAGTGAGAATATGAAGATCCACGCTCGTCCATCCATCCTTATACCCCAACGCATATGAGCTGAGGTCATATGTCAGACGTATAACCTAAGGAAGGTAAAGCTTTGGTATCCTGGCAGAATATCAGCAGTGGCAACCCATATGTCAGGAATACTGCAACAGTGATGTTAATCAAGACATCAAGACTTTTCTCCAAAGATATGATGCACTTTAATGTTCTCTTTTACTATCTTTTGTTCAACTCTTTTGATTCACAACATATGAAGTTTTAAATGGTTTAATGACAGTAACCGTGATATTTACCCATTCAGCACACTTAATCTGCTTCTTAATCACACACACACACACACACACATATATATATATATATATATATATATATATATATATATATGTGTGTGTGTGTGTGTGTCTGTGTGTGTGAGATTTATATGCTACTTGTAGTTCAGGTCCCTCTCCACTGTACTCCTTAAGGAACTACCACAATATGGTGAATTTCTGAAAGAGTCAGGAAATAAATTTTCAAGCTTTTTAAGCAAATCATTCTGCACATTTTGAAAAGATATATACTGCAAATGTGCAGCCATACTGCAAATTATTTTAACAGAGCCAAACCTTTGACAATGCAGTCCAAAATTAAAGCTGTGCCAGCAACATCAACTATATGAAATACAGTTGTGTACATTTCTGCTTCCAGTCACATGAAGGCTACCTCAGGGATGCAGCTTATGCTGCCTCACAGCAGGAGGTTCTTCAGTTCAATTCCTTCAATGTTGGCTACTGGTTGGAATCTACATGTGCTCGCATGGGCTTTCTCAGAATACTGCAGTTTCTTAGCACATCCCAAAGACATGCTGTAGGGAAAGTGATGAATCTAAACTGTAAGGTGCGAGTGCTACACATACAATAGATGAAAGAAAGGTCTGGTAATCTACTTCTGCTCCCTATGTGCACAGTAAATGCTGGGTGCTGTGGCAGCAGTTCTTGTGCTCATTACAGCAGCTGTATGTGACTTGAAACTATTGGACAATGAACGGCTTTCACATGTAAACACTTTCTGATCCAACAGTTTTACATTATAACTAGAATGTCAGCATCATTCATATAAACTGCTTTAATTTACACACTCTTAGACCTGCTTGTAAAGATTCCTTTTTTTTATCTAAATAGATTTTATTAACATTTTCCAAAATGTAACAAATAAATGTTTATACTTACTGTAATATGCTTAAATACTTTTCAACAGATAATTTTAAAACTCATTTGAAAACCGTATTATTTACAATATACACATGGTTAAATCTGGTATAGTTTTGTACCAATTAGATTTCTCTGAATCCAGAGTACAGTATCAGATTTTTGACTGGTATGGTAGAAGCTCGTGTTCTTGTCCATTCATTTATCCTGTATGCTTTCATTACTACTGCCATTAACTTCATTGCATCAGTACTGAAGATCCTGTGTGTGTGTACTGCTGTGTTGTTTTTCAAGGTCTGGCTATACTCTAACCACACATGAAAGATGGGACCTGTTTGTGCCATGTCTATTACTCCAGCCTTGTATGTCACTTCCAATAACTGATATGCAAAAAAAAAAAAAATCCATGAACTTTGACTTTCTAAAATATCATAAACCCATGGGTTTCATGCAACTCATCAAATATAGTTTATAGTGACATAATAAAGAAACGTACTTTGTCTGCCTTCAGAGAATGACATCTTCAAAATTTTGCATCTATATATTTTTTTTGCCTTAAATATTCTTAAAAGGATTAATATCACATACAAAAAATCTTCTGTTGATCTTACATATGTCCAGTTTTGTACGGAATACATCTATCCTATACTTTTTTTCAGACTGTACCTGCCATGCTAAGATTTTCATTATTTTACCAATTAATATACATTTTGTATCCAGCATTAATTATGGTTTCCTCCAAAACATTAGCATAAATTGCAACAATCTACCACTTCTAATGTTTTTCCACTTTCCAGCACTCAACTTTCAAGTCACTGTTACTCTGTGTTTCACACTTTATACCTCCTGTTTTCCTTAAAGCACATTTCCAATTTGATATCAATGAGTTGCAAACTACCCATTTAGTCAAGGAATTTTGAATCAACCTGCTGTTATACAAAACACTCTAAATTGCATGGCTCTTCTTTAAGTTAGGCTTTCTTAACTTAGCTCAGTGGGCTACATATTTTTGTTAGTGCGGCATCCCCTATCCCCTTATCAATTTAACATAATTATCCCATTTTCAGCTATTCTTGATCCATTATAATTTTCCATAAATTTCATAACTTTTTTAAGTACTTCAACTACTCCAGCATGACCATGTGGAATGGGCAAATGTCTAATCAGACATAGGCACTACTTCAAAAGTAGGAGGAGACTGTCTCAGTGGCAATATGTCTAGTCTGAACAAGAAAACTTCAAAAATCAAACAGAAGTTTCAGCTCCAATATTTCAAACGGATGCTCTGGTTACAGCTTTTATGTTATTTATTTATTTACATTTGTTTACAGGGAAATTCCGACTGAACACAGGTCCTTTTTCAGAGGCGGCCCGGGGAGAAAAGCTCCGCAGAAAGACATGGTAGATGTAAAAACTAACAATCAAGGTATGAATACAGTAGAGGTGATCATGGCATGGAGAAATACAGGAGCAAATTTGGTACAATTGAGTAGTAAGCTCTAAATTACAAACAATGAGAAATAAGAAGTAAAACACAGTGCTACACATTTTCTAAACAGTAACTAGATAACAATAACAACAGACTAAACGAATAACTAAATCCTGGAAGGATTAACAAGCAGTGACTAATCTTCAGTTCAGTTTTATAGTGATAGAGGGGATACTCTAAATCTGGGAAAGGAGAGAAGGGTTGAAAGGGGGTTATTAGATGGGGTTAGGACAAGGACAAAGTCAGTGAGAACTTAGGTGAGATTTAAGTGCAGCCTTGAAAAGACTGCAGGAAGGAAGGATAGTTATGGCAGTGGGAAGGTTGTTCCAAAGTTTGGATATAGCGCAGGAAAATAGTGCTTCACCTGCTGAGTTTTTGGCTTTGGTGACCTGGAGTAGATTTTTGTTGCAGGAGCGTAGTGGTCTGGAACAGTGGTAGGGTTGGAGAATTGTATGGAGCAGGGGGATTTGGACAGGGTGGTTTACTAGTTTACGAGCAAAGCTGAGTTGAGTTTGGTGCAGGAGTTGTGGGAGGTCAAGCCAGTCAAGGTCTCTAAGGGAGACACAGTGGTGGCTGCGGTAAGAGGCACCTGAGGCAAATTTTGCAATTTTATTGTAGCAGGCTTCGAGTTTGTGTAGAGCTGACTAAGATTTGTAAGTATGGGTGATGCGTAGGGTAGGGTGGATATTAGTTGGGAATTGGCGATAGAGATTCTTGCTGGTTTGATGAGGTATTGGCGGCTTCTATACAAGGCACCCAGTTTTTTGTTAACATTTTTAATGTTAGTGATATGTAGGTGTCAAATATGAGATTACTGTCAATCTGTACACCAAGTAGTTTTGTGTGAACTGTTGGTGAAATGGAGGCATTATCCTTGGCTTGAATAGTGACGTGTGGGATGTTTGGGGTAGATTTGGAGGATTGGAAGATGAGTTTGGTTTTATTTGTATTGAGGAGAAGCTGGGCATTAGATAGCCAGCTTTCAACTGAGGAGAAAGATTCTTGGGTGATCTCTTGGGAGATCTGTTAGAACAGCAGAAGATTGTGTGACACAATGTCAAAGGCTTTAGATAGATCCAAAAATACAGCAGAGGAGAGGAGGCCATTGTTTTTGTGATGGAGGATAGTCTGGTGAAGGAGAGGAGAGCAGTTGTCGTGGTGTGGTCTGAAACCATGCTGGGTACTGGAGAGGAGATTATTGTTGAGGAGTATTTTGGAGACCTGTGAGCTGATGCATTTTTCAAGTATCTTGGGAGGGGGGGGGGGGGATAGCAATGGGGCAGTAGTTGGAGAGGTCAGTGGAGGGGAATGATGTGTGATATTTTCCATAGCGTGGGTACATAGGATTCAGATATGGAGCAGCTGATTAATATGGAAATAGGATAAGCTAGGACATCAGCTGCTATCTTTAGGTAATTCAGCGGGCAGGTAGTCGGCTGGCTAGTTTTGTGGGTTTGCGTTTTGTCAGGAGTATTTTCATGTAGGAGGTGGGTACTGTGGAGAGAAAGAAGGTAGGGAGGGGTGGTTTTTGGGTTGGGTAAGGGGGAAATTAGTGTAGGAAAGTGTCTTTTGTTAGGGATAGAATGGATTCTGTGAAGTGTTTATTGAAGGAATCAGCAATGCTACTGGTGGAGAGAGGGGTGGTTGCTTGGGGGTGCTTACTTTTCCTGGGCAGAGTATAGAGTTAATTGTAGACTAGAATTGCTCGGAGTTGTTTTGGGAGGAGGTTAGGGACGTCTGATAGAAAAGGGCGTTGTCTGCTTTTACTTGCTTTTTGAACTTATGTAATTCAAGAAGAGTTGCCTACCTGAGGGGTTTTTAGTTATGCACCAGCATTCCCATGTTTTATCCCTGGTTTTCATAAGGCCCCTGGTGGTTTTCTGTAGCCTTAGTTCTGATTCTGGTGTTTCTCAAGGGGGCATGGAAGTTAAGAATGTTGAGGAAGGTACTGTTAAAAAAATGGACCCCATCTAAGTTGAGGTACTTTACAGGTGACCAATTTACATTCTGGACAGAGGAGGTGAAGGAGTTGGGGTTAAAATTAGCTTTGTTGCGAATAAGTCTGTGGGTAATGGGTTTGCAATCATTGATGTGATTTTTTAGTAGGAACGTTGGGGAATGGTCACTGAGAGAGTCAGGTAAACAGCCTGCTAGGTAGGTGTGCGGGGATTTGTTAACTAAGACCCTGTCAAGAATGGTGTGGTTACTGGGGTTTTTATTGATACTAGCGGGAGTTTGTATTAGCAGAGAGAAACTATGGAGATTTAGGTGGAGGGCTGGGTGGTGATTTTTGCAGGATAGCCAACTGATGTTAAAATCCGTGGGGATGATAGTTTCTTGGGGTAGGGAGAGATTGGCTCAGTCTAGTAGGTTTTCAACGGGAGGTATATTTTGGCCTGGTGGGAAATAGCACACTATAATGTTGACTGATGATTTTTTAGGGTTTAATTTGAGAGTGGTGTAAAGTATTTCTTCCTTTTCAAACTGGGGAGCTGATTTTATGAGAATTTGGATATTGAGGTGGTGTTTGTACAACAGTGCCACACCTCCTCCTTTTTTGGATAGTCTGTCCTTACGGAGGATGTTGTATCCAGGTGGGAGTATTTCCTCACTTTTGATGTGAGGTATGAGCCACAATTCGGTTAGGATAAAGATGTCAGGGGAGTAGAGGCTTATGTAGGCATGGAGGTCTTGGATTTTATTACAGATGCTTCTGATGTTACAAGACAATGAGGAGGTCATTTGAGTTTTTGTTGCTTGTAATTTGGGTGATAGGGGAGTTGGTTGGAAGAGGGTTTGGGGAGATGTTGGTGATTGCGGGGGCCAGGGTTGGGGTGCACATCTCCACTGACAGCAAGTTTAGAGAGAGTGTTGAGAAAATGCTTTATATATGCAGTAAAAAATTTGTTGTATTTCATTGATATTTTGTGCTCAAATGTGGTGGGGGTTTGGTAATTGAGTAGTTGTACTGGGAGGAGGTAGTTTGTGGTTGGGGTAATGAAATTATGTAGTGGGTGATTGAGGGGAGTTGATGTGAGAGTGCAGTGGAAATGGTTGGGGGGTTATGACTGCAGCTGTTTGGTAGGATGTAATGTAGACTAGAATAGTGCAGGTGAGGATTACAACAGTATTACTTAGTGGCATGGTTGCTTTGGGTTAGGATGTGAGATTAAGCAGGTAGGTGGGTAATAACCAAGTAATTATATACACAAAATTGCAGTGCAACCAAAAACTGTAATATTAATACCATATTACATCAAAAAGCATGTAAAGTATTTCTATCAGCTGAAAGACTTTGCAATATAGTGATAAGATCAATATATTGGTTCCAGCTAATCACCACCTATATGTCCCCCTATTTAGATTATATATAAACAAAATTAAATAAAGAGGAGTATGCTAATCAAGAATATGATAGGACACCTAATGTAAAGGGACACCTGTTGTATTCAATGCGTGATGATAGATTAAAAAATTAGGTCTAGGCATACAAATTAGCAAACAAACTTCCCAAACAGTAGGATATATGCAATCTTCTGTGAATCAGAAGAAAATATATATTGTGTCAGCCCTTAGATATATCCTACCTCAGCACATAATGAACTCAAAGTATGGTATGCAAAAGTAACCTGGATTAAGCTATAAAAATGTAGCTAACCAGAATATGAAAAATTCAAAGTGTTAAACCCATACGTATGTGTATGGCCATAAGCATATATATATATATATATATATATATATATATATATATATATATATATGTGTGTGTGTGTGTGTGTGTGTGTGCACACGTGTGTACACATATACATCACAAACATACGTCAAAAGGCACAAGTCGACAAAATTAGAGCCATACTAAATAGGCCCCCATATTTGATAGTAATGCAGCAAAAAGAAAAACAATTGAGCGTTATATTTAAATCACACCAAATTGACTACATTTGCAAATTACTCAAATGCATGATACAAAAACTGATAATCCCAACTGGTAGTTATATGAAGTCCTTACTCCACAGTTAAGCACTTCCAAAAGCAATTTTAATTCACGATGAAAGAAACTGTTCCATTCAAACCAAGTCCCATACAGCTGGCTTCAAATACTGTAGATATCTTGGAAAAAAAGTGAGATTTACTCACAAGTCCCCAAAGAGTAAAGATATACTGTCTTAACAACTTACACCCCCGTAGAGTGGAAAAAAAACTGTTCCGTATGAACCAAGTCCCATATAGCAGCACAAAACACTGTTAATATCTTGAGGAAAATCAGAAAAATTTACACAAGTCCCCAAAGAATAATGAGGCCTGTAGTCTAATCATTCCCAAAAAGTACCTTCACTACTCGCAATAGCATGCTTCATGAATAAACTAAGTTTCAAGGGCAACACTTAGCCACTCACGAACCCTTGCTGCCTTCTTCCATTGATTGCCTTCTCCTCTAACTCTCTTATAAATTTATAAATCTTATTAATTTCAGCATCAACTTCCAAGCCTGGAATGGAGCTGGTTGTTCTTGCTGGCATTTTCTGTTGTGTGGTTCCGAATACCGGCCATTCGGCCCTGTTAACTCTGAGACTCTATCTTTGGTTTCAAATGTCAAAAAATCCTGCATACCATAGTGCAGTACATTTAAAATAACACTCGTACTCTTTGTTCTGTAACTTGGTAAATCTATGTTCCAGGGCTGAACATTGTCTTTCACATAATTCAAGTCACATATAGAGCTTTATGAAACATGCAAGTTCCATAATTCCAAGCCTCACAAGTGCAAAAAATAATGCAGTCTCTAAACAAACACAGCAAATGTGGAAGCTAAGCATTAACACCTTTAAAGCATTTTTGCAATCATAGCCCATTCCACCTCAACCCTCTATTGTCATTATTATATACTTTTCTTCTTCCCAGTACCTATTCTGCACACTTTCTCAACACAAATTCTGCTGACTTAAAATAACTTCATGACTCTGTTCCAATTTATATAATCTCAAAATATTTTATTTCATTTTACAAACTTTAGGAAACTTATTTATATTTCAACAGGTTCTACATATCTCATTAATCAAAAAACATTTTTTACTATAGGTACAGCCACATTTCAGGCAGTACTTGCATCATGTTATTCATGCTTTTCTAAGCTCTCAAGATTAATTTCTAACCGTTTCAACTTCAACAGTTTCACTGGTAACTTTACATAAATTCTTAAGTGTCGGAATATAATTTCAATCACTCTGCATATGCATGACTTACCTAATGTTTGTAGGGATGCTCCCAACAATCAAACCCTTCTCTGATCAATTCTGATACACACATATATCTCATATTAATTAATACAGTAACTCAACAGAACTAGTCTTTGGGATTTTTCTTTAATTTAGTCACAAAAGCCACAACAGACCTACTACCAGCTTGTGTCCCTGTAAAGCATAACATCTCACTGCATAGCAGACTTTTCCACTGCTCACAGTATCTCCTGATACTGCTGTCTCATTACAGCAAAATTCTATTTTTACCTCACAAAACCTAAACATTTTATCAGCTTCAAGAACTTCCTTCCCTTCAATGGACAGAAAGGCACCAAGCTGCTCAGTATCAGTCTTCTCTGAAACAGCATTCTCAATCAGGAAAAAACTTCACAATTTCCAGTTCTTAGACAAACTGGAGATACAGACATATTTCCCAATTTTACCATTTCTAAAACTAAAGACAACATGACTTCTTTGAGACTAGATTTTAACACCATGTAACATCTGGTACCTCGGAATTCAACAAGTGATGCACAAGAAACTAGCAGTTTGTAGTCTCATGTATTTACTTTCAGTGTGTGCTATATGCAAAGGCTACCAGATCACATAATATACATGCAGAATGTTAAATGTTTAAAGGCACAAATCTCTCACTACACCTACATATACTACATGGAATGGTCCAAGCTCCATCTGTGAATCTCTGGCCTATCATGAAACTTAGTGCAGTGGCTAATGAGGTACCTCTTCAGATGAGCCATAACTGCTGGTTCATCAGTAGGCCTTCTTTAAGGCTCAACCCCGACCCCCACCAAAGAGAGAATACCCATACCTGGGAGGATGCCAGAAACCATAGTTCTGGCACAAAACAGTTAATAGCCAGTTGCCCTTTTACAAATAAACACAACATGGACACAAAAGGATATCCTGACGTCAGGGCTGAACCAGTATGCAGCCTTAGCGCCTAAAGAAATGGACAACTAAATGAATTCCAGACCTTCAGGACAATTCAAGCCCATGTGCAGAAGTTAGAAGCTCAAGGCCAGCCCCTCCTTCAAATGGAAGCACCGATTGAAAAAATTGCCTTCTAAAGGGCATAATTCATACAAAAAGGAGCCCAACAAAAGATCCTAACTACTGCAACAGGAGGATATGTAACAAACTCCCTCCTTGTTCACCTGGAAACTCTCCAAGACATGTGTCCACAAAGTCAAAGACAAGTACCACAATACACCCTATGGGGTGGAATGAATTTTGGGAAAAGAAAGTTCTGACCAGAATTAGAAGTGTTCCAATTAAACTGATCTCAACTCTAAAGGAAATCTGGTGAAAAGCCATAGTCACCCAGTCTTAAACCACATGCCGTGGAAACTTGGCACCCACAGAAAAGGGCTGTAAGCAGGGGGCAAAATGGGCACTGAAGAAGTCTGGCCATGTACCCCCCCCCACCCCACCCAGAGGAGGCCAGGTGAATATCACTGCCTAAAAAGGGGAAGGGAGAGTGCAAGTATAGCAAACACTCGCACATCAGAAAACAGTTCTCATAAAGAAGTCTGAAAGGACTTCCACCCTGTTGAGCCTACAAAAATACACAGCCAAAGGGGAAAGAGGAGTACCAAAGAAAGCACCGCATGATGATCTAGGTGAATTCCAGAACTCCTACATAGGAGAGAAGTGGAAACATCTGACTTCACAATTTCCAGTTCTTAGACAAACTGGAGACACAGAGAGGTTTCCCAGTTTTACCATTTCTAAAACTAATGACAACATGACTTCTATGAGACTAGATTTTAACACCATGTAACATCTGGTACCTCAGAATTCAACACGTGTCACATAAGAAACTAGCAGGTTGTAGTCAAAACAAAAAGAGCAGCACCAAAGATATTTGAAGAGAAATATAAGCACAGGCATCCAAACCTGGAAAATTTTAAAATACAAAAAAATAAGAAAACAAAGAGAAAAAATAGAAGAGAGGATTAGTAATGGAGAAGTTAAATAAATAGAAACTGAGGTTATGGATTACCTGCAAAATGAAGGATTTAGGGTAGAAAATCTAACTCGGAAAACATCACAGCAGGATAGAGCAATGGATCCCCAAATTAAGGCAAAACGAGCAGGAAACATCTGATGAGTTGCCAGACAAAGATACTTTGGAGCCTTCATAGGAAACCAGTGCAAACTACCAGCTGGAGTTGCACAGCAAGGGGAGGAATAGGAAACTGTGGCAACTCTGACAAAGCCAATGTTGTGGGGTGATAGGTCAATGAGTTCCTATATAAAACTGCAAAGGGTGACACAGAATGAAACCGTAGAGAATGTGTCATAGGAAGATGATGTGGATCTACCTAGAGGATGCCCACAGGAAATGGAGAACAAAGAATATGCCTTCAGTTTAGAGGAAAATGACTTACGAGAAGAGTTGCTCGATTTAATAGAGATGGACAGACATATTAAGATCAGTGAAAGAAACAGATTACAGAAAGTCAATAAAACCCAAAATGTTAGAAGTTTGATAAAAGAAATGGACACAGTAATTAGGACTGTTCACAGAAATTCATGCAATATAACAGAAGCAAATAGGAAATATTACTGTGCAGCTAAATTAACAGAAAGTCTTACCATAAAAATACAGAGTAGTAAGGGAAAAGAAGTGGAGAAATTGAATGCCATCATGGAAGTATCGGATAGAGAAAACTATAAGGCAATTAAGACAAGAGGTGTCACTGTTAGAAGAGTACAGAAGAGTGGACAGATCAACAACAATGCATACACTGAACAGCCTGGCTAACTCAATACTCCTACTTAAGAGTGAACCTGCAAAGCTATCCTAAAAACTACAGACCAATAACTTGCCTTCCGACAGCGTATAAACTATACGCTGGAACTGATGCTGAAAGAGTTTATTGTCATTTAGAAGAAAACGCAATCATGGCAATACAACAAAAGAGTAATAAAGTCGTATGGAACAAAAGATTTGATGTTAAAGTCATAATGGGAAACTGTAAAAAGGGGGAAGAATCTAAGCATGGAGTGGATAGACTATTAAAAAGCATTTGACAGTATCCCACATTCATGGAAAAAATAGTGTTTAATGTATAAAATTCACCCTACACTGATGGATCACATTACAGTGGCCATGAAACATTGGCAAACCACTCTGCAGTTAAACCACGATAAAGGACCAATGATTATTCCATGGATAAAAATTCAAAGGGGGAATATTTAAGGGTGACTCTCACCGCTGCATTTTTGTCTTGCCCTTAACCCCATTAAGCTGCCTACTTAAATTAGGTCATGGCTATAATTTGGCTCCCAGAAAACAAAAAGTGTAAAGACTTCTCATTTTCATTCTGTAGATGATTTAAAAAGTAGTTGTGTACACTTACCATAAACGTAGATCTTCCATGATGTCAGGTCGTCGGGGGTATAAAACAAGCAGCCAACACCATTTTCTTTAGTTTTTCTTGCCCCAGATGTCAGGTGCCCCCAAAAAGGTGGCAAATATATATATATATATATATATACATACATATACACACACACACTCACACACACACACACACACACACACATATATATTTATTTTATTTAACATTTGTTGACTGGGAAAGTCCGACTAGGTTCCACAGAGCCTGTTTTCTGTGGAGGCCCGGGGAGAAATGCTCCAGATGAATGTCTTTGGAAAGACGTATGTACATGTGTATGTATGTATATATATATATATATATATATATATATATATACATACATACACACACATACATAGATATAAACTTTACCTTCATCTACAAGCAAATACACCACATAGGTTGTATAAGACAGAGAAGGAAAGATAAACTCCAGAATGACAGGGGGATGGCGGGCGGGTAACCTGGACTGCAACAGTGAATACACTCAAACATCTACATTTATGGTAGGTGTACACAACTGTACTATGTTCATGTTTCACTGTTGCAGTCGTTACATTTGGGTAGAATCCCAAAGCTATGGTTGGGAGTATGGAGCTAAACAGCATTAGGTGCGGCTATAAGGCCCTGCAGAACTGCAGTGGCAAAGCCTTCCCTGGACTTAAGAGTGGAGAGGCAAATGATAATACTTTGTAAAGGTGTGAACAGAACTCCAAGTAGCAGCCTCTAGAATGTCTTTCGTTGGTACTCCTCTGAGAAAGGCTGCTGAAGTAGCTGCAGCTCTGGTGGAATGAGACCTAATGCCCTTGGGCACAGGTTTACCATGGTGTAAGTAACAGAAACGAATGCAGTGGCTTATCCATTTTGAAATAGTCTGCTTTGAAATAACTTTTCCTTCTGATCCTGTAGCGTATGTCACTAGTAATTGCTCAGTTTTTCTTAGAGCTTTAGTCCTGCTCAAGTAGAATCTTAGCAGTCTGTGTACGTCCAAGGAATGCAGAAGTCTCTCCCCCTTGTTCTGTGGATTTGGATAAAAGGTTGGCAGATGAATAGTTTGGTTAAGGGCCACACTGGAAACCACCTTAGACATAAATGTTGGATTTGTCCTCAGAGACACCCTGTCTGGGTAAAATATGATAAAAGGCTCCACGGCCATGAGGGCTTATAGCTCTGAAACTCTTCTTGCTGAAGTAATTGCTAGTAGCAGACCTGTTTTCCATGATAAAAGCTTTATATCAGCAGTAGCAGCTGGTTCAAATGGAGGTAGAGTGAGCTTTTCCAACACATAATTGAGGTCCCATGCAGGAACTGGTGATCATCTAGGAGGCCTTAAATTTTTGACTCCTCTAAGATACTGCTTTAGTAAAGAATGAGAAAAGATTGGTGGCTCTGTATTGTAATGAGCCGAAATGGCAGAGGCATGGATTTTAATTCATGAGAAATATAGGCCTTTGTCAAGCATCTCAGACAAGTATTGTAATATCTGATGAATATTTGGTTCTGCTGTATCAGTTCCTTGTGCTTGATTCCAAGCACATAATCTCTTCCATTTATCAGCATAAGATTTTCTAGTACTAGGCCTTCTGGCTTCCAAAATGACATCCATCACAGCTTTACTGAGAGGTGTTGTTTGTATAACTACATGATCAGCCATGCTGCCAGGTTCAGTGTCTGGAGTTGATTGTGCAGGATCTAATTGTTTTGCTGGGACAGTAGTTGAGGTCTCTGAAGTAAGGTCCAAGCTAGGTACTGAGACAACTTCCTTAGGATTGGGTAACAATATTGGCAGGGCCAATCCGGGGCAATTAGTATCATCTTTGGTTTCTCGTCTGACTTTTAGGGGGACCTTGGGAAGAGGAGGCAGTGCAGGAAAGGCGTAAACTGATAGGTTTTTCCAACTGAGGATAGAGCGTCCACTTTCCATGCTTGTCTGTGATAAGTCCTTAACCAGAATCTTTTCAATTGATAATGCTGAGGGGAGGCAAATAAATCTATGTCTGGGCTCCCCCATTTCTTTGTTATCATGCTGAAGACTTGTGGATCTAGTTTTCACTTGTGAAGATCCATAAGATTTTTGCTTAAATCATCTGCCAGAGTATTTTGCTTTCCTGGCAGGAATTGAGCTTGAAGATGTATTTGGTAAGTCAAAGCTGTGTCCCACAGTGCCATGGCTAATCTGCAAAGGGGGTATGAGTGCTTGCCCCCCTGCTTGTTTATATACCACATGACCATGGTGTTGTCAGTCTTTATCTGTAGTTGTCCTGGATGAAGTAGGTCCTTGAAGGCTGTCAAGGCATTTTGAACAACTAGCATCTCTTTTCAGTTGATATGCAGGTGCATTTGTTTTGGGATCCATATGCCCTGAATGCAACTTCCCGCCATGTGGGCCCCCCCAGGCATAATCTGATGCGTCTGTTAAGGTTTGTCTGGCAGGGGGTAGAGTTAAGGCCCGTCCCATTTTTGGTGACACGCCTTTGCCCACCATAGAAACTCCTGCTGCAGGCAGGGAATGAGAAAGTTTCCTCATATGCAGTCTTGCATATGGCATTAGTAGGACGCAGGATACCATGAAGCCCAAAGCCTGCAGAATTTGTCTTGCAGATAACTGGGTTTTTGTTGCCATCAGCTTGAAGTAAGTAGTCAGTTGCCTTTGCTTGTCTGGCATGAGGTAAGCCATCTGGGCAGTTGTATTCAAGCTTGCACCCACGAATGTTATCTTTTGAGAAGGTACCAGTTGTGATTTCTTTTTGTTTATTGTGTACCCTTGGCATGTTAGAAGACTTTTCACAAATGCCAGTTGTTGAAGAAGAATGTCCTTGTTCTCTGCTTGAATGAGACAGTCGTCTAAATAAGGGTATATTTGGATACTTCTTTGTCTGCAAAATGCAATTACTGGTGCCAGGCACTTTGTAAAGACCCTAGGCGCAGTAGATAAGCCAAAGAGCAGTGCAGATAATTGGTAATGCATTAAGCCAGCCTTGAATCTGAGGTATCTTCTGCACGATTGTCTTATTGGGACATGCAGGTATGCCTCTTTTAGGTCTGTCACCAGCCAGGCATTCTTGCCCAGCATGGGCAGAAACTGCTGCAAAGTTAGCATTTTGAATTTTGGAATGTCCAGATATGTGTTCAAAATCGATAAATCCAGTATTGGCCGCCAGGCCTTGTCCTTTCTGGGTACCAAGAACAGTCTTGAGTAAAAACCTTGTCCTTTTTCCTGTACTGGCTGAATGGCCCCCATATATCCATGAGGGACGTAACCTGTTTCTGTGCCTCTGCCCATTGATTTTTTTTTTTTGGCAGATCTGGCCAACCGTTTGCCATTGGCAGAGTATGGAAATGGAATCTGTATCCCTGTGATACTATGTTTAGCACCCACTTGTCCCGTGTTATTAACTGCCAATTTTGAGCAAAAAGTGCTAATTTTCCCCCTAAAGGTGCTGCCAAAAGATAAGTGCTTGGTGAAGGCAGAGGGAAGTCATTGGGACTGTTTTCTGTAGGTTTGTGCTTTATCTCCTCCAGATTTGGAGGTAGAAGCGCCCCATTACTTTGACCTGTATAAATCTTGTGCCTGGTATCTGGAACCCTTAGGGCATCTGGATTTGCCCCTTTGAGCTCTGTCTGACACAGAAAAGGACCAACTTTTTGTAGGCCAGTGCCTACTGGATCTTGGTGGCTGCACTTGTAAGAAGTATTTTACAGTTTGCATAGACTTAGCTTTGCCTTCCATTTTCTTTAAAACCTTTTCTGCCTTAATACAAAACAGAGTATCATGCTGTAAAGGTGCATCTAGTAATTTAGCTTTAACATGATCAGGCAAATTTTGTTCCTTTAACCAGGCATGCCTCCTAATCACAGATCCATTAACTGCAGCCCTGCAGGAGGCTGCTAAAGAATCAAAACCACATTGCAAAGCATGCTTTCCAACTTGTTCAGCTGCGTGCAATAATTCCTGCAATTCTTTATTTTCTGCACATTCAGAAATTAACAATTTTCTGTTTCAGCAATCTCATAACACGTTGTTGATACTCGAGCATAAGAAACTGACAGTTTAAGGCCCTAATTGCCAAGGTTGCAGATGTATAAACCTTTTTCCCCCATCTATCCAGTGCCCTTGAATCTCTGTCAGAGGGGGTAGGATTTTTTTACTATTGAGGCCTTAACTCCCTTTGGACCCTGTCAAATAGTTTTAGGATCAGCAGCAGGGTTTCTAAATAAAAATTTATGTGAGTCAGGGACCTTGTAATATCTGTCAGGCTTGCTAGGAGGCAGAGGTAAGGAGTCAGGGGTCAAGCTTGACTCCGAGAACACATCATTCACAATGTCTAAAACAGAGGGTATGGTTAAAGGCCTGTGCTGATGGAGAAGGAAATCCCTGAGCCTCTTTTTTGATTCTAAGAAATCTTGACTCTGCCAGTGAAAATGCTCCCTCAAAGTACGCAAGGTTTCTCCAAATGAATAATCCTCAGGTGGTGATGCAGACAGTATAGATTCCTCTGCATCTGAATCCTCATAGGGAGGTATAGATAATTCCTGATCAGAAGAGGAATCAGAAGAAATAGAAACCTGATCTGAAGATTCATAATCAGCGTCTTGCCTAGGCCTCTTATCTGGAGGGGGATGGGGAACCCCTGATCAAGGTAATCAGGTCTTCAGCCATTTTGATCATCTGTTTTTTTAGGGATAGAGGCCTGTGCACATGGCTCATGCGTCATTTTTTTAGTTTTAGAAGTTGCTTTTGTCTTTGGAGCTGTCGGTTTGAAATAAAAATGTTGAGGCCTGAATACACCTTCAGAAGCCGGCGTCTGCTCAGCGGCTCCAGACCCATCCGAGGGAGATACATCCGTGGGTCCAATTCTTTGAGTATCTCGCAGCATGCTGGACTCCACGTGGGTGTCAGTAGGGGCCTGCGACTCGAAAGTAGCGGGTATCAGGGGCTGCAAAAGCGTCTCACTGTGTACCGGCGACTGGCTTAGGAGAAGCTTTGTCGTCGGTTTTGGACCTCGGCGGTCTCTCTCTGTCCTTTTCTTTGCGTTTTTTATGTACTCTGGTAGTCTGATTGCTATCCAACGAAATTTCTGGGTAGTTAAATCTGTTTCCAAAATACTTTGAGGCAAAACTATACCAACGTTTAATAGTGCGTTGGTTAAATCTAGCACAAACCGACAACCAGGCATGTTGTGATCAGGGCCTAGGCAATGAATACAGTATAAATGGAAATCCTTATGAGGTATTTGCTTCCCACAAGTAATACAATTATTAACTTTTTCTGACATCGGTATGGAGCAAGAAAAAAGTTTCCCCAACGGGGTACATGAATTAGTGAAGACTTTGGTTCTGAAACTCAAACTCGAATATTTCAGGAGTCGGCCGACCGGCACTTGCGAAATGCTTCTGCTTCGGGCACCGCACAGCAAGAAAGACTAAAGAAAATGGCGTTGGGTGCCTGTTTTATACCCCCTGACGACCTGACGTCATGAAAGAGGAGACAGCAACTGACGCAGGACCCAAGACTTTGGAATTCAGGCCGACTGAGGGCAACCTGCCAGCAGATTACCCAAATGTAATGACTGCAACAGTGAAACACGAAGAACATCTGTACAGTTCATAAGATGAGGAATTGAAAGCACAAAGTACAGTTTTGTACCTACCATAAATGTAGATGTTCGAGTGTTCACACTGCTGCAGTCATTACACTTGGGTTATCCTGCCATCAGGCGGTCCCGTAGTCGGACAGAGTTCCAAAGTCTTGGTCCGGCGTCGGTTGCTGTCGCTTCTTCCCTGACGTCAGTGCGCCAGGGGTATACAAGATGCATCCGACGCCCTTTTCTTCAGTTTTTCTTGCCCCAGATGTCAGGTGCCCCCAAGTAGGTAGGCAATACATATTGCTAGTAAAAAAATATACATAGAAAATAAAAACAATACCTTCAGTTACAAGCAAATACACCACATGGGTTGTATAGGACAGAAAGGTATAGGTAAGTCCAGCTAGTTCAGAGGGGATGGAAGGAGGGTAGCCTGGACTGCAGCAGTGTGAACACTCGAACATCTACATTTATGGTAGGTACAAAACTGTACTGTGTTCATCGTGTTACACTGCTGCAGTCATTACACTTGGGTAGAATCCCAAAGCTAAGGTTGGGTGGCTGGTCTATAAAGAGTTAGGATTGGCTATGAGGCCCTACAGAACTGCAGTGGCAAATCCTGCTCTGGATTTAGAGTAAAGAGGCAAGTGGTAATGCTTGGTAAAGGTGTGCACTGAACTCCAAGTTGCAGCCTCCAAAATTTCCTTGGTAGGTACTCCTCTGAGAAAGGCTGTTGAAGTGGCTGTTGTCCTGGTGGAATGAGGCCTAATGTTATTAGGGACTGATTTTCCATGCTATGTGTAGCAGTAATGAATACAGTGTTCTATCCATTTGGATATAGTCTGCTTTGAGATAGCCTTGCCCTGTGATCCTGCAGCATATGCTACAAACAGTTGCTCAGTTTTCCTGAAAGCTTTTGTTTTGTCCAAGTAGAAGCGTAGCTGCCTGTGTATGTCCAAAGAGTGCAGAAGTTTCTCCGCATTATTCTGGGGATTGGGATAAAAAGTTGGCAAATGGATGGTTTGGTTAAGAGCCACACTAGATACCACCTTTGGCATAAAGGTAGGGTTTGCCCTTAAAGAAACCCTGTCCTGATGAAAAATTATAAATGGTTCCACTGCCATTAATGCCTGTAGCTCCGAGACTCTTCGTGCCGAAGTTACTGCCAGGAGCAGAGTTGTTTTCCATGATAAAAATTTTAGATCAGCTGTACTGACTGGCTCAAAAGGTGGCAGGGTCAGTTTTTCCAAAATGAAATTGAGGTCCCAAGTTGGTGTTGGTGCTCTCCGGGGCGGTCTTATGTTTGTATCCCCTCTGAGGTACTGCTTTAGCAAGGGATGAGAGAATAAAGGAGGATCCTTGTTGTAATGTGCTGAAATGGCAGAGGCGTGGATCTTAATTGATGAGAAGTATAGGCCTTTGTCCAGCATCTCAGTTAAGTATTGTAAAATCTGAGGAATGTTTGGGACAAGAGGGTCAAGGCTTTGAGTCTGGTTCAGGCGCAGAATCTCTTCCATTTTTCTGAGTAAGCTTTCCTGGTGCTAGGCCTCCTGGCCTCCAAAATGACATCCATAACAGCTTTAGAGAGAGGTGTTGCCTGTTTGACTAATGAATCTGCCATGCAGCCAGGTTTAGGGTTTATAGATGACCGTGCAGGATCTGATTGTTTTGTTGAGTCAGGAGGTGTGGAATTTAAGGTAAAATCCATGGTGGGCCTTGAGCTAGATTCTTTAAGATTGGGTACCACTGCTGGCGTGGCCAGTCTGGAGCAATCAGGATCATCTGTGGTTTTTCTTGTCTGGCTTTTAGGAGTACCACTGAGAGGAGAGGCAGTGGTGGGAAGCCATAAACTTTTAGGTTTTTCCAGCTGAACGAGGGAGCATCCACTTTTCATGCTTGTGTGTGATAAATCCTTGTGCAGAATTTTTGTAGTTGGCAATCCAGTGGGGAGGCAAAAAGATCCATGTCTGGGCATCCCCATTTTTGCATTGCCATGCTGAAGATTTGTGGATTCAGTTTCCATTCGTGAGGGTCCATGATATTGCTGCTGAGATAGTCTGCCAGAGTATTTTTCTTTCCTGGCAGGAATTGTGCTTGCAGATGAACTTGATACGTTAGAGCTATGCTCCACAAGGTCATGGCTTGCCTGCATAGGGGATAAGAATGAGTGCCCCATTGCTTGTTTATGTACCACATTACTGTGGTGCTGTCTGTCTTTAATAATAACTGTCCTGGATGCAGAAGGTCTTTGAAAGCTGTTAGGGCATTTTGAACGGCAAACATCTCTTTTTGATTGATGTGAAGATGCATCTGGTCTGTGGTCCACTGGCCCTGAATGCATTTTCCTGCCATGTGTGCTCCCCAGGCGTAATCCGAAGCATCTGTTGTTAGAATCTGCCTGGCTGAGGGTAGGGTAAAAGGCTGACCCTTGTTTAGGTGACATGCCTGTACCCACCATCGAAACTCCTGTTGTAGGAAGGAAATCATTGGTATTACTGCTTCTAAACTGTGAGAGTGTTGAGTCCAAACGCTTCTTAGGTACCATTGTAATTTCCTCATATGCAGTCTGGCATATGGTATTAGTAGTATGCAGGATGCCATGAATCCCAGGGCCTGCAGAATTTTCCTTGCAGGGAGATGGGACTTTGTTGCCAGTAAATGAAAATATTGAGTTAGTTGAACTTGTCTGGCGTGAGATAAGCCATCTGGGCCATTGTATTTAAGCTGGCACCCAGGAATATAATCTGTTGTGAGGGCACTAGTTTTGACTTCTTTTTGTTTACTGTGTACCCTAGAGAAATTAGCAACATTTTTACAAACGCCAGATGCTGTAGAAGAATGTCCTTTGTCTCTGCTTGAATGAGGCAGTCATCCAGGTATGGATATATTTGAATTCCTTTTTGTCTGCAAAATGCAATTACTGGTGCCAGGCACATTGTAAAGACCCTGGGTGCAGTAGATAAGCCAAAGGGCAGTGCAGAGAATTGGTAATGCATTGTACCAGCTTTGAATCTGAGGTATCTTCTGCAATCTTGTCTGATAGGGACATGCAGGTATGCCTCTGAGGTCCAGAGTAACAAGCCAGGCCTTCTTGCCCAGCATGGGTAGAAACTGCTGTAATGTCAACATTTTGAATTTCGGAATATCCAGGTAAGTATTTAGAATTGAAAGGTCTAATATAGGCCTCCAGGCCTTGTCCTTTCTGGGGACCAGGAAGAGTCTTGAGTAAAATCCTTGTCCCTGTTGTGGTACTTTTTGAATAGCTCACATGTCCATGAGGGCTGAAATTTGTTTTTGTGCCTCTGCCCATTGATTTTTTGGCAGGTCTGGCATTCCTTTTAGCCTTGGTAAAGTATGAAAGTGGAACCTGTAACCTTGAGACACAATATTCAGAACCTATTTGTCTTGGGTGATTGTTTGCCAGTTTTGAGAAAAAAGTGCTAGTTTTCTCCCTAAGGGGGCTGCCAAAAGGGAAGTGCTTCGCGTACGAAGGGGGAAGTCATTGGGACTGTTTCCTGTAAGGTTGTGACTTGCCCTCACCTCCTTTTGGGGTTGAGATGCCCCAATGTCATTGTCTTTTGGAGCCTTGGGGTTGAGATCTGCCTCTTGGGCGTCTGTATCTGCCTCTCTGTGGCCTGTCTGACACTGGAAAGGACAAATTCTTTGTTGGCCAATTTCTGCTAAATCAAGGTGGCTGTACCTGTTAAGAAATTCTTGACTGTTTGCATAGATTTAGCTTTATCCTCCATTTTCTTTAACACCTCTTCTGCCTTAACACAAAACAAGGTATCATGCTGTAAAGGAGCATTTAATAATTATGCCTTAACATGATCAGGTAAACTCTGTTCTTTTAACCAAGCATGTCTTCGAATCACAGAACCTGTAACTGCGGCTCTACAAGAGGCCTCTAAAGAATCAAAACCACATTGCAGAGTATGTTTTCCTACCTGTTCAACTGCATGCAATAAATCCTGCATTTCTTTACAGTCAGGAGCTTCTGAGCTTGCAAGAATTTTCTGTTTTAACTGAGCCATTAAATATTGTTGGTACTTAAGCATGTGAAACTGGCAATTTAAAGCTCTTAGTGCTAAAGTTGCATAAGTGTAAACTTTCTTCCACCATCTATCCAAATCTCTGGAATCTCTGTCAGAGGGTACTGGATTTTTTGCAATAGAAGCCTTAACCCCTTTTGGACCCTGGGAAATAGTTTCTGGATCAGCAGAAGGGTTTTTATAAAGAAACTTGTGAGAGTCAGGGACTCTATAATACCTATCTGGCTTAGCTGGTGAAGGGGGCAAAGAATCAGGAGATAAGCTGGATTCAGAGAAAGTACAGTTTTGTACCTACCATAAATGTAGATGTTCGAGGATTCCATTGCTGCAGTCCTGACCATTGGGTATAGTCCGCGTCCCAGTCGGCCCGAATACCAGAGTATAAGGCTGACGTCGGTCATGGCGCCTTAGACTGACGTCAGTACGTCAGGGTACTAATGCGCATGACCGACGTCATTTCCTCAGTCTTTTCTTGCCCCAGATGTCAGAAGACCCAAAAAGACAAGTCCCAAAAACAACCTGCACCAAAAAACATGTACAATATATACAACAATATATATACAAAAAATATAAGCATGTAAACTCACCTACACAACCACCCCTAAACACAGAGGGGAAGGAGGGAGGGAAAATTGGACTGCAGCAATGGAATCCTCGAACATCTACATTTATGGTAGGTACAAAACTGTACTATGTTCTTCGTCTTCCATTGCTGCAGTCCTGACCATTGGGTAGAATCCCAAAGCAGAGGAAAGGGAGGCTGGCAAATTATAAGGAAGTAGGAGCTGATAACATGCCTTGCAAAACAGCAGTGGCAAAACCAGCCCTAGACTTAGAGTAGATAGGAAGATGATAATGCTTAGAGAAAGTATGCACTGAACTCCAAGTAGCTGCTTCCAAAATATCCTTAGTTGCCACCCCTTAGAAATGCTGTAGAAGTGGCAGTAGCCCTAGTGGAATGAGGCCTAATCCCAGCTGGAATCTCCTTGCCATGATGGGAATAACAAAATGCAATGCAAAAGCCAATCCACCGGGAAATAGTTTGTTTTGACACAGGCTTGCCCTGTGAACTCAAGGCAAAAGAAACAAACAACTGCTGAGACTGCCTAAAATCCTTAGTCCTGCTTAAATAATATCTCAATTGCCTGTGTACATCTAAAGTGTGCAAAATCTTTTCCCCTTTATTTTGGGGATCTGCATAAAAAGTAGGCAAATGAATAGTTTGGTTTAAAGCCACACTAGAAACCACCTTAGGCATAAAGGAAGGATTAGTGCGTAATGATACCCTATCCTTATGGAAAATCAAAAAAGGCTCTACTGCCATAAGGGCCTGCAACTCAGACACCCTTCTTGCAGAAGTAATGGCCAACAGAAAAGCAGTCTTCCATGACAAGTATTTCAACTCAGCAGTAGCCGCAGGCTCAAAAGGTTGTAGAGTAAGTTTTTCCAACACAAAATTGAGATCCCAAGCCGGAGTAGGAGCTCTACGGGGGTCTTATATTCTTTGCCCTCTAAGAAACTGCTTGAACAAAGGATGCGAAAACAAAGGTGGGTCACAATCGTAATGAGCTGAAATTGCTGCAGCATGAATCTTAATGGAAGAGAAGGACAAACCTTTGTCCAATAACTCAGTAAGATATTGAAGAGCCACACTCAAATTAGGCTCAGAAATCTCCAAATTCTTTGCTGTACTCCAAAATAAAAATCTCTTCCATTTGTCTGCGTACACCTTCCTTGTACTAGGTCTTCTAGCTTCCATAATCACATTTAAAACTTGCTGAGGAAGTTGAGACCTGCTGTGCTTCAAGAGAGAATATGCCAGGCTGTTAGATGAAAAGAGTGAAGCTTGACATTGAGCAGATGACCATCCTTCTGAGATAACAGATGAGGAATCAGAGGTAAAGGCCATGGAGGCTTCCTTACCAGACTCCGTAGTAGTGGATACCAGTGTTGCCGAGGCCAATCTGGAGCTATCAAAATCATCCTTGGCCTGTCTTGTCTGACCTTTAATAATACCTTTGGAAGAAGAGGCAGAGGTGGAAAGGCATAGACATGAAGGTTTTTCCAACTGAAAGACAGAGCATCCACTTTCCAAGCTGTGTGATGAAACCCCTTTGTGCAATACTTTGGCAGCTGGTGGTTTAGTGGAGAAGCGAACAGATCTATGTCTGGAGTTCCCCATGACACTGTCAATTTCTGAAATACATGAAGATCCAGTTTCCACTCGTGGGGATCCATGATTTGTCTGCTTAACACATCTGCTAGGAGTTCTGTGCTCCTGGCAGAAACCTTGCCTGAAGAGTTAGTTGCAGGCTTAACGCAGTCTCCCATAAAATCATTGCTTGCCTGCATAGAGGATAAGAATGTGTTCCCCTTGCTTGTTGATGTACCACATGACAGTTGTGTTGTCTGTTAGAATCAACACCTGCCCTGGAAGAAGTAACTCCTTGAAAGCCATCAATGCAAACTGGACTGCTAACATCTCCTTCATGTTGATATGTAGATGCTGTAGTCTGGCAGGCCACTTGTCTTGTATCCACTTTCCATTTAGATGAGCTCCCCAAGCAGTGTCCGAGGCATCTGTCGTTAAAATCTGACTCGCCTCTGGCCGGGTCACAGAGAGTCCCTTGTTTAGGTGACATTCCTGAGCCCACCACAAGAATTCCTTTTGAAGGCAAGGTATTATTTGAATGACAGTGTCCAAATCCTGGCAGTGCTGTGTCCATACATTTTTGAGATACCATTGCAGCTTCCTCATATGCAGTTTGGCATTGGGAAGCACCAGAATACAAGATGCCATGAACCCTAATGCTTGAAGGACTGTCCTTGCAGTCAGCACGGACTGATGAGATAGTTGATGGAAGTAAAGTGACAGACTCTTTTGTTTGTCCGTGGGTAAAAATGCCAGCTGGGCTGCTGTATTCAGTCTCACACCCAGAAAGCATATGTCTTGAGAGGGTACTAGACTGGACTTTATTTCGTTCACAGAATACCCCAGGCATCTTAGCACTGCTATGACATATTCCAGATGCTGTAGAAGGTCTTCCTTTCTTGAGCCAGAATCAGGCAGTCGTCCAAGTAAGGATAGATTTGAATGCCTTGAAGCCTGAAGTAAGCTATCACTGGAGCCAGAACCTTTGTGAATACTCTGGGCAGTAGATAAGCCAAAGGGCAATGCAGAGAACTGATAATGAAAATCTCCAGTTCGAAACCGCAGATACTTTCTGCAACCTAGCCTTATAGGCACATGAAGGTAAGCTTCCTTGAGATCCAAAGTTACCATCCAGTGATCTTTGCCCAGCAGAGGTAACAGTTGTTGTAACGTCAACATCTTGAACTTGGGAATGTCCAGATAAGTGTTGAGGATAGATAAATCCAAAATTGGTCTCCACGTGTTCCCCTTCTTTGGTACTAGGAACAGGCGAGAATAAAATCCAAGCCCCTTTCTGATACAGGGACTGGCTGAATGGCCCCTATCTGGAGTAACTGAGAAATTTGCTTGTGAGCCTCTTTTCTTTGTGGAGGAGGAACATCCGGCATGCCTTTGAAAGCGGGCAGTGTGTGGAAATAAAATCTGTAACCGTGATGAATGATATCCAGCACCCATCTGTCTTGAGTGACTAAATCCCAATTTTCTTTGAAAAGAGACAGTCTTCCTCCCAAAGGAGCTGCCAGACGAGAATCCACTGGCAGCTGAAAAGGCAGGTCATTGGGTCTGCTTACGAAAGGACTGACCCCTGCCCTCACCAGAAGTCTGAGCAGGTGAACTGTCTGATCTAGGCCTAAACGAACCTTGAGCCCTGCCCCTACCACGTCTAGACCTACCCCTAGACTGGGAACCATAAGCAGGATATGTCCACCCCTTAGCAGGCCAATTTCTACTAAACTTCGTAGGCTGCACCTGCAAAAAATCTTTAACAGTCTGCATAGACTTAGCTTTGTCCTCCATTTTCTTTAAAACTGCTTCCACAGGCGGTCCAAACAACACATCAGACTGTAAAGGAGCATCCAAAATCCTGGTCTTAACATGCTCAGCTAAATTCTGATCCTTCAACCAGGCATGTCTGCGAAGGACAGAACTAGTAGCAGCCACCCTCGAGGAGGCCTGAACAGCATCAAAACCACACTGCAAAGAATGCTTACCCACTTGCTCAGACACATGAACCAAATCCAGCAATTCTTTACACTCAATACCTTCCGCCAAAGCATCTACCTTAGATTTCAATTGTGAAAGGAGATAATTCTGATATTTTAGCATATGAAACTGACAATTCAACGCCCTCATGGCTAGAGTGGAAGAAGTATATACTTTCTTACCCCACCTATCCAAAGCCCTTGCCTCTATCAGAGGGTACAGGATTTTTAACCACAGAAGCTTTAACACCTTTAGGCCCCTGAGAAACAGTTTCTGGGTCCGCCCTAGGACTCTTAAACAAATACTTATGAGCTTCGGGCACCCTATAATACCTATCAGGCTTAACAGGAGCAGGAGGCAAGGAGTCAGGGTTCAGGGAAGCCTCTGCAAAAACATCCTCCACCACATTCAACACAGGAGGAATAGCTAAGGGCCTATATGCTGGGGTAAAAACAAGAATTCCCTAAGCCTTTTCCTGGAATCAGAGTAATCCTGGCCTTCCCATTTAAAGTGCTCCCTCATGGAGTGAAGAGTCTCTGAAAAAGAAAAATCCTCAGGAGGAGAAGCTGTAGGAGTGGAATCATCCACATCAGAATCAGAATAAGTAGGAAACTCTTGCAAGTCTTCCACAGAAGACTCTGAAGCCTGTGAACACTGTTCAAAACTATCAAACTCCTGGTCCACCCTAGGCCTCTTATCAGGCGGGGGCATAGAACCTCTAATCAGAGTAATCAAATCTTCTGCCATTTTAAGCATATGTTTCTTAGGCACAGAGCCCGAAATGCTAGGAGAAGCCCCACAGAAGCTGAACTTGGCCTACCTCTAAAAGAAGCTTTGGCAACAGAAGGAGAGGCCCTAACTACCTTGGGAAGAGAGGGAAGAACAGTTACCTGAGAAGCCCCTCAGCCTGGCCTACCTCCTGAGAGGGCACATCCTGTAACAGTAAAGTATCTGCCTGAGACTCCATAGAGACTCCTGGCAAAACCTCTGGCTCCTGAGCCTCTAAAGAACCGACGTCCGGGACTGCGGTTCCTCACCCCTAGGCTTCACTGTTTTGTCCTTGCGCTTCTTGGATGAAGCTGGCCGGAGCATCCGACGGCATATTATAATTGCAACGCTTCCCAAACACTAACCTAGCACAATCTAGCCTCCTCTTAATAGTGCGCTTGTTAAATCTAGCACAAGAGCGGCAACCAACAACGTCGTGCTCAGGCCCTAAACAAGGTATACACAATGTATGATAATCCCTATGCGGTATCTGCTTCCCACAAGAAATACAGTTATTCACTTTTTCTGACATCCGGTTAAATACTGAGGCAAGAAAAACCAAAATGTTCCCCAACGGGTTACTTAGCCAACTCTGTTTCGGTCTGAAACTCCGGTTTCGGAAAATCTCAGAACGCCAACCTGCACTCGCAAAATTGCTTCTGCATCGGACCATGCGGCAAAAAAGACTGAGGAAATGACGTCGGTCATGCGCATTAGTACCCTGACGTACTGACGTCAGTCTAAGGCGCCATGACCGACGTCAGCCTTATACTCTGGTATTCGGGCCGACTGGGACGCGGACTATACCCAATGGTCAGGACTGCAGCAATGGAAGACGAAGAACATCACATCATCCACAATATCTAGTACAGGTGGAATAGCCAGGGGCCTGTGCTGAGGCAATAAGAGGAAATCCCTGAGCCTTTTCTTGGATTCTGAGTAATCCTGACTTTCCCAATGGAAATGCTCCCTCATGGTATGTAAAGTTTCCCCAAAAGAATAATCCTCAGGAGGAGAGGCTGAAAAGATAGATTCTTCAGCATCAGAGTCCTCAAAGGGGGGTAGAGAATATCCCTGGCCTGTAGAGGAATCAGAGGAAATGGAAACCTGATCAGAGGAATCATAGTCTGTATCCTGCGTAGGCCTTTTCTCAGGAGGGGGATGGGAACCCCAGATTAGAGTAATGAGGTCTTCGGCCATTTTGAGCATCTGTTTCTTAGGCATGGAGGACTGTCCAGGAGAATGCTGTACTTGTTTCATTGTCTTTAATGGTACTTTTGTCTTGGCTGTTGCTTTAATGGTAAGTTGTGAAGGTCTGAAAACACCCCCAGAAGCCGATGCCTGCTCAGCAGCTCAGGACCAATCTGAGGGATTAGTTTCCGTAGGCCCAATACCTTGAGTTTCCAGAGGCCTAGTTGACTCCACGTGGGAGTCGGAGGCGGCCTGTGGCTCTGAGGTAGCGGGTGTCAGGGGCTGCGAAAGCACCTCACTGAGAACAGGCAACTGGCCTAGAAGAGGTTTCGTCGGTTTTGGACCTCGGATGCCTGTCTTTATCCTTGTCTTTGCGTTTTTTTCGGAATTGCGGTCGTCTGTTGATCCGACGGCAAAGTATAATTGAACCTTCGGCCAAAGTAGTGTAAAGCAAAATCAAAACGTCTTTTTATAGTGCGTTTGTTAAATCTAACACAAAACCGACAACTAGTGACGTCGTGATCAGGGCCTAGGCATGGAATACAGTAGGAGTGCAAGTCCTTATGAGGTATTTACTTCCCACAAGAAATACAATTATTAACTTTTTCTGACATTGGTCTGAGGCAAGAATAAAGTTTCCCCAACGGGGTACTTCGCTTTATTGAAGACTTTGGATCTGAAATTCGACTTTGAAAATCTCAGGAGTCGGCCGACCGGCACTTGCGAACTGTTTCTGCTTCGGGCACTGCGCGGCAAGAAAGACTTAAGAAAATGGCGTCAGATGCATTATATATACCCCTGGCGCACTGACGTCAGGGAAGAAGCGACAGCAACCAACGCCGGACCAAGACTTTGGAATTCCGGCCGACTGCTGGACCACCTGACGACAAGATAACCCAAGTGTGATGACTGCAGCAGGGTAACAAGATGAACATCTTCACCTTGCTTAAGTCAGATTTGGCAAGTTTCACAGCCCCCATGCTAAAGGATAACACTGCCCAAGATGCAGAATCCTTTACAATTGCACTCTATGAGCAACTACAAGGATGCATGGATCGTGTCATCCCTAGCAAAACCATGACTCACTCCCCTAAGAGAAGGAAACCAGTCTGGTGGACCCCCGCTATAAACAGGTTATACAAAAAAAGGAGGAAACTAGTTCAGACAAAAAGCAAATCCCAAGAAGGAAAGACATCCCTGATCAGTATCAGTAAAAAACTAAGGTCCCTCATAAAATCATCCAAGGCTAACTTCGAAAGAAAAATAGCCAAGGACTCGAAAGATAACCGCAAAGCCTTCTTTAGTTATGTCAAAAATCTAAGTGGCAACTCGCAGATATGCTCCGATAGTGCAAAATAGCACAAAATATAATGAACCTACTGATCTTGCCAACATACTGGCAGACAGATTCAGTGCAAACTTCACCTCCCTCTCACCTTCAAAAGGGCCCAGAACAATACCGGAAAAGTGTAGTGTCCCGGAAATCACAGAAACACAGGTGAAAACAGCCCTTTCAAAAGCCAAAAACACAGCATCAATGGGGTCAGATGGTGTCCCCAGGCTGCGTCTTGCACGAACTACAGAACGAACTAACCCCCCACCTAAACACGCTGTTCAACCTCAGCCTCTCCACAGGCTACGTGCCCACAGAATGGTGCACAGCAATGGTTATTCCGCTCCACAAAGGAGGAGCCACAACTGACCCTGGTAACTATCACCCCATACGTCTGACTAGCCTGGTCTGTAAGGCTATGGAGCACATCATCATGGAACTCATTAACAAAGACATTGGGAACCTCCAAACACTTGACCCGACCCAGTTCGGCTTTAAGGGCAGATCATACCTAGTAAACCTGGATGACTTCTTCGAGACAGTTACCAAGGCCATAGATGAGGAAAGGGTGGTTCACACAGCCTTCCTTGATCTCACCAAGGCGTTCAACACCATTCCTCACTCGGGTATTATAGAAAAACTCACCAGCCTGAACATAAACCCCTACGTCACAAGATGGGTTGCCAACTGGCTTACAGACAGAACTCACACGGTAAGAATAGCGGGCACCAGGTCTGACTCTAAACCAGTCACAAGTGGTGTCCCGCAAGGCTGAGTTCTGGGACCCCTACTGTTCGGCATATATTCCTCAGAAGTACAGGCAAACACAGGAGGACTATGGCTAACCAAGTTTGCCGATGACTGCAAACTGGGAGCCATAACTGACTCTCCAGCTGACACGGACATCCTCCAAAAAGGCCATACTGAGACAGACACCTGGTGTCAAAGTCATGGTCTCAAGCTAAACGCCAAAAAATGCATAGTCATCCCGTTTGGGAAAAACAAAGGTAATAATAGATCTGGGGACCCAGGTAGATAGTAATCTCCCTCTGACAATCATATTGCCAAAGTAGTTAGGAAATCCTTCTATGTGGTCCATCTAATTACGAAGGGGTTCGCATCTAGAAATAAGGAGAATATAGTGCCCCTCTACTCGTCTCTCATCAGACCCATCATAGAGTACAATGCCCCATTTGGGATGTACCTCACAAGACACTTCCAACAGCTTGAAAGACCAAAAAAGCACCTCACCAAGAGGATTACTGGCCTCAAACATATGTCCTGTGCAGCCTGACTGGAAAAAAAAACTCCGGCTGTACTCAGCGGCATATCGCTTACTCAAAGGTGATCTCTGCCTGACTTACAAAGCCATGTCCAACTCAGAATTGATGGACATGCTCCATCTAAAGAAATCCAAGTCACTGCGAGACACGGGCTCTAGTGAGCTAAACCTCGTCACAAAGTACAGTTTTGTACCTACCATAAATGTAGATGTTCGAGTGTTCACCCTGCTAGAGTCATCACACTTGGGTTATCCTGTCGTCAGGCAGTCCCGCAGTCGGCCGGAATTCCAAAGTCTTGGTACGGCGTCGGTTGCTGTTGCCTCTTCCCTGACGTCAGTGCGCCAGGGGTATATATAATGCAACCAATGCTATTTTCTTCAGTTTTTCCTGCCCCAGATGTCAGGTGCCCCCAAAAAGGTGGCCAGAATTAGTACCAAATGGAGTAACCACTGCACAAACACAAAATCCCTTCAGCTATAAGCAAATACATCAGTAAGGCATAGAAGAGATTTAGCCAGTAGATCAGAGGGGATAGAGGGAGGGTAACCTGGACTGCAGCAAGGTGAACACTCTAACATCTACATTTATGGTAGGTACAAAACTGTACTATGCTCATTGTGTTACCCTGCTGCAGTCATCACACTTGGGTTGAATCCCAAAGCTAAGGTAGGAAGAGAGGTATCATAGAGGGTTAGTGGAGGCAATAAGGCCCTGCAGAACTGCAGTGGCGAAGCCTGCCCTGGACTTAGAGTAAAGAAGTAAGTGATAGTGTTTGGTAAAGGTGTGTACTGAACTCCAAGTTGCAGCTTCTAAAATTTCCTTGGTTGGAAACCCCTGAGAAAGGCTGTAGAGGTAGTTGTTGCCCTGGTAGAGAGGGCTCTAATGGTAGCAGGAACTGGTTTCCCATGATGGGTATAGCAGAAACGTATGCAATGACCTATCCATTTAGAAATGGTTTGCTTTGATAGAGCCTTCCCTTGAGAAGCTGTAGCATAGGATACAAAGAGCTGGTCAGATTTTCTGAAAGCCTTAGTTTTGTCCAAGTAGTAACGAAGCTGCCTGTGAATGTCCAAAGAATGCAGGAGTCTCTCACCTTTGTTCTGTGGATTGGGGAAGAAAGTTGGTAAGTGGATGGTTTGATTTAAAGCTACACTGGAAACCACCTTAGGCATAAAGGAAGGATTAGTTCGTAGAGAAACTCTTGTCTTGACGAAAAATGAGGAAAGGTTCCACTGCCATTAGTGCCTGCAGCTCTGAGACTCTTCTAGCTAAAGTTATTGCTAGGAGCAAGGCAGTCTTCCATGATAGGAACTGAAGATCTGCAGAGAAAGCTGGTTCAAATGGAGGTAGCGTTAGTTTTTCCAGAACAAAGTTGAGGTCTCATGTTGGTGTAGGAGCTCTCCTGAGTGGTCTAATGTTTTTTGCCCCTCTGAGGAACTGCCTTAGAAGAGGATGTGAAAATAAAGGTGGATCCGTGTTGTAGTGAGGTGAAATAGCTGAAGCATGGATTTTAATTGAGGACAAGGAAAGTCCTTTGTGCAACATCTCAGCTAAATACTGTAGAATGTGAGGCATGTGAGGCTGAATTGTGTGTCGGCCTTTAGCTTGGTTCCAGGCACAAAACCTTTTCCATTTGTCCGAATAAGCCTTCCTGGTGCTTGGCCTCCTGGCTTCCAGAATAATATCCAGAACTGCTTGTGAAAGAGGAGCTGGTTGGATATTTAGTTGATTTGCCATGCAGCCAGATTTAAAGTTTTGAGCTGGCTGCAAAGAATCTGATTGTTTTGTTGTGTGAGCAAAAGGGGTATTTGAGGCAATATCCATGGTGGGCTGTGGGTCATATTTTTCAATAGCGGATACCAGTGCTGGCGTGGCCAGTCTGGGGCTATGAGAATCAGTCGTGGTCTCTCCTTTTTGACTTTCAAAAGAACCTTTGTGAGGAGAGGTAATGGAGGGAAGGCATATACTGTCAGGTTTTTCCAACTGAAAGAGAGAGCGTCCACCTTCCAAGCTTGATGGTGAAATGTTCTTGTACAAAATTTTGTCAGTTGGTAGTTTTGAGGACTAGCAAACAGGTCTATGTTTGGAAGGCCCCATTTTTGAGTTATCATTGGAAATATTTGTGGACCTAGTTTCCACTCATGGGGATCTTTGATGTTTCTGCTGAGGTCGTCTGCCAATGTGTTCTTCTGTCTTGGCAGGAATTGAGCTTGTAACTGGACTTGGTAGGCCAGAGCTGTGTTCCATAAGATCATTGCTTGCCTGCATAGAGGGTAGGAATGTGTACCCCCTTGTTTATGTACCACATTACTGTGGTGTTGTCCGTCTTTATTGCAAGTTGTCCTGGATGTAATAGATCCGTGAAGGCTATCAGAGCTTTCTGTACAGCTAGCATCTCTTTTTGATTTATGTGCAGATTTCATTGATCTGCAGTCCATAGGCCTTGAATGCATTGCCCTGCCATGTGTGCCCCCCAGGCGTAGTCTGAAGCATCTGTTGTTTTCCTGGCTGGGGGCAAGGTGAAAGGCTGACCCTTGTTGAGGTGACATATGCCTGTGACCACCACAGAAATTCCTGTTGTAGGCAGGGAATGAGAGATATTGTGTCCAAGCTGTGGCTGTGTTGAGACCATACGCTTTTTAGGTACCACTGTAATTTCCTCATATGCAGCTTTGCAAATGGTATTAATAGTATGCAAGATGCCATGAAGCCGAAAGCCTGCAGAATTTTTCTTGCAGTTAATTGGGTCTTTGTTGCCATTGTCTTGAAATACTGAGTCAGTTGTAGTTGCTTGTCTGGCGTAAGATAAGCCTTCTAGGCCGTTCTATTCAAGCCGGCACCCAGGAATGTCATTTTTTTGCGAGGGTACTAGTTTTTACTTCTTTTCATTTACTGTGTACCCCAGGCAGTTTAGTAGATGCTTTACAAAGGCCAGATGATGTAAGAGAATGTCTTTGCTTTCTGCTTGGATGAGGCAGTCGTCCAGGTATGGATATATTTGAATTCCTCTTTGTCTGCAGTATGCAATTACTGGTGCCAGGCATTTTGCGAAAACTCTGGGCGCAGTAGATAAGCCAAAGGGCAGTGCAGAGAATTGGCAATGGGCTGAACCTGCAATGAAACGGAGGTATCTTCTGCAACTTTGTCTGATAGGGACATGCAGGTATGCCTCCTTGAGGTCCAACGTTACTAGCCATGCTTCCTTGCCCAATATGGGAAGTAGCTGCTGTAGTGTTAGCATCTTGAATTTGGGTACTTGTAAGTGTTTAGAATTGAAAGGTCCAGAATTGGTCTCCAGGCATTGTCCTTTCTGGGCACTAGAAAGAGTCTTGAGTAAAATCCTTGGCCTTGCTCTCGAGTAGGTACCAGTTGAATGGCTCTCATGTCCATGAGAGCTGTAATTTGTTTTTGTGCCTCTGCCCATTGATTTTGTGGCAGGCTTGGCATTCCTCTTTTCATTGGCAAGGTGTGAAAGTGGAATCTGTATCCTCGTAAAATTATGTCTAGGACCCATTTGTCCTCTGTGACAATGTATCAGTTGTCTGCAAAAAGTGCGCGTTTCCCCCCCAAGGGGGCTGCCAAGAGAGTATTGCTTGGCCAGATGAGGTGCAAGTCATTGAGTTTGCCTTCTGGTGGATTGAGACCTGTCTTCTCCTCTCTTCTGTGTTGTAGTGCCCCATTGGCGAGGTTTATACTGGGCTTGTGGTTGTCCTCTGCCCCTTGGGCATCTGTATTTACCCCTCTATGGTCTGTCAGTGGCTGGAAAGGACCAATTTTTTGTTGGCCAGTTTCTGCTGAAGCGAGGGGGTTGTACTTGTAGGAAATCTTTGACTGTCTGCATAGATTTTGCCTTATCTTCCACTTTCTTTAAAACAACTTCTGCTTTAACTCCAAAAAGAACATCCTGCTGTAAGGGAGCATATAGTAGTTTTGCTTTAACATGATCAGGCAGAGTTTTGTTCCTTTAACCAAGCATGCCTACGTATAACAGACCCAGTGACAGCTGCTCTGCAGGAGGCCTCCAAAGAATCAAACCCACATTGTAAGGTATGTTTGCCCACCTGCTCAGTGGCATGCAACATATCCTGTACTTCTTCCAATTCAGATTGTTGAGGGAGAGTGGTTATTCTTTGCTTTAACTGAGAGATTAGAAATTGCTGCTACTTAAGCATGTGAAATTGACAATTCAGTGCCCTCATAGCTAGTGTGGCTGAGGTGTAAACCTTTTTCCCCCACCTGTCTAGTGCTCTGGAATCCCTCTCAGAAGGTACTGTGTTTTGAGCCATAGAAGCCTTAGCCCCCTTGGGACACTGGGAGACGGTCTCTGGGTCAGCTACAGGGCTTTTGTAAAGAACTTTGTGGGAATCAGGCCCTCTGTAGTATCTGTCAGGCTTAGCAGGAGCAGGAGGTAGAGAGTCTGGGTTGAAACTGGATTCTAAATAGACATCATCCACAATGTCCAAAACTGGTGGGATGGCAAGTGGTCTGTGTTGGGGGAGTAAAAGAAACTCTTGAGCCTTTTCTTTGAATCGGAGTAGTCCTGACCTTCCCAGTGAAAATGTTCCCTCATAGTGTGTAAAGTTTCCCCAAAGGAGTAGTCTTCAGGAGAAGAAGCTGAGGGAATAGAGTCCTCAGCATCAGAATCTTCATAAGGAGAGAAGGAATAGTCTTGGTCCTCAGAGGAGTCTGAAGAAATGGACATTTGCTCAGAGGATGCATAATCTTCCTCTTGTCTAGGCCTTTTGTCAGGAGGGGGCTGGGAACCCCTGATTAAAGAAATCAAATCTTCAGCCATTTTGAGCATCTGTTTCTTAGGCATGGGGCCTTGAACAGGATACTGAAGTGCAGTCCTTTTAGATTTAGGAGGAGTCTTCGACTTAGAAAACATTTTAATGGTGAGTGTCGTCGGTCTGAAAACGCCTTCAGAAACTGATGGCGTTTCTGTAGCACCGTCTTTTGTAGCAAAGTCGTCGGAAGGGCCTGAAGTAAAAGGCTGCGTCGGCCTGGTACATTCCGTCAAAATTTCCGTAGCGGTCTCGGGTTCCAGAACTGTGGTAGTCAGGGGCTGCGTCGGAGCCTCACTGAGTACCGGAGACCGGATCAGCCGAGGCCTTGGAATCTGGCTTAGGCCTGGGCTGTCTTGTCCTTATCCCTGCGTTTTTTGTGCACGCCGGTAGTCGGTTGATCCGACGGCATGGTGTAGTTAAATTTCCTACCGAAGTAGTGTCGTGCGAAATCAAAGCGTCTTTTAATAGTATGCTTATTAAACCTAGCACAAAACCGACAAGTAGTGACGTCGTGGTCTGGGCCTAGGCAAGGTAAGTAAGAATGAAAATCCTTATGAGGTATTTGCTTCCCACAAGAAATACAATTGTTAACTTTTTCTAACATCGGTCTGAGGCAAGAAGAGTTTCCCCAACGGGGTACTTAGCTTTATAGAAGACTTCGGTCTGAAATTCGAATTCGAAAATCTCAGGAGTCGGCCGACCGGCACTTGCGAACTGCTTCTGCTTTGGGCACTGCGCGGCAAGAACGACTGAAGAAAATGGTGTTGGTTGCATTATATATACCCCTGGCGCACTGACGTCAGGGAAGAGGAGACAGCAACAGACGCCAGACCAAGACTTTGGAATTCCGGCCGACTGCAGGACCGCCTGACGACAGGATAACCCAAGTGTGATGACTGCAGCAGGGTAACACGATGAACATCAATAAATAGAACATGCTGGAGGGATAGATTCCTGTCACAGAGACTCCCCATACTTTGGAACAAAATTCCTAACTACATTAGGCAGAGCCCCTCACTAACACTCTTCAAGAGAAGTCTTGACGAGTGGATGGGTAACAGAAAGTACACCCCTGGGATTACTTCATTGGCTCTGCTTGAAAGAGGCTCAGTTAATTAATAAATGGGGCGGTGAAAGCTGACACACTCTGGCTAGGCTTATAAATGCCCTCTGGCAGATAGCCTAGTACCTACCTGCGAACCTATGAACATTAAAAATTGAAAATACTAATTTCATGAACTTTAATTCTACCTTGACTTAGGAATGGGGTCCATTCTGGTCATAGTATTAGAAACCCAAAAGATTTGGAGAAATTAAAAAAAAAAGAGAAAAATGGAAATGTCATAGCGGAGGCAATGGCAGTGGGGGCCCAAAAGGGAAGAACTGTCTTCATGTTCAAATCAGCAAATATCATGCAAAAATTGCGCTATTTCTGAAAAAAAAAAAAAAAAAAAAAAAGACTTCAACAACAGTGAAGAGCAAAGGACCATGTTCAAGGAGAGGCTCCAAGGGAGGATGAGGATGGGACTGAGTCAAACCTGCACTACTCGAGGATGATCCCAACCATTTCAATCCTGGAAGACCTTACCGAACCCATTTTGGAATTCAGAGATCGACAGCGAAAATATTTAGCTACAAGGGCCTGACGACGTATAGTTCTGGCATTGAACAAAGCACAAAATCAACAGCGAGGTACATCGTGGTCTAGGTCTAAACAGGTGACGCAGTAAAATGGAAGTCTCTGTGTGGTATTTGCTTTCCACCGACAAGAAAATTGTTAACTTTTTCTGACATCCGTTAGAGCAAGAAAAAAGGACCCCCAACGGGGTACTTAGCTTTAGAAGACTTCAATTCAGAAACAAAACTCAGGTAGCGACCGACCAGCACTCATGCGAACTGCTTCGAGCTCCTCGACAAGAAAGACTGATGTAATGGTGTCGGCTGCCTGATTTTATACAACTGACTGGATGTCAGTCCTGGAGCGAAAACAACTGACGCAGAAATACTAAGCCTCTGGTCTATCCCTGGCAGGATAACCCAAGTGTGATGACTGCAACAGTGAAACACGAAGAACATCAGGACCTCAATCCAGTCCTACATGTGAAGTCTAAGGTTCCAAAACAATAGCCTGTCTACCAGATAACGAGAAAAACACTTTCCAACAATCCTATGATAAATCTCTTTCAACCACTTCACAGCAAAGAAGCAAAATAAGTTTTAAAATAACTACAACTTTCTTAATTTGATACAAAAAAGGCATTAGAATGCAGGAAGATTATTGCTGCTAGAACACCTTAATATCTGAACAGTGCAAGTGGCAAAAAAAAAAAACAAAATTGCTCATCACAGCAGCATCTCAGTCCCAGAGCATGGGAATGTCTAGGGGAAAATAATACCACATTCTAACACTTTTGGAAAGTCTAACAGTCTTGGGACCCACAAAAGAGGGTCCATGATGTTAAATACCTTGTTTCATCATTTTTAAACAATGAACTGTACCCAAGTTCTTTTTAAGAAACAAAGATGATTAACAAAACACAGAAATGCAACCCTTTCATTACTAGATATATATATATATATACACACACACATATATATATATATATATATATATATATATATGTATGCATATCTACATCTATACCTAGATACAAAAAGGGTCTACTTTAAAACGTCAGCTTACTGGAATGTCAACTTTCAAATCATCGAGATGACAACACCTGAAACTTCAGAATGCTGAACTTCTGGAACGTCGCAATTGCTCTCCAGGAAAGTAACCACTGGCCACCATGGTGAGCTATGCCCTGTTCTCCACTGTAGTGCGATCTCAGTGTTGCTATACTTAGTTACGGGGGGTGTGGGTTTATAGTTTGCTAACATTCGTACTGTAGTCATTGGTGGCCCGTTGGTTACTTTGCTGGAGTGACATTGCGATGTTATAGGAGTTCAGCATTCTGATGTTTCAGCATTGTTGCCTTGATGCTTGAAAGTCGACGTTCCGGTAAATCGACATTTTAAAGTAGACATATATATATATATATATATGGTTTACTATCAAAATGTCGAAAGTGAAAATAAAATGTGTATGTATTAGCGAAATGTTTCGCCAAAAGTACACATTTCCGTATATACCCAACGTCCAAAACAGCTGTGAATTGTTGAAAATGTCGCTCGTGACATTTTCGACAATTAACAGCACTCCCACCCTTCCCTTAACTCCCTACCTAACTAGCCTAAACTCACATTTATGCAAGGGGGCAAGCCCCTCTGCACCCCCCATGTGGGGGGCTGCGCCCCCTACACCCCCCCAACTTAATATTCCAACTCCGAGATCGCACTACAGTGAGGAAAGGGATGTATTTCCCTAACCGCACTGTACTGCGATCCCCTTACATGAGCGAACGTTATAACTGCGAATGCACAGTCCATTCGCAATAACAACGGTCGCTCACATAACCTGAAGAACTATGAAGTATTTAAACATATGTTGTTCGAATACTTCATAGCCGTGCAATTGCACGGCGAAATTGTGATAGTAAACCTATATATATATATATATATATATATATATATATATATATATACACACACACACACACTGAGACAGGAATGAATGGGCCATAAGGCTTTTACCTAGCTCCTGGAAATACCCGACTTCCATTCTCTCAGAATGAGTAGGACAACTGTGAGATGACACAGCAGCAATCAGGCAAGGTCTTACGAGGAGCAGGAAAAAAAAAGTTTAGGAGAGCAGGCTCTGTTGGGCTTCTGGTGACCTTTCCTAGGTGAATAAAGGGACAGCTCTCACCAGGATAAGGCTGGATAGCTTTCAGCTCCTCCAAATAATTAACTGAAGGTTGGCATTTATACCCCCTGCAAATAAAGTCCAAGAGTGTTGCTATGAGTGCACTTTCTTGAAGCACCTTAAGGACAGAAAAAGGGAGAGCACTTACTTGGCTATGATGAGCTCTGGGTCTGTGGAAAGTGAACAATCATATTAACAGCTGACTAACCACCAGATATGTTATGCTCTACCCTAGTGTCCAAGCTGTAGTTCTTGTTATAAAGCTTTGACTTAGGTCTGAAGATGTGCACATGTATGAAGAAATTTCAACCACTATCATTTTACTAGTTACAACACAATGCAGAGAGGAGCTCCCATCAATGTCTCCATGAATCAGGGATGAACCACTTGCACTCAGGATAGTGTTTCACATTATGCTGTTATCCAAAAGGGTGAAAAAACATCCACAGCATGAGTCTTCCTGGTAATATAATAGTTAAAGAACACAATGCACTTATAGCCAGCCATCAAATGTCTGAATTTGGAATTGACATGAATCAATATAGACATCCAAACTGCACAAGTGGCAATGATGAACTGAAAGGATGAAGGGGAAGAATGTACTTATGCAACTGATGCAAGATGTCAGAGCATTCCATGGATATTGTTGCACTTCAAATATAAGATCCAGGACAAATGCTACACTAACTAGAGGAGAGGATGAACCAAGTGGCACCAAATCACGTAAGAATGGATCAACGTAATTGCAGAAATAGGTTCATAGGCAGTTACTAGGCATGTAGTCCAGGAGACCATTATGGAACCTAGCCCAAAATTCCCATTTTCCCCATAGCAATGTCTGGTTACGCGACTTGCTTAAAGTCAAACAGTTGGCAAATGAAAATGGAATGAGTCAAACCCTGTACCCTTGGCACTGGAAGTAGCTCATTAACAAATCAGGACTTCAGACAGCTGTGCTAACTGCCACACAAAAATGTTACCATTGAATCACACATGCAAAAATTATTGGGGGAAAAAAAACACGAGTTCTTTACAGTGACTACAGAGTACAGATAAAGCATAGAAAGTACAGTTTTGTACCTACCATAAATGTAGATGTTCGAGTGCTAATACAGCTGCAGTCCTCACAGATGGGTTCTCCTGACATCAGGCGGGTCCTCGGTCGGCCGAATTCCAAAGTCTAGGTCCGGCGTCGGTTGTCATCGCTTCTTCCCTGACGTCAGCGCGACAGGGGTATAAAGGAACCAGCCGACGCCATTTTCTTCAGTTTTTCTTGCCCCAGATGTCAGGTGCCCCCAGAAGGAAGGCAATACATAAAATTAGGTAATAATGCAATGCAATATAATCAAAAAACAGTAGTTGCAAGCAAATACACCATAAAAGAATACCACTAGAGGGGAAGGAGGGAGGGAAACCTGGACTGCAGTGTATTAGCACTCTAACATCTACATTTATGGTAGGTACAAAACTGTACTATGTTCATCGTGCACACAGCTGCAGTCCTCACAGATGGGTAGAATCCCAAAGCTAAGAAAGGGGTGGTAGGCACTAGGTGTAACTAGGAGGAGCCAAAATGCCCTGCAAGACTGCAGTGGCAAAGCCTGCTCTAGATTTGGAGTATAATGGTAAGTTGTAGTGCTTGGAGAAGGTATGCACAGAACTCCAAGTGGCTGCTTCCAAAATATCCTTGGTAGGAACTCCTCTGAGGAAGGCTGTAGAGGTGGCTGTGGCCCTGGTGGAATGAGTTCTAATGCCTGTAGGTACAGTTTTGCCATGAAAGGAATAGCAGAAGCGTATGCAGTGGGTTATCCATTTTGAAATTGTCTGTTTGGAAATTGGCTTTCCTTGAGCTCCTACTGCATAGGCCACAAAGAGCTGTTCTGATTTTCTGAAAGGCTTTGTTCTGTCCAAATAATAACGCAGTTGTCTGTGGATGTCCAAGGAATGTAGTAATCTCTCCCCTTTGTTTTGAGGATTAGGATAAAAAGTAGGTAAGTGTATGGCCTGATTTAAAGCTACCCTGGATACCACTTTAGGCATAAAGGACGGGTTGGTTCGTAAGGAAACTCTGTCCTGATGGAAGATGATAAAAGGCTGGACAGCCATGAGAGCCTGTAATTCCGAAACTCTACGAGCTGAGGTGACAGCCAGAAGGAAAGCTGTTTTCCAGGACAAATATTGCAAATCTGATGAAGCAGCTGGCTCAAAAGGAGGCAGGGTCAGGTTTTTCAGAATGAAATTAAGATCCCAAGCAGGTATTGGTTGTTTCCTTGGAGGTCTCAAATTCTTAGCCCCCTCTGAGGAACTGTCTTAAGAGAGGGTGAGAGAATAAAGGTGGATCAGTGTTGTATTCTGCAGAAATGGCTGAGGCATGGATTTTGATGGAGGAGAAAGTCAGTCCACTGCTTAGCAGTTCAGTCAAATAGTGTAGTATTTGTGGTAAATTCAGTTTTCCAGGGTCCTGGCCCTTTTTCTCATTCCAGGTACAAAAACGTTTCCATTTTGCGAAGTAAGCTTTTCTAGTTGATGGCATTCTGGCCTCCAAAATGACATCCTGCACATCCTGCTGTGATGCTAAGGAATCTTCCATGCGGCTAGATTGAGTGTTTTTAGTTGACTGAAGAGTTTTGAAGCTGTGTTGAGTCAGAAGAGGAGGCATTAGAGGTAGGGTCCATGGTGGGGAATGCGTCAGGCTCCTCAGGAGTGGGTCTCCAAATGTAACGTAACTTAATAACAGTAATCCGAAGCGCTTGCCTGAAGAAATGAACCACAGCTCGAACAGGAATATCAAATTATAAATTGAAATTTATTTTCGAAACAACACAGAGCTCCACAAAACAGAACTGGTTTAGCGCTTTCATCTGCAACAGGCAGACTTCCTCAGAACCAGTTAAACACACATAGACTCAGCAATTTAAAAACTTTTTGGCGCCAACTTTTTTGTCCTCTTAAAGTGCTACATACATACATCGCACAACAATATGTTGAAAACCAAACTGGCAACCACAATATTGTGAATAACATTAGTACTTATTCTGTACACTTAATGTACCAGTGAGGGTAAGAATGGAATATTAATAACTAATGACAATGTATAAGATTAATAAAATGGTTAGAATGATTAAAAACTAAGTTAAAAACAGTATACATACATAAATCTCTGATACATTAAATATAATTATAAATATAAATATAGAATATAAATATGGAATAAATATGGAATATATTCCAGGTAAATAAATTAATCTTGTACTGATGCTCTAGTCAGTCTAGTCTAGTACTAGCCACTTGTACATCCTGTTCCGCATACTATATTGGTAAGACGGAGAGGAAGTTTAAAACCAGAATCTACGAGCATCAGTACAAGATTAAGAAGAAGGCTACAAATAATGCCTTGAGTAAACATATTATGGAAAGAGGCCCTACACATTCATTCATATTTTTTATTATAGATCATACGGATGTGTTAGTGAAAGGTGGTAATTGGAAAAATTATTTAGCAATGTTGGAGAGCAAGTGGCAAATTTTATGTGATGCCACTACTAATCCAGGATTGAATGACCACATTAGTATAAAACCATTTTTATTATTAGATTAGAATTATATGATTCTCTATATTTGCCCATTAGCTTAAATTGCTCAATCTACACATTTATCTATCAATCATTTACGACATTGGTGATTATTATTGGCCAAATAACAGGTATAATTAAGTAAGTCACAGGAATAGTTGTCAATTAGGCTTTACATCTTAATTCCACAGGTTTCTTTCTTACATATTCTCACATTTTCACATACATTTTATATTTTACATATCTTCAGTATGTACTGTATATCAATACAATTATGTAATTTATTTACCTGGAATATATTCCATGTTTATTCCATATTTATATTCTATATTTATATTTATAATTATATTTAATGTATCAGAGATTTATGTATGCATACTGTTTTTAACTTAGTTTTTAATCATTTTAACCATTTTATTCATCTTATACATTGTCATTAGTTATTAATATTCCATTCTTACTCTCACTGGTACATTAAGTGTACAGAATAAGTAATAATGTTATTCACAATATTGTGGTTGCCAGTTTGGTTTTCAACATATTGTTGTGCGATATATGTATGTAGCACTTTAAGAAGACAAAAAAGTTGGCGCCAAAAAGTTTTTAAATTGCTGAGTCTATGTGTGTTTAACTGGTTCTGAGGGAGTCTGCCTGTTGCAGATGAAAGCGCTAAACCAGTTCTGTTTTGTGGAGCTCTGTGTTGTTTCGAAAATAAATTTCAATTTATAATTTGATATTCCTGTTCGAGCTGTGGTTCATTTCCTCAGGAGTGGGTACCAGTGTTGTCTTGGCCAGTCCAGAGCAATGAGGATCATCTTTGGTCTGTCTGCTCTGGTCTTCAATAGCACTTTGGGCAGCAGAGGAAGAGGTGGGAAGGCATAAACTGTCATTGATGCCCAGCTGAAAGAGAGTGTCCACTCTCCAGGCCTTTGGATGGAAGATCCTTGAGCAGAATTTTGTCAATTGATGATTTTTGTGGGAGGCAAATAGATCTATGTCTGGCCTTCCCCATTCCTGGATTATTTCTGTAAAAACTTTTGGATGCAACTTCCATTCGTGTGGATCTGTCATATTCCTGCTTAGGTTGTCTGCCAGCGTGTTTTCCTTGCCTGGCAAGTACTGTGCTTGTAGTTCCATTTGTAAGTCCATGGCCATGTTCCAAAGTGACATGGCCAGTCTGCATAGGGGGTAAGAATGTGTTCCTCCCTGCTTGTTTATGTACCACATAACTGTGGTGTTGTCCGTTCTTATCAAAAGTTGACCTGGTTGTAGAAAGTTCTTGAAAGCTATAATAGCATTTATTACTGCTAGCATTTCTTTTTGATTGATGTGAAGGTGCTTTTCTTTTTGGGACCATTTGCCCTGAATGCACCGATCTGTCATGTGCGCCCCCCAGGCGTAGTCCGAGGCGTCTATTGGGATGACTTGATTTGCTTGAGGCTTGCTGAAAGGAAGACCTGTGTTTGTTTGGCATGCTTGAGCCCACCACAGAAATTCCTTTTGCAGACATGGAATTAGTGGTATTAATGTTTCCAAACTGTGGCTGTGTTGAGACCATATGTTTTTCAGGTACCATTGTAGATTCCTCATATGCAGCTTTGCACATGGGATTAGTAAGATGCAAGATGCCATGAATCCCAGAGCCTGCAGGATTTTCCTTGCAGTAAGCCTGGTGCAATTTGCTAGTGTTCTGAAGTATTGGATTAGTTGCCCCTGCTTCTCTGGCGTGAGGTAGGCCATCTGGGTGTTTGTGTCCAAGTTGGCACCCAGGAAAATTATCTTCCGAGAGGGTATTAGTCTTGATTTCTTTTTGTTGACTGTGTATCCCAGAGAGTTCAATAACATTATTACATAAGCCAGATGTTTCAGAAGGATGTATTTGCTGTCCGCTTTGATCAGGCAGTCGTCCAAATTGGGATATATTTGTATCCCTTGAAGTCTGCAGTAGGCAATTACTGATGCCAGGCATTTCGTGAATACTCTGGGCGCGGTAGATAAGCCAAAGGGCAATGCAGAGAATTGATAATGAGTTGAACCTGCAAGAAATATGAGATATCTTCTGCAATTTTGTCTGATTGGGACATGCAGGTATGCCTCCTTGAGGTCCAATGTTACCAGCCAAGACTCCTTGCCCAGCATGGGAAGAAGCTGCTGTAGAGTGAGCATCTTGAATTTTGGTACGAGTAGAAATGTGTTTAGGATGGATAGATCCAGAATAGGTCTCCATTCTTTTCCCTTCCTTGGCACCAGAAACAGCCTGGAATAAAACCCTTGACCTTGTTCATGCGTAGGTACCTCTTGAATAGCTTTCATGTTTATGAGATCTGTAATTTGCCTTTGTGCCTCTGCCCTTTGATTGTGTGGCAGGTTTGGCATGCCTCTCATTTTTGGAAGGGTGTGAAAATGGAATTTGTAGCCTCTGTTTATAATGTCCAGGATCCATTTGTCCTTTGTGACAATACGCCAATTTTTTGAAAATAATGCCAGCTTTCCTCCCAAGGGGGCTGCGATTTGAGATTTGGTTGGCATGCAAAGTGGAAAGTCATTGGGTTTGCTTTCTGATAGATTGCGAGTTGTCCTCACCACCTCTTTGTGTAGGAGCTTGCCATTGTCTGCCTCTGTACGATCCTTGGGATTGTCCTCTGCCCCTCAGGCGCCTGTATCTGCCTCTTTGGGATCTGTCTGTGGCAGGAAAGGACCAGTTTTTGGAAAGCCAATTTCTACTAAAACGTGGGGGTTGAACCTGTAGAAATTCTCACAGTTTGCATTGATTTAGCCTTTTCCTCCATTTTCCTTAATACCTCCTCAGCATTAGCACCAAATAGTACATCCTTTTGAAGAGGAGCATCTAGTAATTTAGCTTTGACATGATCAGGTAAGGCTTGTTCCTTAAGCCAGGCATGCCTACGTATGACTGATCCTGTAACAGCAGCCCTGCATGAGGCCTCTAGAGCATCAAAACCACATTGTAAGGTATGCTTACCCACTTGTTCTGCACTATGCATCAAGTCCTGCAACTCCTTCAAGTCTGGTTGTTCAGGTTGTGACATTTTACTTTTCAATTGTGATAACAAAAACTGTTGGCATTTTAGCATATGAAACTGACAGTTTAAGGCCCTCATAGATAAAGTAGCCGAGGTATATACCTTTTTCCCCCACCTTTCTAAGGATCTGGAATCTCTCTCGGAAGGCAATGGATTTTTAGCAATGGAGGCCTTAACTCCCTTGGGGCCCTGTGAGATGGTTTCTGGGTCAGCAGCATGGCTCTTGTATAGAAATTGGTGTGAGTCAGGGACCCTGTAGTACCTGTCAGGCTTAACTGGAGCTGGAGGTAGAGAGTCCGGGTTAAGGCAGGCCTCCGAGTAAACATCATCTAGGATGTCCAAGACAGGAGGTATAGCCAAAGGCCTGTGCTGAGGAAGCAAGAGAAATTCCCTGAGCCTTTTCTTGGAATCAGAATAATCCTGGCCTTCCCAGTGGAAGTGTTCCCTTAAGGTATGCAAAGTTTCCCCAAATGAGTAATCCTCAGGGGGGGATACAGAAGGGATGGACTCCTCCGCATCAGAGTCTTCAAAAGGGGAGTAAGAATGTTCCTGATCAGAGTGCTCTGAAATAATGGAGCCCTGATCAGAGGAGGGGGAATCTTCCTCCACTCTAGGCCTTTTGTCTGGAGGGGGCTGAGAACCTCTGATAAGAGTAATTAAATCCTCAGCCATTTTAAGCATCTGTTTCTTAGGCATGGGGCCTGGAGATGGGCCCTGTGCAGCTGGTCTCTTAGAGTGCATGGTTGCTTTAGACTTAGTGAAAGCCTTGATAGAGAAAGAAGAGGAAAGTCTGAAGACACCTTGAGTGGAGGTGGACCTGTCCACATTCTGAGTTTCAACGCCGACAGTGGCTTCGGTATCTGTAGTCGGGGTGTGGGCCGAGGAGCCTGCGACCTCAGGTACAGGAGACACCGTCAAAGGCAGGTCGTCGTTAGGCAGGGGCTGCGTAGGCGCCTCACTGAGAACCGGACCACGTGTAGCCGGCTTTGGCGTGGTGTCGGTAGAGGCCGCGGACCTCGCGTGCAGGTCCTTGTCTCTTCGTTTTTTTAGACAAAACCGGAGTCGGAGTATCCGACGATATAGTATAGTTAAATGCTTTTCCAAAATAATGCTGGGCGAACTCCGCCCGACGCTTAATAGTGCGTTTGTTGAATGTAGCACAAAAGCGGCAGGCTGAGACCTCATGGTCTGGGCCTAAACAAGGTATACAGAGGGAATGGAAATCCTTATGCGGTATTTGCTTCCCACAAGAAATACAATTATTAACTTTGTCTGACATCGGTCTGAGGCAAGAAAAGGTTCCCCAATGGGGTACTTAGCTTTTAAGAAGACTTCGGTTTCCAAATTTTCGTAATCTCAGGAGCTGGCCGACCAGCACTTGGAACTGCTTCTGCTTCGGGCACCTCGCGGCAAGAAAGACTGAAGAAAATGGCGTCGGCTGGTTGCTTTATACCCCTGTCGCGCTGACGTCAGGGAAGAAGCGACTACAACCGACGCCGGACCTAGACTTTGGAATTCGGCCGACAGAGGACCCGCCTGACGGCAGGAGAACCCATCTGTGAGGACTGCAGCAGTATGCACGATGAACATCATGTTAAAATATTCCAGCCTCCTGAGCAAACCAGCTTACAATCAAAAGAAATGGTGAGAAGTAAACAAATGCAAACAATCCAAAATACACAGAAAAAATCAGGTAAAGATGCATTGTTTACTCATTTCCATACCTTCTTTACCCTGCTGAAGGTCAAGAGAGAACTTAAGCGCAACCTGGCTCACAATGGATACAAGGCAGACAACAATCTTGGACAAGACACCAGTCCATTGCAGAATGTGCACAGCACACCCACACCTATAAGAAATTGTAAGTCTTGCCAATTTGCCTACTGGCATAGCTTTGCGCTGTGGAAGGAGATACCACTGCTGGGAAATGCTACTGCAACGATAAGATGAAACAACACTCAATTCAAGTGGAAAGTAGGTGATGTTTTACTTCTCTCAAGATCTATGACAATTCTATCTCTTACATCTTTTAACCATGGTTTAACATTTATTCATTTAAAAGCTCATTTTGTAAAAATGGGATCTCCTCAAAAATGGTTACTGAATTCACATATCAAAGCTATCAATAAGAAAGAACACATAGCTAACAGTCTGACCCACTGACCTTTAAGTATAAACTTTAACCGGGTGGGCTTATTTTAATGAAGAGCTACTAAATATAGCATTATAACAAATATATCACTTATCTTTTAATCGGATACTTGTAATTTTTTCTAAGAAATTATTAAAAATCCATAATTTCAATACAAATGTTGCCTTGTGTCAGATGTTATTAAAGTTTGAACAGTTTGCCCTTAGTTTAGGATTTTAACAATTTAATCTTATCTAATGACTTCTACCATACTGATAAAAAAAAAAAAAAAAAAAAAATTACCTTAATACGCAACAAATACATGACACAGTCTAGAAAAAATAAATTGTGTTCTTACCATAACTTTCCATCTGTGTTGTTGATCTTCATTCATGACTGATGGGTCTCAGTTCGGTCCTCAGAAAATACAGTTGTGTACTTACCATAAATGTAGATGTTCGAGTGGTTTCACTGTTGCAGTCATCACAATTGGGTTATCCTGCCTGGGGTATCCCTTAGTCGGTCTGAATACCAGAGACTTAGTATTTCTGAGCCAGTTGCTGTCGCTTCAAGACTGACGTCAGAGGTATAAAAACAGACAGCAGACGCCATTACATCAGTTTTTCTTGTCCCAAATGTCAAGAGCCCCCAAATAGGGAGCTCAGTCATGGTGGAAAAACACCATCAGTAAAAAGTAAATACCAATAGCCCAGTAAAGAGTGAGAGAGACACAAGGGGGCTGAAGGGTGGGAAACCAGGACTGCAACAGTGAATGCACTTGAACAACTGCAGTTATGGTAAGTGTACACAACTGTACTATGTTCTTTGTGTTTCACTGTTGCAGTCATCACACTTGGGTTAATTCCCAAAGCTGAAGAATGGGTGGAGGCAGTCAAGACGTGCTGGGTCTGGCTAGTATGCCCTGCAAGACCACTGTTGCAAAGCCCACCCTGGATTTGGAAAAAATAGGCAGGTAGTAATGCTTGGTGAAGGTATGAAAAGAACTCCAAGTATCAGCTTCCAGAATGTCCCTGGTAGGGACTCCTCTGAGCAAGGCTGTAGAGGTTGAAGTTGCCCTAGTGGAATGCATTCTGACCACCTGAGGTGGTGGTTTCACATGATGTTTGTAACAGAAATGGATACAGTGTGCTATCCATTTGGAGATGGTTTGTTCTGATATGGCCTTGCCCTCTGCCCCTGGTGCAAAGCTGACTAGTAACTGGTCAGATTTCCTAAAGGGCTTAGTCTTATCAAGGTAGAATCTGAGCTGTCTGTGCACATCTAAGAAATGCCATCTGGTTGCTGTGTCCACGTTTGCTCTCAGGAATACAATTTTTTGACTAGGGACTAGTTTGGATTTCTTTTCGTTGATAGTGTACCTCAGGGAGGTTAGAAAGTCCTTTACAAATGACAGGTGCTACAACAGCTTTCCTTGACTGTCCACCTGAATCAGGCAATCGTCCAAGTGTAAATTTGAATATTTCTGTGTCTGCAGTAGGCAATGGCTGGAGCCAGGCATTTTGTGAAAAAACTGGGAACAGATAAGCCAAAGGGAAGTGCAGAAAACTGATAATGCATAGATCCTGCCCTGAAACGTAGATATTTCCTGCAGGAGTCCCTGACTGGGATGTGCAGATAGGCCTCCTTTAGGTCTAGGGTAGCTAACCAGGCATCTCTGGACAGCATAGGGAGAAGCTGCTGTAGGGTGAGCATTTTGAATTTTGGTACCACCAGGAAGGTGTTTAGAATTGATAGATCTAAGATTGGGCACCATGAGCCCTCTTTTCTGGGTACCAGGAAAAGTCTGGAATAAAAACTTTGGCCTATCTGTTCTGCAGGAACAGCCTGAATTGCCCTTATGGAGAGGGGGGTCTGAACTTGGTTTTGTGCCTCTGCCCACTGGTGTGGAGGAAGGTCTGGGAACCCTTTTGGGGTTGGCAGCATATGGAAATAAATTGGTACCCATGGGATACTATGTTGAGGACCCATCGATTGTTGGTGATGAAGGCCCAGTTTTTTGCAGGGTAGGCAAGTTTTCCTCCTAAGGCATGAGCAATTGGGCAGAGGCGAGTAGTGGAGTTGAGAAGTCATTGTGAATTCTTTCAGTAAGGGGGTGGCTTACCACTCCCTGCTTTAGAAGTGGAGGTACTCCATTGCTTCGATCTCTGCATACCCAGAGACTAAACTGGGGGGGGGTCTGTTTCCCCTGGGTCTAATCTGAGTTGACCTTAAGGGGGCTGGAAAGGACCAATGTTTTGCGGGACAATGCCTACTGAATCTTGGAGGCTGCACTTGCAAAAAATCTTTGACTGTCTGCATAGACTTAGCCTTTTCTTCCATCTTTTTTAAAAAACTCTTCTTCTTTGGTGCCAAAGAGATTGTCCTTGTGCAATGGAGCATCCAATAATTTTGATTTGACATGGTCTGGCAAGGTCTGCTCGTTAAGCCAGGCATGCCTTCTAAGTATAGAACCTGCGACTGCTGCCCTGAAAAATGCTTCTAGGGTGTCAAACCCACATTGCAGGGTATGCTTTTGGCTTGCAGAATGCATAAGCTCCTGTAATTCTTTATTTTCGGCACAGTCAGGAAAGGTAGATAATTTTTGCTTAATATGTTCCATAGTATGTTGCTGGTATTTCAGCATGTGGAACTGACAATTCAATGCTCTAATGGCGAGAGTTGCACAGGTGTATATTTTTTACCCCATCTGTCTAAAGCTCGGGAATCCCTGTCCGAGGGGGAGGGATTCTTAGCTGTAGTTGCTTTTATTACTTTAGGTCCATGGGAGATATGACCTCTGGGTCAGCAGTAGGATTTTTGAAGAGAAATTTGTGAGAGTCAGGGACTTTGTAGTACCTGTCCTGTTTCCTTGGAGCAGGGGGTAAATTATTCAGGAGTTAGGCTGGATTCCATAAAGACATCATCCACAGCATCCAGAATAGGAGGGACAGCCAAGGGTCTCTGTACTTTGGTAAATCTAAACAGTCCCAGAGTCTCTTTTTGGACTGAGGATAATCTTGGCATTCCCAATGGAAATGCTCTCTCAAAGTATGTAAGGTTTCACCAAAAGAAAAGTCCTCTGGAGGGGAGGCAGAAGGAATGGATTCCTCTGCATCTGAATCCTCATAAGTAGATAAAGGCATGTCTTCATATTCAGAAAAGTACAGTTGTGTACACTTAACATAAATGTAGATGTTCGAGTGTATTCACTGTTGCGGTCATCCCATTTTGGTTATCTGCCTGCAGGTAGCCCACAGCTGGCACGAATACCAGAGTCTTCTGATTTCTGCATTGGATGCTGTCGCTTCTTCCTTGACGTCAGGTCGTCAGGGGTATAAAACATGCAGCCAACGCCATTACATCAGTTTTTCTTGCCCCAGATGTCAGGTGCCCCTACAACAGGAAGCAATTAAATGGTATGGTAAACCCCCAACAAAAAGCAAATACACAAGAAAAAATAAATATACCAAGAAGGAAAGGTAGAGCCAAGAGAAGTCAGGGGGCTGGAAGGAGGGTAACCAGGACTGCAACAGTGAATACACTCGAACACCTACATTTATAGTAAGTGTACACAACTGTACTATGTTCTTCGTGTTTTACTGTTGCAGTCATCACATTTGAGTTGATTCCCAAAGCTAAGGAAGTGAGGAGCCTGTGTAACTGATTTATTACTGTTTCTGCATTTTCTGTGTGCTTCTATCTAAAAACAAAAAAATCCAAAAAAAATAATCCTTGTTTTCCCGCCTCTCCTCAACTAGTTTAGACCAGTTTACAGGCTTTGCTGTATTCTGGGCTGTGGTGTAGTTCCTGTGTTGTCCATTACCTTACTTGGATAGAAGGAAGTTTCTTTGCTCACCAGTGGGAGTGGGGAGCCTTGAGCAGCCTATCTGTCCCTGTAGGAAGTGACCTCAGCACAAGAGCTGTAGTAATTGGTTGTTTTGGACCATTTCTAGCTCTTTTGAAGTTCCCCGTTTAAAATCCGCCTCTGGGCGTTTTTTTCTGGCTATCCTACTCAGACAAGCTCCTCGTGGTCCTGCAGAGTGGTCCTAGCTACAGAGAACTCAGAAAAGTGACTACTTTCTGGATTTAAGTATCTTTGCTGTTTTTTTTACTTGACATACCTTCTCTAGCTTACCCTAAAAACAAGCTTAAACTGTTTTTTTAGCCGTTTGCTGCATTATTTAATATCTGCACTTAAAAGTTACATTTTAGTCGAATTTGATTGAAAGTTTGTTGTTTGTTTGTTTAATTTAACTGTTGAGGCTGCCCACTAAAGTGTACTAGCCTGTGTAACTGATTTATTACTGTTTCTGCATTTTCTGTGTGTTTCTATCTAAAAACAAAAAAAACAAAAAATAATCCTTGTTTTCCCGCCTCTCCTCGACTAGTTTAGACCAGTTTACAGGCTTTGCTGTATTCTGGGCTGTGGTGTAGTTCCTGTGTTGTCCATTACCTTACTTGGATAGAAGGAAGTTTCTTTGCTCACCAGTGGGAGTGGGGAGCCTTGAGCAGCCTACCTGTCCCCTGTAGGAAGTGACCTCAGCACAAGAGCTGTAGTAATTGGTTGTTTTGGACCATTTCTAGCTCTTTTGAAGTTCCCCGTTTAAAATCCGCGTTTGCATGGCTTTGTGCGGTTGTGCAGCGCCGGTTAAACTTCTTCTGGCTCCGCCAAGTCTGCTCTTCAAATTTTCCTTTACGGAAGCTCTACTCTTAGTATAATCAGACTACTCGCTATATTATAAGCCTAGCACTTGTTCTCAAAACTTCTCTACTAAGTAAGCACTCTCATACTAAGTAAGCACTCTCATACTAAGCAAGCACTACCATCCACCTACCACCCCTGTGAATATCCACTTCCCTTAAAGGCACAGCACTCCTTTATACTGTTCTAGCATGTCAAGTGGTAGAGTACTGGCGTCCTCTCCAGTTCAGCTGGTTAATCTGGGTATCTTGAGACAATGCTACAATTGTCTCATGTACACAGACAACCCTCTCCTCCTCCCAACAAACACAAATACATGTGAGAGATGCAACTATATAGCCAAACTGGAGGCTAAACTCTCTCAACTCAGGGCTGGCATGACCAGACAGGAGGAGATGGTAACCACACACACAGCAAACCCAGTCCCACATAGACCTACCACAACTGCAAACCAAACACATAAAAACACAAAGACATACTCGGAGGCTCTCATAAAAAACTTAACAACAGAGGCTCCCAAAGCAGACATCCAAAAATCCACCACCTCAAAACAAAACACATGCAACACATACTTCAATAAATCAGTGTGTCAATCAATCACAGCCCTTAAGGCCAAACACCATGCCTGATACACTAGTAACAGGTGACTCTATAGTCAGACACACTGATGTCCCGCTTACCAGGCTGAACAAGGAGAGGGTGACTGTGAGCTACCTATCGGGAGCTAGGATCAGCCACATAACACACGCACTCAGGTCACTCCAAAGCAAGTACAAATATGACTCCGTCATTGTCCATGCTGGCGTGAATGACATGAGACGTACCTCCCTGGACTACATGAAGAGAGACAGAGGAGCTCTCTGATTATGTAGCCCAGGCTGGTATGACCCTGAGCAGCATCTTGCCCTCACCAAGAATGATGCCACAATACAAAGACAAGATTATCAGCTTTAATAATTGGCTCAAGTACTGGTGTCATTCTAAGGGGATCCAATGTCGGTCTGCCTGGGATGACATGTTGGACAAGCCACACTGCTTCGCAAGGGACAGCTTGCACCTGTCACCACTGGGCTTCCGGATTATTGGCTAAGGCTCTTGCCACCCCCATAGTGCCTTTTTTAGGCAAGGCTCAAAAGACAAACCCACCTCCTTAGATAACAAAAATGGAAAAAAACTAAGGGTAATGCTGCTCAATGCAAGAAGTCTAAATCTCAAGATGCAGACACTCTATGCACTCCTCAGTATGGAGAACATCGACGTCTGTGCAGTAACTGAAACCTGATTCAAGGCTCCTGAGAGCACCCCAGCACTACCAGGCTATACCTCGTATCATGCTTTTCGGCCACAAAACCCGGGCCGAACCACAAAGGGAGGGGGAGTGTCCATATTCATCAAGGACACCCACATCTCCAGGTTAGTAGCAACACATGAAGCATCGGAGACCATACAGGTGCAACTAACCATAGGCAGAACTGCTATACAACTGGTAGCATGTTACAGACCACCCTCCCAATCTCAGGAAACCCACTCAGCCTTCCTGAAGACATTGGAGGATATGAATGTATCACAAAATACCATCATACTGGGAGACTTCAACTACCCTAACATAGATTGGGTACATTATTCTAGCCCTAACACCCTAGCCCAAAGGTTCCTGGAATTCATAAATTCAAATGCACTGGAACAACTAGTCACCTATAATATACTAGACCTGATCATCACAAACATGGGGACAAAATGCTCCACACCAGAGGTATACCCCTCACTAGTGAGATCTGACCACAAACTAATCACCCTAGATATACATATCCCACCTCCACCCCCAGCACAAAAGACCACAGTGAAAAACTTCTCAAAAGCAGACTTCACTCTTCTTAAGACTGAGATGGTATCCTTTAAGCCCACTGGGCCAGTGGATACCACATCCCACAATGCTGAATCCTTCACAAATGCTTTCTATGGACATCTCCAAGAATGCATGGATCATGCAATCCCAAATAAATCCAAGTCCCTCTCCACCAAAGGCAAGCATCCTGTCTGGTGGACCTCAGCTATAAACAAATTGTATAACAAAAGAAGGAAGCTACTGCACGACAGAGCAAAATCCCATAAAAGGGAAGACATCTCTGATCAACACTAGCAGAAAACTACGTTCTCTCATAAAAACATCCAAGGCCAACTTTGAGAGAAAAATCGCTAAGGACACTAAAGATAACCACAAAGCCTTCTTCAGCTATGTTAGAAACCTGGGCGGAAACCCTCAGATATGCTCAGAGTTAATTCACAACAACAAAAAATACACTGAACCCACAGATATTGCCAACATTCTGGCTGACAGGTTCAGTGCAAATTTCTCCCCTCTCTCACCCCCAAAAGAAGAAATACTTATCCCAGTTGAATGTAATCTCCCTGTCATCTCAGATGTCCAGGTGAGAGCCGCCCTCAGCAAAGCTAAAAACACAGCATCAATGGGACCTGACGGTAAGAGGAGCTAAACCCGCACATAAAAATGCTATTTAACCTTAGCCTTACTACAGGATATGTACCTGAACACTGGCATAGAGCAACAGTGGCCCCACTCCACAAAGGGGGTACCTCTACAGATCCTGGGAACTACCCAATTAGTTATAAGCTTAACCAGCCTGGTCTGCAAAGCTATGGAAAGAATCATTATGGAACTCAAACAGAGACATTGGGGACCTACAGACACTTGACCCCACCCAGTTCAGCTTTGTAAAGGGCAGATCCTGCCTTTTGAACCTGGATGACTTTTTCGAAACAGTCACTAGAGCCATTGATGAGGGCAAAGCAGTCCATACAGCCTACCTGGACTTGGCTAAGGCCTTCGACACAATACCCCACTCAGGCATCATAGATAAGCTCAACAGCTTAAATGTAAACCCTTATGTCACTAGATGGGTTGCAAACTGGCTAAAGGACAGAACCCATAAAGTTAAAATCGCTGGAGCAATGTCAGACTCAAAGCCAGTCACAAGTGGTGTCCCACAGGGATCTGTCCTGGGACCCCTCTTGTTCGGCATTTATTTCTCAGATGTTAAAGCAAACATGGGAGGGTTGTGGCTGACAAAGTTCGCAGATGACTGCAAACTAGGCGCCATAGTCGATACACCAGCAGACACATACATCCTACAAAAAGGCCTCACAGAAACGGACAACTGGTGCCGGAGTCATGGCCTTAAATTAGAAGTTATGTACCTACCATAACGTTCCATGTTAGTTGTCTTCTCTCGCCTTCTTTCTTGCTGGATGGGTTCGGAGCCGATCCTCGGCTCCGACTCGGCACTTGCTTTAGCTTGAGAACTCCTTTTACCAGCTCGAGGCAACCCTATATCCCATGATGCAAGGCGGAACTACCTCAGATCTCGTTTGGTAGCTAACCTACCCTGCTAAGGACTAACCTAACATAATTAGGAACACAAGTTCATAATAGGAGTCCTCATATGAAGGCTCAGGAGGAAAACAACCTGATAGGAACTCTTCAAGATCTGTCCAGGCCAGGGGGAAGGAGGGAGGGACGCAATAAAGAAGGCGAGAGAAGACAACTAACATGGAACGTTATGGTAGGTACATAACTTCTAAATGTTAAGTTGTCAAACTCGCCTTCATTCTTGCTGGATGGGACCGTCCTAGCACCTGTATCCCGGTGGCTCAATGGAACAGACTCTTGAGAACTGTGGAACCAAAACTGGCCCTATCTCTGGAGGCCAAGTCCAACTTGTAATGAGAGACAAAGGTATGAGGCGTGGCCCAAGTAGCTGCTGCACAAATGGTATCAATGGGTAGTCTATCCTGAAAGGCTGCAGAAGTGGATAGACTCCTGGTTGAGTGTGCTTTTGGTTTAGAAGATAGCTGCTTGCCTCTGAGAGAGTACACATAGGAAATGGTGGAAGTCAACCATCTGGATAAGGTCACTTTAGAAACTGGAAGACCTATCCTGTTTTCTGCATAGGAGACAAATAATTGGTTCGATTTCCTGAATTGTTTAGTTCTATGCAAATAGTACCTGAGCTGACGATGGACATCCAAAAAATGCAGTTTCTGTTCAGCTCTGTCGGAATAGTTTGGGAAAAAGACTGGTAGATCTATAGATTGGTTAATATTGGTTTGAGACACAACTTTGGGGAGAAAGGAAGGGTTCGTTCTTAATGATACCCTGTCCTTATGAAAACCAAATAAGGGAACGAATGCAGAGAGCTTGAATCTCGGAAACCCTTCTTGCTGAAGTGACAGCCAGTAAGAATATAGTTTTCCAGGTCAATAACTTCAAAGAACATGAAGCAGACGGTTGCAAGGGAGGTAGTATCAAGGATGCCAACATTAAGTTTAGATCCCATTGCGGAGGAGGATGCTTTATAGGCGGCTTTAGGAGAAAAACTCCTCTCAGAAAGGCCTTGCATAATCTATGAGACATAATGTTATTGTCATGCAAGCCAACATGATACTTGGAAATAGCAGCCAGTTGTACTTTAACTGTAGATGACGAGGATCCTGAATGAAAAACCTCCGCCAGGAAATCTAAAACAGAATGTACAGGAGCAGTAAAGGGATCAATATTCCTGGAATTTGCCCAAATAGAAAAACGCCGCCACTTGCTAGCATAAACAGTCCTAGTGGACGACTTTAAAGAAGACACTAAGATGTCTCTGACTGAGTCAGAAATCATCGGTAGCCTGGCTAGGGAAGGAAGTGGAGCAACCAAGCAGTGAGGTTGAGAGAATGAATGGCCCGGTGCTGCTGACCCGACTGGTGGATCAAGAGATCCGGAACTGGGTCCAGATGCCAGGGCTGCACCAGAAGGTAACGATGCAGAGACGGAAACCAAATTTGTCGAGGCCAATAGGGGGCAATGAGAATCAACTTGGCCCTCAAAACGGTGGCTTTCTGAATGACTTGTGGAATCAAGGGAAAAGGAGGAAAAGCAGGAGTCCCCGGGTACAGAAGTCCCCGGGGCCAATCCTGGGTTAGAGAGTCTCTCAGGGGTTGGCCTGGAAGGGGAAAGAGGGTGAAAAAATCGGAGCACTTGTTGTTTTGAGGAGTAGCAAAAAGATCGCAACAAGGAGTGCCCCACCTCAGAAAAATCTGATCCACTACAGATTGATTGAGAGACCACTCGTGAGGCATCAGAATGGATCTACTCAGCCTGTCCGCCAAGATGTTGGACCTGCCGGGGATGTGCGTTGCTATCAGAAACCGATGAGAGGAGATTGCCCATTGCCAAAGTCTGAGAGCTTTTCGACACAACGGATAGTACCTGGTCCCGTCCTGCTTGTTGATGTACCAGACCACGGACATGTTGTCCGTTTGTACTGCAATAGTCCCCGTGGGAAGAAAGTCGTTGAGGGCTTGCAACGTTAAAAGCACCGCTCTCATCTCCAGGACATTTATGTGCAGATGGTATTCTATGGGTTGCCACGTCCCGTGGACCATCCTGCTCTGATAATGCCCCCCCCCCACCCGATCAGAGAGGCATCCGTAGTGACTGTGGCAACTGGAGGAGGGGGAACAAAGGGTCGGCCCTGATGAAGAAGAGGGGAAGATATCAACCAATTCAGATGAGTTCTGCACGACTGTGTGACTAAGATTTCGTGCCTCATCGGGAGACTGTGGTACGACCACTGCGTGAATAGCATCCACTGCAGAAGACGCATGTGGAAGCGAGCCAGTGGTAGAAGAACAATGGCCGCAGCCATAAGACCTAGAACCTTCAGTATAAATCTGGCTTTGACCTTGTTGCTCTGCAATAGAATCGAGCAATTTTTGGATGTCCAGAATTCTTTGATCTGTTAGTCTGGCTAACATTTTGACGGTGTTTAATTCTGCGCCTATAAAGGTGATAGATTGGCAAGGCAGCAGAGAAGATTTTTTGAAATTTACTGAAATTCCCAAACTCCTGCAAAGCTGCAAAGTGTAGTCTCTGGTCTGAAGAAGCTGACACCTGGTGGTGGCGGAGAGGAGCCAGTCGTCCAAATAAGGAAACACCTGGAATCCTTGAAGTCTCAGATGAGCTGTGACCACTGCCATGCATTTGGTAAACACTCTGGGGGCTGAAGTGAGGCCAAAGGGCAGGGCTCTGAATTGGTAATGACTGGTCCCTAGCCGAAAGCGGAGAAACCTTCTGGAGCGCCTGTGAATCTTTATGTGATAGTACGCGTCCTGAAGGTCTATAGAGCATATCCAGTTGTCCTTGCCCAGAAAGGGCAGAATGGACTGAAGCGTGACCATCCGGAATCTTGCCTTCTTGACAAATCTGTTTAGACTGCTCAGGTCTAATATTGGTCTCCAATCTCCCGTCCTTTTGGGGACCAAAAAGAATCTCGAGTAGACGCCGGATCCAACCTGGTCTGCCGGCACAGTCTGGACGGCTCTTTTTTCTAGGAGCTTTGAAACCTCCTGTTCTGCCAAATCCCTTTGACCGGGTGAGATGTCTGGAAGGGATTGTTGAGGTACGGGATACCTTTCGAAAGGGATTTTGTAACCCTCGGATATGATCGACTGCACCCACATATCTTGTGAGAGGTAATGCCAGGCTACTGGGTACAGCGAAATCCTTCCCCCGACTGCCTCCAAGGGTGGACAGTCGGGCAACACCTCAGGGATGCTGAAAGGGCTTCTCAGGAAGAGACTCCCTGTTGCCCTGGTTCTGAGGACCCCCCATGCCTCTAGGGCGGCGTCTATTATTGTTACCCCCTCTGCCTCTGGGGGTAAACTGACCACGTGTGTCCGTGTAGCTCCTTGGGCTTTATGGAACCACATCTTCCCTCCCTTCTGACCCTTGGGATATGGTCTAGAAGGGGTGGAAAAATGGACTCCAACGGCAGAAAGAGTTTTACCGTCCTGCTCACACCTGGTCAAGGTATCCTTCACCTGAGGTCCGAACAAAGCCGAACCATCAAAGGGGGTATTAGTGAAGGACGCCTTAAAGGGGTCCGCAAAATTACAAAGCCGCATCCAGGCTTGGCGTCTAAGAACAACTCCTGTGCCTGCGGCCCTGCTCGCTCCATCGGCCGCATAGGATATGAGCCGCATGGAGGAGTTGGATAGGGAATTCAGGATTGCTAGCTGAGAGGCAATCTTCTCTTGAGCCCCAGCAGCAGAAGGATCCTGGACCACTTCACCCAGTTCCTTGAGAATATCTCTTTGAAGCCTGGTGAAGTGACAAAGGTAGTTCAGCTAACGCATAGCAAAGGTCGCTGAAGAAAACATCCGCTTTCCATACCTGTCCATGGTCCTAGAATCCTTGTTAGGAGGATGGACAGGTACTGAAGGATCCGCCAGTTCCTTCTTAGTGGCCACCACCATAGCATCCACAGAGACGCCTTGGAAAGAAACTGTTTGTCCGTAGGGGCCGTGATAAACTTGGATGGTCTCCTGGGGACAGGTTCCACAGAATCTGAGCCGCACGCCTTCGAGCCACTACCTGCATAAGTGGGTCGAAGGCGGAGACACCCAGGAGGTGGAGGGTCGGGATCCAAAAGCCTCCAGGTATACCGACTCATCCTCGGAGGGATCAATGGATGGCCAATTCCCCCTCTGTTTGAGGAGCTCAAGGATGTCTGAAAAGGAGACATCCTCAGAGGGGATCGTGGGGAACCCTCCGACTCATCTAAGTCGGTATCAGATGTAGTAGACTCGGGAGTCTGTGTGTTTCCTCTTACGTCCTCTTCCGAGGGAGTTCACCTGCCGGATCAGGAGAAACTTCGGAAGAGGAGGAAATTCCCAATGGGGAAACCTGGGGCGATGGATCCCTGGGCCTGAGAGCAAGAGGCTGGCAAGAGGTGTCCACAGGCACCGAAGAGGGAGGAGCTAGAGGGATGGACCGTTGACCTGGCTCAGTGGCCAGGACACTCCATCACCTCAAAGGCTCCCCTCCCCGGGAGGCCAGAATATCCCCGATCCGAGGATACAGGAATTCCCGGCTCCACTGAGAGGGAAGGCTCCGAGGCCGATGTCGGTGCCGAGCTTACCAAAGCCGAAGCCCCGAGATGGAGAGCGGGGTCGGACAAGGGTCCGATGCCACTAGCCCCCTCGGAGCCGACAAGGGAAACCCGACGACCGGATCCCTCCAAGGAAGGCATCAAGGAGGAGATCGGAGCCGAGGACGACTGAGCCGAAGGATGTATCGGCCGGCCCAAACAGTCGCTGTCCCGAAGCTCCGGCCCAACTCTGGTGTGGAGTCGGAGGAGGAAGTTCAAGGGGTGAAATAATAGCCGAAGTCTGCTGAGACGGGCTATGGAGCATTTGGGCCAGTGCCTGCGACTTCAACAGCCTGCTTACCACCCTCTCTAAGTCGTGGTCAGACAGCCTGGAAGATCTCGAAGATCGGCTCCGATGGCTCCGCTCCGACAAAAGAGGAGACCCCGGAGCCAAGTGGATACTCTGCAACGAAGGGGACCGAGATCTCTTTCGGGACGAAGCCATCGAAGCCGAAGTCCCCTGAATTCCAGATGGAGCCGAAGGTTTCTCGGCTCCGATGCTGGATACGGTGTCGGCTCCAGCCGGAGCCGACAAGGCCACAGTAGACCAGGTGTCGGAAGCGATCGGTGCCTAACCCACTACTTTGGAAGTAGATAGATCGGTTCCAGCCGGAGCCGGAGCCACCGGAGGAGGCTTAGATACTGTAGCCTGAACCTTCGGTGGCTTAGAAGGTTTACCAGACCCTGTTTTAGAGGGAGAACCTTCTGGCTTAAGTAAGCCACGGAGGATTAACTTATTCCTCCGTTCCTGCAGGACTCTCTGGCTAAAAGAGTGACACAAAGAACAGGAGTCCTGCAGGTGCAAAGGCCCCAGGCAGTAAACACAAGAAGTGTGACAGTCTGTCAGAGACATTTTCTGACAGCACGAGTCACACTTCTTGAAGCCTGAGACCTTGCCTTCCTTTGACATTTTTAAGGAAGAAGTCACACACAAACCCCAACAAACACACACAATTAATCCCCTAAGACACACACACAGGTAGGGATTAACCAATAGGGTCTAGGTCTAACTAAACTTTAGACAATTACCAAGGGAATTTAAAAGTTTTGAAATATAAGGGAATAGGGTGGGCTGTAAACACACTACAGACTAAGAAGGTGGAAACAAGGGGGAAATAAATCCCTAACTAAGCTTTTTCTCTTTTGACAAAAAATTACTTACCTCAGCTGGCAAAGGAGACCTCTTTCGCTAAGCGGCAAACGAGATCTGAGGTAGTTCCGTCTTGCATCATGGGATATAGGGTTGCCTCGAGCTGATAAAAGGAGTTCTCAAGCTAAAGCAAGTGCCGAGTCGGAGCCGAGGATCGGCTCCGAACCCATCCAGCAAGAATGAAGGCGAGTTTGACAACTTAACATCTAAATGCCAAAAAATGTATAGTTATCCCCTTTGGGAAAAACAAAGTACCCACAAATTATCACATAGACAGCAACCCACTGAGTACGGAAAAAGTAATCAGAGACCTAGGGACCCAAGTCGACAGCAACCTCTCATTTGACACCCACGATGCCAAAGTGGTTAGAGAAACATTCTACCTTGCACACCTTATCATGAAGGGATTCACATCCAGATCCAAGGATGTCATTGTACCCCTATACTCCTCCCTCATCAGACCCATGATTGAGTACAACGCCTCATTTGGTATGTACCTCACCCGGCATTTGCAACAGCTGGAGAGACCACAAAAGTACCTCACCAAGAGGATCAAGGGTCTCCAACATATGTCTTATTCTGCCAGACTAAAGAAACTCCAGCTCTATTCAGTAGCATACCGCCTGCTCAGTGGTGATATCTGCCTGACGTACAAGGCCATGTCCAATCAGGAACTGATAGACAGGCTCCACCTCAAAAAAACCAAATCCATCAGAACCACGAGAGCTAAAGACTTAAACCTCGGCACAAGTATGAATAGGACATGCTGGAGGGATAGATTCATAACCCAGAGGCTTCCCATGCTCTGGAACAAGATCCCAGTTCATGTTAGGCAAAGCCCCTCACTGACTCTCCAAGAGAAATCTTGATGAGTGGATGGGAGATCGTAAGTTTACCCAGGGGTCACGTCTGTGTCACTACTAGACAGGGGCACAGTAAACTAATTCTATTATATAAGGGGACCTTCACTGTGTCACTACTAGACAGAGGCACAGTATTCTAAATCTATTCTGTGCATTTTGTACCATTTCATGGGGTGGCGAAAGCCACATCACTATGGCTAGGCTTACAAATGCCCCAGGGCAGATAGCCTAGTACTAAACTATGAAACTATGAAACAAAGTGCATGGAGCCCACCCTGAAACATGGGTATTGTCTGCAGGATCCTCTTATTGGGATGTGCAGGTAAGCTTCCTTTAAGTCTAGGGTTGCCAGACAGGCATCACTGGCTAGCATAGGAAAAAGCTGTTGAAGGGTTTGCATTTTGAATTTTGGAACCACCAGAAAGATCTTGAGAATAGAGAGCTCCAGGATAGGACGCCAGGGGTCATCTTTTCTGGGTACCAGAAAAATTTGAATAAAAACCTTGTCCCCTTTGTTCTGCTGTGACAGGTTGAATAGCCCTGATACCGAGGAGAGAGAGAGAAACCGCTGTTGGGACTCCATCCATTGATTTGGGGGTAGGTCTGGCCAACCATTTGGGGTTGGTAGTGTGTGGAAGTGGAACCTGTATCCTTGGGCAACTATGTTCAAAACACATTTGTCCTGGGTAATGAGTTCCCAGTTTTTTGCATGCAGGGCGAGCTTTCCCCCTAAGGGAGCAGGTAGAAGAGTAGGGCTTGGAAGGTTTAAGGTTAAGTCATTGTGCCATTTTTCCATAGGGGGGTGGCTTACTACTCCCTGATTTGGAAGTGGAAGCCCCCCCCCCCCACTGCTTAGATCTGTGTCTAGTCTGAGACTCTAGCCTAGGTGGTCTGCTGTTCCTGGGTTTGGACTGAGAAGGCCTGGAAGGGACTGGAAAGGATCAGTTCTTTGAAGGCCAATGCCTACTGAATCTGGGAGGCTGTACTTGCAGGAAATCTTTAACAGTTTGCATAAATTTAGCTTTTCCCCCCATCCTTTTGAGGACTACTACTGCTTTGTTGCCAAAAAGGCAGTCATGGTATAAAGGAGCATCCAGTAATTTAGCTTTAACATGATCTGGCAAGTTTTGTTCCTTAAGCCAAGCATGCCTTCTAAGTACAGACCCAGTGACAGCAGCCCTGCAATATGCTTCTAAAGTGTCAAAACCACATTGCAAAGTATGTTTACCAACTTGTTCTGCAGAATGCATTAAATCTTGCAATTCTTTGTGTTCAGCACAGTCAGGAATCAACATCAATTTCTGTCTAAGTAGTCCCATAATATGCTGCTGATATTTTAACATATGAAACTGGCAATTTAAAGCCCTAATGGCCAAAGTAGCAGAAGTGTATACCTTCTTACCCCATCTGTCCAAGGCTCTAGAATCTCTATCAGAAGGGGTAGGATTTCTGGCAGCAGTAGCCTTAACGCATTTTGGTCCTTGGGGAAATGGTCTCTGGATCCGCAGAAGGATTCTTGAAGAGGAAATTGTGAGAGTCGGGTACTCTGTAGTACCTGTCAGGTTTTTCTGGGAGCTGGAGGTAAAGTGTCTGGGGTAAGGCTAAATTCCAAGAAAGCATCATCTACAATGTCCAGAACAGGAGGGATAGATAAAGGCCTGTGTTGATGTAGGAGTAACAGTTCCCAAGTCTCTTTTTGTAATCCTGGCTTTCCCAGCGGAAATGCTCCCTAAGAGTATACAAGGTTTCACCGAAAAAAAAAATCTTCTGGAGGGAAAGCAGAGGGAATGGAATCCTCTGCATCAGAATCCTCATAAGTAGATAAGGGCAAATCCTGGTAATCGGAAAGAGCAGAAATATCAGATTCTTAATCAGAAGAATCACAAAGAAAATCAATTCTAGGTCTCTTAGAGGGGGGAGGCTGGCTTCTCCTACTTAAGGTTATAAGGTCTTCAGCCATTCTAAGCATTTGTTTTTGAGGCATATGGGCCTGAGCCTGCGGTTTGGTTGTCGCTTTTCTAGGCGTAGTGCGAGATTTTGGCCTGGATAAAAACGATGGCATCAGTTTAAAATGAATGTCTGTAGGCCTGAATACACCCTCAGAAGCCGGTGCCTGCACAGCGGCACCAGACCCATCCAAGGTAGAGACATCCGCAGGCTCCATAGTTGAAGAAGCATCTCGCGGCACACCGGACTCCGAATGGGTCTTAGTAGAGGACTGTGAATCTGAAGTAGCAGGTATCAGGGGCTGCGAAAGCGCCTCACTGACTACCGGCGGACTGGCAACTAGCTTAACGGAAGCATTGTCAGCAGTTTTGGACCTATGCAGTCCGTCTCTGTCTTTAGCCTTACATTTTTTCAGAAGATCGGTAGTCGGATGGCTTAACGAAGCCATTTCAGAGTACACAGATAGAGTATGAAAGTAACTGGCTGCAAAAATAGCCCGACGATGAATAGTTCGGGCGTTGAACAAAGAACAAAACCAACAGTGAGGGACGTCGTGGTCTGGGCCTAAACAGGGGATGCAGTAAGAATGAAAATCTCTATGAGGTATTTGCTCTCCACAGGTAAGACATCGGTTAGAGCAAGAAAAAGGATCCCCACCGGGGTACTTCTCTTTTTTGAAGACTTCGGGTCTGAAACTCAAAAATGAAAATTTCATGAGTCGGCCGACCAACACTAGCGAACTGCTTCTGCTTCGGGCACCACATGGCAAGAAAGACTAATGTAATGGCGTCGGCTGCATGTTGTATACCACTGAAGACCTGATGTCAAGGAAGAAGTGACAGCATCCGATGCAGAAATCCAAAGACTCTGGTATTCAGGCCGGCTGAGGGCTACCTGCAGGCAGATAACCCACATGTGATGACTGCAACAGTGAAACACGAAGAACATCCTCAGAGTCATCGTACTCCTGGTCAGATAAAGTTGCTGGGGACAAGTCTCTTTCTTTTAGCAGGGAAAGGCTGGCTTCCCCTAATCAGCATGATCAGGTCCTTCTGCCATTTTAAGCATCTGAGATTGTGGCAAGGAAGCGGTCATTTGACTTTGGGTCGTCGGCTTTTTAGGCGTAGCTCGTACTCTTGGCCTTAGAAACTCGGTAGTTTTAGCAAGAACTGAAGATGTGAAAGAAGTCGTCGGTGTAAGTTGAATATCAGTAGTGTGAAGAAAGTACAGTTGTGTACACTTACCATAAATGTAGATGTTCGAGTGTATTTACTGTTGCAGTCATTACATTTGGGTAATCTGCTGGCAGGTTGCCCTCAGTCGGCCGGAATATCAGAGTCTTGGGTCCTGCGTCGGTTGCGGTCTCCTCTTCCATGACGTCAAGTCGTCAGGAGTATAAAACATATAGCCGACAATTTTATTCAGTTTTTCTTGCCCCGGATGCCAGGTGCCCCCCAAATGGGGAGCAAAAATATGTATATATAAATAAATATATATATATATATATATATATATATATATATATATATATATATATATATATATATATATATATATAAATATATATATATATATATATATATATATGCTCTTTAGCAACACAAACTTTACCTTCATCTAAAAGCACATACACCACAAAGGCTTTAGAATATAGTGAAGGAAAGAGAAGTTCTAGAAGAAAAAAAGGGGGATGGCGGGTGGGTAATCCAGACTGCAACAGTGAATACACTCGAACATCTACATTTATGGTAAGTGTACACAACTGTACTATGTTCTTCGTGTTTCACTGTTGCAGTCATTACATTTGGGTAGAGTCCCAACGCTATGGATGGGAGGATGGAACTAAATAGCATTAGGGGCAGCTATAAGGCCCTGCAGAACTGCAGTGGCAAAGCCTGCCCCGGACTTAGAGAGAGGCAAATGATAATGCTTTGTAAAAGTATGAACAGACCTCCAAGTAGCAGCTTCTAGAATGTCTTTGGGTGGAACTCCTCTGAGAAAGGCTGCTGAGGTAGAGGCATCCCTGGTGGAATGTGACCTGATTCCCTTGGGCACTGGTTTACCATGATGCAAGTAGCAGAAATGAATGCAGTGGCTTATCCACTTAGAAATAGTCTGCTTTGATATAGCCTTTCTCTCTGATCCTGCAGCAAATGCCATCATTTGTTGCTCCGTTTTTCTTAGTGATTTGGTCTTGTTTAAGTAGAATCTTAGTTGTCTGTGTACGTCCAATGAATGCAGAATCCACCCCCCCCCCCGTTCTGCGGATTTGGGTAAAATGTTGGCAGGTGAATAGTTTGGTTAAGAGCCACACTGGATACCACCTTAGGCATAAATGAAGGATTGGTCCTGAGGGACACCCGGTCTGGGTAAAATGTAATAAAAGGCTCCACAGCCATGACAGCCTGGAGTTCTGAAACCTTTCTTGCTGAAGTGCTTGCCAAAAGGAAAGCTGTTTTCCAAGATAAAAACTTTATATCCGCAGTAGCAGCTGGTTTAAAAGGGGTCTATATTACATCCCCGAACGCTTAAAAAAGCGAACGCCGATTGATCGAACTTATTTTTGCGAAACTGCAAAATATCGAAGCAGCAGAAACTCAAATATTTTCCTAGGGAAAGAATTTGGTTGTCCGTTTCTGTTGCTTCGGTATTTTCAGTGTTATGGTGGAAAGTTACCAGTCGGATTCAGGTAAGTGTGCGATTGTGTGGATGTGAGTGTTAGGGTGATTTAGGTGAGTTAGGGTTAGGGCTCGGGTTAGGAGTGTGTGCGCGATTGAGTGGACATGAGGGTTAGGGCGGATTTAAGTGAGTTAGGGTTAGGGAGCGGGTGAGGTGAGTGTGAGATAGTGATGGACCTTAGGGTTAGGGTTTGGGTTAAGGTAAGTGGGTAGTTAGTAGTGTGTGCATAGTTTAGTGTAGGGTTAGGTATCAGATTTTAGGTGTTTATGTGAGGATTTCTGTTTGTTTGGTGTGCTTGTGTTGTGTGTATGTGTTTTGGATCAGTAATTTTTTCCCAGGGAAAAAAAAAATCGCTGATCTGACAGTTCGAGATTGTAAGCTTTCATTTAAATTAGGTCGATCAATCAGCGTTCGCTTTTTTAAGCATTCAATGATATAATAGACCCTTCAAAAGGAGGTAGGGTGAGATTTTCCAGCACAAAATTGAGGTCCCATGCAGGAGTTGGTGATCTTCTGGGAGGCCTTAAATTTTTGGCCCCTCTAACATACTGTTTTAGTAGCGGATGAGAAAAGATGGGAGGCTCTGTGTTGTAATGAGCCGAGATGGTAGAGGCATGGATTTTTACTGAAGAAAAAGATAGGCCCTTGTCAAGCATCTCAGTCAAGTATTTTAAAATCTGAGGAATATTTGGTTTTATGTCTATTCCTTGTGCTTGGTTCCAAGCACAGAATCTATTCCAATTATCAGCATAAGATTTTCTAGTACTAGGCCTTCTGGCTTCCAAAATGACATCCAACACAGATTTACTGAGAGGTGTTTGAATAATTACATGATCAGCCACGCTGCCAGGTTCAAAGTTTGGAGCTGTGTGTGCAGAATTTGATTGCTCTGCTGAGACAATAGATGAGGTATTTGAGGCACGTACCAAGGAGAGAGTCGAGACATATTCCTTAGAATTGGGTACCAGTGCTGGCGAGGCCAGTCTGGGGCAATTAGGATAATTTTTGTTTTTTCCTGTGACCTTTAGCAAGGCCTTGGGGAAAAGAGGCAGAGGAGGAAAGAAGTAGCTGACAGGTTTTTCCAACCGAAGGATAGGGCATCCACTTTCCATGCTTGTCTGTGATAAGTCCTTGTGCAGAATTTGTCCAGTTGGTGATTTTGGGGAGAGGCAGATAGATCTATGTCTGGGCTCCCCCATTTCTGTGTTATCATGCTGAAGACTTGTGGATCCAGTTTCTAATTGTGAGGGTCCATAAGATTTCTGCTTAGGTCGTCTGCCAGAGTATTTTGTTTTCCTGGCAGGAATTGAGCTTGACGATGTACTTGGTAAGTCAAGGCTGTGTCCCACAATGCCATGGCTAGTCTGCAGAGGGGATAGGAATGTGTACCCCCTGCTTGTTTATGTACCACATAACTGTGGTGTTGTCCATCTTTAATCAGTAGTTGTTCAGGATGAAGTAAGTCCTTGAAGGCTGTCAGGGCATTATGAACAGCTAGCATCTCTTTCTGGTTGATATGCAGATGCATTTGTTTTGGGCTCCATATGCCCTGAATGCATCTCCCCGCCAGGTGGGCCCCCCAAGCATAGTCTGATGCGTCTGTAGTTAGGGTTTGGGTGGCAGGGGGTAGAGTGAATGACAGACCCTTGTGTTGGTGACATGTCTTTGCCCACCAAAGAAACTCCTGTTTTAGGCAGGGAATGAGAGGAATCATTGTTTCCAGACTGTGACAATACTGACTCCATAAACTTTTTAGGTACCATTGAAGTTTTCTCATATGCAGTCTTGCATATGGAATTAGTAGAATGCAGGATGCCATGAACCCCAAAGCCTGCAGAATTTGTCTTGCAGATAACTGGGTTTTTGTTGCCATATGTTTGAAGTATATAGTCGGTTGCCTTTGTTTGTCTGGCTTAAGGTAAGCCATCTGGGCAGCTGCATTCAAGCTTGCACCCATGAATGTAATTTTTTGAGAGGGTACCAGTTGTGATTTCTTTTCGTTTATTATGTACCCTAGGCATTAGAAGCCTTTTTACAAATGCCAGATGTTGAAGAAGAATATCCTTGTTTTCTGCTTGAATGAGACAGTCGTCCAAGTAAGGCTAGATTTGTATGCTTCTTTGTCTGCAAAATGCAATTACTGGTGCCAGGCACTTTGTAAAGACCCTGGGTGCGGTAGATAAGCCAAAGGACAGTGCAGAGAATTGGTAATGCATAAAACCTGCCATGAAGCTGAGGTATCTTCTGCATGATTCCCTTATTGGGATATGCAGGTATGCCTCTTAAGTTTAGAGTCACTAACCAAGCGTTCTTGCCCAGCATGGGCAGTAGCTGTTGCAAAGTCAGCATTTTGAATTTTGGGATGTCCAAGAATGCGTTCAAAATCGTTAAGTCCAGTATTGGACACCAGGCATGGTCTTTTCTGGGTACGAGGAACAGTCTTGAATAAAACCCTTGTCCTTTTCCTGTTCTGGTACTGGTTTCATGCCCCCCATATCCATGAGGGACGTCACTTGTTTTGAAGCCTCTGCCCATTGACTTTGTGGCAGATCTGGCCAACCATATGGAATTGGCAAAGTATGGAAATGAAATCTGTACCCCTAGGATACTATGTTTAATACCCACTTGTCCTGGCTAATTAACTGCCAATTTTGAGCATGAAGTGCTAATCCCCCCCCCCCCCCCAATGGGGCTGCCAAAAGATAAGTGCTTGGTAATGGTAGAGGGAAGTCATTGAGACTGCTTACTGTAGGGTTGTGCTTTGTTTCCTCCAGATTTGGAGGTAGAGGCACCCCATTGCTTTGATCTGCAAGAACCCTGTAAATGGTATCTAGAGCCTTTTGAGCACCTCGATTTGCCTTGTGAAGCTCTGTTGGACACAGGAAAGGACCAATTTTTAGTAGGCCAGTGTCTACTGAATTTAGGTGCTGCACTTGTAAGAAATCTTTTACAGTTTGCATAGATTTAGCTTCGTCTTCCATTTTCTTTAAAACCTCTTCTGCCTTATTACCAAACAAAGTATCATGCTGTAAAGGTGCATCCAACAATTTAGCCTCAACATGTTCAGGCAGATTTTGCTCCTTGAGCCAGGTATGCCTTCTAATCACAGATCCAGTAACTGCGGCCCTGCAAGAGGCCTCCAAGGAATCAAAACCACACTGCAAAGTATGCTTTCCAACCTGTTCTGCTGCATGCAATAATTCCTGTAAATCTTTATTTTCCACACAATCAGAAATCAACATCATTCTCTGTTTCAGTAAGCCCATAATGTACAGCTGTGTACCTACCATAAATGTAGATGTTCGAGTGTATTCACTGTTGCAGTCATTACACTTGGGTTATCCTGCTGGCAGACTACCCGCAGTCAGCCCGAGTTCCAAAGTCTTGGTCCGGCGTCGATTGCTGTCGCTTCTTCCCTGACGTCAGTGCGCCAGGGGTATAAAAGATGCAACCGACACCATTTTCTTCAGTTTTTCTTGCCCCAGATGTCAGGTGCCCCCAGAGAGGAAGGCTGAAAAGAATAAATTATGCCAAAAAGCATGCATGCACTAATATAAACATATCCTTCATCTACAAGCAAATACACCACATAGGTTGTATAAAGTTGAGAAGTACAGAGAAGTCCCGGCAAAGAAAAAGGGGGATGGTGGGTGGGTAACCTGGACTGCAACAGTGAATACACACTAACATCTACATTTATGGTAGGTACACAACTGTACTATGTTCATGTTTTACTGTTGCAGTCATTACACTTGGGTAGAATCCCAAAGCTGAGGTTGGGCGGCTGGGTCTAAATTGGATTTAGAGGGGCTACCAGGCCCTGCAGAACTGCAGTGGCAAAGCCTGCTCTGGATTTAGAGTAGAGAGGTAAGTGGTAGTGCTTGGTGAAAGTGTGCACTGAACTCCAGGTTGCAGCTTCTAAAATGTCTTTGGTTGCTACTCCTCTGAGAAAGGCTGCTGAAGTGGCTGCTGCTCTGGTAGAATGTGGCCTAATGCCCTCAGGCACTGATTTGCCATGTTGTGCATAACAGAAGCGAATGCAGTGTCCTATCCATTTTGAAATTGTCTGCTTTGAGATGGGCTTTCCTTGTGATCCTGCAGCATAGGCTACAAACAGTTGCTCAGTTTTTCTGAAAGCTTTTGTTTTGTCCAGGTAGAATCGTAGCGGTCTGTGTATATCCAAAGCGTGCAGAAGTCTCTCCCCTTTATTCTGGGGGTTTGGGTAAAAAGTTGGTAAATGAATGGTTTGGTTCAGAGCCACATTGGAAACCACTTTTGGCATGAATGTTGGATTTGTCCTAAGAGAAACCCTGTCCTGGTGAAACATGATGAAAGGTTCCACAGCCATTAAAGCCTGTAACTCTGAGACTCTTCTTGCTGAAGTTATTGCTAGGAGCAGAGCAGTTTTCCAAGATAAGAATTTTACATCAGCTGTGCTGGCTGGTTCAAAAGGAGGTAGTGTGAGCTTTTCTAAAACAAAATTGAGATCCCAAGTTGGTACTGGTGCTCTCCTTGGGGGTCTTATGTTTTTTGCCCCTCTGAGGTACTGTCTTAGTAGAGGATGTGAAAAAATAGGAGGTTCCGTATTGTAATGAGCTGAAATGGCAGAGGCATGGATCTTAATTGATGAGAAAGATAGGCCTTTGTCCAGCATCTCAGTTAGGTATTTTAAAATCTGAGGTATATTTGGAACAAGTGGTTCAAGACCTTGTGCCTGGTTCCAAGCACAGAATCTCTTCCATTTTTCTGCAGAAGATTTCCTAGTGCTGGGCCTCCTGGCTTCTAAAATGACATCCATAACAGCTTTAGAGAGAGGCGTAGTCCGAGTGACTACATTACCTGCCATGCTGCCAGATTTAAGGTTCTGAGTTGACTGTGCAGAATCTGATTGTTTTGTTGATTCAGAAGATGAGGAATTTGAGGTAAAGGCCAGGCTGGGCCTTGAGACAAGCTCTTTAGGATTGGGTACCAGTGCTGGCGTGGCCAGTCTGGGGCAATCAGGATAATGTTTGGCCTCTCTTGTCTGACTTTTAGGAGCACCTTGGTAAGAAGAGGCATTGGAGGGAAGGCATAAACTGTCAGGGTTTTCCAGCTGAATGACAGAACATCCACTTTCCCTGCTTGGGAGTGATAAGTTCTTGTGCAGAATTTCTGTAGTTGGCAATTGTGAGGGGAGGCAAAAAGATCTATATCTGGGCGTCCCCATTTCCTTATTATCATGCTGAACACCTGTGGATTTAGTCTCCATTCGTGAGGATCCATGAGATTTCTGCTTAGTTCGTCTGCCAGTGTACTTTTTGTTCCTGGCAGGAATTGTGCCTGCAGATGTACTTGATAGGTCAGTGCTGTGTTCCACAAAGTCATGGCTTGCCTGCATAGGGGGTAGGAATGTGTACCCCCTTGCTTGTTTATGTACCACAACTGTGGTATTGTCCATCTTTATTAGTAGTTGTCCTGGATGTAGTAGGTCCTTGAAATCTGTCAGGGCATTCTGTACAGCTAGCATCTCTTTCTGATTGATGTGAAGATGCATTTGTTCCTTGGGCCATGTGCCCTGAATACATTTTCCTGCCATATGTGCCCCCCAGGCATAATCCGATGCATCCGTTGTTATTGTCTGCCTGGCTGTGGGTAAGGTGAAAGGCTGTCCCTTGTTGTGGTGACAGGCCTAGGACCACCATCAAAACTCCTGTTGTAGGCAGGGAATTAAAGTTATGATCGTCTCCAGGCTGTGGCAATGTTGAGTCCAAACACTTTTTAGATACCATTGTAGTTTCCTCATATGCAGTCTTGCATATGGAATTAGTAGAATGCAGGACGTCATGAAGCCCAGGGCCTGCAGAACTTTTCTTGCAGGGAGCAGGGTCTTTGTTGCCATCATTTGAAAGTAATGAGTCAGATGCCTTTGTTTGTCTGGTGTGAGATAAGCCATCTGGGCAGTTGTATTTAAGCTTGCACCCAGGAATATTATCTCTTTGAGAGGGTGCTAGTTTTTATTTCTTTTCGTTTACTGTTTACCCTAGGCAAATTAGTAATCTTTTTACAAACGCTAGATGCTTTAGAAGAATGTCCTTGCTCTCTGCTTGAATAAGGCAGTCGTCCAAGTAGGGATATATTTGAATTCCTTTTTGTCTGCAAAATGCAATTACTGGTGCCAGGCATTTTGTGAAGACCCTGGGCGTAGTAGATAAGTCAAAGGGCAGTGCAGAGAATTGGTAATGCATTGAGCCTGCTATGAATCTGAGGCATCTTCTGCAAGATTGTCTGATTGGGACATGTAGGTATGCCTCCTTGAGGTCCAAAGTATCTAGCCAAGCCTTCTTGTCCAGCATGGGTAGAAGTTGCTGTAGTGTTAACATTTTGAATTTTGGAACATCCAGGAAAGTATTTAGGATTGACAGGTCCAGTATTGGTCTCCAGGCTTTGTCCTTTCTGGGTACTAAGAAAAGTCTTGAGTAAAATCTTTGCCCCTGTTCTTGCTGTGGTACTCTTTGAATAGCTCCCATGTCCACGAGAGCAGCAATCTGTTTTTGTGCCTCTGCCCATTGGTTTTGTGGCAGGACCGGCATACCTTTTGATTTTAGAAGCGTGTGAAAGTGGAACTTGTAACCCTGAGAAACAATATTCACAGCCCATTTGTCCTGGGTGATTGTGTGTCAATTTTTTGAGAAAAGTGCTAGCTTTCCCCCTAGGGGTGCTGCCAAAAGGTAAGTGCTTGGCATCTGTACAGGGAAGTCACTGGGACTGTTTCCTATAAGGTTGTGATTTGTCTTCTCCTCCTTTGGGGGCTGAAGCACCCCATTGTTTAGGTCTGTAGGAGCCTTGGGGCTGAGATCTGCCTCTTTGTGGCCTGACACTGGAAAGGACCAATTTTTTGAAAGCCAGTTTCTGCTAAACCTAGGTGGTTGAACCTCTAAGAAATCCTTTACTGTCTGCATTGACTTTGCTTTATCCGCCATTTTCTTTAACACCTCCTCTGCCTTAACACCAAACAAAGTATCATGCTGTAGTGGAGCATCCAATAATTTTACTTTTAACATGTTCAGGTAAACTTTGTTCTTTCTACCAAGCATGCCTTCGAGTAACAGAGCATGTAACTGCGGCTCTACAAGAAGCCTCTAATGAATCAAAACCACATTGTAGAGTATGCTTTCTCACATGTTCAGCTGCATGCAAAAAATCCTGCATTTCCTTACTGTCAGGACTTTGAGTTTGAAACCATTTTCTGTTTTAACAAAGACATGAGGTACTGTTGATATTTAAGCACGTGAAACTGGCAATTTAAAGCCCTTACAGCTAAAGTAGCAGAAGTGCAAACTTTTTCCCCCATCTATCCAGAGCTCTGGAATCCCTATCCAAGGGGGACAGGATTTTTAGCAGTGAAAGCCTTAACCCCTTTAGGACCCTGAGAAATTGTTTCTGGATCTTCAGCAGGGTTTTTGTAAAGAAATTTATGAGTGTCAGTGACCCTGTAGTACCTGTCTGGCTTGACTGGTGCAGGGGGTAAAGAATCAGGAGACGGACTGGATTCAGAGAAAACATCAACAACAATATCAAGCACAGGGGGTATAGCCAGGGGCCTGTGCTGAGGCAATAAAAGAAAGTCTCTGAGCCTTTTCTTGGATTCTGAATAATCCTGGCTCTCCCCCAATGGAAATGCTCCCTCATGGTGTGCAGGGTTTCCCCAAAAGAATAATCCTCAGGCGGAGAGGCTGAAGGTATAGACTCTTCTGCATCAGAGTACTCATAGGGAGGGAGAGAATATCCCTGATCAGAAGAGGAATCAGAGGAAATAGAAACCTGGTCAGAGGAATCATAGTCAGTGTCTTGCCTAGGCCTTTTGTCAGGAGGGGGATGGGAACACATGATTGAAGTAATTACGTCTTCGGCCATTTTAAGCATCTGTTTCTTTGGCATGTATGACTGTTCAGGAGAATGCTGTACTTGTTTCCTTGTCTTTAAAGGTGTTTTTGACTTTGCCTTGGCTGCTGTAGTGGGCTTACTAGTAAGCTGTGAAGGTCTGAAAACACCCTCAGAAGCCGATGCCTGCTCAGCGGTTCCGGACCCATCTGAGGGAATAGTTTCTGCAGGCCCAATACCTTGAGTTTCCACAGGCCTCGGTGTCTCCATGTGGCTGTCGGATACAGCCTGTGGCTCTGAGGTAGTGGGTGTCAGGGGCTGCAAAAGCGCCTCACTGAGAACCGGCGACTGGCCTAGAAGAGGCTTTGTCGGTTTCGGACCTCGAATGTCTGTCCTTTTCCTTTGTCTTTGCGTTTTTTATAAATTCTGGTCGTCGGTTGTTCCGACGGCATTATGTAATTAAACCTTCGGCCAAAATAATGTAAAGCAAAATTAAACCGACGTTTAATAGCGTGTTTGTTGAATCTAGCACAAAACCGACAACTAGTAACGTCGTGGTCAGGACCTAGGCAAGGAATACAGTAAGTGTGAAAGTCCTTATGAAGTATTTGCTTCCCACAAGAAATACAATTAACTTTTACTGACATCGGTCTGGAGCAAGAAAAAGTTTCCCCAACGGGGTACTTAGCTTTATTGAAGACTTCGGTTCTGAAACTCAATTTCAAAAATCTCAGGAGTCGGCCGACCGGCACTTGCGAACTGCTTTTGCTTCGGGCATCACGCGACAAGAAAGACTGAAGAAAATGGCATTGGTTGCATCTTTTATACCCCTGGAGCACTGACGTCAGGGAAGAGGCGACAGCAACCGATGCCGGACCAAGACTTTGGAACTCGGGCCGACTGTGGATAGCCTGCCAGGAGGATAACCCAAGTGTAATGACTGCAACAGTGAAACACGATCATCATGCTGTTGATATTTAAGCATATGAAACTGGCAGTTTAAGGCCCTAATTGCCAAGGTTGCAGACGTATAGACTTTCTTTCCCCATCTATCCAGTGCTCTGGAATCTCTATCAGAGGGGCTAGGATTTTGGGCTGTAGAGGCCTTTACACCTTTGGGACCCTGTGAGATAGTTTCAGGATCAGCAGCAGGATTTTTCAATAAAAATTTGTGGGAGTCAGGAACCCTGTAATACCGGTCTGGCTTACTAGGAGCCGGAGGTAGGGAATCAGGAGCCATGCTTGATTCCAAAAACACATCAACAATGTCTAATACAGGAGGTATAGCCAAAGGCCTATGCTGAGGAAGAAGAAAATAATCCCTAAGCCTCTTTTTTGTTTCAGAGAAATCCTGACTCTTCCAATGAAAATGTTCCCTTAAAGTATGCAAAGGTTTCTCCAAAAGAATAATCGTCAGGAGGAGATGCAGATGGAATGGACTCTTCTGCATCTGAATCCTCATAGGGTGGTATAGAAAATTCCTGATCAGAAGAAATAGAAACCTGATCTGAAGATTCATAATCAGTGTCTTGCCTAGGCCTCTTAGCAGGGGGGGGGGGTTGGGAACCCCTGATCAAGGTAATTAAGCCCTCAGCCATTTTAATCATCTAATTTTTAGGCATAGGGGCCTGAGCACGTGGACTCATGCATCTTTTTTTAGACTTAGAAGTTGTTTTTGTCTTTGAAGCTGGCGTCTGTTTTATATAGAAATGTTGAGGCCTGAAAACACCCTCAGAAGCCGGTGCCTGCTCAGCGGCTTCGGACCCATCCGAGGGAGAGACATCCGCGTGTACAATACTCTGAAAATCTCATGGCATCTCCGCATGGGTCTTGGTAGAGGCCTGGGACTGAAAAGTAGCGGGTATCAGGGGCTGCAAAAGCACCTCACTGAGTACCAGCGACTTGCTTAGGAGAAGTTTTGTAGTTGGTTTTGGACCTCGACAGACTGTCTGTCTTTTTCTTTGCGTTTTTTGTGAACTCCAGTAGTCGGACTGCTATCCGATGACATTTCAGGGTAATTAAATCTGGCTCCAAAATATTTTGAAGCAAAAATATACAGACGCTTATTAGTGCGTTGGTTAAATCTAGCACAAAACCGACAGCAAGGCACGTTATGATCAGGGCCTAGGCAAGGAATCCAGTACAAATGAAAATCCTTATGAGGTATTTGCTTCCCACAAGTAATGCAATTACTAACTTTTACTAACATCGGTAAGGAGCAAGAAAAAGTTTCCCCAACGGGGTACTTAGCTTTAATTGAAGACTTCAGTTCTGAAACTCGAATGTGAAAATTTCAGGAGTCAGCCGACCAGCACTTGCGAACTGCTTCTGTTTCGGGCATCGCGCGGCAAGAAAGACTCAATAAAATGGTGTCAGCTGCATGTTTTATACCCCTGACATCATGGAAGAGGCGACAGCAACTGACGCAGGACCCAAGACTTTGATATTTAGGCCGACTGAGGTCAACGTGCCAGCAGATTACCCAAATGTAATGACTGCAACAGTGAAACACAAAGAACATCTTCCTCAGAAACCGGTGCCTGCACAGTGGCTCCGGACCCATTCAAGGTAGAGACATCCGTAGGTTCCATAGTCAGAGTAGTCTCGCAGCATACCGGACTCCGAACGGGTCTTGGTAGCGGCCTGCAAACTCATTGAAGGGGGCACCAGGGGCTGTGAAAGTGCCTCACCGAGTACCGGCGAACGGGTGACTAGCTTAACAGAAGTGTCGTCGGCAGTTTTGGATCCGTGCGATCTGTCTCTGTGTTTATCCTTACATTTTTTCGGAAGATTGGTAGTCGGATGGCTTACCGAAGCCATTTCGGAATAAGGAGATAGAGAACGAAAGTATTTAACCACAATAAGGGCCCGATGAATAGTTTGGGCGTTGAACATGGCACAAAACCGACTGCGAGGTACGTCGTGGTCTGGGCCTAAACAGGTGATGCAGTAAGGATGGAAATCTCGATGTGGTATTTGCTTTCCACAGGCGAGACAATTAACTTTTTCTGACATAGGTTAGAGCAAGAAAAAAGGATACCCAACAGGTTACTTAGCTTTAGAAGACTTCAGGATGATTCAGTATCGGAACAAAAACTCAGGTTGTGGCCGACTGGCACTAGTGTGAACTGCTTCTGCTTCGGGCTCCTAGGCAAGAAAGACTGATGTAATAGCGTCAGCTGCCTGTTTTTATACCTCTGATGACCTGACATCAGTCTTGAAGTGACAGCAACCAACACAGAAATACTAAGCCTCTGGTATTCGGGCTGACTGAGGGCTACCCCTGGCAGGATAACCCAAGTGTGATGACTGCAACAGTGAAACTCTAAGAACATCTGACTCTGCCCATATAACAAGTTTGCACCAGCCAAAGAACCCTCAAGCTAAGTTTACCCACAGTGCCCCTTTCCTCATCTCCTCAGATCGAGTTTGCCTGTAAGGATAGAAAAGGGAGGCTTTATTATCAGATAACCAGGACAAAATCCGAACCTCCAGGAGTATTTTGGTGGGGGTAGGAGGGTGGGATGTCATGAGTGAATGAAGAACAACAACACAGATGGAACGTTATGGTAAGAACATAACTTCTTTACCCGATTTTGTTAATCTTCATTCAATCATGACTGATGGGACAGAGTCCCTAGCTATTTTATGTCCTGGGAGTTTCTATGGAAGGAAATTCCTAAGCACCACTGAGCCAAAGGATGTTCTTCCCCTGGAGACCATATCCAATTTGTAATGAGTAATAAAGGTATGAACGGTAGCCCAAGTAGTTGCTGCGTAAATGTCATCCAGAGAGGCTCTAGAGTGAAAGGCCACTGAAGTGGACATTGATCTGGTGGAGTGAGCCTTAACTTTCGCTGGTAGAGCAATTTTGTTATGTTGATAAACAAAGGTAATGCAGTCTTTCAACCATTTTGATAACGTGACTTTGGAAACTGGTTTACCTGGCCTTCGATCTAAAAAATACAGGAACAGTTGGTCTGATTTTCTGAACAATTTAGTCCTGTCTAAACAAAAACATAATTGTCTATGCATGTCTAGCAAGTGCAAACAGTATTCCCCTTTGTTAGAAAAATTTGGAAAGAAAAATGGCAAATCAATGGACTGGTTAAGATTTGAATCTGAAACAACTTGATAGAAAGGAAGGGTTAATCTGAAGCGATACTCTCCTTGTGGAAAATGATGTATGGTCATTTTGCACACAAAGCTTGTAACTTTGATATCCTCCTGGATGATGTGATGTCTACCAGGAATAAGGTTTTCCACGATAAAAACTTTATTTCACAGGTTGCTGATGGCTCAATGGGTTGACGAGTTAAAGTCTGTAAGACTAGTATCAAATTCCAAGGTTCAACAGGATACTTAAGAGGTGGTCTCAAATACATGACTCCCTTTAAGAAGGTTTTGTAGAGATGGTGGGACACCAAGGACAAATCATTAAAGCCATTATGAAAACTGGAGAGAGCTGCCAAATGGACTCTGATAGTCCTGGCTGAGGCTCCTGACTGGAGTAAAGTTGACAAGTATTCTAAGAACTTATGAATTTGGGCTGAGAAGGAATCTAGTCTTTGTTCTCGAGCCCAGATCACAAATCTGACCCATTTACTATGATAAAGTTTTCTGGTGGACGGCTTACGGGAAAGCCAGAAGTATCTTTTACACTGTAGAAGATAGACTGCTCTGCCTAGCAATTACTGGAAGCGGAGAAACCAAGTGGTCAGCTTGAGACTCAGTATGTTGGGATGGACCAGCCCCTGTGGAGGAGAACAGTTCTGGGGTTGGATCCAGAGTTCACTGGTGGTGAACTAGGTGAGGCCACAGAAAGGGAACCAGACTTGATGGAACCAACAGGGTGCAATGAGGATAATTTTGTTTCTCATCTGTTGTGGTTTCTTTAAAAACTGTGGTATCAAGGGAAAGGGAGGGAAGGCATAAAGTAGACCCGGCAGGCCAATCATGTATCACAGCATCTCTAGGTGTCTCCCCCTGGGGAGGGGATCATGGCAAAGTAACTGCTACACTTGTGGTTGAAGCGAGAGGCAAAAGATCGCAGCAAGGCTGGCCACTGCGACGAAAACTTTCAGTCATTATTACAGAATTGAAAGACCACTAGTGAGGCATAAGGATGTTCTCAATTTGTCCGCAATCACATTAGAATTCCCAGGAATGTGCACTGCAATCAGAAAGTGGTTGGAATCTATCACCCATTGGCACACTCTCAGGGCTTCCCGACAGAGTTAAGATCTGGTTCCTCCTTGCATGCTGATGTACCAGACCAATGATGTTGTCTGACTGGATAGCAATTGTCCCCGACGGAAGGGCAGACTGGAATCCTTGCAGCACTAAAAACACCACCCTCAGTTCTAGGACACTGAGATGGAGATGGTCTTCTAAGGTGGACCAAGTGCCTTGAGTGGTTCTTCCCTAAAAATGCCCCCCCCCCCAATCAGGGAAGTGTCTGTGGTCACTATGACTTTGGGTTGAGGGAGTGAAAAGGGGTGACTCCATAACTCTTGTTCTGGCTTCATCCACCAATTCAGATCTTGTTTGCAATGGTTTGTTATGCGACTCGGGTAAGACAATGGATGTGTCAGTATAGACCACTGAGAAGCTAGGAGCCACTGAAGCAGCCTCAAATGGAATCTTGCCAGTGGAACCAGAGTGATTGTCGCTGCCATCGAACCCAATAGTTGTAAGACTAAGCGAGCTGGAACTAGGTGTTGAGAGAGTATTGGTTGAAGCTGGGATCTTAATCTTTGTAACCTGTGATGAGGTAAAGCAACTAGGCAGGATCTTGCGTGGAAAGTTGCCCCAATGAATTCTAAGGTTTGAACTGGTACTAGTTTTGACTTTTCCTTGTTTATTGAGAAGCCTAGCATGTCTGCCAGTTTTAAAAGTGTAGTGTACTGCTTGAAGCCATAGACGCTTGGTGGGGGCGGTAAGGAGCTAATCGTCAATCGTCTAAATACGGAAACACCCAGCATCCTTGTAGTCTCAAGTGAGCTGTTACTACTGCCATGCATTTGGTGAACACCTTGGGGAGCTGTGGTGAGACCAAAAGGCAGTACTCGAAATTGATAGTGATTGGCTCCCCAGCCGGAAGAGAAGATATCTTTTGGATCGTTTGGCCATTTTTATGTGGTAATACGCATCCTGAAGATCTATCGAGCACATCCAATCATCTTTTTAAAGAAATGGAAGGCTAGACTGAACCATGACCATCTAGAATTTTGTCTGTTTGATGAAGTTGCTCAAGATGCTGAGCTCCAAAATTGACCTCCAGTCCCCTGTCTTTTTTGGCACTAAAAAGAATCTTGAGTAAAAAAACGGATCCTATTTGGTCTGGTGGGACTGTTTGGCTGACTTTTTTTTTTTTTATCACCTTTAAAACTTCTTGTGCTGCTGCATCCCTCTGACTGGGTGGAACACTGGGGATTTGGCTGAGTGGCCCTGGGTAATGGTTGAAGAGGATAAGGTAACCTCTGGTCATTATTGTCTGCACCCAGTAGTCTGATGTTATTGAATGCCAATGCAAGTGGTACAGAGGGAATCATCCCCAGACTGCCTCCAGAGGAAAAGCAATCAGGCCACTCTTCAGGAGTGCTGATAGGGTTGCCCAGAGTCGTCGTCCCTGGAGCCCTGGTTTTGTGGGCCCCCTCTGTCATGGGAGGGGCACCTTCCTGAAGAGCTCCCCCTCTGCCCAGAGAAGAAAACTCACCACGTGTCATGAAAAGGCCCTTGGTATTTCTTGAACCACATTTTCCCTTCTCTCTGATTCCTGGTATAGGATCGTTGAGCGGAAAAAAGCAACACCAACAGCAGACAGGGTCTATCCATCCTTCTCACACCTAGCCTAAAGTGTCTTAAACTTTTTGGCCAAACAAGGAAGACTCATCAACGGGAGCATTGACGAAGGAAGACTTGAAAGGGTCCGCAAAACTGCACAAGTGCATTCAGGCGTGACGTCTCATGAAAACGCCTGTACCTGCTGCTCTTGTCACCCCTTCAGTTGTATTGGCAATCGACCTCATGGACAAATTAGAAATGGATTCTAGGGTGGCAAGCTGGGAGGTAACTCTGTCACCTACCTCATCAGACAGTGCTCCTGCTAAGGTTCCTGAACGTTCCGAAATCAGGTCCCTTTGAAGAAGGGGCAAAATGTGCCAAATAGTTTGTTGACAGTATGGTGAAAGTCAGTGAAGCATAAACCCACTTGTCTTTCATCTGGGACTCCCTGTTTGGAGGATGGACAGCTGGACTCTTCTGCGAGTTCTTTTCTTGTGGCCGCCGCCACCACCATAGAATCTACTGCCAGGCTTTGGACCAATGGGGCTGGATCCTCTGGAGGGGAGATAATTTTGTCCGGTCTGCGGAGAATTGGCTCAACGGTGTAAGGGGCCTTCCAGGCACGCTGCACGATGAGCTTGACAAACTTATCCGTGGGCAGGGTCACCCAGGAAGTAGAGGGTCAAGCACGGAAAGTCTGCAAGAATACAGATTCCTCAGAGGAAGGGTTGATGGGCTTCCAGTCACCCCTCTGTTTCAGAATCTCCAGTATGTCTCCAAAGGAGACATCTGAGGGGGTGACCATGGGGACCCTTCCACCTCATCGTAATCTGTATCTTCAGTGAGGGAATTCCCTCAGGGGAATCAACATGCTTCCTCTTGCTTGTTCTCTTATGAGGTGGCTCTTCAGGGGGAGCATCTGAAGAGGACTCCTAAGAGTGGGTGCCCTGCAGTAGGGTGTCTTGCTGCTCCCGTGCCCAATGTCCTAGTGTAGTGGGCTGTGTCAGCTGCATACCAGAGGACATGTATATATTAGAGTTTGGCACCAAAAGGGCCAACTGCCTGCTTCTGGAAGCAAGAGCACTCTCAATAACCTCGAAGGCAGGCTTGCCTGAAGAGGGATGGGAGCACAGAACCGAGAAAACCTTCGGAACCGAGGTCACACCCCGCTAGTCAAGCCCGTCTCCAGGGTTGGAGCCGTGAGAGGACTTGGAGCTGCCAGAACAACAGGAACCATAGAGGGCTCCGTGGAAAAAAAAAAAAAAAAAAATCGGCGCTGAACTAGAGATCATGGTGCCGACATGACAGTCACGGTCTCAAGGGTGGACCGGCTCTGACTAAGCCATGGTCCACAGGGTAGGCTCCAGAACCATGGTAAGATTTACCAGTGGTACCAAAGTAGCTGACACCAGGACATGCATTGTTATAAAGGGCTCCAAGGCCTGTGGGGAGGTTGAAGGTGAAACATATGCTGCAGTTTGTGGAGAAAACCCCTCGGCTCTGGGTGGGAGTGAGGTCCTGGATGGACTTGGGATGTCTCTAACCACTAGGAGCTGACCATAAGCTTCACTACATCAAGCACCGAAAGGTTCCTGCTCGAATGGGTGGACATCCCCGAAGGGGACTCTGGCTGGTCAAGAAAAAGGACTAAGCTGTTGTCCAACATAAGGGTCGATGAACGGTGAGTATCATGTCTTGGCTAAAGTTTCACCTTTCGGCACAGAGGTCGAAAGACCTGAAAACTGTGATGGGGAGTGAGTGACCAATTGAGGGGGAAAAACTACTTTTAATGCCGAAAAGGTGTCCAGTACTGAGGAAGGAATCTGTATCATGATAGTAGTTGGTTCCCTAGTCAAAGTTGTCGTTGGCACCGTGGAGGGGGGGGGGGGGGGAGTTAGGCTCCAGTGCTGAGATAGTCGGTGCTGACAGTTTGGGAAATGTTGTCTTAGGTTCAGGATGCCTTTGGGTTTTAGAAGGCTTTGGTTCCTATGAACTGGAAGATGCCAGAACAGAGTGACCTCTTTTGCCTCTTTCTTAGGTGGTGTTGAAATCTCTGCCTCAGATAAGGCCTCCGAGAAAGGTGTTTTTAACAGACCTTTTAAGATTAATTTATTGTTATGCTCTGCTAAGGTACGGGCACTGAAGCCCTTACAGAGCTCGCATGGAAGTCGTACCTCTAAGTGGGCAACTCCCACACAGTAGACGCAGGAGAGATGCCTAAAGGAATTAGGCATCTTCCTGCAACATTTATTGTACTGTTTAAACCCAGTTGTGTTTTTTTAATCAGACATCTTGATCCAATAAAACAACAATTCCAGATACAGAAGTCCACACAACAACAAGACCTGTCAAACACACTTTTTTTTTTTTTGAGAGATAACAAGAAACCCAAAGGGTGAAAAACACCAACAATGACATTAAAGGAGAACAGTGGGATATTAAATCCGATTTCTGTACCTGCAGTCTTTTGCTGTCCCTTTTATTTCATCCTACAAACAGAAATTCTTATCGCAGCGTTAAAAAAATATTCACTCCACTGTTTCACCTCCTAGCCAGCCTCCTTTTCCGTACTATTTTCACTGCAATTTAAAAATGAAGTTATCCCGCCCTGTAAAATCCTCCAGCTGGCTCGTAATTGTTGACGTCAGAGCTACTACAGTTCTGTAGTAGTTACCAGGGAATTCCCTCCCACAAACAGACGTCAGCACTAACATATTAGCGTAGTCTATAGAAGCAGGCAGAGAACCTCCCACTTATTGACGTCACAGCTGTCTTGTCCAGCCCACTCCAAAAACCCAGTATCTACAATGTGGAACTCCCTTTCTGTAGAAGTAAATTGCATCGAGTTCATTATACTGTCGGACTTCAAGAACTTGTATTGCCTGCATTTAACTTTGTTGCTCAGGTGAGTTTTTTCAAATCTTATCAAGATAATTGTACAGCTAGTTTTTGTTTATATGCAATTTTGGGGCTGTGACTGTTTTTGTTATCTGGCTTAGTAAGCGATAGTTCTTGTTTTGCCTGCCACGTGCTACACTACTTTTGCTTTCTACTGTTTATTGCTGGGTTATATTTTATGCCTTATTGACTGCTCGGTTCTGTTTCAGTACTGTTTTTGTATGTGTATGCTGCTTATTTCTTAACTCTGTGTGTGTGATCCGGTGAGTGTTTGTGGTTTCGAGTCAGTGTGTGTGTGTGTGTGTGTGTGTGTGTGTGTGTGTGTGTGTGTGTGTGTGTGTGTGTGTGTGTGGAGTGCATGTGTGTGAATGCTGGCTTTTCTGTCACGGTTGCCGTTTTCTTTTGTTAGGCTGCAAGCCCGGGTAAGTACACTGTGAGAATGAGTGAATGCAAGTGCGAGTATAGAGTGTGTGCAAATGGTCAGTATGTTGATTTTTAGTCTGATGCTGCTGTTTCTTTTGCTGTGCATGAGTGAATGATGAGGGGCAAGTGAGTGTATGTGTGAATGTATTTTCCGAATAGCACACTAAACGTATCGGTGTTAGTAGGAGATGGAGGCATGGACGGCGTGCACCTAATCAAACGTTCGTTTGGGCAATGGCTTCTCTTACTAGAAGCGTACAACTCACAGCGTTTCCCTAACTGTTTTGCGATTCGCGAGGCTCGTATTGTGTACTGCTCGGTTATGTGCATTTTTCCCCTAATATCCAGTGCATGTGCATGCTCATATTTCGGAAGTCTGTATGTGACGTTTTGCTGTTTCCTCAAGTTGGAGTGTGTGTGTGCGTGGAGTCTGTGTGAATGCTGGCTTTTCTTTATTTGTTGAGTCTGCTGCCAACTGAATGTCCATTTCCGTAGTTTGTCTTTTTCTTTATTTCTATTTATAGCAAACTAGCTTGTGTGAAGTGCAGTGTGTGCTGGTCTGTATGCTGATTTTGTATGTCTGCCATTTGTGTATGCAAGCAAGGGAGGACTGTGTGTGTATGCAAGCAAGGGAGGACTGTGTGTGTATGCAAGCAAGGGAGGACTGTGTGTGTGTATGAAAGCAAGGGGGGAGTGTGTGTGTGTATGAAAGCAAGGGGGAGTGTGTGTGTGTGTGTGTGTGTGTGTGTGTGTGTGTGTGTGTGTGTGTGTGTATGCAAGCAAGGGGAGTGTGTGTGTGTGTGTGTATGCAAGCAAGGGGTGTGTGTGTGTGTGTGTATGCAAGCAAGGGGTGTGTGTGTGTGTGTATGCAAGCAAGGGGTGTGTGTGTGTATGCAAGCAAGGGTGTGTGTGTGTGTGTGTATGCAAGGGTGTGTGTGTGTGTGTGTGTGTATGCAAGCAAGGGGAGTGTGTGTGTGTGTGTGTGTATGCAAGCAAGGGAGTGTGTGTGTGTGTGTGTGTGTATGCAAGCAAGGGGTGTGTGTGTGTATGCAAGCAAGGGGGAGTGTGTGTGTGTATGCAAGCAAGGGAGTGTGTGTGTGTATGCAAGCAAGGGGAGTGTGTGTGTGTGTGTGTGTGTATGCAAGCAAGGGCGAGTGTGTGTGTGTGTGTATGCAAGCAAGGGCGAGTGTGTGTGTGTGTGTATGCAAGCAAGGGGGAGTGTGTGTGTGTGTATGCAAGCAAGGGCGAGTGTGTGTGTGTGTATGCAAGCAAGGGTGTGTGTGTGTGTGTATGCAAGCAAGGGGGTGTGTGTGTGTATGCAAGGGGGAGTGTGTGTGTATGCAAGCAAGGGGTGTGTGTGTGTGTGTGTGTGTGTGTGTGTGTATGCAAGCAAGGGGTGTGTGTGTGTGTGTATGCAAGGGGGAGTGTGTGTGTGTGTGTGTGTATGCAAGCAAGGGGAGTGTGTGTGTGTGTGTGTGTGTGTATGCAAGCAAGGGGTGTGTGTGTGTGTGTGTGTGTATGCAAGCAAGGGAGTGTGTGTGTGTGTATGCAAGCAAGGGGGGTGTGTGTGTGTATGCAAGCAAGGGGAGTGTGTGTGTGTGTGTATGCAAGCAAGGGGAGTGTGTGTGTGTGTGTATGCAAGCAAGGGCGAGTGTGTGTGTGTGTGTATGCAAGCAAGGGGGTGTGTGTGTATGCAAGCAAGGGAGTGAGTGTGTGTGTGTGTATGCAAGCAAGGGGGGAGTGTGTGTATGCAAGCAAGGGAGTGTGTGTGTGTGTGTATGCAAGCAAGGGGAGTGTGTGTGTGTGTGTGTGTGTGTGTGTGTGTATGCAAGCAAGGGGAGTGTGTGTGTATGCAAGCAAGGGGAGTGTGTGTGTGTATGCAAGCAAGGGGGAGTGTGTGTGTGTATGCAAGCAAGAGTGTGTGTGTGTTTGTGTGTGAGTGTATGCAAGCAAGGGGTGTGTGTGTGTGTGTGTATGCAAGCAAGGGGGAGTGTGTGTGTATGCAAGCAAGGGGAGTGTGTGTGTGTATGCAAGCAAGGGGTGTGTGTGTGTATGCAAGCAAGGGGGAGTGTGTGTGTGTGTATGCAAGCAAGGAGGGAGTGTGTGTGTGTGTATGCAAGCAAGGGGAGTGTGTGTGTGTGTGTGTATGCAAACAAGGGGGAGTGTGTGTATGCAAGCAAGGGTGTGTGTGTGTGTATGCAAGCAAGGGGGAGTGTGTGTGTGTATGCAAGCAAGGATGGAATGTGTGTCTGTGTATGCAAGCAAAGGGTGTGTGTGTGTGTGTATGCAAGCAAGGGGGAGTGTGTGTGTGTATGCAAGCAAGGGGGAGTGTGTGTGTGTGTGTATGCAAGCAAGGGGAGTGTGTGTGTGTGTGTGTGTGTGTGTGTGTGTATGCAAGCAAGGGAGTGTGTGTGTGTGTATGCAAGCAAGGGGGAGTGTGTGTGTGTGTGTATGCAAGCAAGGGGAGTGTGTGTGTGTGTGTGTGTGTGTATGCAAGCAAGGGGAGTGTGTGTGTGTGTGTGTATGCAAGCAAGGGGGTGTGTGTGTGTGTGTGCAAGCAAGGGGGTGTGTGTGTGTATGCAAGCAAGGTGTGTGTGTATAAGCAAGCAAGGTGGGAGAGTGTGTGTGTGTATGCAAGCAATGGGGGAGTGTGTGTGTGTAGGCAAACAAGGGGAGTGTGTGTGTGTGTATGCAAGCAAGGGGGAGTGTGTGTTTGTGTGTGAGTGTATGCAAGCAAGGGGTGTGTGTGTGTGTGTATGCAAGCAAGGGGGAGTGTGTGTGTATGCAAGCAAGGGGGAGTGTGTGTGTGTGTATGCAAGCAAGGGGAGTGTGTGTGTGTGTGTGTGTATGCAAGCAAGGGGGAGTGTGTGTGTGTGTATGCAAGCAAGGGGGAGTGTGTGTGTATGCAAGCAAGGGGAGTGTGTGTGTGTGTATGCAAGCAAGGAGTGTGTGTGTGTGTGTGTGTGTGTGTGTGTGTGTGTATGCAAGCAAGGAGGGAGTGTGTGTGTGTGTATGCAAGCAAGGGTGTGTGTGTGTATGCAAGCAAGGGGGGAGTGTGTGTGTATGCAAGCAAGGGGAGTGTGTGTGCATGCAAGCAAGGGGCGAGTGTGTGTGTGTGCATGCAAGCAAGGGGCGAGTGTGTGTGCATGCAAGCAAGGGGCGAGTGTGTGTGTGTGCATGCAAGCAAGGGGCGTGTGTGTGGATGCAAGCAAGGGGTGTGGGTGTGTGTGCATGCAAGCAAGTGGTCTGTCTGTGTGGGTGCATGCAAGCAAGGGGTCTGTCTGTGAGGGTGTGTGTGTGCATGCAAGCAAGAGGTCTGTCTGTGTGGGTGGGTGCATGCAAGCAGGGGTTGTGGGTGCGTCTGTGTGCATGCAAGCAAGGGGTCTGTGTGTGTGTGTGTGTATATGCAAGCAAGGGGTCTGGCTGTGTGTGTGTGCATGCAAGCAAGGGTTCTAGGTGCGTGGGTCGGTGTGTGTGCATGCAAGCAATGGGTCTGGGGGTGTGTGTGTATACAAGCAAGGGGTCTGGCTGTGGGTGTGTGCATGCAAGCAAGGGGTCTGGGTGTGTGTGTATGCAAGCAAGGGGTCTGGGGGTGTGTGTGTGTATGCAAGCAAGGGGTCTGGCTGTGTGTGTGCGTATGCAAGAAATGGGGTCTGTCTGTGTGGGTGTGTGTATTTGTGTGCATGCAAGCAAGGGGATTCACTGTTTTACATAATCATAATAATAACATTGTACCTTTGTACCCTGCTACTGCAAATTTTCCTCCATGACTTTTGTTTTTTCAAGCACCTTTACTCAATTATGTTTTGTGACACAGACAAATTTACATTCATATAAAAGCAATCAGTGTCATTAATAAAACACACTTTTTACTTCACATACATTGGTATATATCATATAACCTAAGCAACAGTGCACAAATTATTCAATTCCTGCCTTTAAAAAAAAACATCTTTTTTAAACCATCATTTAATACTTAGAGAATCATACATTTATATAAATTAAAACAAACATCACCAACACAATCCTAGTTCCAAGCTTTTTACATCACAAACCATTCTGACACACTCCTAGTTGCAAACATTATACATCACTTATAATCTACCCAATCTTTATAGATGCCTAGATTAGTACTAGGCTAACTGCCCATTTGTGGGTCATTTCAAGCCTAGGCAGTTATCCCTTGTGAGACTCAAACCCTGTACTATGTTGTTTGTCAAACATTATGGAGCTCATTTAAATCCAGCTACTTTCTAAACCTCATTCCTCCCTTGTATGAATTGTTCCCACAGTTCCGATTTTTTTTCTTATGTAGTTCATGAAAGCAAGGAGTCTGGGGGTGTGTTTATGCAAGCAAGGGGTCTGGCTGTGTGTATGCAAGCAAGGGTTCTAGTTGTGTGGGTGTGCATGCAAACAAGGGGTCTCTGTCTGTGTTGGTGTGTGTGTGTGCATGCAAGCAAGGCGGTCTGGCTGTGTGTGTGTGTATGCAAGCAAGGGGTCTGGGGGTATGTGTGTATGCAAGCAAGGGGTCTGGGTGTGTGCGTGTGTATGCAAGCAAGGGGTCTGGCTGTGTGGGTGTGTGTGTTTGTGTGCATGCAAGCAAGGGGATTCATTGTTGCACATAATCATAATAATAACATTGTACCTTTGTACCCTACTACTGCAAATTTTCCTCCATGCCTTTTGTTTTTTCAAGCACCTTTACTGAATTATGATTTGTGACGCAGGCAAATTTACATTCATATAAAAGTAATCAGAGTGTAATTAATAAAATACAAATTTTACTTCACATATATTGGTATACACCATATAACCGAAGCAACAGTACACAAATTATTCAATTCCTGGCTTTAAAAAAAAACATCTTTATTAAACCATCATTTAATACTTAGAGAATCATACATTTATATAAATTAAAACAAACCTCACCAACACAATCCTAGTTCCAAGCTTTTTACATCACAAACCATTCTGACACACTCCTAGTTGCAAACATTATACATCACTTATAATCTACCCAATCTTTATAGATGCCTAGATTAGTACGAGGCTAACTGCCCATTTGTGGGCCATTTCAAGCCTAGGCAGTTATCCCTTGTGAGACTCAAACCCTGTACTATGTGTTTGTCAAATATTACGGAGCTCATTTAAATCCTGCTACTTTCTAAACCTCATTCCTCCCTTGTATGAATTGTTCCCACAGTTCCGATTTTTTTCTTATGTAGTTCATGCAAGCAAGGAGTCTGGGGGTGTGTTTATGCAAGCAAGGGGTCTAGCTGTGTGTGTGTGCATGCAAGCAAGGGTTCTAGCTGTGTGGGTGTGCATGCAAACAAGGGGTCTCTGTCTGTGTTGGTGTGTGTGTGTGCATGCAAGCAAGGCGGTCTGGCTGTGTGTGTGTGCATGCAAGCAAGGCGGTCTGGCTGTGTGTGTGTGCATGCAAGCAAGGCGGTCTTGGCTGTGTGTGTGTATGTGTATGCAAGCAAGGGGTCTGGGGGTGTGTGTGTATGCAAGCAAGGGGTCTGGGGGTGTGTGTGTATGCAAGCAAGGGGTCTGGCTGTGTGTGTGTGTATGTAAGAAAGGGGTGTGTGTGTTTGTGTGCATGCAAGCAAGGGGATTCATTGTTGCACATAATCATAATAATAACATTGTACCTTTGTTCATAGGTTCATACTAGGCTATCTGCCCTAGGGCATTTATAAGCCTAGCCAGAGTTGTGTGGCTTTCACCACCCCTTAGGTTGCAGAATACTATACCCATTAGTTTGCCGTGCCTCTGTCCAGCAGTGATACAGAGATGATCCCCGGGGTAAACCTACGATCTCCCACCCACTGGTCAAGATTCATCTTGAACAGAGCCAGCGAGGTTCTCTGTCTCACATGGACCGGGATTCTGTTCCACAGCATAGGGAGTCTCTGGGTGATGAATCTGTCCCTCCAGCATGTCCTATTTATATCCGTGTTGAGGTTTAAGTCTCTTGCTCTTGTGGCTCTGGTGGATTTGGATTTTTTGAGGTGGAGCATGTCCATTAATTCCGGGTTGGACATGGCCTTGTATGTCAGGCACAGGTCACCTCTGAGCAGACGGTATGCGACTGAATAGAGCTGGAGTTTCTTCAGTCAGGCAGCATATGGCATATTTTGAGCCCCTTTATCCTTTTGGTGAGGAACTTTTGGGGTATTTCCAATTGCTGCAGGTGTGGAGTAAGATCCATTTCGAATTGGCCATTGTACTCAATCATTGGTCTCATAAGTGAAGAGTACAGGGGAACAATGACCTCCCTTGATCTGGATGTGAATCCCTTCATAATCAGGTGGGCAATGTAGAAGGTCCTCCTAACCACTTTGGCAATGTGAGTGTCAAAAGAAAGGTTACTATCAACTTGGGTCCCCAGGTCCCTGATAACCTCTTCTGTGCTTAATGGATTGCCACCTATGTGGTAACTTGGGGTTACCTTGTTTTTACCAAAGGGTTTGACTATACATTTTTTGGCGTTTAGCTGAAGGCCATGGCTCTGGCACCAGTTATCCGTTTCTATGAGACCTCTCTGAAGGATATCTGTGTCTGATGGATTTTCAACTATGGCGCCCAGTTTGCAGTCATCTGCAAACTTTGTCAGCCACAATCCTCCTATGTTTGCCTGCACTTCTGAAAAGTAGATGCCGAATAAGAGGGGGCCCAGGACTGAGCCCTGTGGGACACCGCTTGAGACCGGCTTTGAGTCTGACATGGCACCAGCAACTCTAACCCTGTGGGTTCTGTCCTTGAGCCAGTTTGCAACCCATCTTGTGACATATGGGTTTACATTTAAGCTGGTGAGCTTTTCTATGATACCCGAGTGGGGTATTGTGTCGAAAGCTTTTGCAAGGTCAAGGTAGGCTGTGTGAACTGCCTTACCCTCATCAATGGCCTTGGTGACTGTTTCAAAAAAGTCGACCAAGTTCAAGAGGCATGATCTCCCCTTGACAAAGCCGAATTGGGTAGGATCCAATGTCTGTAGGTCCCCTATGTCTTTATTTATGAGTTCCATTATGATCCTCTCCATAGCTTTGCAGACCAGGCTTGTTAAGCTTACGGGGCGGTAATTACCAGGGTCCGTAGAAGCACCGCCTTTGTGGAGTGGGACCACAGTTGCCGTACGCCACTCTTTGGGTACGTATCCCTGTGGTAAGGCTAAGATTAAACAGCAGCCTTATGTGTGGGGTTAGTTCCTCATTGAGTTTGTGTAGCACACAGCCGAGGACACCATCCGGTCCCACTGATGCTGTGTTTTTAGCTTTAGAGAGAGCAGCTCTCACCTGGGCATTTGAGATGATTGGGAGACGACACTCTGCTGGGATAGATATTTCTCCTTTTGGGGGGGAGGGAGGGGAGAAATTTTCACAGAACCTGTCTGCCAGTATGTTTGCAATGTCTGTGGGTTCAGTGATTTTTGTATCATTTTGGACTAATTCTGAGCATATCTGGGAGTTTCCACCCAGATTTCTAACATAGCTAAAGAAGGCCTTATGATTGTCTTTTGAGTCCTTGGCGATTTTTTTCTCAAAGTTGGCCTTGGATGATTTTATGAGTGATCCTAGTTTTTTACTAGTATTGATCAGAGATGTCTTCCCTTTTAGGGATTTTGCTCTATCTTGTAGTAGCTTTCTCCTCTTGTTGTAAAGTTTGTTTATGGCTGGGGTCCACCAGATTGGGCGCTTGCCTTTGGTGGAAAGGGTCTTGATTTTATTTGGGATTGCTTGATCCATGCAATCCTGAAGGTGCTCGTAGAAAGCATTTGTAAGGGATTCAGCAGCGTGGGTTGTGGTTTCCAATGGCTCAGGGGCCTTGAAGGATACCACACCAGTCTTAAGAAGTGTGAAGTTGGCTTTTGAGAAGTTCTTCACTATGGTCTTTTTTGTTGGGGGTGGGGGCGGGATGTGGATCTCCAGTGAGATTAGTTTATGGTCTGATCTCACCAATGAGGGATATACTTCAGGTGTGGAGCATTTTGTCCCCATGTTTGTGATGATCAGGTCTAGTATATTTTCACCTCTTGTGGGAATGGTGACAAGTTGTTCCATAGCATTTGAGTTTATGAACTCCAGGAACCTTTGGGCTAGGGTATTGGGGCTTGAGTAATGTTCCCAGTCTATGTTTGGGTAGTTGAAGTCACCCAATATGATGGTGTTTGGAGAGACATTTATACTCTCCAGTGTCTTCAGGAAGGCTGTGTGGGGTTCCTGAGTTTGAGAGGGTGGCCTGTAACATGCTACAAACTGTAGAGCAGTTTTGCCTATGGTTAATTGCACCTGAATGGTCTCTGATGCTTCGTGAGTTGCCACCAGCCTGGAGGTGTGGGTATATCCTTGATGAATATGGATACACCCCCTCCTTTTGTGGTACGGTCCGGGTTTTGGGGCCGGAACACATGATATGAGGTAAAACCTGATAGTGCCGGGGTGCTCTCAGGAGCCTTGAACCAGGTTTCAGTCACAGCACAGACATAGATGTTCTCCATACTGAGGAGGGCTTCGAGGGCGTGCATCTTGAGATTTAGACTTCTGGCATTGAGCAGCATTACCCTTAGTTTTTTTCCATTATTGTTTTCTAGGGCGGTGGGTTTAGAATTTGAGCCTTGTCTAAAAAAGGCACTATGGGGTTGGCAAGAGCCTTTGCCAATATCCAGAAACCCAGGGGTGACAGGTGCAAGCCGTCCCTTGTGAAGCAGCGTGGCTTGTCAAGCATGTCATTCCAGGCAGACAGACATTGGATCCCCTTAGAATGACACCATAAATTAAGCCAATTATTAAAACTGATCATTTTGTCTCTGTATTGTGGCATCATTCTTGGTGAAGGTAGGATACTGCTCAGGGTCAGGGTCATACCAGCCTGGGCTACATAATCTGAGAGCTCCTTTATGTCTCTTTTCATGTAGTCCAGGGAGGTACGTCTCAGGTCATTCACACCGGCATGGACAATGACTGAGTCATACTTGTACTTGCTGTGGAGTGACATGAGTGCTTGTGTTATGTGGCGGATTCTAGCACCCGACAGGCAGCTTACTGTTCCCTCTCCTTGTTCAGTCTGGTGAGTGGGACGTCAGTGTGTCTGACTATGGAGTCACCTATGACAAGTGTATCTGGCATTGTGTTTGGCCTTAAGGGCTGTGACTGATTTGCACACTGACTTTGTGATCTATGTGTTGCTTGTGTTATGTCATGAGGTGGCAGTTGTTTGGGTGTCTGCTTTGGAGGCCTCTGCTGTTTTGGTAGATTTTTGATCAGTGCCTCCGAGTATGTCTTTGCGTGTTTATGTGCTTGATTTGTAGTTGTGATAGTTCTATGTGAGACTGGGTTTATGGTGTGTGTGGTTACCTTCTCCTCCTGTCTGGTTTTGCCAGTCCTGAGTTGAGAGAGCTCAGCCTCCAGTTTGGCTATATAGTTGCATCTCTCGCATGTATTTGTGTTTTGTGGGAGGAGAGGGTTGTCTGTGTACATGAGGCAACTGTAACATTGCCTCAATATTCCCAGATTCACCAGCTGAGCAGGAGAGAACGCTAGCAACTGATCCTTTGACATGCTAGAAGAAATGAAAAAGTTTGCTGTGTAACTGAGTCAGAAAGGACCTATAGGGAAGTGGGTACTCAAGGGGGTTTTAAGCTAGTGAAGTACTTTGTATAATATATAAGTGCTTTACCTGACTAAAAAATGCTTTAGGAACAAGTGCTGAGCTTTACAGATAGAGAATAGACTGTTTAGATTACAAGTAGAGCAGTTCTAAGGGAAAAAATGTGTGTGTGTGTGGGGTGCAAGCAAGGAGTGTGTGTGTGTGGGGTGCAAGCAAGGAGTGCGTGTGTGTGGGGTGCAAGCAAGGAGTGCGTGTGTGTGGGGTGCAAGCAAGGAGTGCGTGTGTGTGTGTGGGGTGCAAGCAAGGAGTGTGTGTATGTGTGGGGTGCAAGCAAGGAGTGTGTGTGTGTGTGTGTGTGTGTGTGTGTGTGTGTGTGTGGGGTGCAAGCAAGGAGTGTGTGTGTGTGTGTGTGTGGGGTGCAAGCAAGGAGTGTGTGTGTGTGGGGGGGGTGCAAGCAAGGAGCGTATGTGTGTGTGGGGTGCAAGCAAAGAGTGTGTGTGTGTATGGGGTGCAAGCAAGGAGTGTGTGTTTGGGATGCAAGTAAGGAGAGTGTGTGTGTGGGGGGATGCAAGTAAGGAGTGCTGCAATAGTAGATGGTTATTAAAGACAGAGACTTGCAAACAGTGGCGAATGTTTCTTTGTTTTAAAACGTGATACTTGGGTACTAGGAATGCCAAAAATAGATTTTAAGACACAGCTTCTTGCCTCTTACAGTGGATGGATATTTACATTTAATGGACAATGTTAGCAGTATGAGTGTGGTCCTGCAGGGATCTGTAGGATGTTAAGTCTACCACTGCCAATGTCTTGTAAAGTGACCTGGAAATGGATATTGGGATGTTACTGAAAAAATACAGCAAGCGGGCTTTGAAATGTAGTTTAATTAAACAAAATGCACTTGCAATTTACAGGCCATAATTTAATTTATTTCAGGTAGTCCCGATCCTGGTATATTGTATACCATTAGACTTAATTAGGGAGAGGTGTCATTATGTTAAGTAAGCAGACCTAGTTTCAGTGAAAGCTCTGTGGTTGTTTGCAGGTAGGAAGTGCCATGATGTGGAGCCAATGTGTTTTATTATTTTTAATGAATTTGTCATTTCAAAGTATGGTTTTCTTTGTTGTAAAAGAAGGCAGGATTGAATGAGCCATATAATGCTTAACTGACAATAATGGGATAGAAACATTATACGTGATGTATAATGTTTGCAGCTACTCTTGTTTCAATGGTGTCTGTGATGCATAACTATTTTTGGGCCTGTGTCCCAATTTTATTTCTTGCTTTGTCCAGAATTCTTGCTCTAAGGTTCAGAGGTATGGTTCCATGCTAAATCAGAAGGTTGTATTTACCTTGGCAGACTTTTCACCATAATTATGAGAAACACAGCGTTTTTAATATCTCCACTTATTCCCAATATAAACTGCCATGTAACCTTGCAAATATCTTTTTTATTACGCTACTTTAATTCTTTTGGAATTAACAGGTATGCCTCATTGGTTCGGACATAAGCATAGTGTGCTGTGACTGATTTCTTGCAGCAGTCTGTGGTTTACTTATCACAATAACTTTTCTGTGTTTCTGGGTGTGTGATCAATTTAACAGTTAAAACAAGGTTTTCCAAAATTACATAAATACATAATAAACTAATCCTTTCTTCACTTTTGAGCTATTGACAGAGTGTGGGAATTTGTTTTTTTCAAAAGCTATGGTCAGCATTACATCTTAGTAAACGGTCAGTCTGTGAATAACATCAGCACAAATTAAAATGTCTGAATGTCAAATGACTTTAGATTGGAGGGAAGTTATATGTTTACTCCAGTATATAGTATGATCTTAGAGAGTTTATAGATTTATTAATTTAATTTTTGCTGAGCAGTTGTTTGTTGATTTATTGATGGTCCTTTTGGTGGTGGGAAATTGCATGGATGAATCCATCTGTATTATGTATTTTTTTTCAGATATTTTGACTTCCAGAAAGTTTCAATCAGTGAGACTGTGTCATGTGATTACTGAGGTTGCCTATTTTACAAGTAGGGGCTCCTTTTCTGTGTGTGTGTGTGTGTGTAAGAGGGAGAGATTTAATATGTTTACTGAATATATTTTTGCAAAAGGAATTCGTAGTTAAATAGGCTCCTCTTCTTAGACAAGTAGATTTGAGTAACCAATATTAGATCTTAGCCATCCAGCTGGGAAAGGTAGTATGTGGATTTTCCTTCCTGTTTGATGAAGGCTATGCTGCTTACTTAGGACTATACTCATGGCTATCCATCCAGTTGTAGTGTTGTTGAACTACATTGTTTGATAATGAGAGGAGATTTTTACAGAAGTTGAAAGTTTTTGTGTCAAGAACATGTCCATACAAAGTGGCTTGTTTATGTTGCAGTGAAGGCTGTGGTCTTTGTGGTGAGTCTTTTAAATATAACCAGTATTTCTGAGGTGGAGAGTCTCTTAAGGCAGGATCTTTCTTAGCCTGGAAAGCAAGCCAGTGATGAAATTTATAGGGGCCAGTGAGAGAGAGAGGAAAGCAAGAAGCTTTTTAGTCTGTTTGGATAACTAAGTGAACTTAGTCCTTTGAATTTTTTTGTTAGAAATGGTTGTACTCTTTCTTTTGGCATGTGGTTTTGCTGAGGCACGTGCCAAAAGGGGTGCTGCGCTCAGTAATTGCACTTGTAAAGGAAGAATACAGGGATGTTATGACCTCCTTGTCCCTGGATGAGATACCCTTACTAATTGAGGTGGGCCATGTAAAAACCTTTCCTTACAACCGAGACAATGTGGTGTTCAAAAGTCAGGTTTCTATCAACCCGGGTGACCACGCACCTCACGACTGATTGCGTGCTTACAACATTGTTATTGATGTGATAATTTGTGGGGATATCACTCTCCTCAAAGGGGATGATTGTACATTTTTTTAGCATTTAGCTTGAGGACATGTTTCTGACACCAGTCATTTTTTTGGGTGAGACCCTCTTGTAGCTTATTCAGAATCGTTTTATTAAGTCAATAATGTGAATTCTTTACTTTATTGCAAATTGTTTGGCTTATTTTTGTGGATTATAGTATTGTAGGACTGCTAATGTTGACATTGTATGTAGATGGACTGCTGGAGTGGTTTTCCCAATGAGAAACGCTAGTGCTGTAGTGAATGTTTATTAGTAAAAAAAATCTATATATTAACTAAGATCTAACTGATAGATTAGAGAATTAAAATCAGAATGAGAATTAGTATTTTAGGGCAAATATTAGGCATTTATTTATTTCCGGAGCATTTCTCCACGGGCCTCCACTGAAAACAGGCTCTGTGGAACATAGTCGGACTTTCCCAGTCAACAAATGATAAATAAAAAAAAAAAAAAAAAAAATTTATTAATTGGTCGAATGCACCCACAGTACAGCCAGGAGGTCGACTTTGGTCTCCCGTGGCAGCGAAAGAGTTAACTACTAAGACATTTTCTATTCATTCAATGCGGCCACGGCAAGCCAAAAGGTTGGACACCCCTGCTCTAAATCATAGATGTGATATGTATATCTAAGGTCGTATCTGTTAACAGCCTGCTTGTGAAATTCTGGATCCACTAGAGCTGTTTCAGGTCACCATCAGGAGGCTTTCTACAGCAGTTTAAGCATGATAAAACATTGCATCTACTTATTCCAACTAATATGGCTTTGACCACTTCAAATTATGACATTTCTCTCTGGCCTTCCTCTATCCTTGCAATGTTTGTCAGTGTCAGCTGTAACATTCTAGTTGTGAAAAATCTGAGTATTTCCTTATTTAGATGAATGTTTAGTTACAGACTTGAGTGCAGTACTGGTACAAGGCTGTCTTCATGAGAGTGAGGGAAATGTCTTAGTTCTTGTTATGCCAAGTTTGCTAGCACTGCTAGTAGCACAACACAATGATTTTCTTTATTCATATACTCGTGCTTTCTACTCTTATGGTAGGTTTGGGAAAACTGAAACTGTACTTTGTGGTACTTGTGGGAGGATGCTGCATTCCTCAGACTGTCATTGTGGAGAAGCTATGTAATTATTGTTGTTTTATGCCATCCATTCCCGTTTGCAATACTACTCGCTTATATACTTCTCTCCGGAAGATAGACAATGTCTTCGAGGGCAGCTGGCATTCATCCTGCCACTGAAACAGTGACGTATACAGTTATTGGCTCACTAATATCTCTTTATTAGTTTACAAATTTTTTTGTATATTGATTGAGTGGTTCATTGTAGTGGGAGGATGGTGCAGTCAAGGGAGCATCGGTCCTTTGCAAAATGTGCAGTTAGTATGAAGCGGTTGTTCGTTTTCCATAAATTCCACATGTCTTTGTATCATAGGCAATGTGTGCCAGGCCAACAAGCACTTTATTTGCAGCTGAATATTTTAAATATAAATTTGCTAGCTCCTACCTGTTAATCGGTTACAGATGGCTCGTGTAATTGTTTCGGTACATTTCACTTTTGTTGAGATTGTGCTTATTTACTGTTTCAATTCAATTGTATCGACAAAGTGCGAGTCTCCTTTGTATCTGGAAAATATGCATAATTGGGCAGTTTTTTCAATAATGGTGCTGCATTGTCATTGCTAACAGAAACTATTTTCAATGTAGTCAATTTTAAACGATCTCTACGTGTGCTGTATGATACAATCGGGAATGTGCATCACACAACACATTATTGTTTGTACAATTGTTTTGGAATATGCAAGGAGCCAATGTGACATTAGTCCATATGTTAACATGTATCCGGAAGTGTCCATATGCATTTTATAAGAACGTATTTCAATGCTGTTTCAATCAATGTCAGTATCAAGGCTAGAGTAGTTTTACTGATAACTGTTTTGTCTGTGGGACTGATTTGCGTTGCTTAGCAGATGCCTCTGATTATTTGTTCGAAGCAACTTATTGTAACTATTAAAAACAAGGGTTGTCTGTGGCGGTACACTTGGGGGGAGGGGGGGGATTTCTAATATTATAGATGATGGTTGGTAGTGATGGGTGCAAGTGTGTGGATGGATTGGGGTGGAAGGGCTGTGTAAAGTTCCCTAAGTAACTTAAGTGTACCTTGTGGTCTGTGGGTTGCAGTGCTGTTCCTACACAACAGTAATTTCTATAGATGTTCAGAAATACTGTCTGCATGACATTATTTTCCAATAGATTACGCTGTGTCTGAAACCGGTGGTTACCCAGCATAGATAATGTTTTTTTTTGTAACTGGCATTTACAAAGGCACAATGTCATTTTCAATGTGCTCCCTCAGTACATGTGCGCATGTTGACCCTTCAAGTTGTGATAGCTGCTATTGATTGTAGTCCTGGTCTCATGGGTTCAATAACACAACTTGGAACACAACATCATGGTCAGATTTATCCATGGAGCGGTAATGTGTGGTATCCTGGCAACCTGTTATTTCATGAAAAAATAAGTGGCCTGGCTGAGGTATTGTGCAAGCTTGGAACTGACTGGGACAGTAGTTCTCCAAACATCTACTAGTACTTGGACACTGAGGTTCATAGGTTCATACTAGGCTATCTGCCCTAGGGCATTTATAAGCCTAGCCAGAGTGTGTGTGGCTTTCACCACCCCTTAGGATGAGAATACTATACCCAGTAGTTTGTTGTGCCTCTGTCCAGCAGTGATACAGTGATACAGAGATGATTCCCGGGGCTATCGAAGGAGACTTACACTTTGTCGATACAATTGAATTGAAACAGTAAATAAGCACAATCTCAACAAAAGTGAAATGTAACGAAACAATTACACGAGCCATCTGTAACCGATTAACAGGTAGGAGCTAGTAGTATCCTACCTTCACCAAGAATGATGCCACAATACAGAGATAAGATGATCAGCTTTAATAATTGGCTTAAACTCTGGTGTCATTCAAAGGGGATCCAATGTCTGTCTGCCTGGGATGACATGCTGGACAAGCCACGCTGCTTCGCAAGGGACGGCTTGCACCTGTCACCCCTGGGCTTCCGGATATTGGCAAAGGCTCTTGCACCCCCGTAGTGCCTTTTTTAGGCAAGGCTCAAATTCTAAACCTACCACCCTAGAACACAAAAAAGGAAAAAAACTAAGGGTAATGCTGCTCAATGCCAGAAGTCTCAACCTCAAGATGCACTCGAGGCCCTTCTCAGTATGGAGAACATCGATGTCTGTGCTGTGACTGAAACCTGGTTCAAGGCTCCTGAGAGCACCCCAGCACTATCAGGTTTTACCTCATATCATGCGTTCCGGCCCCAAAATCCAGACAACACCAAGAAAGGAGGGGGGGGTGTCCATATTCATCAAGGACACCCACACCTCAAGGTTGGTGGCAACGCACGATGCATCGGAAACCATCCAGGTGCAATTAACCATAGGCAAGACTGCTCTGCAATTTGTAGCATGTTATAGGCCACCCTCTCAAACTCAGGAAACTCACATAGCTTTCCTGAAAACACTGGAGGGGATAAATGTATCTCCAAAAACCATCATACTAGGTGACTTCAACTACCCTAATATAGACTGGGATCACTACTCAAGCCCAAACACTCTAGCCCAAAGGTTCCTGGAGTTCATAAACTCAAATGCCATCGAACAACTAGTCACCATCCCCACAAGAGGTGAAAACATACTTGATCTCATCATCACGAACATGGGATCACAATGTTCAACACCGGAAGTATACCCCTCACTGGTGAGATCAGATCATAAACTAATCTCACTGGAAGTCCTCATCCCGCCCCCACCTGAGATAAAAAAGACCACAGTGAAGAACTTCTCAAAAGCCGACTTCACACTTCTAAAGACTAGTGTGGTCTCTTTTAAGGCCCCCGAGCCAGCGGTAAACATTACTCAAGCCGCTGAATCATTTACAAATGCCTTCTACCAGCACCTACAGGACTGCATGGATCAGGCAATCCCAAACAAAACAAAGACTCTTTGTACCAAGGCAAGCGTCCAGTCTGGTGGACCCCAGCCATAAACAAGCTCTACAACAAAAGGAGGAAGCTACTACAAAGACAGAGCAAAATCCTTAAAAGGTAAGACACCTTTGATCATTATAAGTAAAAAACTAAGAGCTCTCATAAAATCATCCAAGGCAAATTTTGAGAGAAAAATCGCTAAGGACTCAAAAGACAATCATAAGGCCTTCTTTAGCTATGTTAGGAACCTGGGAGGAAACTCCCAGGTATGCTCAGAATTAGTTCAAAATGATGTGAAAATTACTGAACCTACACAGACATTGCCAATATACTGGCTGACAGGTTCAGTGCAAACTTCTCCACCCCCTCCCCCCAAAAGGAGAGATATCTATACCAGAGGATTGTAGCCCCCCAAACATCTCTAACGCCCAAGTGAGAACTGCTCTCTCTAAGGCGAAAAACACAGCATCCATGGGACCGGATGGTGTCCCCGGCTGTGTGCTCCACGAACTCAATGAGGAATTAAACCCGCAGTTAGGACAGCTGTTTAATCTCAGCCTCACCTCAGGATATGTACCCAAGGAGTGGCGCACGGCAACTGTGGTCCCACTTCACAAAGGAGGTGCCTCCACCGACCCTGGAAATTACCGTCCCATCAGCTTGACAAGCCTGATCTGCAAAGCCATGGAGAGGATCATAATGGAACTCATAAATAAAGACATAGGGAACGTGCAGACTTTGGATCCAACCCAGTTTGGCTTTGTCAAAGGCAGATCATGCCTTTTAAACTTGGTTGACTTTTTCGAAACAGTCACCAAGGCCATTGATGAGGGAAAGGCAGTCCATACAGCCTACCTCGACCTGGCAAAGGCCTTCGACACAATACCCCCACTCAGGTATCATCGAAAAACTCATCAGCTTGAATGTAAACCCATACATCACAAGATGGGTTGCAAACTGGCTAAGTGACAGAACCCACAGGGTCAGAGTTGCTGGAGCCATGTCAGACTCAAAGCCTGCCACAAGTGGTGTCCCACAGGGCTCAGTCCTGGGTCCACTCTTGTTCGGCATTTACTTTTCTGAAGTACAAGCAAACACAGGAGGGTTATGGCTGACAAAGTTTGCAGATGACTGCAAACTGGCCATAGTCGAAAACACATCTGACACAGATATCCTTCAGAAGGGCCTCACAGAAACGGATAACTGGTGCCAGAGCCATGGCCTAAAGTTAAACGCCAAGAAATGCATAGTCATACCCTTCGGGAAAAACAAGGTTACCCTAGCTACCATATAGGTGGCAATCCACTGAGCACAGAAGAAGTCATCAGGGATTTGGGGACCCAGGTTGACAGTAGCCTTCGCTTGACACTCATGTTGCTAAAGTAGTTAGGAAAACCTTCTACATTGCCCACGTGATCATGAAGGGATTCACATCTAGATCAAGGGAGGTCATCGTCCCCCTGTACTCATCACTCATTAGACCTATGATTGAGTACAATGCCCCATTCGGAATGTATCTGACCCGACACCTGCAGCAGCTGGAAAGGCCCCAAAAGTTCCTCACCAAAAGGATAAAGGGTCTCAAAAATATGTCTTATGCTGCCCGACTGAAAGAACTCCAGCTCTATTCAGTCTCATACCGCTTGCTCAGAGGTGACCTGTGCCTGACATATAAGGCCATGTCAAACCCAGATTTGATGAATATGCTTCACCTCAAAAAATCTAGATCCCTCAGAACCACAAGGGCGGAGACTTAAACCTTGACACGGTTATTAATAGAACGTGCTGGAGGGACAGATTCATCACCCAGAGACTCCCTATGCTGTGGAACAAAATCCCGGTACATGTGAGGCAGAGCACCTCGCTGGCCTTGTTCAAGAGGAATCTTGACCAATGGATGGGAGATCGCAGATATACCCCAGGGATTACTTCAGTGTCACTGCTTGACAGAGGCACAACAAAATAATAGGCATAGTTTTATTCAAACTAAAGGGGTGGCGAAAGCCACATAACTATGGGCTAGGCTTATAAATGCCCTTGGGCAGATAGCCTAGTATGAACCTATGAACCTATGTAAACCCATACATCACAAGATGGGTTGCAAACTAGCTAAGTGACAGAACCCACAGGGTCAGAGTTGCTGGCGCCATGTCAGACAAAGCCTGTCACAAGTGGTGTCCCACAGGGCTCAGTCCTGGGCCCACTCTTGTTCGGCATCTACTTTTCTGAAGTACAAGCAAACACAGAAGGGTTATGGCTGACAAAGTTTGCAGATGACTGCAAACTGGGCGCCATAGTCGAAAACACATCTGACACAGATATCCTTCAGAAGGGTCTCACAGAAACGGATAACTGGTGCCAGAGCCATGGCCTAAAGTTAAACGCCAAGAAATGCATAGTCATACCCTTCAGGAAAAACAAGGTTACCCCTAGCTACCATATAGGTGGCAATCCACTGAGCACAGAAGAAGTTATCAGGGATCTGGGGACCCAGGTTGACAGTAACCTTTCATTTGACACTCACGTTGCTAAAGTAGTTAGGAAGACCTTCTACATTGCCCACCTGATCATGAAGGGATTCACATCTAGCTCAAGGGAGGTCATCGTTCCCCTGTACTCATCACTCATCAGACCAATGACTGAGTACAATGCCCCATTCGGAATGTATCTGACCCGACACCTGCAGCAGCTGGAAAGGCCCCAAAAGTTCCTCACCAAAAGGATAAAGGGTCTCAAAAATATGTCTTATGCTGCCCGACTGAAAGAACTCCAGCTCTATTCAGTCGCTTACCGCTTGCTCAGAGGTGACCTGTGCCTGACATACAAGGCCATGTCAAACCCAGATTTGATGAACACGCTTCACCTCAAAAAATCTAGATCCCTCAGAACTACAAGGGCGGGAGACTTAAACCTTGATACGGTTATTAATAGGACGTGCTGGAGGGACAGATTCATCACCCAGAGACTCCCTATGCTGTGGAACAAAATCCCGGTACATGTGAGGCAGAGCACCTCGCTGGCCGTGTTCAAGAGAAATCTTGACCAATGGATGGGAGATCGCAGATATACCCCAGGAATTACCTCAGTGTCACTGCTTGACAGAGGCACAGCAAAATAATGGGCATAGTTTTCTTCAAACTAAAGGGGTGGCGAAAGCCACAAAAACTCTGGGCTAGGCTTATAAATGCCCTTGGGCAGATAGCCTAGTATGAACCTATGACAGGAAGCCATGGTGCTGCATAAATAAGTGTCCCACTGTTAGAAAGAAAAGGCTAGAACTAGGAAACATTGGATGAGTCAAGTCCCCTGTGGTGAGGTGTCAATCAAAGCAACAACAGGTCAAATTACTTTTAGCACTTTGACAGCTTGGGAGGGGAAGTGTGAAGGGGGAGGGGAGATGATCTAATGAGCTATGGCTCAGGCATCACAAAAGAGTGCAAATTAGGATCTCTGTAAAGAAGAAGCAGTAAAACAAAGACTCCAAGTCTGTTCTTTGGCTTTGTCTCAGTTAGTTTTTTTAAGTAGGCATTTAACAGCAGGATATTTTAGTTGAAATTTACAGAATGAAAAACCCTTGTGTATGCATGTAAAATGAATGCAGTGACAGAAGTTTCTGAACAAAAAAGGCTGCGTGATGTAATGTGTTAAGGACAGACACTGAATTCTGGGATACATGGAGGTTTACAAAAGTGTTTAACTTTCAGCAAGATGCTTGACCCCATGTGGCCAGACTCTTAAATTACATATAAAAATATTTAAAAACTTGTAGAGAGTCCCACAGTGGTGTTAAAATATTGGAAACATCTAAACATGATGAAATAAACATTTTTTTTAGTCTGTGCATGCGGTTCTCCTTTAAGATTACCAAGAGGTAAAGGGAGGGGGGGGGGGGGGGCTTGTACCAGCAATGGTACGAAGAAATACTAAAAGGTAATTAAAGGAAAAAGCAGTCACAGAGAAAAGGAAAGTATTAACTATAATGACAAAGAATTGTTGATATTTAATAGAGAAATAAGAAAAAAAAAACTAAGAATTGAAAAATTATAAGACTTAGCTTGACAGCAGGCCTGACATGTCTTGATTCTCTACGCAGCAAACGAGATCTGAGGAAATGAGGAAAGAGGCACTATAGTAAACTTAGCTCGAGAGTTTTTGGTTCATAGGTTGGTACTAGGCTATCGGCTCTAAGGCCTATGCAAGCCTAGCCATAACAATTCCCTGAGTATTTCTTCCCACAATATATACTTCTCTGGGCCCCTGTCTAGCAGGACAACTGACATGATCCCCGGGGTGAATTTCCTATCTCCCATCCAATCATCAAGGTTCCTTTTGAAGAGGGCTGGTGGGAGCTTATATCGGCCGAGTCGGTTCAGAGGACGGAACAGAGATCCATCAGTCATGACTGAATGAAGACCAACATCATCAAATTACATATTTAATATAAAACAATATGGGCTGACACATTTGGCCTCGCAGGTTTTAAGGATTGAATCTGTCTCTAAGAGAAGCTACAGAGTACATACCTAAGCATGCATACTTATTAAAAAAAATGTCAGGCTTCATAATTCAAATTACACTGTGCAAACCCCAAGTAGCAATTACTTACAGGTGATCTCAGTCAAATAATTTTACAGACACATTTGCATAAAGTGATAACATTGCAAGTAGCTTTATACATAAATTAGAATAGCAGCATAAAAACAGTTGCTGTCACTATGCATTATTTTCCCTCAGCCTAAATCCTCCTTTGGTTTTGGAACTTGTATCATAAATGAGAAAGTCTGCCAGTCTTTTGCTATCAAAGCAGACATGCACTATACTTTTGTGAAAATAATATGGCTAAAACTGTTACAAATAATTACATCTGAGGCTTTAAAGGTTAAAATTGTAGTGAATAACCAATAATAAATATGCTAAGTAGCATACATTGCTTATTTTACTTACTGGAGAAGTCCTTTTTCATCTAAGGCCTGGGGAGAAAAGCTCCATAGAAAATTGCACCATTAAAAGTGAACAGATAAAACAAATTAAACATTCAACAGAATAAAGCATGTAAACATAGTGGTAATACTTACACAAAGCAGGCATCGAAGTTATACGGGCATTTAAATATAAGGTTATAAAAAGCATATAATCATAGTGCAAGTACAAACATGGGCGAGAATCAGTACAGTCTTAATGCATGGACACACTGGGAAGTTGCCCGGGGGCCCCATGTGCATAGGAGCACCATGATAATGATGTATGTTGTGACTTGCTGTCAATAAATACACTATACTAAATTATAAATATCTGAAGAATTATGAAAATTGTAAATATTAGAAAGCACTGTATAGTACAGCGATCTGAAATGTCAATTATCCAAACACAGTCTTCCTAAAACATCAATTACCTGAAAGCAGCAGCAGCCTCCCTAAAATCTGCATCTGTACGTGCGTCACCTGTTCTGCCTACCGTGTGGATTTAACATTCCATTTGTTGCTGCCTTGATGCTTCCAGAGTTCCACTTCAACAAGTAAGTGTCATCTGGATTGTGTGTGTGTGTGTGTGTGTGTGTCATCTGCATGGTTTACTAGTTGTAGTATCATTAACTTGTTGAAAGTTTTGTGTTTTTCAAGGCTCATGTTATATTGTTCAAATGCTTACGTTGAATAACTTTTGCTGTACAGCATTTTTTAATGTTTAAACACTGATTCTGTTGGCAGTATCAATAAATGTATGTTTAATTTTATCGGCCATTTTCATTTTTAATCCTGTGAAGGGCTCCAGTGCACTGCTTTGTCCGGGGGCCAATAACGCTGTTAAGACGGCCCTGGAGAGAATACATGAATTTAGAAATAAAAGGTAGAGAGGAATATATTCAGAGGATTACAGTAAAAGTTAAGAACTGAAAAGGCATAAACCAGCAAGGTATAAATTAAATGTGTAGCAGGCAGAGGTTATAAAGATAGGAGAAATCAGGAGTACGGTGCACATAAGAAAATGAGAGGCATATTGGATCTTGGAGAAATAAGAGATGTAGAAAGTATACAAAATGAGATGGAGGAGAAATACAAGTATCATTAGTAGAAGTGTAACGTAGAAGGAAAGTGGGAAAAGAATGGAATGGATTCAGAGAAAGAAGTCAAACTTACAGACTGATAAAAAGGAGAAGAGACAATGAGGAGCAGATGGAAGGACTCTAAGAGTCAGTAGTACAAGTGTGTCAAAGTATCAGTGAAAACGTGAGTGGAGGTATGGAATAGGGTTCAGAGCAAGAAGGAGTGAGATTGAAACAGACTGATGAATGGAAAGAATAGCAACAGAGAAGATGACACAAGCTAAATATTTTCCTAAACTAAATGCAGCAACTTGTCATGTAACTAATGACCTGCAACTTTGACTACTTAAATGCATTACAAATTACCTTTTTTAGTAGTAATGTGACTTGAAAAGACATTTCCACTACTGAAATTAAGCAAAGAACCAATTGCTATGAAGCAGCATAGCTAAAAACTATCACTGTACCGTGTAAATAAGAAATCCCAATCCTAGTTCAAAAGCCGCCAGAAGCAGTCACATTAAAGTGCACTTCCAATATAATCAAGTCAGCTACAATCTAAAAAAAATTGTTAAAAATAACACAGATAGCTATATGTTTTAAATGTCAAATATAATACTAAATGCAAAATTATAACCAGAAGAAAAGGCACCAGGATTCAAAACCAGCAATCAACAATGCCAAAGAAATAATCCAGCTGGAACACTACAATTAAAACCCAAGAAAATGTAGACTCTGCTTCATTTGCTCCATTTCCAATTAGTATGTACCTTGTTTGCTGTTGATATAGGTGCTGGTGTGATGTGGGTAAAAGAAGAGGGGCTAGGAGGCTGGGGAAACTTCTGATGCTGAGATGCCTAAAATCACTCATCCTACTGTTGATGAAGATGGACCACTTACAGTTGGATTCCTTTTTTGGAGTTGTTGGCTACTAAATGCAAAACTCTTAGACCAGTGAATAAAACTATGCAGGCATTCATGTTTAACAGCAAGATTATTTAAGAAACTAACACAGAGTGAGCATTAATTTTTTTTTTCTGGCAGTGCTGCAAAAGAAAGACTCAGATATTCCAAGGCCACTGAATCTCATTTGCATTTTTGCCCTACCATTACCCTCCCCCTCAGGCTGCACCTCTTTTCACCAGGAGGGCCATACCAGTTTAATCCTGAAGTAAATTTGAGGGTACCCATAAGATGGCTAAACTAAAACATTACACTCTGGGAATTCAATGACAAAGTACTACTGTTTGGTGGTCTGCATTTCAAGCTGATGCTACAAATGCCAATGCTACAATGCACAACTACTGAATGTTTCTATTAATACAAGTGCTTGTCACATACCTAGTACTGCCAGATCAGTAAAACACAATATCAGTTTCCTTCCAAGGTCAGGCATTTCTACAAGTAGCATTACTTAGAAAAGGCTAAATAATAAAAAGTGAAGACTAAATAAAATGTTTGAAGTACTCCTTGTGCTGTTATACTGAACTGCTGACAAGTTATGGCAGTGAAACAGAACTTCCAGCAGTAGTGTGCAATCATATAAAACTGTACTTCAGAAATAACTATGAACACTTACCTTGCTTCTAGACAAATCTGTGCCTTTTCCTCCCATCGTTCAGAGATTGTAAGCAACTCCTGTAACTCTGCCATGGCTTTCTCCACCTCAAGATTTTGGGTCACATTACAACCAGACTCCATGAGACGTCGCATAACATCAAGTGTTACATGGCGTGATGATGATGTGGCCAAAGTCTCCCTCATCTCATTTAACCACAAAGCCTGCTGCACCTGACCCCGTAGTTGGTTCATTTCTGGCACATCAATAACCATATGGTCTCCTTGTTCGATTAGATCCCGAAGGTCAGAAATATTTGGCGGTGATACTTTTAGAGCCTCTTGAGCAAGAAGCTGGAATGACTCCACACTCTCCAATAAATCCTGACAAAATGGAAGCATATTAATCTTAAAAACATATACACATGCACATACACTAGTTAACTACTGCTACTTTCTGTTGGACAGCATTCACCACATTTGCATTCTCCTCTCTGAACTAGAAAATAGCTGGTAAGTAAATGCTAGGGACTGTATCCATTACATCAGTAAGCCTGTGTTTGTGTTACTAAATACGCAGAAGCTTCAGTTTGAAACTGAATCTAAGGATTAATGTTTGTACTTGCATTCAGAATGAAACTCTACCATAGCAGTGACTGTGCAAGTTTCGAACTGTTGCAGTAGTGCCTGAAACTTAAGTAAACATACTCTGAAGTTGCGAGACCATGAAATGCATCTTACTTCACATTTACAACATGGAGTTCAGAAGTGTGAACCACATTTGTTATAGTCAGAATAGGGTTAAAAGGATATTTTGAACTGGATCAAGTTTCACTTTTTTGACTATGTTATCAATAAGTTCAGTGAGAAAATCTATATTGTAGGCGTTGTGGCCATATTTCTCTAAGGGCATCCTTCAGTAATTGATTTAGAGACAAGCTGAGGGAGATAAAAAACAATAGTTACATACTTAACCACGGTGCTGGATCTTGATCATCTGTGAATGTCCTCTTCACTGGAGGAGGCTGATCTGCCAGAAGGAGCCAACAAGATAAGCAGTTTAAGCTTCTCCCCTATGTCCTAAAATGCTGTATCCGCTTCCTTATCCTCTCAGATCAGGTTTGGGCACTTGATCCTCCAAGAAGTAAAATCCCCTTATCAGGAAAAGATGGCAACAGGATGTTGGAGCAGTCTATTAGGTGACAATTTGAAAAGGGGAAGGTGGGAGGGGTGGTGATGTGGGCAGACACGGATAATCAAGAGACAGCCTTATGGTGAGTACATAACTATTGTATCTTAAGATTATCCAATTCACCCACTTTACTGGAAGAGACAAAGTTCCCAGCTAAACTCCTGCCTTACCTCCCACCTTCTCAGATAAAGTCTGGCCACCTGACCCAAGAAGTGAAATCTCTATCAGGGAATGGCTTCAGGGCATCAGTGAAATCCCATCAGATCATGTGACAAACTGAAAGGGGAAAGGGAGGAGGGCTGGTGTAGTAGATGGGCATGGATAATCAAGACCCAGCATTAGGGTAAGTACATAACTATCACATCTTAAATTCTACAGTCCATCTACTCTACTGGATGGGACTGAGTTTCCAGCTAAGATACTGGGTGACAAGATGACAGAATGCAATGTGTCAGTCATATGAAATGGAGTATGGTGGCCCAGAAGAAAAAACTGTAGACAGATATCACATTCAGCTTATAATTCTTGCACAAAGTGTGCAAAGATCCCAAGGTGGCAGCTGCAAAAATGTCATTGATTGAAAAGTTTTTAAAGAATGTAGAAGAAATAGCAAATGCCCTGGTCAAATCAGCCTTTGGTTTGTAAGGCAGGCACCTATCAAATGAAGCAGAAATATTTACAATGCATTTATACAGTCTTCTAGATAACAAAACTCTGGAAATCTTTTGTCCCACTCTGATTTTAGAAAAGGCTAGAAACAACTCGTCAGATCTTAATCATCATGAACACCCAAACAAAGAAAATATTCTCCTTGAATAGCAGAATGTTGGAAAAAAGACACGCAAAAGGACAGCCAGGTTCAATGTAGACTCTGTGATTACCTTGTGTAGAAAAGAAGGGTTTGCACACGAGGAAACCCTAACATTGACGAAAGACAAGTATGGGGACTTGAAAGATGAGGCTGAAGTTTTGAAATCTGACTTGAAGTGAGAAACAGCATCTTCCATTATAAAACTTTGAGTTCTGCTAAATAGACTGGTTCAAAGAGAGGCTGAGCCAATGTTTCTGGGACACACAAGGTCCCAAGAAGATATGGGCGCCTTAATAAGGGGCTGAGGTTAGAAAGCACTTTGTAGGAAAGCTTTGCAGACTCTTTGGGAAGCAAGAGATTGAAAAGGAATTCCCTCATGGAATTGCATACTGCTGCCAAAGCTTAGACACTTGAAGCTGCATCCTAAATCAAAGAGATGATAAAAATGCAGATTAAGTACAGTTGTGTAAAATCTTAGTCCTAAAAAGCGAACCATGCTGTGATGGCACAACTCCCTGATCCTTCCCCTACCCATAAAGAAAGTAAAGGATACAACAAGGAAACAGTACATGAGTAATGTCTCCTGCTGTGAGCCGTCAGTCACAGGTAACAGCTCAAATTACCCTTAGCACTTTGACAGCTATGGAGGTTACGTGTGAAGGGGGATGGGAGATAAGTCAAAAGTAGTACAATTCCGGCTTCACAAATAAAATGCAGTTTAGCCATTCTAAAAAGATGCAGCAGTAAAAAGCACTTTGAAAGTCTGTTCTGTGGCATTTGCACCGTTTGTTTTTAGTAGTCATTAAACGGCATGAAATTTTACTTAAAACTGACAAAGACAGCAGTGTGTGCATGTAAAATCAATGCAGTGACAGCAGCTTTAGAAAGAAGCCTACATGCTGTAACTTTTTATAGGTGAGCACTGCATTTTGGGATACCTAGAGGCAGACTAAACAATCAGAATTGCTTCAAGATGCCACACCCCATGTGGTCAGACTCAGACATTACATATAAAAATATTTAAAAACCTGTAAATAGTCCCAAAGTGGTGTTAAAATGTAGGAAACACCAAACCATGATGAAATAAACATGTTTTTGAGTCTGTGGGTGAGGTTCTCCTTTAACATCTGGCCAGTATATCAAAGCCTTTGGAATATATAGGTACTGTACACCCCATGTGTGCTTCCTGTGTATGGCAAAAAGGTGATGTACAAACACAAATACTCAGAAAGGAATTTCCTCAGGCAGATCAAAATGTACTCAAGGACAATGTAGAACAAGTACATCCAGAAGAAAAAAGTTCAGAAGGGAAAGGAAATGAGAGCCCCTCTGTGAGGAGGGTAACAAAAAGCAGGGGCAAGAGTCATAATGGGGGAGGGGGGGCTTGAATTAAATACTGCAACTGTGACAGAATGACATCTACTGTTAAGGTAAAATTTTACACAACTGTACGATGTCCTTCCATATCACTACCTTCACTGAAGGGAGACTACAAGAACTAAGATGATGACTGGGAGGAAGACGGCACATAACAGCCCTCTATAAACCCATGCAGAATAGCCCTGGGAAAACATGCCATGTCTCTTGAAACAACAACCAATTTATAATGCTTAGTAAAGGTATACGAGAGGACCAAGCAACAGCTTCAAAGACAGAAAGAGTCCAAACCCTTGAAAAAGGCAACAGCCCTAGCAGAATGTTGCCTTTACAAAGGAAGATATTTTCCCTGTAAGGAACAACAAAAGGAAATAATCTTAGAGATTCTGGAGGAGATGGTTTGCTTGGAAACCACTAAACCCAAAGCCCTGGAATGGAAAGTTGCACAGATTTGCGAATAACCTTTGTTTTATCCAAGTAATATCTGAGCTGTGTAGGTGCAAGGTGCGGAGAACCTTCTCACTGGCAGACTCCGAAGAAGGAAAAAAGGAAGTAATTTAAATAGACTGATTAAGGGACAAATCATTAAGCACACCTTGGGCATAAAAGAAAAATTAGGCTGAAGAGGCACCCTCTGTCTTAGTGAAAATTTAAAAAAAGAAGAATGGCCATAAAAGCTTGAGGCTCAGACACTCTTGTCCAAAGCAAGAGGCAAAAGCAGAGCAGCCTTCCAAAAAATAAGTTGCAAGGAAGCTGAACTAGTAGGTTCAAAAGGAGCCCTAGTCAATTTTTAAATTACAAAACTGAGGCCCCAATAAGGCAGAATAGGCTTTCTTGGGGGCTTGATATGAAGAACGCTTTTCAGAAATTGCTTGACCTTACACCAGATGGCCAAAGGAGGGTTCAAGGACAGACAAGCAGAGACAGCTGACAAGTGAGTTTAACTAAAGAATACATCAATTCAGCATGCTGCAGATCACACAAATAAGGGACAGAATCAGAGGCACCCCTACACAGAAGGGATCCTGATGGTGAAAGAGGCACCAAACAAAAACTTTTCAATTTAGACAATTTTCTGGTAGTGGGTTTCCTGGCATCCTGCAGAGCCCAAAGCACATCCTCAGAAAAGAGGCGTCTAAAAAGGATCAAAACCATATCATCCGCAGTGTGATCTGGAGGGTGGACAGGTAAGGATGGAGAAGAGATCCTTTGTGAGATGAGGTGTTAGAACATCCACCCAGTGACTTAACTTGTGGTGACTGACCCTGGCCAAATGAAAAAGAAGGGGGAACCAGTGCCATCTGGGCCAAAAGGGAGTCACTAACAAAATTTTGAGAGAGTACTGTTTGATCTTGTGCAGAACATTTGGCAGCAAAGGAAGGGAAAAAAAGGCATACAGAAACATTCCCTTCCAAGGAAAATGCAGCACATCCACTTTCCAAGCCAGAGGACTTGGTACTCTTCAACAGAATAGATGAAGTGGTCTGTTCAGACAGGAGGCAAAAAGACCTACCTGAGGAATACGCCACCCATGGACTACATCCAAAAACATGTGTGTGAAGCATCCATTTATAAACCTGTGTTCTGGATTTGCTCAGAGTGTTTGCCACGTAAACTGCCCGAAGTCACCTGATAACTGACAGCTAGATCCCAAAAAGCAAGCCTGCAAAGGAGATAAGACCTCGTATCCACCGCATGTTGATATATCACATCATGGTGGTATTGTTTGTGAAGATTTTCAGGGGGCTGGAGAGAAAAAGGGAATAAAAGGCATGTAGAGCCAGAAGCACAGCCTTCATCTTTTTTACACAGATATGGTCTCACTTCTGATGAAGAGGCCAAAGACCCTAACCTCTCTGAGGGCCACAAGAAGTACCCCGCCCCAGCTCTGCGGCTTCTGCGAACAGATCTTGGGAAGGTACTGGAGCATAAAAGGGCAGTCATGGATTGGGAGAAATTTATTGAATCCAACACTGGAGCTCCAGTTTGAGACAAGGAAGCAAAGGAACAGGGAACTCCAGGGGGTGGCAGTGTTGACGTCACACCAATCTGAGGTATCACCTAAGCTTCCTCATATGAAGCCTGGAGAGAGGAATCATGGGAATGGTGGAGACCATCCTTCTTTCGGCTGCACCCGTTAGGGGTCACCACAGCGGATCATCTGTTTCCATTTCTTCCTGTCCTCTGCATCTTGCTCTGTCACACCAACCACCTACATGTCCTCTCTCACCACATCCATAAACCTTACCTTAGGCCTTCCTCTTTTCCTGTTACCTGGCAGCTTCATCCTTAGCATCTTTTTCCCAATATACTCTGCATCCTTCCTCAGCACATGTCCAAACCAATGTAATCTTGCCTCTCTGGCTTTGTCTCCAAACCTTCCAACCTGGGCTGACCCTCTAATATACTTATTCCTAATCCTGTCCACCCTCCTCATACCCAGTGCAAATCTTAACATCTTTAACTCTGCCACGCCCAGCTCTGACTCCTATCTTTTTGTCAATGCCACTGTCTCCAACCCATATAACATAGCTAGTCTCACTACCCTCTTGTAGACCTTCCCTTTCACTCTTACTGGCACCTGTCTGTCACAAATCACTCCTAACACTCTTCTCCACCCACTCCATCCTGCCTGTACTCTCTTCTTCACCTCTCTTCCACACTCACCATTACTCTGAACTTTTGATCAAGTATTTAAACTCATCCACCTTCGCCACCTCTACTCCCTGCATCATCACCATTCCTCTATCCTCCTTCTTTCACACACATATATTTTTAGTCCTGCTGACCTTCCTTCCTCTTCTCTCTAAAGTATATCTCCAACTCTCTAGGGTCTCCTCCACCTGTTCTCTACTCTCACTGCAGATCACAATGTCATCTTCAAACATCATAGTCCACAGGGACTCCTGTCTGATCTCGTCTGTCAACCTGTCCATCAACATTGCAAATAAAAAAGGGCTCAGAGCTGATCCTTGATGTAATCCCACCTCCACCTTAAACACATCTGTCACTCCCACCGCAGACCTCACTGCTGTCGCACTACCCTCGTACATAACCTGTACCACTCTTACATACTTCTCTGACACTCCCAATTTCCTCATATAATACCACAACTCCTCTCTAGGCAGCCTGTCATATGCTTTCTCTAAGTCCACAAAGACACAATGCAACTCCTTCTGAACTTCTCTGTACTTCAACACTCTGAGCAAACATTTCATGGTGACCATAAACCCCAGAATCCTGAGAAATTACTTGGCTGTGAGACAGGACAGAGGAAGAGATTGGAAGAAGGTTGTCACAGACAAAATCTTAAGAGCAGAAGACAGGCCAACATGGGAATGGTCTGAATCCTGCAACCAAAAAAAAAAAAAAAATGATCCTGGAAGGGTGTAAGCACACACATCTTGAGATTGATGGTGAACTCCAGACTTTGCAAAAGACAAGTGGTAAAGTGAAGATCTTGCAGAAGACTGCGAGAAGGAGCCTGAATAAGCAGGTCATCTAAGTAAGGGATAAATTTTATCCCACGAAGCCTACAAGGCAAAGACACAAGTGAGGCATTTGGTGAATACCCTTGGGGCAGCAGCTGAAATGAGAGAAAGAAAAAGAAATGTAAAAATTTCCTGAACAGAGGGTAAATAGGGAAATGAAGATAGCCATCCTTGAGGTCGAGAGACCAAAAACGCCTCAGGGAGAACAGAAGGAAAAAGTCTGAAGAAACAACATCCTGAAAGAAGTGACCCTGAGAAAAAGTGTTATGGAGAGACAGGTACAGGATCAGTCTCAAAGTCCCATCCATCTGAGGAACCAAAAACATCCTGGAGTAAAAACCTCTCCCCACTTGGGAGGGTGGAACAGAGTGTATTCACTGTTGCAGTCATTACATTTGGGTTATCCTGCTGGCAGGTTGCCCTCAGTCGGCCTGAATTCCAAAGTCTTGGGTCCTGCGTCGGTTGCTGTTGCCTCTTCCCTGACGTCAGGAGTATAAAAGATGCAGCAGATGCAATTTTCTTTAGTTTTTCTTGCCCCAGATGTCAGATGCCCCCAAAAGGGTAGGCTAAAAATATGTAAATAAAACATACATGCACCAAAATAAGCTTTACCTTCATCTAAAAGCAAATACACCACCTAGGATGTATAGATTAGAGAAGTAAAGATAAGTTCCAGCAAAAGTAAGGGGGATGGCAGTGGGTAACCTGGACTGCAACAGTGAATACACTCAGACATCTACATTTATGGTAAGTGTACACAACTGTACTATGTTCTTAGTGTTTCACTGTTGCAATCATTACATTTGGGTTGAGTCCCAAAGCTATGGTTGGGGGGCTGGAGCTAAACAGCATTAGGAGCGGCTATGAGGCCCTGCAGAACTGCAGTGGCAAAGCCTGCCCTGGATTTAGAGTAAAGAGGCAGATTTGTAATGTTTTGTAAAGGTATGCACTGAACTCCAAGTAGCAGCCTCTAAAATGTCTTTGGTTGGTACTCCCCTGAGAAAGGCTGCAGAAGTGGCTGCAGCTCTGGTTGAATGTGGCCTAATGCCCTTAGGCACTGGTTTGCCATGCTGTGAGTAGCAGAAATGAATGCAGTGACCTATCCACTTTGAAATAGTCTGCTTGAGATAGCCCTTCCTTGAGATGCTGCAGCATATGTCACTAGTAATTGTTCTGTTTTTCTGAAAACTTTAGTTTTGTCCAAGTAGAATCTACGTTGTTTGTGTATGTCCAAAGAATGCAGAATTTTCTCCCCCTTGTTCTGTGGATTTGGATAAAAAGTTGGCAAATGAATAGTTTGGTTAAGGGCTACACTGGATACCACCTTAGGCATAAATGTAGGGTTTGTCTCAAGAGAGACCCTGTCTGGTTAAAAAAATGATAAAGGGCTCCACAGCCATGACAGCCTGTAGCTCTGAAACTAGTCTTGCAGAAGTTATTGCTAAGAGTAGAGCTGTTTTCCAAGATAAGAATTTTATATCCGCAGTAGCAGCTGGCTCAAAAGGAGGTAAGGTGAGTTTTTCCAAGACATAACTGAGGTCCCATGCAGGTACTGGCGTTCTCCTTGGAGGCCTTAAGTTTTTGGCTCCTATAAGGTACTGCCTTAATAAAGTACGAGAAAAGAGTGGTGACTCTGTATTGTAATGAGCCGAAATGGCACAGGCATGGCTTTTAATTGATGAAAAAGATAGGCCTTTGTCCAGCATCTCAGTTAAATATTGCAAAATTCGAGGAATATTTGGGACAGCTTTATCAGTTCCTTGAGCTTGGTTCCAAGTGCATAATCTCTTCCATTTCCCAGCATAGGATTTTCTAGTACTAGGTCTTCTGGCTTCTAAAATGACATCCATCACAGCTTTACTGAGAGGTGGTGTTTGTATGGCTACACTATCCGCCATGCTGCCAGGTTTAGGGTCCTGAGTTGGCTGTGCAGAATCTGATTGTTTTGCTGGGACAGTAGATGAGGTATTTGAGGTAAGGTCCAGGCTAGGCACTGGGATAACTTCCTTAAGATCAGATACCAGTACCGGTGTGGCCAGTCTGGGGCAATCAGAATAATTTTTGGTTTCTCCTTTCTGACCATTAGGAGTACCTTGGGGAGGAGAGGCAGTGGAGGAAAGGCATATACTGATAGGTTTGTCCAGTTGAAAGATAAGGCGTCCACTTTCCAAGCTTGTCTAAGCTAGGTCCTTGTGCAGAATCTTTTTAGTCGATTGTTGTGAGGGGAGGCAAATAGATCTATGTCCGGGCGTCCCCATTTCTTTGTTATCATGTTGAAGACTTGCGGATCCAGGTGCCACTCGTGGGGATCCATGAGGTTTCTGCTTAGTTCGTCTGCCAGAGTATTTTCCTTTCCTGGCAGGAACTGTGCCTGCAGATGAACTTGGTAAGTCAATGCTGTGTCCCATAAAGCCATGGCTAGTCTGCAAAGGGGGAAAAAATGAGTGCCCCCCTGCCTGTTTATGTACCACATGACAGTGGTGTTGTCTGTCTATCAGTAGTTGTCCCGGATGAAGTAGGTCCTTGAAGGCTGTCAGGGCATTTTGAACAGCTAGCATCTCTTTCTGACTGATATGTAGATGCTTTTGGTTTGTGGACCAAGTGCCCTGAATATGTCTTCCTGCCATGTGTGCCTCCCAGGCATAATCTGTTGCATCCGTTGTTAGGCTCTGCCTGGCTGGGGGTAGTGAGAATGGCTGTCCCTTGTTTTGGTGACAAGCCTTTGCCCACCATTGAAACTCCTGTTGCAGGCAGGGAATAAGAGTAATCATTGTTTCCAGGCTGTGGCAATGTTGTGTACAGACACTTTAGGTACCGCTGAATTTTCCTCATATGCAGTCTTGCGTATGGTATTAGTAAGATGCAGGATGCCATGAAGCCCAAAGCCTGCAGAATTGTTCTTGCAGATAACTTGGCCTTTGTTGCCATTTCCTTGAAATAGGTAGTCAGTTGCCTTTGCTTGTCTGGAGTGAGAAAAGCCATCTGGGCAGTTGTATTTAAGCTTGCACCCAGGAATATTATCTCGAGAGGGTACTAGTTTTGATTTGTTTTTGTTGACTGTGTACCCTAGGCATGTTAAAAGTCTTTTCACAAACGTCAGATGCTGTAGTAGAATGTCCTTGTTCTCCGCTTGTATGAGGCAGTCATCCAAATAAGGATATATTTGTATTCCTCTTTGTCTGCAGTAAGCAATTACTGGTGCCAGGCACTTTGTGAAGACCCTGGGTGCAGCAGATAAGCCAAAGGGCAGTGCAGAGAATTGGTAATGCTTTGAGCCAGCCTTGAATCTGAGGTATCTTCTTCATGACTGTCTGATTGGGACATACAGGTATGCCTCTTTTATGTCTAAAGTCACAAGTCAAGCCTTGCTGCCCAGCATGGGCAGAAGCTGCTGCAAGGTCAACATCTTGAATTTTGGTATATCCAGAAAAGTGTTTAGAATAGATAGGTCCAGTATTGGTCTCCATGCTTTGTCCTTTCTGGGTACCCAGAACAGTCGAGTAAAATCCTTGTCCCTGCTCTTGCTGTGGCACTTGTTGAATAGCCCTCATGTCTATGAGAGCTGCGACTTGTTTTTGAGCCTCTGCCCATTGATTTTTTGGCAGGTCTGGCCAACCGTTTGCCCTTGGCAGGGTATGGAAGTGAAACTTGTAGCCTTGTGACACTATATCTAGAACCCATTTGTCCTGGGTTATAATGTGCCAATTTTGAGAAAAAAGTGCTAGTTTTCCCCCTAAGAGTTCTGCCAGAAGAGAGGTGCTTGGTGCAGACAGGGGGAAGTCATTGGGACTGTTTCCTTTATGGTTGTGATTTGTCTTCTCCACCTTTGGAGGTAGAAGCACCCCATTGCTTACACCTGTAGGAACCTTGCAGCTGTGATCTGCCTCTAGGGCATCTGAATCTGCCCCTTTGAGGTCTGTCTGAGACTGGAAAGGACCAATTCTTTGTAGGCCAGTGTCTGCTAAATCTAGGTGGCTGTACCTGTAAGAAATCCTTGACCGTTTGCATAGATTCAGCTTTGTCCTCCATTTTCTTTAACACCTCTTCTGCCTTAACACCAAACAAGGTATCCTGTTGTAATGGAGCATCTAATAATTTTGCTTTAACATGATCAGGCAGATTTTGTTCCTTTAACCAAACATGCCTCCTAATGACAGAACCCGTAACAGAGGCCCTGCAGGAGGTCTCCAGAGAATCAAAACCACATTGCAAAGTATGCTTTCCAACTTGTTCAGCTGCATGCAATAAATCCTGCATTTCTTTGTTTTCTGCACATTCAGAATTTACCATCATTTTCTGTTTAAGCAGTGTCATGATATATTGCTGATATTTGAGCATAAGAAACTGGCAATTTAAGGCCGTTATAGCTAAGGTAGCAGATGTGTAAATCTTTTCCCCCCATCTATCCAGTGCCCTAGAATCCTTGTCAGAGGGGGTCGGGTTTTTTGCAGTGGAAGCCTTGACCCCTTTGGGACCCTGAGAAATAGTTTCTGGGTCTGCAGTAGGGTTTTTGAAACGAAATGTATGAGTCAGGGACCCTGTAGTATCTGTCCGGCTTAACAGGTGCTGGAGGTAAGGAGTCAGGGGTCAGACTAGACTCGGAGAACACATCTACAATGTCTAACACAGGCAGAATAGCTAGAGTCCTGTGTTGAGGTAGTAAAAGGAAGTGTCTCAGCCTCCTCTTAGATTCTGAAAAATCTTGGCTCTTCCAGTGGAAGTGCTCCCTCATGGTATGCAAGGTTTCCCCAAAAGAGTAGTCCTTAGGAGGAGAAGCTGAAGGAATTGATTCTTCAGCATCGGAGTCCTCATGGGGGGAGAAAATATTCCTGATCAAAGATGAATCAGAAGAAATGGAAGCCTGATCTGAAGATTCATAGTCTGTCTCTTGCCTAGGCCTCTTATCAGGAGGGGGATGGGAACCCCTGATCAAGGTAATTAAGTCTTCGGTCATTTTGAGCATCTGTTTTTTGGGCATGGAGGCCTGTCCATGTGGCTGGTGAACTTTTTTCTTTGCCTTTAGAGGAGTTTTAATCTTTGCCTTTGAAGTCGGTTTAATATATAATTGTTAGGTCTGAATACACCCTCAGAAGCTGATGCCTGCTCAGCGGCTCCGGACCCATCTGAGGGAATAATCTCCGAGGCTCCAATACCTTGAGTTTCCAGCGGCCTGGCTGACTCCACTTGGGAGTCAGCAGCGGTCTGCAACTCGAAAGTAGCGGGTGTCAGGGGCTGCGAAAGCATCTCACTGAAAACCAGCGAACCGGCGACTTGCTTAGGAGAAGCTTTGTCAGTTTTAGACCTCGGTTGCCTGTCTTTTTCTTTGCGATGACATTGTATAATTAAATCTTTGCCCAAAATAGCTTAATGCAAAATCGTACCGATGTTTAATAGTGTGTTGGTTAAATCTAGCACAAAACCGACAACTAGAAACGTTGTGGTCAGGGTCTAGGCAAGTAATACAGTAAGCATGAAAGTCCTTATGAGGTATTTTGCTTCCCACAAGAAATACAATTATTAACTTTATCTGACATCGGTCTGGAGCAAGAAAAAGGTTTCCTCAATGGGGTACTTGGCTTTTAATGAAGACTTCGGATCTGAAACTCAAACACGAAAATCTCAGGAGTCGGCCGACCGGCACTTGCAAACAACTGCTGCTTCGGGCACCGCGCGGCAAGAAAGACTAAAGAAAATAGCGTCGGCTGCATCTTTTATACTCCTGACAACCTGACGTCAGGGAAGAGGTGACAGCAATGAACGCAGGACCCAAGACTTTGGAATTCAGGCCGACTGAGGGCAATCTTCCAGCAGGATAACCCAAATGTAATGACTGCAACAGTGAGACACGAAGAACATCTGCAAAACCTCTAGGAAAAGAGAGAGATGGTCTGGTGTAGGCTGAAGAATGCCTAAAAAGTAGGAAAGAGATTTCCAAGTCATGAAATATCCCTGATGACAGACAAAACTAGAGTCCAAGGTCTTCTGTTGCCAATTGGAAAGAGACAGAAAGACAAAGAAGACAAGGGGACCTGGCCAAGTGGAAAAGGAGACAATATGTCAAACAGAAACAGGCTCGTCCTGAAAGGAAGGCTTCTGAGAAGTAGCAGTCTGAGTGAACAAAGCAGGAAGAATATGCCTGTGATTCTGAAGGATAATTCCTCTGAAATGTGGGTATAGGGAAGACAAACGTATACTTGAGTTGCTAAATGGCAAGACCTAAAGACAAAGCCAAGAATAATGATTAATAGAACCAAAGGCAGAAGACATTGAAGAGGCACCAGTGGTATTGCAACTGCATTTTATGGAAAGACAAGCAACCTGGGAAGTGGACTCAAGCAGAGAAAGAGCTTTCCTCTCGGAATCATGCAGATCATATAACCACAGCTACCTGAAAAAGTCATGCGGGTCTGGTAATTAATAGCTTAAAATGACAAAGTGGCAGAAGTATATATTTTTTTATCCAATCTTTCCATAGATCTACTATCTATATCAGAAGGAAGGCACTTAGAACGCAAAAGTTTAGATGTTTTATCAGTTAAGACCGAAATCATAGAAGGGTCAGCAGAAGAACTTTTAAACAAGAACTAGCAGAGCTCAAGCACCTTGTAGAACCTGTCAGGTTTCTTAGGTGTTGGGCCTAAGAGTCAGGTAGCCACAGAAGCAGCAGAGAAAGTGTCCAAAAATGTTGCCAACACAGGAGGAACTGCAGACAGCTTAGAAGAAACTCCACTTGTAGAACCTTACAATACCTCATTTGGGTGTCAGAAACCTGGGAACAATCCCATTTAATGTACTCCACAATAGTTTCCCCCAAAGGATAATTCTTCCAAGGGGGAATATGGGCTCAAAGAATCATCTTCCTCTGAACCACCATCCAGAGGAGAAGGAATCTGAGAGAGGAGTATGCAAAGGATTCCTCCTCAGAATCTAGGTCCTCATCTCAGGAATTTGGTTCCCTTATCCTCTCAACAGGCATGGAAGACCAGGGAGGAGTAGGGACCGACACCACTGGAGGAGGTTTCAAGGCCATCAAGGCATTAGACAACACTTGATTAAAATCCTGCCAATCATGTTGGGGATCTTTAGTACTAGGGGTAATAGTCTTGGTCTTTTGCTTTTTCTTAAGCAGTATGTCCGGCCTAACAACCCTCGGCAGCTCAGTTCCTTGGTGGGATTCAATGAACGCAGTAGGAATCTCTACCCAGACTAAGATTTGAGGAATCTTCCTCAGCAATAATCAACCAGGACTCCCCCTCAATGTCTGGAGCAAACATCTGAAAAGCCACAGAGGATGTGCTAGCACTCAGATCCATGTCAGCTTCCAACAGGGTCACGGCAGAGGAATCCCAAGCAAGTACCAGATGTACTTGAGGGCTTTCACTAGCTTCTAGAGAGATGTCCAATGGAGGCTGGACAGGAACCAGATCAGGCCTAGGCTTTTTGGCCTTCTTCTTGGAAGACAGCTGCCCCTCAGGATGGGAGGATTCTTTCATAGCACCCTGAATTCAATGATTTCAAACACTGGTTCTTGGGGTATATGGAGAGGAAAAAATATATGACTACAGGTGGTCTTAGGGACAAACATTTTACAGATAGAGTACTGTGTACGGTCACAGGATGCACCTAAGCAAAAAAGACACTGATCATGATGGGCTTGATGGGGAACCTGCTTCCCGCACTGACATTTTCCCTTTTAGAATGACATGAACACAAGTAACAACATTACTGAGAAAAACAGAGAAGAAATTCCAACAGGGCATCCATCTGTAGATGGCGTGGTAACCAGCACAGCAGATGGGCATTCAGACCACCATTCAATAACAGCGGTCACACTGGAGGCAAAGTAGTTCTGAGTATTTGCATCCGTACATCACCTTTATGTCCTACGTCCTACATTGGGAGCACACGTGTGATGTTCTGTGCCTATAAAATCTAAGGGCTTTGTTATTTACTGACCAAATGCTAGGCTGCCCTTGACAGGAGATCCCTTCAGTGAAGAACAGTGCAACAATGATATGGAAGGACATCTAGTAGACTGGGTCTGAGAAAGGGTTCAGTCCTTTCTGATTAGCCCAAAGGAAAATGTTTGCCATTTGCCCTAATACAGCTTGCATGCAAATGATTTCTGGAAAGCTGCGAGGAGCTGGGCAACCCTGGCTGGGATATATGGGTCACAGGCCCAACAGTGGAACTGAAGAAAATATATGGATAACTGAAGGGATATAATGTCCAGGTAATGCCTGTCAGACAAATAGAAGATATGGAATCAGATCTAGAAGCAGAGGGACTTGTTTTAGATGAGACCACAAAAGACAAAAAACAGCTGATGAGTACAGAATTGGGTTATGAGGATGATCAGAGCTCTGAAAAACTTTACTTTCTGAATGTACTTCACCAATACTGCCAGATAAGGAAAAACAAAGACGACCCGGGGGTCAATGATGAACGAGAATGTCTCTCAAGGATTGTCCCTCTAAGGATTACAAGAAGAAAGGTACAGCAGCTGATGTTTGGGGGGGGGGGTAATGTAAACAGATCAGCAAGCCTTGCTCCAGCAATTAAATATCCTGCATTATTTGAAGGAGCAACCGCGAGGCATCAAGACTTTTATGCTGAGCCTATTAAGGAGTCGAACTGTGTGTGCTGCTGTCAGAAAGCACTGTGTCACAGTGCACGCTGCCACAACACTATCCTGCACCAAACTGAGTATGATATGGCATCTCCCTTCTTAATACTGTATCTTACCAAAGCCATGTAGTCTGTGTTTATGGATAAGACATCCTTGCAGAAAGTTTTGAAAAGCCTGCACTGCTAGGAGGATCACCCTTGTCTCCAGTATGTTGATGTGTAAAATTGGCCTCCTGGGAAGACTGCATTTCTTGTTCTGTCTGCCCTGCACAATGCTTGCTTGCCACACCTCCCCCCCCCCCACACACACACACATACTCTGAGGTGGAGGCATCCATGGTGACAGTAGCTGAAGGAAGAGGGGAAGTGAATGGAAAACCTACTGTGAGGCCCAGAAACCATCAGAGGTTGTGTCTGCATATAGGCATTCAGTTTGAAAGTTTTGCTCATGTAACTCTCCAAATGTGAGCACTGAACATTGACCGTCCAACTGAAGAATTCACATGTGATACCTGGCACGCAGTACCAAGAATATGGTTGTTGCCATCAAGTCTGGGGCCTTGAGGGCTTGAGAGCGGTTGGTAAATAGCGACTTGAGAGAAAACAAGCAGAGGTTTGAATGGTGAGAATATGCACCTGTGGCATTTTGGATCATTTTTGAAGGGTATCTACATGGCATCCTATAAACACCAAAGCCCGTGCTGGTTGTAATTGTGATTTTTCTAGGTTACTGGAGCTCCCTAAGGGGCAGGCAAAGTTGAAGGAGATAATGGCACAGATGGGCAGCCACTAATCTTGACACAAAGATTTGGACTCCTTGGGACCTCATGCAAGAGGTTACCACTGCCACACACTTAGTAAACACTCCAGGGGCTGTGATGAGACCAAATGCCAGGGCTTTGGACTGGTAATGACTGTGACACAGAAGCATAGGATTTGATTTGCAGGTATGCATTCTCGAGATCCAGCCAGCACATCCTGTCTCCTCCCTACAGACTTGGGAGGCTGAACTGCACAGTGACAATCTAAACTCATCTTTTTCGGACATACTGATTGAGGCTGCTATGATCTAGTATTGGCCTGAGATCCACCCCTTCATTTCTTGGGAACCACAAAGACTCTAATAAACCCCAGACCCTCTCTGGTATGGAGAGAGCTCTTGGATGGCACTTTTTAATAGCAGATTGGAAACCTCCTCCTTTGTACCCCTCATTTGAGGATGTGGGACATCTTGGAAGGGGAGATGAGGATGGTTGGTAAAATGGGAAAATGGAACGCAACAGCCTCTTGATACTATTTCCCTAACCCATTTGTTCTGCATGATGGCCATCCATGCAGCTTGCTGCAGGGAGACAACCCTCGACTGCCTCCAGAGTGGGACTGTCAGGCAGGATCCCATATACTCTGTTGTCATCTTCCTTGGAAGGGACCATAGTATACAAAACTTTGTGGAGCTCCCTTGCCTCTTGCGCAGCATCCCTGTAAATGTTGCTTGTGGCAGTTCCTGTTCTGAAACTGATACAAGGGTTGTCTGTGTTATCTTCTTAAACACAAAGTTCTTAGAACCATTTTGACTCCAGGCAAAGGATCTTTGGGAAGCTGTGAACATGACTCTCACAGCAGAATACATTTTGCCCTCTTGCTCACATCTTTCCAGCTTTCTCTTCATGCTATATCCAAAAAGTGATGACCTGTTGAGAGACATTTGTGAAAAATGCCTTGACGTTCTCCACAGATGTAAAGTTGAAGCCAGGCATAGCATCTCATGGTGACACCAGTGCTAGAAGCTCTAGCTGCTCCATCATCTGCATCATATAACAAACACATCTAGCAGTCTGAGACATTATCCAAGATCTGTTTAGCTAAGTTGCACTGGAATCTGTTCATGTGCATCAGGTAATTTAAAGTTTTGATGGCAAAGGTATCGGATGCATATGTCTACTGCCACATTCTGTCCACTGCTAGACAATTCCTATCTGGGGGATGGAGAGCTGTGTTCTCATTTGGCCACCACCACTGCATGCATGGGGACAGCAAGAGGACCATTGTTCTAAATCACCCTGCCCTTGGAACAACATAATTTTTTTGGTCTTTCTTGAAATGGGCTCAGCCACATTTGGTACTTGGCAAGCTCTTCCCACTACCAAGACAAGCATGCAGTTAGCAGGGGAAAACACCTAGCAGGTTGAAGGGGCAAATCAAAAAGCCTACATCACAGCCTCCTCCACCCAGTGGAGAGAGGGTTGCCAATAGGCAAAGTACTACTCTGTCACATTAATTTGAGGATTTTTCCCAAGCTTAGGGTCTTCTGGAGAAGACTACAGGGAGCTCTTCCCCTTTGTCAAAGTATCAGTCCTTTGTCAGGGACAGAGATTTTAATGTCTCCTCATACTTTCTCTTCCTTAACACCTCAAGTTGGGAATATTCTGAGAGAGAGGATGATAACTGATCTGACCCTGGATGCTCTCTCTCTGAAACTTTTCAATGTCTCTGTTGGTGCAGCTCATGAGTGGTGTGTCTGACCTGTCACATTGTGACAGGAAGGTCAATCTTTCTAGTGTACTTGAATGCCAAAGTGCCTAAAGGATTCAATCTAACTAGTATCAAAGCTGATCCTGGCATCAACACTGATGAAGATGATCTGGCATTAACAGACACCAACCACAAAACTACTCTTGGACCCAAAGCTGACTTCAGCACCATAACATCGAAGGCCAAGGTATAAAAAAAAATGAATGGGCATGATGAAATCTGTGTGAACACAAACCCTTAGGGGCCTAGTCTCCCTCAATTTGGATGGGGATGGTACAGAGAATGACATGACCAATGTAGCAGGAGGTTAAGGAACAAACCCTCTTGGCACAGATCCAGATCACACCAGAATCACGGTCAGTTCCAAACTCCTGGTGCCAAGACAGGGTCAAGGAAGAAGAACACAGGAGTTAAGAGGGCTGAGGCTCAGACACATCGACCATACTGAGTGGAACAGTACGACACCCACATCAATTTTTGCTTTAATAAATGCTCTCATCATGTGCTCCAAATCATGTTATGATGAAGGGTTCCAGACAGACCTCACCAAAATGCAACAGAAAATGCTGATCTGGATTCTAAACATCTCAACAGCTTTTTCTAGGGAAAAGATGCCTGCTCTTTTTCTTCGAGAAAGACCCTGGATGATGACAACTTCTTGAGGGGAAGAATCATCCTTGAGTGGCATTAAAGGAGAAATGCAGGATGAACCCTGAAGAGGTTCAGTCTGAGGCAGCTTGCAAAGGCTTCATGAGTGAAATGGATTTTGAAACCTGCAGCTCATCATGAGAAAACTTCAGTGACAAAGTGCATTCTGGAAGACTTTCTGCCCTTCTTTAATTCTTTTTCATGTATCATCCTGCGGAAGAAGACCTTTTAGGATGAGCTTGTTCCTACTCTCCTCCAGGGTTGTGTGCCCAAAAGATTTGCTTTCACACTCTTCTTTCAAATGATCCAGCCTCAGGCACACCATGTACAAATCGTGGATGTCCAGAGGCAGGAGTTTGAGGAAAAACAATCACCAGAAAAGTGAGAGAGACAAAGGCCTGAAAGTCTTAAGTAATGAGTGTATGAATGTTTTAAGGTCTCTGGCTTCTCCTGTGGTACCAGAGTGCTGGGATTAGATATGTGAGTTTCTAATAGCAGGCTTTTTTTCCAGCCACCTTCAGTGTCTGCTGCACAACCTCAGGAAAAAGGGTGTCTAAAATGTAACAAAATTCTATCATCTAGGGAGTCAACTGTGGAAATTTCAGGTTGTGGTGCATCAAACAACCCAACTTGTGAGAGTAAATCAAGTCTATGGGGAAGCTAGTGTTAAATGCCCTTGGCCAGTTTCAAAAGAAGGGAGAGTCACTGTTGCCTAGGCTACAAGAGAGTCACTGTTGCCTAGGCTACAAGGGAGTCACCACTGCTATCTTTGGGTAGTGAATAGAATGGAAAACCATAAAGGTACATTCCTGTCTATGGTACTGAAAAAGCATCCTTGTGTGTCTGTTTGCAAGGAATATGTGAGCAGAATTTCTTTAACTGTCTGTTCTGAGGGGAGGCAAAAAGATTTACCAGAGATATTCCCCACAGATCTATCAACTGCCGGAAGGCCACCAGGCTAGTTTCCATTCTTGAAGGTCCGTCCTGGTCCTGCTTAGCTTGCCTGCTACAATGTTTTGCTCTGATGGAGTGTATGAAGCCTGAAAAATCAAACTAAACTGAGCTGCTACCTCCCAGGCTATCATAGCAAGTTTGCAAGAGGGTAAGATCACTCCCTCCCATCCAGTCTGTTGATGTACCACACTGTATTGTTGTCTGTAAAAACTTGCAATAGTACTGGAAAACCAGACATGATTTAGGCCTTTCAAAGCATTTATTAACCACTATCACACCTCTTTGACATGTACATGCTTTTGTTTGTCCTGTGTATTCCACAGGACCTTGCACTTTTTCTCAAATGGACATAGCTCCCGATGCCACATCTGAAGCATCCGTAGAGACAGACTGAAGAGGCAAATAGTCATTCTAACTTTTTGGACTGCCCCTGACTTTGAGGTCTATCCTTCTTTTTGGATACTACTTGCCATTATCTTAAGTCTGTTTTGCCATCTTGCTACTTGAACTGCATTTAGAAAAAAGGAGCCAAGGTGGAAGGAAAATAATTATTTGCCTTAAAAAGATGGTTGGAAGATCTGAGTCACTACTTGAAACAACTTTACCCTCTTATTAAATCTCTTAAGCCTTCAGCTGCAGAAGGGTCAACATGAACTTCCTTTTCTGGAGAGAATTTAAAATTTCAGTTTTAACATCTTCAGGAAGATTCTGCAAATGTAACCATGCAAATCTTCTCATGACTGTCCAAGAAACAGCAGCACTGGAGACGGTATTAGCAGCATGATAAGAACACTAAAGCATGTTTAATTACATGAAAAATAGATAAAAAGTGGCATGCAAAGAACTTATCACCTCAGAAGAGGGAAAGTCAACAGCTACATTTTCACATTACAAAGTGCTTACTTACAATACATTGGATATTGTGCTGTGTTACATCCAGCGCTATGGTGTTTTTTCTCATTTGCTTCTTTTTGTTCTGGTTGTTTTACTGCCTAAGCCTGTATTCTTTGTTTATATTGGATATGGAAATCACTGCAAAGTCTGCTTTAGGATTAGAAAACAAGTTTCTGTGAGTTTGAGGTACTCTGTATAACCAATCAGACTTCCTAGGGGCAGGAGAGGTTGACTTGTCAGGCAGACTACAAACTGTCAGGAAAACTCTAAACCTCAAAATGCACTCTCTCGAGGCACTGCTAAAAATGGAGAACATCGGTATCTGTGCAGTAACTGAGACCTGGGTTCAAGGCTCCAGAGAGCATCCCTGCAATATCAGGCTACAACTCTTACCACACTTTTCGTCCACCAACCAGGACCAAAACACTAAAGGTGGAGGAGTGTCCATATTCACCAAGGATATTCACACCACCAGGCTAATTGCCCAACACAATGCGCCTGAAATTCTCTAGGTGCAACTAACACTAGGTAAGACTGCAATCCAAATTGTAGCTTGCTACAGATCCCCCATGATGCCCCAAGATTCTCACTACACCTTTCTAAACATACTGGAAAAAATTAAGATACAACCAAACAACCTAATACTGGGTGATTTCAACTACCCTGCCATTAACTGGGAAAACTACTTGTGTACCAACACCTTTGCCCAACTGTTCTTGGAATTCATAAATTCCAACGCCCTGGATCATCTAATCCTTAGTCCCACCAGGGGCTCCAATATCCTAGACCTGGTCATTACCAACATGGGAAGTCGATGCTAAACACCTATGGTCACCCCCTCGTTGGTCAGGTCTGACCATAAGCTAATCACCCTTAACATCCACATCCCACCCCCCCAGTAAGGAAACCTCTGTAAAAAAAAAAACTTCTCCAAAGCCAACTTCATGCTACTCAAGTCAGAAGTGACAAACTTCAGGACACCCATGCAGACGGGAATTGAAAGTTCGACTGCTGAATACTACACTAAGGCACTGTACGAAAACATCCACTAGTGCATGAATCGTGCCATCCCCAATAGAACCAAGACGCTCTCCACCAAAAAAAAGGAAGCAAATCTAGTGGGTCCCATGCCATAAACAAACTTTGCAACAAAAGGAAGAAACTGTTGCAGAAAAGAGGAAAATACCAGGATGCAAAAAAAAAATCCATTACCACCCTCATTAAGAAGCAGAGATCCCTCATAAAATCCTCCAAAGCTAGTTACAAAAATAAAACTGTCAAATATTCCAAAGACAACCACAAGGCACTCTATAGCTATGTCAAGAATCTACATGGGAATGCTCTGAGCTACAACAGAATGGCATTAAATATACTGATCCCCAAGGATATTGCCAATATCCTGGCAGATCGATTTAGTGCAAACTTCAGCCCCCTCTCTCCCCCTAAAGGGCCCATCTCAATACCGAAAGATTGCCAAATTCCGGTAACGGCCACACAGGTAAAAAAAAAAATGCACTCTCCAAAGCTAAGAATACAACATCCATGGGACCAGACGACATGCCAGGCTGTGTACTACATGAACTACAAAATGAGCTAGCACCTCACCCAAGTGTCATGTTTAATCATAGCCTCACCTCAGGCTTTGTGCCCAATGAGGGGCACACAGCTACAGTTATCCCACTCCACAGGGGGAGATCCACCTTGGATCCTGGGAACTACCACCCCATCAATCTGACAAGCCTGATCTGCAAGGCCATGGAACGTATTATCATGGAACTTATAAACAAAGACATTGGCAACCTTCAAACACAGGACCCCATGCAGTTTGGGTTCGTGAAGGGCTGATCTTTATCCACTGAACCTGACTTCTTTGAATCAGTCTCCGGAGTAGTGGACAAGGGTAAGGTGGGTCCACACTGCCTATCTGGACCTCGCCAAGGCCTTCAACACCATCCCCCACTCTGGAATCATAGATAAACTTACTAAGCTGGGCATTAATCCCCACATCACTCGATGGGTTGCCAACTAGCTTACTGACAGAACCCACACTGTAAAAGTAGCCAACTCCAAATCCAGCTCCACAGAAGTGGAGTACCTCAGGGTTCAGTCCTGGGACTGCTACTGTTTGGCATTTACTTCTCTGAAATATAGGCCAACACTAAGGGACTCTGGCTAACAAAGTTTCCAGATGACTGCAAACTGGGAGCCATTATTGAATCCCCAAATGATGTGGATATTCTACAAAAGGCCCTTACAGGAACAGATGCTTGGTGTCAGAGCCATGGGCTCAAGCTCAATGCCAAGAAATGTATAGTTATCCCCCCTCTGGGAAAAAACATGTACCCGTGAATTACCACATAGGTGGCAGTACACTAAACATCGAAAGTGTGATAAGAGACTTAGGGACACAGGTGGACAGTGGTCTCACCTTCGATAACCACATCGCCCCAACAGTCAGGAAATCCTTCTATGTGGCACACCTCATCACTAAGGGCTTTTCATCCAGAAAAAAGGAGGTCATTGTCCCACTGTACTCAACCCACATTAGACCCATTATAGAATACAACGCCCCGTTTGGTATGTACCTCTCAAGACATCTGCAACAATTGGAAAGGCCGCAGAAATACCTCATTAAAAGAATCACAGGCCTAAAGCAGATGCCCTATACTAACAGTCTAAAAAAACTCCAGCTATACTCTGTCGCATATCATCTACTCAGAGGTGATCTCTGCTTAACATACAAGGCCATGTCAAACCCAGAGCTGCTGGACATGTTACACTTAAAGAAATCCCAATTTGTCAGAGACGCACACTCCAGGGATCTAAACCTTGTCATCACAATGAACAAAATATTCTGGAGGGATAGGTTCCTGACCCAGAGACTCCCCAGACTCTGGAATAGACCGCCCATACATGTCAAGCACAGCACCTCCTTGGCCCTCTTCAAAAGGAACCTTGATGCTTGGATTGGAGATAGGAAATTCACCCCGGGGATCACGTCAGTCGCCCTGCTAGACAGGGGTCCAGGGAAGCATATACTGTGGGAAGAAATAGCCATGGAATTGTTATGGCTAGGCTTGCATAGGCCCTAGGACCGATGTACCAACCTACGAACCTATGAAAACATTCTCTAAGGCAGATAATATAAGAGAAACCATGTATAGACAAGAAATATGCCACTGAATCAAATCATACCACCTTTGCTGGGCAATACGAATTTCGTTCTGATTCATCCATCTATCCTCAACCTCCTTTCCTTTCTGATTCCATTGAAAAAAAATAAAAAAGTTATGTACTCACCAAAACTATGCATCTGTGCTGTCCATTTTCATTCTTCAATACATGGGTTTTGGAACTGACTTGGCCGCTTTTCTCTAGATTGTTGGATCCGTCTCTCGAGCTCATAATGCCCATAACCACTGCATTATCTCCAATCAAGTTTGCTGTTACTGTATATCAATCTAAAATATAAATTATAAGAAGGCAAAATGTGCAGTTACAGCATAGGGGGCTCGAAAGGTGGAAGGGGAGAGGGAAACTGAGGAAGAAAGAAAATGGATAATACAGATGCATAGTTATGGTGATTACATAACTTTTTCATCTGATGTTATAATTTTCATTCATTCCTCAATGTATAGGACAGAGTCCCCAGCTACGATAACCTTGGGTAGAACTCATGGAAGGATGTACCACGAGAAGCACAGAGCCAAATGCAGCCTTGTTTCTGGAGATGATATCCAACTTGTAATGAGCAATACATGTATGAGCATTAGACCAAGTGGCAGCTGCACAAATATCAATGGAAGCTCTGGCCCAGAAGGCAGATGATGTGACCATAAATCTAGCTGAGTGCGCTTATGGAGGCTTTGGCAAGGTTAAACCTCTAAGAGTGAACATAGGAAATACAATCTGTTATACATTCGGCTAGGGTAACTTTGGATACTGGTTTTCCTAATTTGCTACTAGAAAAAGAAACAGTTAGTTTTTCTAAATTTCTTTGCCCTATGACGATAAAAACAAAATTGCCTATATACATCTAAAAGGTGAAGCATGTACTCTCTCTTGTTGTTAAAATTTGGAAAGAAGACTGGCAATTTGATTGATGTTTGTTTCAGAGGTAATTTTGAGTAGAAAGGAGGAGTTAGTACATAGGATAACTATCTTTATACAAAATCAAATGAAGTGGTTTTGAAGTGTGTGCTTGGAGTTCACAAACTCACCTCACAGAAGTAATAGTCACAAGAAAGAAACTTAAGATGCGAGTTAGCTGAGGGCTCAAAGGGAGATTGGGATCTTACTGTTGTATCACAGAGCTTGGTACAAGGTGTAACGGGATCCTTTATTGGAGGTCTAAGTAAAAAGGTACCTTTAAGTAATGCTTTACATAATGAAGCTAGAGGGGAAGCATTATCTCCTATGGTGTAGTTACAGATGGCTGCCAGCTGAACTTTGATGGTGGAGAAACTAGCACCACTTTGAAAAATCAAATCAAGAAAATCTGAAACAGTAGGGATTGGAGCTATGAAAGGATCCAACTCTCTCTGCTGTGCCCAAAATGAAAATCTCTTCCATTTACTCTTACACATTTTCCTTGTAGAAGGTTTCTGGGATGAAAATAAAATTTGGCGAACAGAGGAAAGCCTGGAATGTTTAGCCATCATTGGAATTGGAGAAACCATGTGGTCAATCTGAGGCATGCAATGTCCGGGTGAGTCATCCCAGACTGATGTGACAGCAGATCTGGAATGGGGTCCAGTGTCCAAAGGGAACATAGTAGGTGAGACCACAGAAAGGGGAACCAAACTTTCCAAGGCTAGAAGGAAGCAACGAGGATTACCCCTGCTGTTTAACCAGAGTGTTTTCTGAATAGATCTGGGGATTAGAGGTAGGGGAGGGTAAAGCAGACTGGAGAGCCAAGCGTGGACTACAGCATCTCTCGGTGACACCCCCTGAGGGGAAATTAGGGCAAAGAAACTGCTGCACTTGTGACTGAGGGGAAAGGCAAATAGGTTGTACCAAGGTTGACCTCATTTGTGAAAAAACATTTCTGCCACTGTATTATTGAGAGACCACTTGTGAGACATGAGGATAGTCCTGCTGAGCTCATCAGCCAGAACGTTGGATTTCCCCAGCATGTTCACTGCAACAAGAAAGCGGTTGGAGGAAATCATCCACTGCAAGACTCTCACTACTTCTTGACAAAGGGGGTATGATCTGGTTCCCACTTTGTTAATGTACCATATCACTGAATGAATAAAAAGGTGTTGCTAGAAAACACACTTCACAAACCACGATAAATTAGCTCTTTATTCCACGAAAACACTCAGAATCATACCACTGACATACTGTCTGTCTGGGTAGCAACTGTCCCAAGAGGAAGAGAGTTCTGAAAAGGCCTGCACCACTAAAAGGACAACTCTCATCACTAAGGTGTTTATATGCAATTTATTCTCTTCTGGAGATCACGTGCCTTGAACAATCTGTCCTAAGAAATGGCCCCCTACCCCAACTGGGAGGCGTCCGTGGTCAATGTGGCCTTTGGGGAAGGAAGGATAAAGGGAAGTCCCTGACAAATGTCGATGGACTGAATCCACCACAGTAGGGAGTCTCTGCAGACTCAAGACAGTTTTACAGGATGTTGCAAATGTTGCTGAAAAACAGACCATTGTACTGAGTCCACTGGAGAAGTCACATGTGAAGGACAGCGCTAGGTATTAAGGCAATCCCTGAAGCCATCGAACCTAAGGTTTGAAGAACCAATTTTGCTGGAGGAGAGGGGTGAGAGAATCTGTCTGACAAGCAATCTCAAGGTAAGAATCTTGCTTTGTGGTAAAAGAGTGAGACAACTGACTGCATCCAGGTGAGCCCCTACAAACTCAAAAACTTCAACTGGCTGAAGATGGGACTTGGTAAGACTGACTGTGATCCTCAGGAGCTAAAGACAACTGGAGTAAGTTAATCCCCGTTTTTTTTTCCTAGGAGATGCCTGGTTGGTGCAGTGAGAACCCAGGCTTCCAGATGAGGATGCACTCCGAGTCCGTGCAGTCTGAGATGAGCTGCTACCACTGCCAAGCATTTGGTGAAAACCCTGGGGGATGTGATTAAACTGAAGGACAGGACTCTGAACTGATAAAGACTGGCTTCCGACTGCACAATGACAGGGAAAGGGTATTTTCTCCAACCTAGAGAATTGCGCAATCTCACCATGTGTAGTCAACCAAATTTTGTTGAATAAACTCTACCACATGTCTATCGACTAGATTCACCTACCCGTGTGTGTATGTATAGCACTCAATCTGAAATAAACACTCGACTGCAATAACACTGAATGTAAAATGTCGAAAACAACATTCCAGTTGAATGCATGCATTGAGAAACAGCCTCAGCAGATGCAAAAATCTAACTCTCCCAAAAAAAAAAAAAAAAGAGTAGCCCTATGTGGGGGTTTGTTTCCCCATACCTCAGCTAATCATATATACTAACTCAGATATAACACACACCTGTGATAAAAACAAATTTCATAACCCCTTAATTTCTGCAATCTCACACACCAGCTGATCACCTGCCTAGTCAACTAGACAGCTGTCACCTTACAAACACTTGAAAAATTCACTAACACCCACATATACACGTTTGTATACATATATGCACACCCGCACATACATACACACACATATATATATATATATATATATATATATATATATATATAAATAAGTAACATGGTTCATCATTGCATACAGTTTTGTGTGCAGAAATGCTGCCATTTTTCATCAGTGGTACAGGAGGGCAAAATATGTTACTGACAAATTTTATCAAACTGATGGTTACATAATTCAAAGGCTTTTTCCCTTTCTTCAAGGTTGTGCAGCCCTGGAGTTAGTATATTTAATTTCCAGAGGTGTGGTTGCAGAGTTCCATGACAGGCAATATGAGGTGGGGGTGCCCCCCACTTAATAGTTTGTTTTACTTTTGATATTCACAAATGTAACCTATTGGTTTACATTTGTGATTACTTTAATTCAATAATTTTGGTGGCAATTATGCATTATAAACCCTTATAACTACTCACCCTGGCAACAAAAACATACAAAAATAAGGGAGATTAAGGGAGGGAATGGTTATTACTGCAGTGGTGGCAATTATGCATTATAAACCCTTATAACTACTCACCCTGGCAACAAAAACATACAAAAATAAGGGAGATTAAGGGAGGGAATGGTTACTACTGCAGTGATTATTCAAACATCTATTGTTATATTATGTTTATCATTATGATCACTGCTGCATTGGCCTGAGCTATATGCGTAGATTACCACACTTTAACCTGGCAAGGAAAAGGAAGGATGAAAGTCCATGAGCCACTGCAGAATGCTCCTAGCAAAGAGTGTCCTAGACCTGGAGAGGTAATCCAGCTTACAGTATTTTGTAGTTATTTGCTGAGGAATAAGCTGCCGTTTCTAGAATACTTCTAGAATCCATCCAACTCTTCCTAAAAAGCCATAACGGAAGCCAGGACCATGGGAGAATGAGCCTCGAGCCTGTCTGAAATTGCACTGTTGTGGTGGGTACAACAAAAGGTAACAGAATGAGCGCACAATATGGAAATAGTCTGTTTTGACACAGACTGTCTTCTTATGTTTACAAGAAATGAACTGAGAGCTTCTAAAAGACTTTACTCTGTCAAGACAGTACCTGAATTAACTGTGGACATCCACCAAGGTATGGAATATCTATTCTACCTCATTTTTAGGTTCTGGAAAAACGACCATTTGCAAAAGAAAGGAGAATCAGTGTTGTCTGGGTCTAAATGGAGTCACCACAATGATATTTTAAAGAGTTTTCTGAATCATCATGATGACCCTGGATATTAGTGGAAAGGTGAAAAAGCATAATTGAACATTCCTGTTCTCCTAGCTTGTTTGTCAGCTGATTCTTGTGAGAGGATGTGAAAAGTTCTACTTGAAGTGTTCCCCACAAATGATCATTTCCTGGAAGATCTACTAAACAGAAGTACAGTTGTGTAAGAAAACTTACCATAACAGCAGATGTTTGAATGCTTATTGCTACAGTAGCCCTAGATATATGGGTTATATCCAGCATAGGGTTTAACAGCCAGACAGCTTCCAAAGCTTTAGGGCACCTTCCACACACCAAAACTGTCAACGCATGAACTGAGCAGACTAAGAAAGGTTTAGGTGGCAAGCCCTTCAGAGCTTTCATGTCAACAGAGAGGAGAGGGCAGAGTCCTGAAAAGGCAATGCTAGGAAAAACAAATGTCCACACCATGGCAAAAACAATGTAACAAAAAACAAAGGGGGTGGAGGGAGGGAATGGCTACTGCAGCAGTGATCTTCAAACACCTACTAGTAAAGTAAACTTACACAACTGCACTATGTTCATCATACTGATTACTGTAGCAGTACCCTTAGCTATATGGATAGATTACCCCTAGCTTACTAGATTTGAAAGGTGGAAGGAGAAGAGTCCAGGAGACCATGGACAATGGTCCTCACAAAGCCTGATCAAGTCCTATGGAAGGAATCAAGTTTATAGTGCTATGTAAAAGTATGTACAGAGAAACAAGTTGCAGCTTGTAGGAGACTTCTAGAATCCAACCATTTCCAGAAAGCCATAGATGAAGCCTAAACCCTGGTTATGTGGACCTAGATCCTACCTAGAACAATTTAAAAAAGGTAAAAGCCTTAGCAATCATTTGGAAATAGTCTGTTTTGACACAGGTTGTCTCTTCTTACCTTCACAAGAAATGAACAATTCATCCAAAGATCTGAAAGATTTAGTTCTCTCAAGATAGTACCAGAGTTGTCTGTGGACATCCAAGAAATGAAATAATCTATCTCCCTCATTTTTAAGGTGCAGGAAAGAAAACGAGGAGATGGATAGTTTGGCTTAAACAAAACTGGAATACCACTTTAGGTATTAAAAAAAAGAGATTAGTTCTCAAAGAAACCAAATCTCTGTGGAAAATTAGACTCACCTTAAGAGCTTTCAACTCAGATACTCTCCTTTCAAAAGTCAGAGCACTCAGTAAAACTCTTGCCATGTTAAGAACCTGAAGTCAGTCAGGTTAGCTGGTTCAAATGGAACAAGTGTTATCTAATACAAACTTAAGATCCAAAGAAAGGGTTACTGGGTTTTTTTTTTGAGTCCTCTAATGGAAAGCACCTTTCAAAAGCATTTTCACATGAGAATGCATTAAAAGACGAGGATTCATAGACAAACATGGAGGAGTAACAAAGGTCATAGAATAGTGACTCACACAAATATTGTAAAACCACAGAACAACTAGCCTTGAACGGGTGCTGGTTATGTTGCTGGCATCAACTAGAAAACCTTTTCCAACATATTAATTTACAGTAGCAGGCTTTCCTGTCTCCATTAATACCTGTTGCATGTCTGCAGTAAACAGGTGCCTAAAACGAACTAAGACCCAATCAGTCAGGCAGTCAGTTGAAGATGACTGGGGTTGGGATGTATCAAAGATCCATGTTCTTGTATGAGTAGATGCAGTCTGTGAGGAAGCTTGTGATAACTGCCCCTGGTCATTTCCAAAAGAAGGGAGAACCATGGTTGCTTGGGCCAGAAGTGAATCACCACAATGATCTTGTTGGGGGATTCCTTCTGATTCTTCATAAGTACCCTGGATTTTAGTGAAAAGGGTAGAAAGCATACAAGAGCATTCCTGTCCAAGTCTTTCAGGACTTCTTGTTTGGAGTTCCTGGAGCAGAATCTTGCCAACTGATTGTTCAGGGAGGCAGCAAATAGGTCTAACTTGAGGAACTCCCCACGCATGGAACAAATCTTGGAAGATCCTCTTATCTAATTTCCAATTGTGAGGGTCTGCCTATCCTGCTCGGCTTGTCTGCCACACAATTTTGATCTGATGGAATGTAGGATGCCAGTACAGTGAGACTGTGTTGTAAAGCTATATTCCAAGAAAACAAGGCAAACCTGCTGAGGGGGTATGCCCGGGTTCCCCCTTGCTTGTTGATGTAACATGACTATGGTATTGTCTGTAACAACTTCAAGATGTCCCTAGGACCGAAGATGAGTCAGAGAATTGTCTCTCGATCAGGACAAGCATCTCCTGTCCTGCACACCCTGCACTTTTATCACTCCTAAAACTGCTACCCATGCAAAATCCGAGGTGGCTGTGGTGACTGTTTTGAAACAGACAGAGAGAGAGAGAGAAAAGGGGACACCTGAATTAAAGGATATTTGCTGTCTCCACCAAGTGAATCCTCTTATGGCAAACACCAGCACTGGGATTTGAAAAGACAAGGATGTTTGTGTTGGGACCAAATAGGCTTTAGATTACCACTGTATGATTCTCATGTGGAGTCTTGTCAGGGTCAACATGAGAATCATAGATGCCATGAAACTCAAAATCCTGAGGTATTCCCTTCACAGTGACCGAAGTCCGAGTAGAAAACTTTAAAAAATCGATCCAGATAAAAATCTATTTTTTTCTGTGGAAGAAAAAAAACTTATAACTGAGATGTCTGGCTGACAACTCAGGAATACAATCCTGTGCGAAGGGGTCAAAAAAGGCTTTTGAATGTTTTGTTGGAATACTAGCTTGTGTAACATCTCTCTCACCCAAGTGAGAGATTCCTGACACTTTGAAAAAGACTGTGCAAAGATAAGTCATCTAAACATGGAAGTGTGGATACCCTATAGCCTACAGTTGTGTACACTTACCATAAATGTAGATGTTCGAGTGTATTCACTGTTGCAGTCATCACACTTGGGTTATCCTGCCAGGGTTAGCCCTTAGTCGACCCGAATACCAGAGGCTTAGTATTTCTGCATCAGTTGCTGTCCCTCCAGGACTGACGTTAGTGGTATAAAATCAGGCAGCCAACGCCATTACATCAGTTTTTCTTGCCCCAACTGTCAGGAGCCCCCAAATAGGGAGCTAGGTTATGGTGGAAGAAGACCACCAGTAGAAACTAAATACCAAAAATTACCTGTAAAGAGTGAGAGAGAGAGAGACAGACAGACAAGGGGGATGGAGGGTGTGAAACCAGGACTGCAACAGTGAATACACTCGAACATCTAAACTGTACTATGTTCTTCATGTTTCACTGTTGCAGTCATCACACTTAGGTTGATTCCCAAAGCTGAAAGAAAAGGGTGGAAGCAGTCAAGATGACTGGGGGCTGGCTAGGATGCCCTGCAAGACTGTGGTTGCAAAACCTGCCCTGGATTTGGAGAAGATAGGTAGGTGGCAATGCTTGGTGAAGGTATGAACAGAAGTCCATGTTGCAGGCTCCAGGATGTCCCTGGTGGGGACCCCTCTGAGAAAAACTGCAGAGGTGGAGGTTGTCCTGGTGGAATGTGTCCTGAAGCCTTTAAGGGGTGGTTTCCTGTGGTGTTTTTAACAGAAATTGATGCAGTGTGCTATCCATTTCGAGATTGTTTTTTGGATATGGCCTTGCCCTCTGCCCCTGCTGCAAAGCCTGCTAGCAATTAGTCGGTTTTCCAAAAAGATTTAGTCCTATTCAGGTAGAATCTGAGCTGTCTGTGCACATCTAGAGAATGCAGAATTCTTTCCCTATTGTTTTCTGGGTTAGGGAAAAAGGTGGGCAAATGAACTGATTGGCTGAGAGCCACACTGGACACGACTTTAGGCATGAAAGTTGGGTTAGTCCTGAGGGAGATTCTGTCAGCATGGAAAATGATGAAGGGCTCTACAGCCATGAGTGCTTGTAGCTCTGAAACTAGTCTAGCTGAAGTGATGGCCAGAAGCAAGGCTGTTTTCCAAGAGAGGAATTTTAACTCTGCTGAAGCTGCAGGATCAAAGGGGGTAGGGTGAGCTTTTCCAACAGAAAATGAAGGTCCCAAGCTGGGGTAGGAGCTCTTCTGGGTGGCCTTAAATTGTTAGCCCCTCTTAGGAACTGTTTGATGACAGGGTGTTAGAACAGAGGTGGCTCTGTGCCGTAATGAGCAGAGATGGCAGAGGCATGAATTTTAATAGAAGAGAAGGACAGACCCCTGTGTAGTAGGTCTGCTAGGTAATCCAAGATGAGAGGTAGGGAGAGCGGTGTCGTTTCAGCTCCTTTAGCCTGGATCCAGGTGCAAAACCTTTTCAACATGTCAGCATAGGATTTTCTAGTGCTGGGGCGTCTGGCCTCACGTACAACATCCAGGACTTGTTTACTTAGGCTGGCAGCTGGAGGAAAGGTCAGGGTATAACCCAGGCTGCCAGGTTCAGGGTCTGCAATTGCGGATGCATGAATTCTCCATTCTTCTGAGTCAGTAGAGTTGGGTTCTGAGGTAGGTGCCATGGTGGCAGGGGTGACAGGGTGCACAGCAGTGGGTACCAGTACTGGTGTGGCCAGTTCGGGGCAATCAAGATTGCCCTTCGTTTTTCCTCCCTTATTTTGAGCAGTACCCTTGAAATTAGTGGTAGAGGGGGAAATGCATAGAATAAGAAGTTATGTACTTACCATAATGTTCCATGTTTGTAATCCATCTCGCCTACATTCTTGCTGGATGGGTTTGGAGCCGATCCTCGGCTCCGACTCGGCTGATACTAAAGCTTGAGAGCTTTTACTGGCTCAAGGCTATCCCCTATCCCATGGTGCACCACGGTAATTCCCCAGATCTTGTTTGCAAGAAAGTAACTAAATACATAATAGTAATTATACTATCAATAAAGTACAGTTTTGTACCTACCATAAATGTAGATGTCCGAGAGGTATGCATCTGCAGTCCTAACAAATGGGTTGTCCTGCCTCAGGCAGCCCTTCGGTCGGCCGGATTCCAAAGTCTGGGTCTGGCCTCGGCTGATGTCGCACTTCACCCGACGTCATAGCTGCTGTTAACCGGGTATAAAGGCATCAGCCGACGCCATTTTCCTCAGTGTTTCTTGCCCCAGATGCCAGGTGCCCTCTAGGAAGGCTAAATTTGGATAAATGCAAATGTTTCCAAACAATAGAGAGCAAATAGAAATAAACATGTATATACATATATACAAACAAATACACCATAATAGATTCCCCCAGCTAGCTACAAGATGGGCAAATACCCTAGGAGTACCACAGAGGGGAAGGAGGGTGGGTAATCCTGACTGCAGATGCATACTTCTCGGACATCTACATTTATGGTAGGTACAAAACTGTACTATGTCCTTCAAGGATGCATCTGCAGTCCTAACAAATGGGTAGAATACCATAGCCAAACTGGGGGAGGAGGTACTAAGAAGATTATGGTGTAGTTAAGATCCCTTGCAAAACAGCAGTGGCAAAACCTGCTCGGGATCTGGAGTATAAAGGTAGATTATAATGCTTGGCAAATGTATGCACGGAGCTCCAAGTAGCAGCCTCTAAAATGTCTTTGGTAGCCACTCCTCGTAAAAAAGCTGTAGTAGTGGCTGTAGCCCTTGTGGAGTGAGGTCTGATGTTTTCTGGAGTTGCCTTTCCATGATAAGAGTAACAAAATCTAATGCAATTTCCTATCCATTTTGAGATTGCCTGTTTTGAAATTGCTTTTCCTTCCATTCCTGTTGCATATGCTACCAGAAGCTGGTCAGTTTTCCTATTGGTCTTGGTTCTGTCCAGGTAGTAAGCGCAGTTGCCTATGCACATCCAAGGTATGTAGTAGTCTTTTCCCCCCTGTTCTGTAGGTTGGGGAAGAATGTAGGTAGGTGGATTGCTTGGTTTAATGATACCCTGGAGACCACCTTTGGCATAAAAGTAGGATTAGTTCTCATGGACACTCTATCCTGATGGAAGATAAGGAAGGGCTGTACTGCCATTAATGCCTGTAATTCAGAAACCCTTCTTGCTGAAGTGATTGCAAGCAGGAAAGCAGTTTTCCAAGATAAGTACTGTAATTCTGCTGTTGCTGCTGGTTCAAAAGGGGGAAGTGTCAACTTTTCTAACACAAAGTTCAAGTCCCATGTAGGCAATTGTGGCTTCCTTGGTGGCTTTACATTTTTAATTCCTCTCAGGAACTGCCTGAGTAGAGGATGAGAAAAGACTGGAGGATCCATGTTGTATTCTGCTGAAATAGCTGATGCATGAATCTTAATGGAGGAGTAGGACAGGCCATTGTGGAAAAGCTCTGCTAAGTATTCCAGGATGTTAGCTATGTTTGCCAGTGATACATTTTCTCCTTTTGCTGCACTCCAAATGAGATATCTTTTCCATTTTGCTGAATAAGTTTTTCTTGTTGAGGGTCTGCGAGCCTCCAAGATAATGTCTTTAACCCTTTGAGATAAATCTGGGTTATTTTGTCTTATGCAATGTTCCAAGCAGCTAGCTGCAGTGTTTTCAAGTTTGGATGCAGGATTTTGAAGTTGTTCTGTGTTAGCAGTAAAGGAACTAGGGGTAGAGGCCATGCGTGTTCCCGAGACATACTCCTCAGTAGTGGGTACCAATGCTGCCTCGGCCAGTCTGGAGCTATCAGGATGATCCTTGGGTGATCCTCTTTGATCTTCAGTAGTACTTTGTGCATCAAAGGAAGAGGTGGGAATGCATATGCTGTCAGGTTTTCCCAACTGAAAGATAGGGAGTCCACCTTCCAAGCAAGTGGGTGGTATGTCCTTGTGCAGAATTTTTTCAATTGGTGGTTGTGTGGGGATGCGAATAGGTCTATTTCTGGTAGTCCCCATTTCCTTGTAATGGATTTGAAGATGTCTGGATGCAGCATCCATTCGTGGGCATCCGTGGTAGTTCTGCTTAAGATGTCTGCTAGTATATTTTCTTTTCCTGGCACAAATATTGCCTGTAGCTGAATGTTGAGGTTCAGGGCCACATTCCAGAGGTCCATTGCCATCCGGCATAGAGGATATGAATGTGTGCCTCCCTGTTTGTTGATATACCACATAACTGTGGTGTTGTCCGTCCTTATCAGCAAATGACCCTGTTGAAGAAACGGTCTGAATGTCTGAATTGCCAGCTTTACTGCCAGCATCTCTTTTTGATTTATGTGTAGGTTCAGCTGGTCTTGAGTCCATGGGCCTTGTATGCACTTGTCCAGCGTGTGTGCCCCCCAACCGAGGTCTGAGGCGTCTGTGGTGGTAGTCTGGCTTGGGTGAGGGCTGTGGAAGGGCAGTCCTTTGTTCAATTGACAGGCCTGAGCCCACCATCGGAATTCTTGCTTCAGGCATGGAATTATTGGAATTTGGGTTTCTAGGCTGTGCTTGTGCTGAGACCATAAATTCCTTAGGTACCATTGCAACTTCCTCATATGTAGTCTGGCATGTGGAATCAATATTATGCAGGATGCCATGTAACCCAGGGCTTGCAGGACTTTCCTTGCTGTAAGCTGGTTCTGCGTTGTTAATGCCATGAAATAGAGCGGTAGGTGCTTCTGCTTTTCTGCTGTGAGGAATGCCATTTGGTTTGATGTGTCCAGTTCTGCACCCAAGAAAGTTATCCTTTGGGATGGTATCAGCCTTGACTTTTTTATATTGACTGTGTATCCCAGGGCTTGCAATAGGTGAATGACCTTTCTCAAATCTTTTGTTAATTTGTTTTTGTTGTCCGCTTGTAACAGGCAGTCGTCCAGGTATGGGTAAATCTGAATTCCCTGAAGCCTGCAATGAGCAATTACTGATGCCAGGCATTTCGTGAATACTCTGGGCGCAGTAGATAAGCCAAAAGGCAATGCTGAGAATTGATAATGCTCTGATCCTGCAAGAATTCTGAGGTATCTTCTGCAATTTGGTCGTATGGGGACGTGCAGGTATGCCTCCTTGAGATCTAGAGTTACCAGCCAAGACTCCTTGCCCAGCATGGGAAGAAGCTGCTGTAGGGTCAGCATCTTGAATTTTGGAACAATGAGATATGTGTTCAGAGCGGACAGGTCGAGAATAGGTCTCCATTGGTTTTCCTTTCTTGGCACCAGGAAAAGTCTGGAGTAAAATCCTTGTCCTTGTTCCACAGACTGTACCTTTTCTATAGCTCTCATCCTTAGTAAGTGGTCTATTTGTTCTAGAGCGTTTGTCTTTTGATTTGGAGGTAGGTTTGGCATTCCTCTCTTCCTTGGTAGAGTATGGAAGTGAAACCTGTAACCTTTGTCTATTGTCTGTAAAATCCATTTGTCTCCTGTAATGTAATGCCAGTTTACTGAAAATAAGGCTAGCTTTCCGCCTAAGGGTGCTTCTAGTTGTTCCCTGGTAGGCGGTTTCAGAGCCAAGTCACTGTGATTGTCCTGTGGAAGTGGTAGTGGCTGGATATGTGGCAGTACTTCTCTGGTTGTTAGGCTGCCACTGACGTCCCCTGTAGGCACCTCTGGATTGACCTCTGCCTCTTGGGCCTATTCCTGCCTCTCTGTGCTCTGGTGGTGTCTGGAAAGGACCAATTCTTGGAAGGCCAGTTCCTACTAAACCTCGGAGGCTGGACCTGTAAGAAATCCTTGACTGTCTGGACAGATTTTGCTTTCTCTTCCACCTTCTTCAACACTTGCTGTGCAGGGGAGCCAAACAAACTGTGTTTTTCCATGGGAGCATCTAGGAGCTTTGACTTTACATGGTCTGGTAAGGACTGCTCTTTTAACCATGCATGCCTTCTGATCACTGTACCAGTCATAGCTGATCTAAAGGAAGCCTCCAGTGCATCATAGCCGCATTTTAAGGAATGATTACTGACCTGCTGAATGTTATGTACCAATTCCTGAAGGGACTTTCGGTCTAAAGGTTCAGGCGAGGACAGTTTTTTAGTTAGCTGATCTAACATAAATTCCTGATACTGAATCATGTGGAATTGACAGTTTAAGGCCCTAGCCGAAAGAGTAGCAGAAGTATAAACTTTTTTACCCCATCTCTCCAAGGCCCTAGATTCTCTTTCAGAGGGGAGGGGGTTTTTGGCAGAGGCAGCTGCTACAGCTTTGGGGCCCTGTGAAATAGTTTCAGGATCTGCAATAGGAGCCTTATACAAGTGATAATGTGTGTCTGGAACCCTGTAGCATCTGTCGGGCTTAGCAGGGGCCGGAAGAAGAGAGTCAGGAGCAGTACAAGCATCATTAAATGCATCATCCACAACTGTAAGTACTGGAGGAATGGCTAAAGGCCTATGCTGTGGCAAATGTAAAAAGGTCCTAAGCCTTTTCCTAGAGTCTGAAAAATCCTGGCCCTGCCCTTGAAATTGTTCTCTCATAGCATGCAAGGTTTCCCCAAAAGAAAATTCCTCAGAAGGAGAGGCAGAAGGAATGGAGTCTTCTGCATCAGAGTCCTCATATGGAGAATAAGGGCCTTCTGGAGGGTTTGTATTTTCTGAATCATCAGAGGAGTAAATCTGTAGAAACTGGCTCAGGGGGCTCTGCTCTAGGCCTCTTCTCTGGAGGGGGGTGAGAGGCCCTGTCAGGGTGAGGCTGGGATCCCCTGATCAAAGAAATGAGATCCTCTGCTAGACTAAGCATTTGGGTACTAGAGCTAGGCCTGTGAGAGGGGGTTTTAGCAGGCACGGTCTTTGTTGATTTAGCTGCTTTAGCCCTGGTAAAAGCCTTAATTGACATGGATGCAGGGGGCCTAGCAGCTCCACGTGCAGGAGTAGATATATCTAAAGGGATAGTATCTGATAAATCCTGAGAACCTGTAAGAGCAGGGGGAATTTCAGTAGCAGATTCAGCCATGCTGGATGAGGCCTCGGTTGTAGGAGGCATGCTTTCGGCCGAAAGAAGAACCGAGGACTCTGTTTCAGCCGAAACCGAGACACTCGCGGTTGGCTTAACCGCGGTTTCGGCCGAAACCGCGGACCGCGAGTGTCGGTCCTTTTCCTTACACTTTTTAGCTAATTGTGAAGTCGGAGTCTCCGACGGCATGTTGTAAGCAAAAGCGGAGCCGAAAAACTCCTCTGCAAACTCCGACCGACGTCTAAGTGTCCGTCGGTTGAAGGAAGCACAGGCTAGACAAGCTGCTACGTCGTGGTCTGGGCCTAAACAAGGTAGGCAGTAAGAGTGGAAATCTTTATGAGGTATTTGTTTCCCACAAGTTAAACAGTTATTCACTTTTTCTGACATCGGCTGAGGCAAGAAAGAGTCCCCAACGGGGTACTTAGCTTTTTAGAAGTCTTCGGTAGTAGCAATCTCTGGTTCTGACCGACCGGCACTTGCGAACAGCTTCTGCTTCGGGCACCACGTGGCAAGAAAGACTGGGGAAAATGGCGTTGGCTGATGCCTTTATACCCGGTTAACAGCAGCTATGACGTCGGGTGAAGTGCGACATCAGCCGAGGCCAGACCCAGACTTTGGAATCCGGCCGACCGAAGGGCTGCCTGAGGCAGGACAACCCATTTGTTAGGACTGCAGATGCATCCTTGAAGGACATCTATGTACATACCAACAAAAGGACTTTGTTTTACTAAACTTGCCATGTGTACAGACAACTATAACAAGGTCAGACAGCATTATGGATAGTCCACCAGTTCCTCCAGGATACAGGGAGGGGGAAGGAGGGTGGGACGCAAGAATGTAGGCGAGATGGGCTACAAACATGGAACGTTATGGTAAGTACATAACTTCTTAATGTTATGTAGTTCTATCTCGCTGTGATCCTTGCTGGATGGGACAACGTCCACAGTACCTTTATCCCGGGTTGCTCAAGCAGAGAGACTCTTCAGCACAGTGCACTCAAAGGATGACCTGTCCCGGGAGGCCAAATCTAATTTGTAATGAGTGACAAAGGTATGAGGTCTTGCCCAAGTAGCTGTTGCACAAATGGTATCAATTGGGAGTTTTGATTTGAAGGTATATGAAGCTGATACTGCTCTAGTTGAATGGCCATTTACTTTAGCAGGTAGTTGTTTCCCAGCATTTTTGTAAGCAAATGAGATGCAGTCTGAAAGCCATTTAGACAGAGTCATCTTGGAGACGGGCAAGTCTTTGTTTTTGTCTGAGAAGGAAACAAACAATTGATCCAATTTCCTAAAATCTTTAGTCTTGTGCAGGTAAAATCAGAGAATTCTATGGACATCTAATTGATGTAGTCTGTATTCTGATTTATTACTCTAATTTGGGAAGAATTCTGGTAATTCAATAGTTGTGTTTAGATTATGTTCTGAGCATACCTTAGGGAGGAAAGAAGGATTAGTTCTTAGGGAGACTCTATCCTTATGGAATATAATGTAAGGAGGTTGAATGATCAGAGCTTGCAATTCTGAAACCCTCCTAGCAGATGTTATAGCTACTAAGAACAATGTCTTCCAAGACAACAATTTCAAATCGGATGAAGAAGACGGCTCGAATGGTGGAGAAATCAATAAGGTCAGAACTAAGTTTAAGTCCCAGGGCTCCGGGGGTTGCCTGATTGGAGGTCTGAGGAGGAGGACTCCTTTCAAAAAGGTTTTAAATAAAGAGTGGGACATAATAGGATTTCCCATGTCCCCAAAATGATAATTTGAGATGCCAGCCAACTGAACTCTAATGGTAGCAGCTGCAGCTCCTTCTTGAAAAATAGATGACGGAAAGACAGGATGGATTCTATGGGGGCTAAGTAGGGATCTATGCCTTGTTTAGCTGCCCAAATGGAAAACCTTTTCCATTTGCTGGAATATAATTTCTTGGTGGAAGGTTTGTGGGAAGAAATAAGCATGTGTTTAATGGCAGGAAAAAGGAATATACACCTGGCTACTCTTAGAACTGGAGCAGCCATGCTGTCAATTTCAGGGTTTGGATGGTAGGATGGAACTGTCCTGATTGGTGAATCAGAAGGTCTGGAGATGGTTCCAGAATCCATGGTTCCTCCAAGAGATAGGGTCACAGGAAGGGGAACCAGACTTGGCAAGGTCAGTAAGGAGCAATGAGGATCAGGGTACTCCAAATGTGTTGGATTCTGAATCACTTTGGATATGCGAGGAAAGGGTGGAAAAGCATAAACAAGTCCCGGAGGCCAATTGTGGACTAGAGCGTCCTTGGATGACATCCTCGGATGGGGAATGAGGGCAAAGTAGTTGCTGCATTTGGCATTTATGTATGTGGCGAACAGGTCGCAGCAAGGGTGGCCCCATTTGCAGAAAATCTCTTCTGCAGCTTCTGTTTTCAGGGACCACTCATGAGGCATCAGAATTGCTCGACTCAGTTTGTCTGCTATCACACTGGACTTCCCCGGAATGCGAGTTGCTACCAGAAAGCGTTGAGTGTCCATCGCCCATTTCCATACTCTTTGTGCCTCTCGACAAAGTGGATAAGACTTGGTTCCCCCTTGCTTGTTTATGTACCACACTACAGACATATCTGATTGAATCGCAATTGTCCTGGTGGGAAGAGAACTGTGAAGTGCTTGTAATGCGTATAGCACTGCTCTCATCTCCAGAACATTTATGTGCAAGTGGTTCTCGTGATCCTGCCAGATACCTTGGACCGTCATTCCCAGATAATGCCCCCCCCCCACACCCTAACTGGGAAGTGTCTGTGGTCAAGCCTGCATTTTGTTGAGGGAGAACAAGGGGACGACCTAGATAAAGCTGATCTGTATGTAACCACCACGTTAGATAATTTTTGCAGGAGTTTGTAATGAGTATTTGGTGGGACAAGGGTAGATCCTGCATTGACCACTGGGCAAATAGTAGCCACTGAAGTACTCTCATGTGTAGAGGGGCCAAGGGAATTAAAAGAATGGTGGATGCTATAGTCCCTAGAACTTTAAGAACTATCCTGGCCTGTACTTTGTCTTTGGTCAGCAAGAATCTGACTTGGTTGTGCAACGATTCTGTCCTTTCTGGTGTCAGCTTTGCTGTCATGGTGGTTGAGTCCATGTCTGAGCCTAAGAAGACCATGCACTGCGATGGAGAGAAGGCAGATTTTTTTAGATTTACTGTAATTCCTAATCTGGCGCACAAGGATAGAGTCTTGTCCCTGGTTCGGATTAGTTGGTGCTTGGTGGTAGCAGTGAGAAGCCAGTTTAAGTACGGAAACACCTGGAATCCCTGACATCTCAGGTGAGCCGTGACCACTGCCATACATTTGGTGAATACTCTGGGGGCAGTAGTGAGGCCAAAGGGCAGTTTTCAAAATTGAAAATGACTGGCGCCCAGCCAAAAGCGTAGATGTCTTCTAGACTGCCTGTCCATTTTGATATGGCAGTACGCGTCCTGATGATCTATGGAGCACATCCAACTGTCTTTTCTGATAAACGGAAAAATTGACTGCAGAGTGATCATACGGAACTTCGATTTTTTAAAGACTTGTTTAGCTTACTGAGATCTAGAACTGAACAACAGTCCCCGGTCTTTTTTGGAACTAAAAAGAATCGTGAGTATGCTCCGGATCCTATTTGCTCTTTGGGGACTTCTTGGGTGACTCTTTTGAAGCAATGAGATGACCTTTGATGTTGCACAGTCTATTTGATTGGGTGGTACATCTGATAAAGACCAATCTGTGGGGGGGGGGGGGATAAAGGGAATCAGGTAACCTCTGGAAATTATATACTGTACCCATCGATCTTGAGAAATTTGTAGCCAGGAGTTTGGGTACAGTGAGAGATGACCCCCGACTGCCTCCAGAGATGGACAGTCGGGGCAACCCCTCAGAGGCGATGAAAGGGACGATCAGAGAAAGCATCTCCATCACCCTGGTGCTGCAGACCCCCTCTGCCACGAGTGCGGCGCCTTCCATTATAACCTCCCCCTCTGCCTCTAGGAGAGGGCTGACCTTGTGCTAGAGGGAAACATTTTGGGGATTTACGGAACCACATTTTCCCTCCTGTTTGACCCTTGGGATAGGGTCTGGATGGAAGGGATAAACAGACTCTGAAAGCAGACAAGGTTTTCCCTTCCTGCTCACACCTGGTCAAAGTATCTTTTACCTGAGGTCCAAAAAGAGTTGAACCAAAGGGGACGTTGGTAAAGGAAGATTTGAAGGACTCCATAAAATTGCATAGATGCATCCAGGAATGTCTCCCAAGAGAGATCCCTGCTGCGGCCGCCCTGCTTGCTCCATCAGCTGCATAAAAAATCAGCCTCATGGAGGAGTTAGTACTAGACGTAAGGGTGGAGAGCTGCACAGATACCTTTATCAGCGGATCCCGAAGCTATTGAACCCTGAAGAGCATCTCCCAACTCCTTTAGGAGATCCCTTTGAAGCCTAGTAAAATGGGACAGGTATTTCAGCGATCGTAAGGTAAATGCCACTGAAGAAAAGGTACGGTTAACATATCTATCCATCGTCCTCGACTCTTTATTAGGAGGATGGATATTTGAGGATGTCTCTGATAACTCCTTCATGGCTGCTACTACCACCATAGCATCCACAGGTACTCCCTTAGTAAGAAATGATTTGTCTTTTGGAGCGGTGATAACTTTGTTTGGCCTCCTCGGGACAGGCTCCACTGTGTCCAGTGAGGTCCAGGCTTTCCGGGATATGACCCCTAACAGTTGGTCATATGGCGGTGTCACCCAGAAGGTGGAAGGTCAGGAACCAAAAACCTCAAGGTACACTGATTCGTCCTCAGTAGGGTTAGTAGTCTTCCAATCACCCCTCTGTCGAAGGATTTCAAGGATGTCCCCAAAAGAGACATCCTCAGAGGGGGATCTTGGGGACCCTTCTGACTCATCCAATTCAGTGTCAGAAGTGACAGACTTGGGTGAGTCAATGTGCTTCCTCTTACAAAGTCTCTTCCGAAGGACCTCTCCAGCAGGGTAATTTGGGAAGGTCTCGTAAGAGGGGACACCTCCAATGGGGGCTCCTTGGGGCTCTGGTTCCCTATGTTTAGGGGAGGGGGGGAGAAGAGGTTGCTACTGGCTGCTGGAAGGACATCGGGTCCAATGGCAGGGCTTTAGCACTAGACAAAGCTTTCTCTATCGCCTCGAAAGCCTTACCACCCCGCTCCGAAGAAGACCTCCACTCCGAAGAAATGGAAGGTTGACTCTGAGCAAGAGGGGCAGGCTCCGAAGCGGACATGGGAGCCGAGCTCACATGAGCCGAAGCACCTAGAGGGAGGGTCGGTTCTGAAGAAAAACCGGGGTGACTATCCCTCTCAGAGTCGACCAGAGAGCGTCGGCTCCCAGACCCCTCTGCTCCAGACTGAGCCGATGAGGAAAGAGTTATCGGTTCCAAGGAAGCAGGAAGAATTCTCGGAACCGAAGGTTCCAGCACTAAAGGACCAGAAACATTAGACTCAGAGAGTGAAGCAGTCGGAGGAGGAACAGTAGACTTAAGATGGGACAGCTCCGAAGCCTTTGGGTCCGAAGGAGCTAAAAGTTTTACCAGTGCTGGGTCACAGAGCAGCCTCTTCACCATCCGCTCTACATTCTCATCAGAAAATGTCCTGGAGGAATGGGTGGAGATAGTTATCTCCTTTCTAAAATTGGAGATCTTAAGGTTGGTGAAACCGGTTCCAAAATAGGTGAGTGTCTCGACAGAGAAGATTGTCTTGGCACCGATGAAACAGACTGCACCGAGACTGAAGAAGCAGAATCGGAGCCAGAACTTCTCAGCTCCGCTTTTGATTTCTTTGATGGTTCCGAAGCCGGAACCGATGGAGATTTCCTCTTATGACTTTTAGGAACTGTCTGACCTTGTTCAAGCTGTTCTTGGAAGGAACTAGTCATAACGCCCCTATCTATAAGTTTCCTTTTCCTTTCATTAAGATACCTGGTGCTGAAAGCATGACCGATGGTACAGGGTTCTTGCAAATGAGCCTCTCCAAGACAGTACACACAACTGGTGGGACTGTCAATGACATTTTAGAGAATATTTATCACATTTTTCATCCTTTGACATATTTCTATTGAGAAGAAATAACAGTACAATAACAAAAAACAGTAGTACAACTATAAAGAGAAAAAAAAATATATATATATATATATATATATTTTTTTTAATAGAAAAAGAAAAGGACTAGCACGCAGAGAGGAAAAGCCCTCATTTAAATGGGCAACTATGGCCCACTAAGACAGGCTGTACAATCCTTAAGAAAGGGGGACAGGGGAAGCAAACACTCATGACAATCACTCAGATAATAAGGAAAAAAATATTAAATAGAAAAAGGTGAAGAGATAGTCAAAAATATCAAAATACTTCACTTAGCCAATGAGTCAGTAAGAATACAACCTCGAAGCCTTCGCGGCAAACGAGATCTGAGGAATTGCAGTGGTGCACCATGGGATACGGGGATAGCCTAGAGCCAGTAAACGCTCTCAAGCTTTAGTATCGGATGAGTCGGAGCCGAAGATCGGCTCCGAACCCATCCAGAAAGAATTACGGCGAGATAGGACTACATAACATCGAGAGGTTTACCCATTGGAAGTAGAGCATCCCACTTTCCAGGTCTTGCTGTGAGGTTCCCTGGTGCAGAATTTGCTGAGCTAGTGATTATTGTGTGAGGCACAGAGGTCCACCTTCGGAGTGCCCCATTTCTGAGTTACAAGGTTGAAGGTTCTGTGGCCTAGCTGCCACTCATGTGGGTCTAGAAGGTTTCTGCTTAAGTTGTATGCCAAAACGTTTAGGGACCCTAGTAGAAATTGTGCTAGCAAGTGTAACTGCATGGCTGAAGCCGTGTGCCAAAGGTCATGGCAAGCCTGCAGAGAGGAAGAGAGTGAGTTCCTCCCTGCTTGTTGATATACCACATCACTGTGGTGTTGTCTGTTTTGATCACTAGAGGCCCCAGGGAGAGTAGGGTTCTGAAAGCTGTCAGAGTATGCTGAACAGCTAGCATCTCTTTTTGGTTGATGTGCAAATGTATTTGATTTGGGCTCCAACAGCCGTGAAGGCACCTGCCATCCAGGTGTGCACCCTAGGCATAATCTGATGCGTCTGTGGAGAGGGTCTGGGGGCAGCATGGGGTTGTGAGAAGGGAAGACACTTCTTGTGGTTGCATGCTGCTGCCCACCAAAGAAAATCTTTCTTTAGACAGGGTATCATAGGTATGATAGTTTCCAGGTCCTGAGAGTGTTGATACCAAAAGCTTTTTAGGTACCATTGTAGTTTCCTCATATGCAGTCTGGCATATGGAATGAGTAGAATGCAGGATGCCATGAACCCTAGAGCTTGCAGGAGTTTCCTTGCAGATAACTGAGTTCTGGTGGCTAGTTGAGAGAAGTAGCCTGTCAGGTAGGCTTGTTTTTCTGGAGTAAGGAATGCCATCTGGGATGCTGTGTCCAGGCTTATTCCCAGGAAAACAGTTTGAGTGGGGACTAGCTTTGATTCATTTCGTTTATAGTATACCCCCAGGGAGGTCAGTAGGTCCTTAACAAAGGTCAGGTGCTGTAACAGCTTTTCCTGACTGCCTGAATTAGGAAGTCATCTAAGTAGGGGGTAAATTTGAATTTTGCTTTGTCTGCAAAAAGCAATGGCTGGAGGCAGTCATTTTGTGAAACCTCTGGAAGCAGTGGATCAACCAAAGGGAAGCACAGAGAACTGAAAGTGCATAGATCCTGCCCTGAAATGCAGATACTTCCTGCAAAATTCCCTGATTGGGATGTGTAGGTAGGCCTCCTTTAGGTCTAGGGTGGGTAACCAAGCATCCTTGGAAAGCATAGGAAGAAGCTGCTGGAGGGTGAGCATTTTGAATTTTGGTACCACCAGGAAGGTGTTTAGAATTGATAGATCGAGGACTGGGCGCCAGGTGCCCTCTTTTCTGGGTACCAGGAAAAGCCTGGAATAAAAACCTTGGCCTATCTGGTCTGCAGGAACAGGCTGCATTGCCCTCATGGAAAGCAAGGAATGGACTTGTTTTTTGTCCTCTGCCCACTGGTTTGGAGGAAGATCTGGGAACCCTACTGGGGTTGGCAGAGTGTGGAAATAAAACTTGTATCCCTTGAACACTATGTTGAGGACCCATCAGTCGTTGGTAATAGAGGCCCAGTTGTTTGCATGTGAGGAGAGTTTTCCTCCCAGGGGCACAAGCAGGTGTGCAGAGGTAAGGGTTGGAGGTGTAAAGTCATTGTGAGTTCTTTCCATAAGGGGGTGGCTTAGAATTCCCTGTTTTTGAAGTGGAGGAACTTCACTGCTTGGATCTTTGCAATCCCTGGGACTGCTGTCTGGGGGGGGGGGGGTCTGCTTCCCCTAGGTCTTGGCTGAGCTGGACTGGAAGGTGCCAGAAAGGACCAGTGCTTGGATGGGCAATGCCTACTGAACCTCGAAGGCTGGACCTGTAAGAAGTCTGTCTGCATAAATTTAGCTTTTTCTTCCATCTTTTTTAAGACCTCTTCTGCCTTGTCACCAAACAAATTGTCTTTGTTCAATGGTGCATCCAACAGTTTTGATTTAACATGGTCTGGCAAGGTTTGTTCCTTAAGCCAAGCATGCCTTCTAAGTGGAGAATCAGTGACTGCTGCCCAGCAAGCTGCTTCTAGGGTGTCAAAGTCACATTGCAAGGTGTGTTTAGTAACTTGGCTTGCAGAATGCATAAACTCTTGTAATTCTTTATTTTCTGCACAAGCAGGAAAGGTAGACATTTTTTGTTTGAGGAGTTCCAAGATATGTTGCTGGTACTTCAGCATGCGGAACTGACAATTTAGCACTCTAATAGCAAGAGTTGCAGAGGTGTATACTTTTTTACTCCATCTGTTTAAAGCTCGGGAATCCCTGTCTGAAGGGGTAGGATTCTTAGCTGTGGTTACTTTAATTCCTTTAGGTCCTTTGGAGATGACCTCTGGGTCAGCAGTAGGATTTTTTAAAGAAATTTATGAGTCAGGGACTCTAATACCTGTCAAGTTTCCTGCGAGCAGGAAGAAGTGCGTCAGGAGTCAAACTAGATTCCATAAAGACATCATCTACAAAAGACGTGTCCAACCTGCGGCCCGCAGGCCACATGCGGCCCTCAGAGCTCTTCCATGTGGTCCTCAACCTCTAACTGCAACATCGATGTACACATGATGCCCCAAAACACTTTTTTTGTTTTGTGTTTTTCGCTCCCGTGACCTGTAACGCTAATGTTGGTGTGCACATGTGCCAAAGCACCCTTCTAGTTTTGTTTTTGAGCCAAAAAAGGGTCAGTGTGTTTACGCCATTACTTTGTACCGAACAATCTGTGTGTGTGTGTGTGTGTGTGTGTGTGTGTGTGTGTTCTCGCTGAAGAGGGACTCATGTATGGATCTGCCCGTTGCCTTTGAAAGGGACAGCAATTACCTGTGTTAATAGGTGAGTGCATGTATGAAAGCAGAATTGTGTGCGTGAAAGTAGAAGAGTGTGTGTGTGTATATGTGTGCATGACAAAGAGAGGCACATGCACAAAGAGGCTAACAATGATCAGTCTACCTACTGAACACAAACAAGTTAGCTCACAAATATATCATACATTAAGAGTACACTTTTATTAAATTGTGGCTTTCCTGACAGGGAGAGTGTTGTATTGAACATGAACTCATACCTCTTAACTGTATGGATTTTCAAAGAATGTCTGAATTTTTGCCTCATCTTCCAATTTGTGTCTTTTGCTTAGGAAATAAAAGTAGTCATCCAAGGTAATGCAGTTCCAGGGAGTAAGAATGAGACAGCAACCTAGGGTTAATGGGTCAGTAGTGGACTGACTATGTAGGACTGTAGCATATAAAGTTGTATTGTTTTTTCAGATAAACAAAAAAGCACCTAGTACTGTTTTTCATTGGTGGGTTCTAAGCAGTGATAGATTGGACAACAGTAAGCATAGCTTTGGTGGATCATCAATACTGGCAAATCAAGTGGGCACAATGTCATTTTTTTAATGTTGGGGATTTTAGTGTGTATGTGTGTGCTTATTTGTTGGGAGTGCTGCAACATTAGATGATTATTAAAGACAGAGACTTACGGACTGTGGAGAATATGTTTCTTTGTTTCAAAACCTAATACCTGGGTACGCAGTTTCTTGCCATTTACAGTGGATGGATATTTACATTTAATGGACAATGTATTAGCCTGGGCTTGTGGGGTTCTGAAGGATGCCAAGTCTACGACAGCTAATGTCTTGTAAAGTAACCTGGAAATGGATATTGGGATGTTACTGAAAAAATATAGTAAGTGGGCTTAGAAATATAGTTTAATTAAACACAGTGTACTTTCAATTTACAGGCCATAATTTAATTTATTTCAGGTAGTCCAGATACTGGTAGATTGTATACCATTAGACTTAATTAGGGAGAGCTGTCATTCTGGGGAATATATATATTAACTAAGATGTTAGAGTTAACTGTTAGAGAATTAGAATGCGAATTAGAATTTTAAGGCAAATATTAGGCATTTATTACATTTATTCATTGTTCAAATGCACCTACAGTACAGCCAGGAGGTAGACTGTGGTCTTCCGGAGCAACGAAAGAGTTAACTATATGATATATTTTATATGCGGCCCCAAGACCATTTCTGTTCACTCAATGCGGCCCCAGCAAGCCAAAAGGTTGGACACCCCACAACATCCAAGACAAGAGAAATGGCTAAAGGTCTGTGCTATGGTAAACCTAAGAATTCCCCGAGTCTCTTTTTGGACTGAGGATAGTCCTGACATTCCCACTGGAAATGCTCCCTTAAAATATGTATGGTTTCACCAACTGAAAAATCCTCTGGAGAAGAGGCAGAAGGAATGGATTCCTCAGCATCTGAATCCTCATAAGCAGATAAGGGTTGCATATCTTCATATTCAGAAACCTCAGTGTCATCGGACCCCTGGTCAGACAAAACTGCTGGGGACAAGTCTCTTTCTTTTGGAAGGGGTAGGTTGGCTTCCCCTAATAAGCATGATAAGGTCTTCCGCCATTTTAAGCATTTGAGACTGAGGCATGGAAGCAGGTCCCAGAGCTTGGGTCATCGTTTTTTTAGGGGTAGTTCGTACCTGGGCCTAGGAAACTTGGTAGTTTTAGAAAGAACTGAAGACGCAAAAGAAGTCATCAGTTTGAGTCAAATATTGGTAGTGTGAAGAAAGTACAGTTGTGTACACTTACCATACATGTAGATGTTTGAGTGTATTCACTATTGCAGTCACTACATTTGGGTTATCTGCTTGCAGGTAGCCCTCAGTCGACCCGAATAACAAAATATTGGGTGCTGCATCGGTTGCTGTCGCTTCTTCCATGATGTCAGGTTGTCAGGGGTATAAAACATACAGCCGAAGCCATTACATCAGTTTTTTCTTGCCCTAGATGTCAGGTGCCCCCCTAATGGGAAGCAATTAAATATAAAAGTACAAAGATACACCTCCAACAAAAAAGCAAATACACCAAAAAGGCTTTTAAGCATAGTAAAGTAAAGTAGAAGTATAGTCAAAGGAAGTTAGGGGCTGGAAGGTGGGTAACCAGGACTGTACATTAAATACACTCTAACATCTACATTTATGGTAAGTGTACACAACTGTACTACGTTTTTCGTGTTTCACTGTTGCAGTCATTACATTTGGGTAGATTCCAAAAACTATGGTTGGGAGGAGGAATTTAGATAGCATTAAGGCCAGCTATAAGGCCCTGCAACACTGCAGTGGCAAAGCCAGCTATGGATTTAGAGAAAATTGGCAAATGATAATGCTTGCTGAAAATATGTACAGAACTCCAGGTAGCAGCTTCTAGGATGTCCCTGGTAGGGACGCCTCTGAGAAAAGCTGTAGAGGTAGATGCAGCCCTGGTGGAGTGAGGTCTGATCCCCTGGGGGGCTACGTTTTCCATGGTGCTTATATAGCAGAAATGAATGCAATGGCTTATCCATTTAGAAATGGTTTGCTTTGAAATAGCCTTCCCCTCTGCCCCTGTAGCAAATGCCACCAGCAGTTGTTCAGATTTCCTTTGAGGTTTAGTCCTGTCCAAGTAGAACCTAAGTTGTCTGTGCACATCTAAGGAATGCAGTATACGTTCCCCTTTATTGTGTGGACTGGTAAAGAAGGTCGGCAAATGAAGAAACTATTAAAAGCCACACTGGATACCACCTTGGGCATGAAGGATGGATTGGTTCTGAGGGACACCCTGTCCGCATGAAAGATGATGAAAGGCTCCACTGCCATAAGAGCCTGTAATTCAGATACCCTTCTAGCTGAAGTGATTGCTAAAAGGAAAGCTGTTTTCCAAGAAAGAAATTTTAAGTCTGCAGTGCTTCTCCAAGACAAAGTTAAGGTCCCAGGCTGGGGTTGGAGCTCTCCTGGGTGGTCTCAAATTTTTGGCCCCTCTGAGGAACTGCTTGAACAGTGGATGAGAGAGGAGGGGAGGCTCTGTGTTATAATGAGCTAAAATGGCTGAGGCGCGGATTTTAATGGAGGAAATAAAGACAGGCCCTTGTGAAGCATCTCAGTTAAGTATTGTAAAATCTGACGTAAACTGAGTGCTACTGTGCTCGTCCCTTGAGACTGGTTCCAGGCACATAATCTTTTCCATTTTTCAGTATAAGATTTTCTAGTACTAGGCCTCCTAGCATCTAAAATGACATCCATCACAGGTTTGCTGAGGGATGGTAAAGGAGAAATTAAGTAATTAGCCAGGCTGCAAAGTTCAGCGTTAGAAGCTGAGGGTGCAGAATCTGGTTCTCCTGCTGAGACAGCAGGGAAGGAGTCTTAAGCAGGTGCCATGGAGATAACCATGACACACTGCGCAGGAGGGGGTACGAGTGTTGGCGCGGCCAGTCTAGAGCAATCAAAATCATCCTTGGTTTGTCCTGTTTCATTTTCTGCAGTTCTTTGGAGAGCAGAGGCAGAGGAGGGAAAGCATAGACTGATAGGTTTTTCCAGCTGAAGGACAGAGCATCCACTTTCTAGGCTTGTTTGTGGGGAGTCCTTGTGCAAAATTTATCCAATTGGTAGTTCTGGGGAGAGGCAAACAGGTCTATATCTGGGCTCCCCCATTTGCTCGTCAACATGTTGAAAATCTTTGGTTCCAGTTTCCACTTGTGTGGGTCCATGAGGGTTCTGCTTAGTCCATCTGCCAGTGTATTTAATTTTCCTGGCAGGAACTGAGCTTGTAGGAGCACTTGGTAGCTCAAGGCCGTGTTCCACAATGCCATGGCTAGTCTGCAGAGGGGATAAGAATGTGTATCCCCCTGCTTGCTTATGTACCACATAACAGTGGTGTTGTCCGTCTTTACCGTTAGTTGTCCTGGTAGAATGTGGTCCTTGAAGGCTGTCAGAGCATTCTGTACAGCTAACATTTTTTTTGATTGATATGCAGGTGCATTTGACTTGGGTTCCATTTGCCCTGAATGCACTTCCCTGCCAGGTGAGCCCCCCATGCATAGTCTGATGTGTCTGTTGTTAGGGTTTGGGCAGCAGGGGCTGGTGTGAATGGCAGTCCCTTGTTTTCGTGGCAGGCCTCTGCCCACCAAAGGAACTCTAGGCGTAGGCAAGGTATGATAGGAATAATTGTTTCTACGTCTTGAGAATGTTGACACTATAGGCTTTTTTGGATACCACTGTAGTTTCCTCATATGCAGTCTTGCATATGGAATTAGCAGAATGCAGGAGGCCACGAACCCCAAGGCTTGCAGTATTTGTCTTGCAGATAGCAGGGTTTTTGTGGCCACTTGTTTGAAGTAGGTTGTCAAATGAATTTACTTCTCTGGCATGAGGCAAGTCATCTGGGAAGTTGTATTCAAGCTTGCTCCCAGGAATATAATTTGTTGAAAGGGTATCAGGTGTGATTTCTTTTCATTTATGGTGTACCACAGACAAGTTAGAACCCTTTGTACAAAGGTCAGATGATTCAAAAGTGTGTCCTGGTTTTCTGCCCGAATCAGACAATCGTCCAGGTATGGGTATATTTCAATATTTCTTTGCCTGCAAAATGCAATAACTGGAGCTAAGCACTTTGTGAATACCCTGAGCGCAGTAGATAAGCCAAACGGCAGTGCAGAGAACTGATAGTGCGTGTAGCCTGCTTTGAAGCGTAGATATCTTCTGCAAGATTCCCTGATTGGGATATGCAGGTATGCTTCTTTTAAATCTAGTGTTGCCAACCAGGCATCTTTGCCTAGCATAGGAAGTAATTGAAGAGTCAGCATCTTAAATTTTGGAATCTTCAAAAAGGTGTTCAGAGTAGACGTGTCCAGGATATGACGCCATGAATTGTCTTTTCTGGGTACCAGGAAAAGTCTCGTGTAGAAACCTTGTCCCTTTTCCGCTTCTGGTACCAGTTGAATAGCCCCCATGCTTAAGAGAGAAAGTACTTGTTTTTGGGCCTCTGCCCACTGATTTGGGGGGTAGGTCCGGTCACCTGCTTGGCGTTGGCAACGTGTGGAAGTGAAATCTGTATCCTTGGGACACTATTTAAAACCCAATTGTCCTGGGTAATGCATTCCCAATTCTTTGCATGAAGGGCAATCTTTCCCCCCAAAGGGGCAGTCAGTTGATAAGTTCTTGGAAATTTTAAAAGAAAGTCATTGAGACAGTTTACCATGGGGGGGGGGGTCTTATTCCCAGATTTGGAAGTGGAGGCCCCCCACTGCTTAGTTCTGTGTGCCCTCTGGGACTGAAACCTGTTTTTTTGCTGTGTCTGGATTTGGCTTGAGAAGACCTGGAAGGGGCTGGAAAGGACCAGTTCTTAGAGAGCCAGTGCCTACTAAATCTAGGAGGCTGAACTTGTAAATAATCTAACAGTTTGCATAGATTTAGCTTTATCTTCCATCTTTTTAAGAACTTCCTCAGCCTTGTTGCCAAACAGTTGGTCCTGATTTAAAGGACCATCCAACAATTTAGCTTTAACATGATCAGGCAAAGATTGCTCCTTAAGCCAAGCATGCCTTCTGAGCACAGACCCAATAACAGCTGCCCTGCAAGAGGCCTCTAATGAATCAAAACCACATTGCAAACTATGTTTTCCATTTTTTTCAGCAGAATGCATTAAGTCCTGTAATTCTTTACTTTCCACACAGTCAGGAATCATCATCATTTTCTGTTAAAGCAGTCCAACAACATGTTGCTGATACTTTAACATAAGGAACTGGCAGTTTAAAGCCCTAATGGCCAAGGTTGCAGAAGTGTAAACCTTCTTACCCCATCTATCCAGCGCCTTGGAGTCCCTATCAGAAGGGGTAGGATTTTTAGCAGTAGAAGCCTTAATGCCCTTGGGCCCCTGTGAAATATTTCTCTGGATCTGCAATAGGATTTTTAAAAAGGAACTTGTTGGACTCCGGGACCCTGTAATATCTAGCAAGTTTTCTGGGAGCAGGAGGCAGGGAATCAGGGCCAAAAAAAAAGCATCATCAACATCCAGTACAGGAGGAATAGCTAAAGGCCTATGCTGAGGTAGGAGAATGAAATTCCTAAGCCTCTTTATTGAATCAGAAAAATCCTGGCTTTCCCAGTGGAAATGCTCCCTTAGAGTATGTAAGGTTTCCCCAAAAGAAAAATCCTCAGGAGGGGAAGCAGAGGGAATGGAGTCCTCTGCATCAGAATCTTCATAAATAGATAAGGGCAAATCCAGATCATCAGAAGAATCAGAAACAACAAAATCCAGATCAGAAGATTCATACTCAACTTCTATCCTAGGCCTCTTAGAAGGAGGGGTTGGCTACCCCTGATTAGAGTTATTAGATCTTCAGCCATTATCATTTGCTTTTTAGGTATAGAGGCCTGAGCATGTGGCCTGGGTGTCAGTTTTTTAGGCATGGATCGAGATTTATGCCTAAAGTAAAGAAGGAGGTGTCTGTTTAAAATGCAAGTCCGTAGGCCTGAATACACCCTCAGAAGCCGGTGCCTGAATACACCCTCAGAAGCCGGTGCCTGCACAGTGGCTCCGGACCCATCCAAGGAAGATCCATCCGCAAGTACCATAGTTGAAGCATCTCATGGCATACAGGACTCAGAATGGGTCTCAGTAGAGGCCTGCGAATCAGAAGCAGCGGGTATCAGAGGCTGTGAAAGCGCCTCACTGAGTACCGGTGAACTGGCGACTTGGCTTAGGAGAAGCGTCGTCGGCAGTTTTGGACCTCGGCGGCCTGTCTCTGTCTTTATCTTTGCGTTTTTTTGGAATCCTGGTAGTCGGATGGCTAACCAATGACATTTCTGGATAATTAAACCGAGAACCGAAATATTTAGAGGCGAAAATATACCGACAACAGACAGTGCGCTTATTAAATAAAGCACAAAACCGACAGCAAGGTACGTCGTGGTCAGGGCCTAGGCAAGGAATACAGTACGAATGAAAATCTTTATGAGGTATTTGCTTTCCACAAGTAATGCAATAATTAACTTTTACTGACATCGGTAAGGAACAAGAAAAGGTTTCCCCAATGGGGTAATTAGCTTTAGTTGGAGACTTGGTTTTGAAACTCGAAAATGAAAATTTCAGGAGTCAGACGACCGGCACTTGCAAACTGCTTTTACTTCGGGCACCGCAAGAAAGACTGGTGTAATGGGGTCGGCTACAAGTTTTATACCCTTGACCTGACGTCATTGAAGAAGTGACAGCAACTGACACAGGACCCAAGACTTTGTTAATCAGGCCGACTGAGGGCTACCTGCAAGCAGATAACCCAAATGTAATGACTGCAACAGTGAAACACGAAGAACATCTTCCTCGGAAGCTGGTGCCTACTCAGCAGCTCTGAACCCATCCAAGGTGGAGACATCCGCAGGATCCTTAGTTAAAGAAGAGTCTTGAGGCATACCGGACTCCAATCGGGTCTTGGTAACGGCCTGCGAATCCACAGAAGCGGGCATCAGGGGCTGCGAAAGCACCTCACTGAAGACCGGAGAAATGATGACTAGCTTAACGGAAGTGCTGGCAGTTCTGGACCTGTACGATCTGTCTCTGTCTTTATCCTTTTGTTTTTTCGGTAGACGGATGGCTTACTGAAGCCATATCGGAATACGGGAACCAAGAGCGAAAATATTTAGCTACAATAAGGGCCCGATGATGTATAGTTCTGGCTTTGAACAAAGCAAAAAAGCGACAGCGAGGTACATCGTGGTCTGGCCCTAAACATGTGACGGAGTAAGAATGGAAGTCTCGGTGTGGTATTTGCTTTCCACAGGCAAGACAACTGTTAACTTTTTCTGTCATCGGTTACAGCAAGAAAAAAGGATCCCCAACGGGGTACTTAGCTTTAGAAGATTTCAACTTCAATTTGGAAAAGAAACTCAGATAGCGGCCGACCAGCACTCTTGCAAAATGCTTCTGCTTTGGGCTCCCCGGCATGAAAGACTGGTGTAATGGCGTCAGCTGCCTGATTTTATACCACTGATGACCTGACATTAGTCCTAGCACAACAGCAACCGACGAAGAAATACTAAGCCTCTGGTATTCGGGCCTACTGAGGGCTACCCCTGGCAGGATAACCAAAGTGTGATGACTGCAACAGTGAAACACAAACATCTGGAGCTACACACTTTTTTATGAACACTCTTAGTGCAGTGGATAGTCCAAAGGATAAGGCAGGGAAAGTACAGTTGTGTACCTACCATAAATGTAGATGTTAGAGTGTATTCACTGTTGTAGTCATTACTCTTGGGTTATCCTGCTGGCAGGCTACCCTCAGTCGGCCAGAATTCCAAAGTCTAGGTCCGGCATCGGTTGCTGTCACCTCTTCCCTGACATCAGTGCACCAGGGGTATAAAAGATGCAGCCAACGCCATTTTCTTCACTTTTTCTTGGCCCAGATGTCAGGTGCCCCCGAATTGGTAGGCTGAAAAATATGCCAATAAAAATGCATGCACAAAAATAACATTTACTTCATCTACAAGCAAATACACCAAAAATGTTGTATAGGATAGAGAAGTGCAGAAAAGTCCCAGCAAAGAAAAGGGGGATGGTGGGTGGGTAACCTTGACTGCAACAGTGAATACACTCAAACATCTACATTTATGGTAGGTACACAACTGTACTATGTTCATCGTGTTTCACTGTTGCAGTCATTACTCTTGGGTTGAATCCCAAAGCTTAGGATGGGTGGCTGGGCTAAATAGGATTAGGAGAGGCTATGAGGCCCTGCAGAACTGCAGTGGCGAAGCCTGCTCTGGACTTAGAGAGGCAAGTGGTAGTGCTTTGTAAAGGTGTGCACTGAACTCCAGGTTGCAGCCTCTAAGATATCTTTGGTTGGCACTCCTCTGAGGAAGGCTGCTGAAGTGGCTGCTGCTCTGGTGGAATGAGGCCTAATGCTCTTAGGCACTGATTTGCCATGTTGAGAATAGCAGAAATGGATGCAATGGCCTATCCATTTAGAAATAGTGTGTTTTGAGATGGCCTTTTCTTGTGATCCTGTAGCATATGACACTTAAAGTTGCTCAGTCTTTCTGAAAGCTTTAGTTCTGTCCAAGTAGAAGCGTAACTGCGTGTGTATGTCCAAAGAACAGAGAATTTTCTCATGCTTGTTCTGTGGATTTGGATAAAAGGTAGGCAAGTGAATGGTTTGGTTGAGGGCCACACTGGACACCACCTTAGGCATAAATGTAGGGTTTGTCCTCAGAGAAACCCTGTCTGGATGAAAAATGATGAAAGGTTCCACAGCCATGAGTGCTTGTAACTCCGAGACTCGCCTTGCAGAGGTTATTGCTAGGAGCAGAGCTGTTTTCCAGGATAAGAATTTTATATCTGCTGTTGATGCTGACTCAAAAGGAGGCAGTGTGAGTTTTTCCAAAGCATAATTGAGGTCCCAGGCCGGAATTGGTGCTCTCCTTGGAGGCCTAATGTTTTTGGCCCCTCTGAGGTACTGCCTTATTAAAGGATGAGAAAATATAGGTGGTTCTGTATTGTAATGGGCTGAAATGGCAGAGACATGAATCTTAACTGATGAGAAAGAAAGGCCTTTGTTCAGCATCTCAGTTAGGTATTGTAAAATCTGAGGGATTGTTTTGTTGGGTCAGCAAGTGAGAAGTTTGAGGCAATATTCATGCTGGACCTTGAAATAAGCTCTTTAGGATTGGGCATCAGTGCTGGCGTGGCCAGTCTGGTGCAATCAGTATAATTTTTGGCTTCTCTTGTCTGACCTTTAGGAGTACCCTGGGAAGGAGAGGCAGTGGACGAAAGGCATATACTGTCACATTTTTCCAGCTGAAGGACAGGGCGTCCACTTTCTATGCTTGCTTGTGATAAATCCTTGTGCAAAATCTCTGCAATTGGCAGTTGTGAGGGGAGGCAAATAGATCTATGTCTGGGCATCCCCATTTCCTTATTAACATGCTGAAGACTTGTGGATCCAGTTTAAATTCGTGGGGATCCATGAGGTTTCTGCTTAGTTCGTCTGCCAGAGTATTTGTTTTTCCTGGCAGGAATTGTGCTTGCAGGTGAACTTGAAAAGCCAATGCTGTGCCCCATAAGGTCATTGCTCGTCTGCAGAGGGGGTAGGAGTGTGTACCTCCCTGCTTGTTTATGTACCACATGACCGTAGTGCTGTCTGTCTTTATCAGTAACTGTCCTGGATGAAGCAGGTCCTTGAAAGTTGTCAGGGCATTTTGAATAGCTAGCATTCTCTTTTTGAATGATGTGAAGATGCATCTGGTTTAAAGGTCATGTGCCCTGAATACATTTTCCTACCATATGGGCCCCCCAGGCGTAATCTGATGCATCCGTTGTCAGTGTCTGTCTGGCTGTGGGTAAACTGAATGCAGACCCTTGTCGTGGTGACAGGCTTCTGCCCACCATCGAAACTCCTGTTGCAGGCAGGGAATGAGTGCAATTACTGTCTTCAGGCTGTGGCAATGCTGAGTCCAAACACTTTTTAGATACCATTGTAGTTTCCTCATATGCAGTCTGGCATATGGAATTAGTAGAATGCAGGATGCCATGAAACCTAAGGCCTGCAGGATTTTCCTTGCAGATAAGTGGGTTTTTGTTGCCAATTTCTTGAAGTAAGTAGTCAGTTGCTTTTGTTTGTCTGGCGTGAGATAAGCCATCTGAGCAGTTGTATTTAAGCTTGCACTCAGGAATATTATCTCTTGAGAGGGCACTAGTTTTGATTTCTTTTCATTTACTGTGTACCCTAGGCCAATTAATAATCTTTTTACAAACGCCAGATGCTTTAGAAGAATGTCTTTGTTCTCTGCTTGAATTAGGCAGTCGTCCAAGTAGGGATATATTTGAATTCCTTTTTGTCTGCAAAACGCAATTACTGGTGCCAGGCATTTTGTGAAGACCCTGGGCGCAGTTGATAAACCAAGGGGCAGTGCAGAGAATTGGTAATGTATTGAGCCAGCTATGAATCTGAGGTATCTTCTGCAAGATTGTCTGATTGGGACATGCAGGTATGCCTCTTTTACGTCCAAAGTTACGAGCCAAGCCTTCTTGCCCAGCATGGGCAATAGCTGCTGTAGAGTCAACATCTTGAATTTTGGAACTTCCAGAAAAGTACAGTTTTGTACCTACCATAAATGTAGATGTTCGAAGATCCACATTGCTGCAGTCCTTACACTTGGGTATAGCGCTGTCCTTGGTCGGCCCGAATACCAAAGTATATGGCTGACGCCGGTCATGGCGCATTAAACTGACGCCAGGACGTCAGGGTATAAATGCGCATGACCGACGTCATATCCTCAGTCTTTTCTTGCCCCAGATGTCAGAAGACCCTAAACAGGGTAAAATCAAAAAATTACCAAACACTAAACACCCCCACACCCAAACTATGTTCAACTTCTAACAATTATCTAATAAAGTACTAACCTAACCACACAACCACCCCTAAACACAGAGGGGACGGAGGGAGGGTAAATTGGACTGCAGCAATGTGGATCTTCGAACATCTACATTTATGGTAGGTACAAAACTGTACTATGTTCTTCATCTCACATTGCTGCAGTCCTTACACTTGGGTAGATTCCCAAAGCAGAGGTAAGGGAGGATGGCAAATCAAATAGAAGCAGGAGCTGTCAAAATGCCCTGTAGAATAGCAGTGGCAAACCCAGCCCTAGATTTAGAGTAGAGGGGAAGGTGGTAGTGCTTAGAGAAAGTATGTACTGAACTCCAAGTAGCTGCCTCCAAAATGTCCTTAGTTGACACTCCCTTAGAAAGGCTGTAGAGGTGGCAGTAGCCCTAGTGGAATGAGGTCTGATCCCTGTTGGGATCTGCTTGCCATGCTGAGAATAACAAAAAGAAATGCAAAACCCAATCCATTTAGAAAGAGTTTGCTTTGACACAGGCTTGCCCTGAGTACCTAAAGCAAAAGAAACAAACAACTGCTGCGACTGCCTGAAACCCTTAGTCCTATCTAAGTAGTAGCGTAACTGTCTGTGCACGTCCAAAGTATGCAAGATCTTTTCCCCTGTTTTGGGGGTCTGCATAAAAGGTAGGTAAATGAATAGACTGGTTTAAGGACACACTTGAGACCACCTTAGGCATAAAGGAAGGGTTAGTGCGTAAAGATACCCTATCCTTATGGAAGATCAAGAAAGGCTCAACAGCCATAAGGGCCTGCAACTCAGAAACCCTTCTTGCAGAGGTAATGGCCAACAAAAAAGCAGTCTTCCATGACAAATATTTTAACTCAGCCGTAGCTGCAGGCTCAAAAGGTGGCAGAGTGAGCTTTTCCAACACATAATTGAGGTCCCAAGCTGGAGTAGGAGCTCTTCGTGGAGGTCTTATGTTCTTTGCCCCTCTGAGAAATTGCTTGAACAACGAATGAGAAAACAAAGGTGGATCACAGTCATAGTGAGCTGAAATTGCTGCAGCATGAATTTTAATGGAAGAGAAGGACAAACCCTTGTCCAATAACTCAGTAAGATATAGAAGAGCCACACTTAAGTCAGGCTCAGAAACATCCACACCCTTTGCTGCACTCCAAAGCAAAATCTCTTCCACTTGTCCGCATACACTTTCCTTGTACTAGGTCTCCTAGCTTCCATAATCACATTCAAAACTTGTTGAGGAAGTTGAGCCCTGCTATGAGCTAAAACAGGATATGCCATGCTGTGAGATGAAGAGAGTGAAGCTTGACATTGAGTAAATGACCGTCCTTTTGAGATAACAGTTGGGGAATCAAAGGCAGGGGCCACGGTGGTTTCCTTATTAGATTTCTCAGTAGTGGGTACCAATGCTGTCGGGGCCAATCTGGAGCTATCAGGATCATTCTTGGTTTGTCCTGGCTTACCTTTAGCAGAACCTTTAGAAGTAGAGGAAGTGGTGGAAAGGCGTATACATGAAGATTTTTCCAACTGAAAGAAAGAGCATCCGTTTTCCAAGCTGCCTGGTGTATCCTTTTTGTGCAAAACTTTGGCAGCTGGTGGTTTAGAGGAGAAGCGAACAGATCTATGTCTGGTGTTCCCCATGACACTGTTACTTGCTGAAATACCTGAGGATCCAGTTTCCACTCGTGGGGATCCATGATTTGCCTGCTTAACACATCTGCTAAGGAGTTCTGCACCCCGGGCAGAAACCTTGCCTGAAGATCCAGTTGTAGACTGAGAGCAGTTTCCCATAGAATCATTGCTTGTCTGCATAGAGGGTAAGAATGTGTACCCCTTGCTTGTTGATGTACCACATGGCGGTAGTGATGTCTGTTAGAATCAACACCTGTCCTGGAAGAAGTAATTCCTTGAAAGCTGTTAATGCAAACTGGACTGCTAACATCTCCTTTAGGTTGATATGTAGATGTTGTAGTCTGGCAGGCCACTTGTCCTGTATCCATTTTCCATTGAGATGAGCCCCCAAGCTTTGTCTGAGGCATCTGTTGTTAGAATCTGACTTGCCTCCGGCGGGTCACAGAAAGTCCCTTGTTTAGGTGACATTGCTGAGCCCACCACAAGAATTCCTTTTGGATGCAAGGTATTACTGGAATGACAGTGTCCAGATCGTGGCAGTGCTGTGTCCATAGATTCTTGAGATACCATTGTAGCTTCCTCATATGCAGTTTGGCATTGGGAAGCACCAGAATACAAGATGCCATGAACCCTAAGGCTTGAAGGACTGTCCTTGCAGTCAGCCGGACTGATGTGATAGTTGTTGGAAGTAAAGGGAAAGATTCTTTTGTTTGTCCGGGGTCAAGAAGGCCATCTGGGCTGCTGTATTCAGTCTCACACCCAGAAAGCACATGTCCTGAGAGGGTACTAGACTGGACTTTGTTTCGTTCACAGAATACCCTAGGCATCTTAGCACTGTTATCACATACTTTAAATGCTGTAGAAGTTTGTCCTTGCCCTGAGCCAGAATCAGGCAATCGTCCAAATAAGGGTAAATCTGTATTCCTTTCCGTCTGAAAAAAGCTATCACTGGAGCCAGGACCTTTGTGAATACTCTGGGTGCAGTGGATAAGCCAAAGGGCAATGCAGAGAATTGATAGTGTGAATCTCCAGCTCAGCAGATACTTCCTGCAGCCTAGAGTGATAGGGACATGAAGGTAAGCCTCTTGGAGATCCAAAGTTACCATCCAGTGATCCTTGCCCAGGAGGGGTAAAAGCTGTTGCAATGTCAGCATCTTGAACTTGGGGATGTCCAGAAAGGTGTTGAGGATAGACAAATCCAGAATTGGTCTCCACGTGTTCCCCTTTTTTGGTACTAGGAATAGGCGAGAGTAAAATCCTAGGCCCCTTTCTGCCATAGGCACGGGTTGTATGGCCCCTATCTGTGTCAATATGGATATTTGTCTGTGAGCTTCCAATTTGTGTTGGGCGGAATATCTGGCATGCCCTTGAGCGGTGGTAAGGTATGGAAATAAAATCTGTAACCGTGGTGAATGATATCCAATACCCATCTGTCTTGGGTAATTAAACTCCAGTTCTCTTTGAAAAGTGTCAGTCTTCCTCCTAAAGGTGCTGCGAGGCGTGAAGGTTCTGGCAGTTGAAAAGGTAGGTCATTGGGTCTGTCTGAAAGGGCTGACCCCTGCCCTCCCCTGAAGACTGTGCAGGTGAGCCCCTGTCCTGGATCTAAAGGAACCCTGAGCTCTGCCCCTAGCACGCCTAGACCTACCCCTAGACTGGGAATCATAAGAAGGGTATGTCCACGCCTTGCTTGGCCAGTTTCTGCTAAACTTTGGTGGTTGAACCTGTAAAAAGTCTTTAACAGTGTGCATAGATTTAGCTTTGTCCTCCATTTTCTTTAAAACTGCTTCAACAGGAACCAAACAACACATCAGATTGTAAAGGGGCATCCAAGATCCTTGACTTAACATGTTCAGCTAAATTCTGATCCCGTAACCAGGCGTGCCTGCGAAGGACAGTACCAGTGGCAGCCACCCTGGAAGAGGCCTGTACAGCATCAAAACCACATTGTAAGGAATGCTTACCCACCTGTTCAGACACATGTACCAGATCTTGTAACTCCTTACATTCAATACCTTCTGCCAGAGCATCTACCTTAGACTTTAACTGTGAAAGGAGATAGATTTGATATCTCAGCATGTGGAATTGACAATTTAAAGCCCTCATGGCTAAAGTTGAGGAAGTATACACTTTCTTACCCCATCTGTCTAAAGCTCTTGCCTCTTTGTCCTGAGGAACTGGATTTTTAGCCACATAAGCCTTAACCCCTTTAGGCCCCTGAGTAACTGTCTCTGGATCTGCCCTAGGGCTTTTAAAAAGATACTTGTGTGCTTCAGGCACCCTATAGTATCTGTCGGTTTAACAGGAGCGGAGGTAAAGAATCAGGGTTAAGGGAAGCCACTGCAAAACATCTTCCACCACAGAAAGAACAGGGGGTATAACTAAAGGCCTATGCTGAGGTAAAAACAAAAATTCCCTTAGTCTTTTCCTGGAATCAGAGAAATCCTGACCTTCCCATTTAAAATGTTCCCTCATGGCATGGAGAGTCTCTGAGAATGAGAAATCCTCAGGAGGAGAAGCAGAAGGCGTGGAGTCATCCACATCAGAATCAGAATAATGAGAAAACTCCTGTAAATCCTCAGCCGAAGACTCAGAAATATCAGAATCCTGTTCAAAATTCCCAAATTCAGGATCCACCCTAGGCCTTTTGTCCGGAGGGGGCATAGAACCCCTAATCAGAGTAATTAAATCTTCAGCCATCTTAAGCATATGTCTCTTGGGCACAGGGCCTGAAGTACTAGGAGGAGCACCTGCTACAGCTGAACCTGGCCTACTCTTGGAAGAAGCCTTTGTAACAGTAGGGAAGGCCTAACCACCTTAGGCAGAGAGGGGAGAACAGCTACCTGAGAAGCCCCTTCAGCCTGGCCTACCTCCTGTGAAGACACATCCTGTAACAACAAAGTCTCCCCCTGGGACTCTAGGAAACTTCTGTTTGGGCCTCTGGCACAACCGTGCCCTCTAAAGAACCGGCGTCCGGTCGGCTGGTGCCTCTAACCTAGGCCTAGGTGTTTTGTCCTTGCGCTTCTTAGGTGGCGGGCCGGAGCATCCGGCGGCATTTTGTAATTGCACCGCTTCCGAAGACTAACCTAGCGCAGTCTAATCTCCTCTTTATGGTACGTTTGTTAAATCTAGCGCAAGAGGAACACCCAACAACGTCGTGCTCAGGCCCTAAACACGGTATACACAAGCTGTGGTAGTCCCTATGTGGTATCTGTTTCCCGCAAGAAATACAGTTATTTACTTTTTCTGACATCCGGTAAAATACTGAGGCAAGAAAAAAACCAAAATATTCCCCAACGGGGTACTTAGCCAACTTGGATTCGGTCTGAAACTCCGGTTTCGGAAAATCTCAGGACGCCAACCTGCACTCGCAAATTTGCTTCTGCATCGGACCACGCGGCAAAAAAGACTGAGGATATGACGTCGGTCATGCGCATTTATACCCTGACGTCCTGGCGTCAGTTTAATGCGCCATGACCGGCGTCAGCCATATACTTTGGTATTCGGGCCGACCAAGGACAGCGCTATACCCAAGTGTAAGGACTGCAGCAATGTGAGATGAAGAACATCGTATTTAGTATAGACAGGTTCAGTATTGGTCTCCAGGTTTTGTCCTTTCTGGGTACTAGGAAAAGTCTGGAGTAAAATCCTTGCCCCTGCTCTTGCTGTGGTACTTGCTGAATGGTCCTCATGTCCATGAGGGCTGTAAATTGTTTTTGTGCCTCTGCCCATTGATTGTGTGGCAGGTCTGGCATACCTTTTGACCTTGGTAGTGTGAAAATGGAACCTGTAGTCTTGGGACACTATGTTCAGGACCCATTGGTCTTGGGTAACCATTTGCCAGTTTGATGAAAAAAGTGCTAGTTTTCCCCCTACGGAGGCTGCCAAAAGAAAAGTGCTTGGATCTGGTAGAGGAAAGTCATTGGGACTGTTTGCCGTTTGTCTTCTCCGCTTTTGGAGGTAGGAGCATCCCATTGTTTAGGCCTGTATGAGCCTTGGGGCTGAGATCTGCCTCTGGGATGCTTGTATTTGCCCCTTTATGGTCTGACACTGGAAAGGACCAATTTTTAGAAGGCCATTTCCTGCTAAACCTGGGTGGCTGTACCTATAAGAAATCCTTGACTGTCTGCATAGATTTTGCTTTATTCTCCATTTTTTTCAACAGCTCTTCTGCTTTATTTCAAAAGTATCATGCTGTAATGGTGCATCTAATAAGTTTGCTTTAACATGATCAGGCAGATTCTGTTCCTTTAACCAGGCATGCCTTCTAATAACAGAACCTGTAACAGCGGCCCTGCAAGAGGCCTCCAGTGAATCATAACCACATTGCAAAGTATGCTTTCCCACTTGTTCAGCTGCATGCAATAAACCATGCAATTCCTTGTTCTCTGAACATTCAGTATTTGTCAACAATTTCTGTTTAAGCAGAGACATTAAATATTGCTGATATTTAAGCAAATGAAACTAACAATTTAAAGCCCTTACAGCCAGGGTAGCAGAAGTGTAGACTTTTTTCCCCCATCTGTCTAGAGTCCTAGAATCCCGGGACCCTGTAGTATCTGTCTGGCTAAGCAGGTGCAGGGGGTAGAGAGTCAGGGGAAAGGCTGGACTCTGAAAATACATCATCTACAATGTCTAGAACAGGTGGAATAGCAAGGGGTCTGTGCTGAGGAAGTAGCAGAAAGTCTCTGAGCCTTTTCTTAGATTCAGAATAATCTTGGCTCTCCCAGTGGAAATGCTCCCTCATGGTATGCAGGGTTTCCCCAAAAGAATAATCCTCAGGAGGAGAGGCTGAAGGAATGGATTCTTCAGCATCAGAATCCTCATAGGGAAGCATGAAGTAATCTTGTTCAGAAGAGGAATCAGAGGAAATAGAAACCTGATCAGAAGAATCATACTCGGTCTCTTGCCTAGGCCTCTTATCAGGAGGGGGATGGAGCCCCTGATCAAAGTAATTAGGTCTTTGGCCATTTTGAGCATCTGTTTTTTAGGCATGGAAGTCTGAGTAGAAGAATGCTGTACTTGTTTCTTTGTCTTTAGAGCTGCTTTAGTCTTCGTCTTTGAAACTGAAGATGGCTTAACATATAGTTGTGTAGGTCTGAAGACACCCTCAGAAGCCGATGCCTGCTCAGCGGCTCCGGACCCATCTGAGGGAATGATTTCCGAGTGTCCAATACCTTGAGTATCCAGAGGCCCAGTCGGCTCCACGTGGGAGTCGGAAGCGGCCTGTGGCTCTGAAGTAGCAGGCGCCAAGGGCTGCAAAAGCACCTCACTGAGAACAGACAACTGGCCTAGCAGAGGCCTCAATGTCGGTTTTGGACCTCGGATGCCTATCCTTTTCCTTGTCCTTGCGTTTTTTGTAAACTCTGGTTGTCGGCTGGTCCAACGGCATTAAATAATTAAATCTTCAGCCAAAGTAATGAAATGCAAAATCAAACAGACGCTTAATAGTGCGTTGGTTAAATCTAGCACAAAACCGACAGCTAGCAATGTGGTGATCAGGGCCTAGGCAAGGAATACAGTAAGAGTGAAAATCCTTATGAGGTATTTGCTTCTCTCAAGAAATACAATTGTTAACTTTTTCTGACATCGGTCTGGAGCAAGAAAAAAGTTTCCCCAATGGGGTACTTAGCTTTAATGAAGACTTTGGTTCTGAAATTCAGATTTGAAAATCTCAGGAGTCAGCCGACCGGCACTTGCGAACTGCTTTTGCTTCGGGCACTGCGTGGCAAGAAAGACTGAAGAAAATGGTGTCGACTGCATCTTTTATACCCCTGGTGCACTGACATCAGGGAAGAGGCGACAGCAACCAACGCCAGATCTCAACTTTGGAATTCTGGCCGACTGAGGGTAGCCTGCCAGCAGGATAACCCAAGAGTAATGACTGCAACAGTGAAACACGATGAACATCTGATAATGTGATCTAGACACATAAAACCTTAAGAAACACTTGAAATCTGGATGAATAGGAATTTTATTAGCATCTTTTAACTCTAGTGTTACCACGAAACTTGAATGAGGAAGAAGAGGCACCAGGTTGTGAAATTACCTCATTTCTTTTTTAAATTTGGGCACCATCACAAACAGGAAAGAAAGCTCCATAACTGGTATCCAAACATTTTCTTTCTATGGAACTAAAATATCCTTGAATAAAAATCTTTCCCTGCCTGCGGAGAAGGAACTGGTTCTATCACTCCCTGGGACAGCATGTGATGAAAAGTGTGTAGAAATAAGACAGTCTGGTAGATGAATAATTACCCCCTGGAAAGGAGGAATTTCCTCCCACTGCAATCTGCAACCAAGATGAATGATCTTCAGAACCCATTTGTCTGAATCTACCTGTTGCCAAACAGAAATGTGGTGATCCAGACTTTCTGAAAGAAAAATGGGGCTGCCATGGTGGGAGGAGGGACAAGGTCCCTTAAAAAGTCATGCTGACTTGTTGGACTATCCTTGGTTTTGGGAGGGTCCAGAATTAATTTTGAAACCCCACAATTTCTTCTTAATAGTCTGTTTACCTGCCTTTTTTGAAACTTTTTTTTTTGCCAAAACTGGGTGAGGGATTAGAGAATCCCTTAGAACACTTGGAAAAGGAGAGCTAAAAATTTTAAGACATTCTGTGCATCAACTTACCCCTTTTCACTACACTTTGTGTTCACCTCTGCAGAAGGGCCAAAAACTAAACCTCTATCCAAGGGAGAATTTAAAATTTCATTTTATCATCATCTTTGAGGTTCTAAGAATGCAGACAAACAAACCTCAAAACAGTATCAGAGACCACAGTCCAAAAAAAAAAAAAATATATATATATATATATATATATATATATATATCAACTGAGTCATACACACACACTGTGAGCAATGGGTAGTGACTTGCACAACAGAAGAAATTACATTATGTAAAGTAGATGCTTATTCCCAAGAAGAAACTGCAGTCAATGCAGTCCTCATATTTTCACAACACGACAGAAGTTTACTGACTAACTTAAGTAACATATACAAACTAACCACTGCAATCATACATGCTCACTCTCTGGCTGACTTTCAAAATGGTACTGGGAATAGCACGTGTCTGGTATTTATACGTGCATGCTCAAGTCCTTGATATGCTTCTTAAAGACGCATCACAAACTCATATCTATATCCTCCCTCTGAGAAACAGATCATGCAATGTTATGAATCTATTTGGCATGCAGATATCACAGGTAGTTCTTTGTCATGCGTTTATACAAGACTAGGTACATATATACACAGTTAAATCCACATTGCTGCGTATGTTCACACTGGGCCTGGATATTAGACCACATCGTGACATAAAACTGGGAATTGTGTTTAGCAACTGGAGCTGTCACTACAAAATGTTCAACCTTGGAAGTATTTGGAACATCTTCAAGAATGGAATTAAGGAGGTTGAAACACACTGGGATGGAAACAACATTTGGTTCACTATGAGACAGAGTCTGTATCACAGGAACAATGCTGAGATTTCTCATGTACTCCACACCCTCACATTCTATAAGATAGGATCTCGGCTCAGCACATATACCTGTAAATTGATCAATCCGGTCGAAAGCTTTCACCATTTGTATTAGGTCTCCCCTTCCCTAAACGGATGAAGAAATCTGCTCGATTTATCATAACTGGACTTCTGGACAGAATGCTTCTTGAATAACTGAGCCTTGCTGGTTCTGTTTTTCTTAGCTTTAGGCCTTAATAAAATGGAACTAATAGGTAGCGTCATTCTAGTTTGCCTGGATAGAAGTCTGAGCAGGTGAGCCAAGATTATCGTCACGGAGTATGTATCTGAGATTAAGTAAACTCAAAGACATCGGTATTGTCACGGTTTGACCTTTCAAGTAACTGCTTTGCATTCTACACTGCACGTTCAACTAGCCCATTTGACTGTGGCTATTCAGGACTGCTAGTAACATGTACAAAGTCCCATTCACTTGCAAATTTCTGAAACTGACTAGTAAATTGAGTACCATTGTCAGCAATAATTTTGTGGGGACTACCATGGATTGAGAAATGAAGTTTCAACTTAGTAATAACAGTAGTGGATGTTAGGTTAGGTGGTAAGTCGATCTCAAACCAATTCAGAGAGTCCACCAATACCAAGTACTGTTAATTGTCCCACTCGAAGATATCAGTTCAGGAACTTGACTTGGCTGAAGTGGTTCTCTCTGCAAATGCGGTCTAGTACTATTGCATACTAAACAAGAAAAAAGTACTTTATCAATGTGTTTCAGTAATGAAGGCCAAAAAGCTAATTTGCTCTTTTCTTAGTGGATGCAGAACCTGGATGACTACAATGCAAAATCTGGATATATTCTTCTTGTAAGAAAGCAGGAACAACAATTTTAAGACCTTTGAAAATAATGCTATCTTCCATCAACAGCTCATCTCTGTAAGGAAAATAGGTTTGCACTTCAGGTGGTACACTAGATTGCTTTGATGGCCATCCAACATTAATGTAGTGATTGAGCTTTTGCAAAATTGGATCAGTCTTTGTGTGATCTCTTAACTCATCAAGCCTAGTGGTAGAAAAATTACGCATTGCCATCATGTCAAAGTCAAAATTCTCTGCGTCAAGCTGTTCCATCATATTTTTGGGTGATCTGGATTACGTATCAGCCAGACAGAGTAGTTTGCCTTTCGTATAGACCATGTTGAATTTGTACTACTGCAATTTGGGCATAATTCTTTGTAATCTCGCAGGAGCTTAATGCATAGGCTTCTTTAGAGTAGTAACTAGAGGTTGGTGGTCAGTTTTAATCTGAACAGCTTGACCATAAATATAAGCATGAAACTTGGAACATGCAAATACTATTGCCAAAAGTTCTTTCTCAATTTGAGCATACTGCATTTCAGTTTGGGTAAGTGTTCTAGATGCACAGACTACTGGTCTGCCCTCTTGAAGTATAACTGTGTCTGCGACAAGACCAAACTTTGAAGCATCACAGGAAAGACCGACTGGTTTATGCACATAATAGTATTTTAATGTAGGTGGGGTGGCAATTTTCTGCTTAAGGTCTTCAAATGCCTTCTGGTGCTGTTCTAACCATGACTATGCAACATTTTTGTATATCAGCTCTCAAAGTGCTGTCAACTCACTGAAGTCTGGTATAAACTTGCCTAAATATTTGACCATACCTAGGAAATGCTGTAGAGCTTGAATATTGTCTGGTGCTGACATCTCAAGAATAGCTGCTTGCTTGGTCGGATCTGGTCTCAAGCCAGTACTGATAAATAAATTACCTACATATGTAACTTAAGGTAGTCTGAATTTGAACTTCAGAGGATTGAGCTTCAAGTTTACTTCACATCCTCTGTCTAGAACTCTCTTTAGGTTTCTGTCATGCTCTGCTTCACCAATGCCTGCAACCAATAAATCATCTACTATTATGGCACAAGGATAACCGAAAAAAATTTGCTCCATTGCACGCTGGAAGACTTCATTTGCAGAATTTATTCCAAATGGCATGCTTAGGAATCTTTATCTGCCAAATGGGGTACCAAAAGTGGTTAGTAATGAGGATTTGCGATCAAGCATCACTTGTCAAAAATAACTTTTTGCATCCAAGACAAAAAAAAAAAAAACAGTGGCATTCATTATCAGGGCTACCTCAGACTGTGCGCATTGTGTGGTATGGTCTCTTGAATGCCTTGTTCAAATTTCTTGGGTCAATACATATTCTAATTTCGTCTGAGCCTTTATTATGAGCTGCTACCATAGACAACACCCATTCAGTTGGTTCTGTAACTGGACAAATTACACCTTGCTGCACCATTTTATCGAACTGAGTCTTAATTTTATCCTGCACAGCTATCGGAATTCTTCTTGCTGGACAGACTACTGGAGTGACCTCTGGGTCTAACTTCATGGAATACACAACTGGAAGTTTGCTCAAATTGTCATTGAAAACATCACCATACTCTGAGAAAATGGCTTCAGAAAAAATGGAACTAAGATGCACTTATGGGATGAACTTTGGTAAAAAAGCAGATTCATTCTCAAACTGTCTTTGAGACCCAATAAAGACTACTAGTTTTCGGTTTACACAGGATAAGTTGCAACAGTTCTTGGCCAAATAATATGAAAGCATCACTGAGCCTTCGGTTTGAATTTCACCACCTCCATAACCAACATGTTTTTGCACTACTGGCCACATTGAGTTGTTCATTAGTTCTAACTTTAGCAAATGTGTCTGCTGATGTAACATTACATGTTGAACTAGTCTCTATTTAAGCTCTGTGGATTTACCATTAATCTGGACTATACAAAATACTGCTCCCCTTGTCAATAAATTCACTGCATCAACTCCTTCACCAATTACTAATACGCCATCTACATAGAAAGTTAACTCCTGCAGCTCTACTTGATCAACTTGCTTTTTTGTGTGACCTTTCTTTACAACTGTGTGGGGTTTACTTAATATGCAAAACTTTTGAAAATTGTTCCATTTTTTACACTTGTGACATTGCTGACCAAATGCTAAGCATTTCTCTCTTTTAGACTCATGATTTGCACCACAATTATGGCAGTTAACAATAAAGCTGGACTTGGGTTTTGCTGATTCATGCTTGTACTGTACTGAGCATGCTCCTTTAACTGAACTAGTTTAGAATTTACTGGAAAGCTACGTGGTTTCCCTGGTGAGCCAGTAGGGGCTGTGGCTGCCATGTGCTTAGGCCTGCTTCTGTTTGTCACGTGTTGCATGCTATCTACACTTGCTTCGGAGCCTGCTGAAACCAAGCTCTTGTCACTCACAAGCATACTTGTGTGTCTTTCTGTCACTTCATGGATATGACAAATTTCAATGGCTTTACTCAACATTATCACTGTCACGAAACAAAATTTTTCTCACAGCAGCACTACTAATACCACACATGAGCCTGCCCTTTCTTAACTCATCTTTTAAGTCACCAAACCGACACATTTTGGCTTTGTTTCTCATCTCAGTTATATAAGCTGCAAAAGTTTCCCCTGGTTTCTGATACCTCGTGTAAAACAAATGCCTCTCCAACATAATATTTGTCTGGGGGTTACGCATTACTCTGAACTTGCTCTTCAAACACTCAGGGTCTTCCCTTGATTCAATCTGTACAACAATATGATGATTTTCACCTTATCCCTCATATACTGCTGGTGCATTCACAAAATGAATGCTCTCTTTCTATAGCCTCTGACCCAGCTAAGTTTAGCAAAATGAATGCTCTGGTGCGTGCATCTTTATCTGGACAAGCTGGATGTATAAAAATATCGTACTCTTGCTCAAATATTCTCCAATTCTCTGCAATATTCTGATCAAATACAAGTGGAAACGGCTTTCGAAATCTGCCATATTAACACATACCAGTGAAGGGTTTTGCAAATAAGCACGAACACATACACATGCCAGAAATGTATGCCAGTTCTTGTAACTTTGCCCAATGGTGCAACAAGCCTCTGTATAACTGAACTTTGTGAAATAAGTCTCTTGGGCACTGTAATACTCTTGGAATTTCTGTAGTGCAAGAAATCACCTCTTATCAGTGTAAGAAACACATCAAATAATTGCATAATGCAAATGAACTGGGCATGAAAAGCTGAGAGTCAATAACATTTCAAAGTAATTGCACTTTGCGAATAAACTGTACACAGGACACTGAAATTTCCCCAAAATGGCAGTACCCTGCTAGGTAATTCTTTACAGTGCAACAAACACTCTGTAATGGCAGCACTTTGTGAGTAGACACATCCAGCACAAGAAACTTTTCAAAATGGCTATACTTTGACTGTAAAGAATATATAGTAGCAGCTGGAAAGTACAGTTTTGTACCTACCATAAATGTAGATGTCCGATAGGTATGCATCTGCAGTCCTTACATATGGGTTGTCCTGCCTCAGGCAGCCCTTCGGTTGGCCGGATTCCAAAGTCTGGGTCCGGCGTCGGCTGATGTCGCCCTCTCCCCGACGTCAGAGCGCCTGGGGTATAAAAGCATCAGCAGACGCCATCTTCCTCAGTTTTTCTTGCCCCAGATGCCAGGTGCCCTCTAAGGAAGGCTAAATTTGGAGAGATGCAAAAAATTCCAAACATGCACAGTAATATAAAACAAATACACCATAATAGATAACCCCAGCTAGCTATAAGAGAGATAAGTACCCAGGAAATACCACAGAGGGGAAGGAGGGAGGGTAAACCTGACTGCAGATGCATACCTATCGGACATCTACATTTATGGTAGGTACAAAACTGTACTATGTCCTTCAAGGATGCATCTGCAGTCCTTACATATGGGTAGAATACCATAGCCAAGCTGGGGGTGGTAGGATCTAAGAAAAGGATGGTGTAGCTAAAATGCCCTGCAGGACTGCCGTAGCAAAGCCTGCTCTGGATCTGGAATATAAGGGCAAGTTGTAATGCTTGGAAAATGTATGCATGGAGCTCCATGTAGCAGCTTCTAAAATGTCCTTGGTAGCCACCCCTCTTAAGAAGGCTGTGGAGGTGGCTGTGGCTCTGGTGGAATGAGGTCTAATGTTAGCTGGCACAGTTTTGCCATGAAAAGAGTAACAGAATCGAATGCAATTCCCTATCCATTTGGAAATTGCTTTTCCTTGTACACCAGCAGCATATGCTACAAATAGCTGGTCAGTTTTTCTGTAAGTCTTAGTTCTGTCCAAGTAGTAGCGCAGCTGTCTGTGAATGTCCAGGGTATGCAGAAGTTTCTCCCTTTTGTTTTGTGGATTAGGAAAGAAGGTAGGCAGGTGAATAGCTTTGGTTCAGTGAGACCCTGGATACCACCTTTGGCATGAATGAAGGATTGCTTCTCAATGAGACTCTGTCCTGATGAAAAATAAGAAATGGTTGTACTGCCATGAGGGCCTGCAACTCAGATACTCTTCTTGCTGAGGTTATGGCCAGAAGGAAGGCAGTCTTCCAAGACAGGAACTGTAGCTCTGAAGATGCTGCTGGTTCAAAGGGAGGTAGAGTTCATTTTTCCAACATGAAGTTAAGGTCCCATGTAGGCACTGGTGGTTTCCTTGGAGGATTGATGTTTTTAATTCCCCTTAGAAACTGCCTTAGGAGTGGATGAGAGAAGACAGGTGGATCAGTATTGTATTCTGCTGAAACTGCTGAAGCATGAATTTTTATGGAAGAGTAAGAAAGGCCATTGTGGAGCATTTCTGCCAAGTATTCCAGGATATGTGCCATGTTCATCACTGTCGCCCATCTAGGCCCTTTGTGGTGTTCCAAGTGCGAAATCTTTTCCAGTTTGCTGAATATGCCTTTCTTGTGGAAGGCCGACGAGCTTCCATGATGATGTCCTTCACTGTCTTAGATAGCTTATCCTGGTGAGGAGTCAAGGTATTCTCCAGGCTGTCAGCTGCAAGGTTTTCAGGCTGGAGTGCAGAGTTTTGTAATTGTGCTGTGTCAGAAGAAGTGGCCATTGTGGTAGAGGCCACGGTTTCGTGCATGACATGCTCCTTAACAGTGGGTACCCAGTGCTGTCTGGGCCAGTCCGGAGCTATCAGAATCACTTTTGGCTGCTCTGTCCTGATCTTCAGTAAGACCTTGGTCATTAATGGAAGAGGTGGGAATGCATACACTGTTAGAGTATTCCAGCTGAAAGAGAGGGCGTCCACTTTCCATGCCTGTGGGTGGTATGGCCTTGAGCAGAATTTCTTCAGCTGATGGTTGTGGTGGGAGGCAAAAAGATCTATGTCCGGCCTCCCCCATGACTGTGTTATCTGAAGGAAGATGTCTGGGTGCAGCATCCATTCGTGTGGATCCATGATATTTCTGCTTAGACTGTCCACCAGTATATTGTCTTTTCCTGGCACAAACTGGGATTGCAGCTCTATATTGATTTTTAGGGAAAGTTCCCAAAGATTCATTGCCAGCCTGCAAAGAGGATAGGAATGGGTACCTCCTTGCTTGTTTATGTACCACATAACTGTGGTATTGTCTGTCCTTATTAGCAGGTGTCCTTGATGCAGAAAATGCTTGAAGGCCTCGATTGCATGTATCGCCGCCAGCATTTCCTTTTGGTTTATGTGCATGCTCAATTCTTTCTGTGACCATAGTCCTTGAATGCATCTGCCCTCCATGTGTGCTCCCCATCCATGGTCTGAAGTGTCCGTTGTAATGGTTTGGCTGATTATTGGTTTGCTGAAGGGCAGGCCCCTGTTTGACTGGCTTGCTTGAGCCCACCACAGAAATTCCTTTTGAAGGCATGGAATGAGTGGTATCAAAGCTTCTAGGCTGTGACTGTGCTGAGACCATAAACTCCTTAGGTACCATTGTAGTTTCCTCATATGCAGCCTTGCTTGTGGAATCAGAAGAATGCAAGATGCCATGTAACCCAGGGCCTGCAGGATTTTCCTTGCAGTCAGCTGAGTTTGTTTTGTTAGATTTTTGAAATAATCCAGTAGTTGTCTTTGTTTTTCTTCCGTGAGAAAAGCCATTTGGGTGGTTGTATCTAGTTTCGCACCCAGAAAAATTATCCTTTGGGATGGAACAAGTCTTGATTTGTGAATGTTGACTGTATATCCCAAAGCCTGAAGTAGGCGGATGGCATAATTCAAGTGTTTTACCAAAGTTTGTTGGCTGTCCGCTTGTATAAGGCAGTCGTCCAGATATGGGTATATTTGAATCCCTTGAAGTCTGCAGTGTGCAATTACTGATGCCAGGCATTTCGTGAATACTCTGGGAGCAGTAGATAAGCCAAAGGGCAATGCTGAGAATTGATAATGCTCTGAACCTGCAAGAAATCGGAGGTGTCTTCTGTAACTTTGTCTGATAGGGACATGCAGGTATGCCTCCTTGAGGTCTAGAGTTACCAGCCAAGACCCCTTGCCCAGCATGGGAAGGAGTTGCTGTAGGGTCAGCATTTTGAATTTTGGCACAATGAGATAAGTATTCAGTGCGGACAAGTCGAGAATAGACCTCCATTGTTTTTCTTTTCTTGGGACAAGGAATAGTCTGGAATAAAATCCTTGGCCTTGTTCTGTGAGAGGAACCTTTTCTATAGCTTTCATTTGCAATAGGTTGGAAATTTGTTTTAAAGCCTCTGCCCTTTGATTTAGTAGCAGGTTTGGCATGCCTTTTCTTTTTGGTAATGTATGAAAATGGAACCTGTATCCTTTGTCTATTATTTGCAGTGTCAATTTGTCCCTTGTAATACTGTGCCAATTTTTTGAGAATAAAGATAGCTTTCCACCCAAAGGTGCTTCCAATTGAGCCCTGGTTGGCGGGGCCAAGGTAAAGTCATTGAGTCTGTCCTTGTGCAGCAGTTGTAGGTCCTGCACTACCTCTCTGGTTAGGAGGCTGCCATTGACGTCCTCTGTAGGAGCCTCTAGCTTGCCCTCTACCTCTGGCACGCCTGTTCTTGCCTCTTTGAAATCTCTCTGTGTCTGGAAAGGACCAATTCTTAGAGGGCCAATTTCTGCTGAATCTTGGTGGTTGGACCTGGAGAAAATCTTTGACTGTTTGCACAGATTTAGCCTTTTCCTCAAATTTCTTTAAGACCTCCTGAGCAGTGGAGCCAAATAACTTTTGCTTTTCTAGTGGCGCATCCAGAAGCTTTGCTTTAACATGATCTGGCAGAGTTTGTTCCTTCAGCCAAGCATGCCTACATATGACTGCACCTGTCATTGCTGACCTACATGAAGCTTCCAATGCATCATAACCACACTGCAGGAAATGGTTGCTAACCTGTTGGGAGTTATGTACCAGATCCTGAAGTGACTTGCGATCTAGGGGTTCAGGTGAAGACAGTTTTTTATGCAATACATCTAACAAATACTCTTGGTACTGTATCATATGGAATTGACAATTTAATGCCCTCATAGAAAGAGTGGAAGAAGTATACACTTTTTTACCCCATCTCTCTAAAGCCCTGAACTCCCTTTCAGAGGGGAGTGGATTTTTAGTAGTGGCAGATGCAACCCCTTTAGGGCCCTGGGAAATAGTTTCAGGGTCAGCAGAGTGGGCCTTGTAAAGGAAATGATGCGAGTCCGGGACCCTGTAATACCCATCGGGTTTGACGGCAGCCGGAAGAAGGGAGTCAGGGGTAATGCTAGACTCAGAGTACACATCATCAATTACATTCAAAACAGGAGGAATAGCCAAAGGTCTATGCTGAGGTAAATGCAAAAAAGTCCTTAATCTCTTCCTGGAATCAGAGAATTCCTGGCCCTGCCATTTGAAATGCTCTCTCATGGAGTGAAGGGTTTCCCCAAAGGACAGCTCTTCAGGAGGGGAGGCAGAGGGAATAGATTCCTCTGCATCAGAATCCTCGTAGGCCGTAAAGGCCTCCTCCTGGTAGTCTGAAAGAGCAGAGCCATCAGAGGCCTCATCAGAGGACTGGGGATCAGTGGGCTCAGCCCTGGGCCTTTTGTCTAGAGGAGGTTGAGAGCCCCTGTCCGGATGTGGCTGAGAGCCCCTAATTAAGGAAATAAGGTCCTCAGCTAAACTTAAAATCTGTGAACCTGTAGTGGATCCCTGAGGAATAGCCTTGGGAGGCAGAGATTTTTGGCTGTTTAGCAGCTTTAGCCCTAGTGAATGCCTTAATGGACATGGATGCAGGAGGCCTGGCTGCTCCACGTGCTGGTGTAGTTTTATCTAGGGAATTGGTGTCGGATGTTTCCGGAACACCGGTTTCTGAGGGAAATTCTATAACAGACTCAGAAGAGGCCTCCGGGGCCGAGGTTGTCGGTTGTGCGGTATCGACGGTCGGAAGTACCAAGGACTCTGTTTCAGCCGAGACCGAGACACTTGCGGTAGGCCTAGGCGTGGTTTCAGCCGAAACCACGGTCCGCATGTGTCGGTCCTTGTCCTTCCGTTTTTTGGTTAAATGAGAAGTCGGAGTCTCCGACGGCATACTGTAACAGTAACTAGCCCCAAAAAATTCCTCTGCAAACTCCGCTCGACGCCTAAGAGTGCGTCGGTTGAAGGAGGCACAGGCTGTACAGGCCGAGACGTCGTGGTCTGGGCCTAGGCAGGGGAGGCAGTAAGAATGGAAATCCTTATGAGGTATTTGTTTCCCACAAGTTAAGCAATTATTAACTTTAAGCGTTTGAACTGACATCGGCTGAGGCAAGAAAGAGTCCCCAACGGGGTACTTAGCTTTTGAAGTCTTCAGTAGCTGAAGTTACAGGAGCTGGCCGACCGGCACTTGCGAACTGCTTCTGCTTCGGGCACCACGCGGCAAGAAAGACTGAGGAAGATGGCGTCGGCTGATGCTTTTATACCCCAGGCGCTCTGACGTCGGGGAGAGGGCGACATCAGCCGACGCCGGACCCAGACTTTGGAATCCGGCCGACCGAAGGGCTGCCTGAGGCAGGACAACCCATATGTAAGGGCTGCAGATGCATCCTTGAAGGACATGATAAAGTTCCACTGGAACAAAAAATCCAATGTAAAAGTAAAATCCAGGGATAACACCACGGCTGAGGCAGCAAAAAATTTAATAGAACAGAAGTTAGCGCTTTCGCATTCTCTCACTGAACGCTTCTTCAGACATTAAAAAACAACCCAATACACATTTTTTAAATACAACAGTAAAACCAATGATATCATTTCATCAACTAAATAATTAAAACATTTAAAGCGGCATCTACTATGTTAAGTAATACGTATCAGCAATAAAGCCTGTGATATATAAACATATAAAAATTCTATACATATTAGAGATGCAAACAGGGGTACCTTTTTGACTTAATAAAATATGAAAAATATAACTTTTAAAACTATATCAAAGCCTATAAAACTAATGTTGCAGTGGTTTGGTTGCTAAAAAAGGCTTGAAGGAAACCTTATCATTAAGGTCATAGCCTTTGTCCACCTGTAACCTCATAATCCACTTCATCTCCGCTTGTTCTGTTAATTCCTAAGATTCCCTAATCTAAGATTTTTGTTCATTAATTCTAACACCAGAAACCTAGATTTGTGGGAGAGATTATTGTTCAAAACATGTCGTGCTAATGCGTTCGTCTCATCCTCCTTGTTTATCGTATAAATATGTTCCCCGGCACTCTCACACAGGCTCCTATTCGCTTTGCCTAGATAAAAACAAGCACATTTACTAAAATAGCTAAATATACTAAGTCTCTTGACTTGTAGTCAGCATAATGATTAAAACCTATAGATCGTATGTGTTGTGGGGTGTGGGGTGCTCAAAGATGTTATCATTCAACATGTAGGCACAATGACTGCAATTCCTACATGAGAGTACCTTTACGATCTGACTGTATTCTAGCACTAACACTTAACCATCCCAAAAAGTAAAATACAATTTTTACCTCAGAAAAAGTACTTGAAATTAGTTTTAACTTTTTCACACAAAAGTAAAAAGGAATGTTCCCGTTTACATAACAGTCAATAAAAACACTTTTTTTCTACTGCAGTAACACTGTTGCATTTCTTGCACATTGCCTGTGTTTGATGCTACTTGTCTGTTTCTGAAAGGTTTTGTAATGATTCTAGTTAAAGTGGTCTGAGTTATTACTGCTTGTCTAAGGCTACTTTTCCATGAATCAACACTGATCAGCTACAAAGTGCAACTTTTTTTTTTTAATTTGCTACTCATACATTCTGCTGCTTTTTTGATGGCAATGTCAGTTCCTATTAGTGTGTTGTGACCTTATCTATTATTTGTTACAGGGTGCTAGAATCAGTTAGTGTATGGTACAGAATACAAGTTCATCTAGTATAAGCATGAGTGTGTTTTCCTGAGTAAACCTTCAAGTCTCCTTCCGTACTTTTCTTGCTCTTCTCTAGCTTTCCCCTCTACCCACCACCATATCAGTCAAGCTCTTAGAGCAACAAATCTGGACAACGTTATAAATAATGGGGGGGGGGGGAACGACGACAACAAAGGCCACAAAATAGGGACACTTTTTTAAATATTGCACTTACAAACTTAGAACGTTTACAGAATTTTTTGCATTAGCATGAATTTTCTGATTGATGTGAAGTCTGAGACTCAAATGCCTGTCATTTTCTGACTTCAGTCCTCAATTTGCCAGTGATTTGTCAGAAAAACACAATTTTATAAGAAACAGACCAAAAATATCAGGCGAAAATCTGGACAGTTGAGAGGTATGGTATGCCCACCACACCTACTCTTCATCAATTCCATTTATTCAACCCTTACCTTGCACACCTCATACACAGAACTGTTCCTATGGAGCCACAGCCTGCTTCTGACCCTTGTGTGGACAATATTCTAGCATTTGGAACTAGTATCATTCAGCACATTAGACCATGACTGGCAAATCTAATGTTTTGCCAGAGTAGTCTTTCACCACTCTCCTCAGCAAGTCATTACACTGGATAAAAATAGTTGTTGCCCCCACAGTGCTTTTTTTTTTTTTTTTTTTTGACCGACAACTCCGGGACATATAACCCAAACTGGAGTTTGCTGTGTTGGCATTATGGTGACACTGCTTAATGCTGGATGTCTTAAAAATGCTATAGCTTGCAGCATTCCAGTCTCTAACATATCCATATCTATGTAGTTATTGAAACTTGGCTTCAATATTCATAGAGCACTCCCTCTATACATGGGTTCAGTGCTCACCAATCATTTAGACTCTCTGATAGCTGCAGAGCTGCATCTGTATTTGTTTGCAAATTGTATTGCCTCATGCCAGAACCAACATGACACCAACCTAAAAATTATTTAGGTCATGTTGCCACTTAAAACAAACTATCACTTTTATTGTGAGGTGCAGATACAGCTCTGTATTCATGAGAATGAAATGTACTTAAATTAGAGCAATTTGTACTCAAACTCAGTTTGCTACTCTAAGACAACTTCCACTCCCCAGCTATTAACTGGCAGACCTATACAACCAATAAGCAGCATGCATAATGCAGATCTTCTTGATTACTTTTACAAACACTGCCTCCAGATTGCAGAGATACATAATTAATTCACTATTTGATTACGTCCAACCACAATGTTTTCTTCTCACTTAGACCAAGTACAACTGCTCCTATAAACCACACTACATGCAGCTGACTATTCCTCTGTTAATCTCATCATTTACTAACAACCTGAAGTTGTTCAAAATTTTGCACTTCATTTCAACCCATTGTTAATGCTGCTACATATGCTTCCAGATTCTATTCATATCTGAAAAGATATACAGAAGTGCCTGTGACTCTTGTCATAAATACAACAGGAAATTCAACCAACCCCTATGGTGGAATTGTCAAACTGTGTAACAAGACTACTGGACATATATTTTAAATCTCCTTCCCCTTTACAGAAATAAACTAAACTAGCACAGCAAGAATGAAAAGCAAAACATTACAGAAAGTAAAGTCATCTACTAGAAGACTACCAGCTCCTTAACAAAACGGCTTTTTCAATGACATCAGGAAACAAAGAATGTACATCCTGTGTTGCTCTAAACTTATACAGTTGGGTAAACAATGTACATTATAATGGTAGATATTTGTATAAGTCACTCCTGCAGTAGTCCTCAAATAAAGGACTTGTTCACTGGGATATCTTTCCATCCGGCCAATTAAAGCTTAGGCTCCCTCCTTGTGCTATGTACATCCTTTTTCAGCAGGAGTTAAGTTAGTGTAAGAGGGACACAGTGTTTTCTTGCCTGCGTAGACAGGAAGATGAAGTTTAGGGATCCAAGTTAAGTACTCTAAGGCAAACTAGGGTGAGAAATAAACAGATGGGACTGGACACCCCACCACCGAACTTGGCAAAAGAAGAGACTACCAGAAGGGAGAGTATATGTACTGCAACAGTGATTTATTTGAACATCTGCTATTATAGCAAGTTACCTACACAGCTTTATTAAATTTTTCAAAACATCACTGTTGCAGTACTTCACAAAAACAGGACAATTTCCAAAGTTTGAAAACAATGGTTAAAAAAACTGAACCAGAGTCCAAGATGCCTTGTGCAACAGCTTTGGCAAATCCATTTCTACCTCTGGCAAATATATCTTGCTTACATTGTTTGGGAAAAGTATGAAGAGTGTATACAGTCAGAACCATTTTAGAAGCTGAAGACGAGTCCGCACACTAAAAAAATGCTCCGGAGGTAGCAATTGCCCTGGGTAGAATGTGCTCTTACATTTTCTAGTAGGTCCTTGCCATGAGTAGAGTAACAAATGAATAGAAAGATGGCCATCTAGAATTATTTAGAGACCGGCAGTATCCTTTTCTTTTCATCTTAAGAAATAAGGTTTCTTTCACATCTTTATTAAATCATACCATTTCAATCAATGATATGAGCATACAGACATTAATAGAAAAACAAGACAATTTCCATTATTTTCATGCAGTACATACATGTAGGTTGTTCTTTTTAACAATTTTCATTCAGGCCAAGATTACATAAATTGCTTAATTCATGCCTTCCTTTAAACAACACTCGTACTGAACATTATTTTGCCTTTACTGTTCCCACAAATTCCATTTACTCCTGTATAATTTGATGCTTCCTTTTTCTAAAGATCCCACCTTTAATTATTGCATCTCCTTTACAATATGTAATCCTTCAGCTGGGTAAAGTATTTGCTTTCCATTATCTAGTAATTGCCTTTTTGGCATCCAGTAACATAAAATTTATTAAGGCCTTAGTATGGCTAGACAATTCAGATCCTATATACCAGCTCAAAAGAAAAATGTCATTAGTTACAATTATTTGCTCCCCTAACATTTCAAAGTACTCAGCAGGGAATTTTTTAAAACTGGCAACTCATTAATTCCCAAAAATACACATCACCATTGCCTTTCTCTGCCATACATCCAACTTTCGCTATCTGCTCAAGGAAAAACTCCCTAAAGTCTGCTTGGGGGTATAAAAATACCTCTATACGCACTTCTAAGTAAAATCTGAAATCTTCTGGACTTTGTTACATACTAGGCAATCATGCAGATGTCCTCCCATTGCCTCTCTGTAAACTGCTTTTCCATTCCATTTTCCCAATCTTTTTTAAACTCATCTGATTGGTTTTTAAAGTTACCATGAATTATATGCCCTACTAGTCCATTTTAACAGCAGCTTCTGTTCTATATTCAACTCTGAACTCTACCACAACTTGTCTTTCACTTAGTACTATCCCACTTTATTACCTTTCTCTTCAGAGTCATTTGTTCTTACACACCTTGGTCCCCTTGTTAACTTCCTCCAGTAAATTCAAGTTCCCTCTTGCTTTTTTTTCTATATCTGTGCTTGTAACAAATCCCATACTGGTAACATCTCCTTTCTTCATTCTTGCAGTGGCTTAGTTTTTAGAATACTTTCTACTACTTTACAAATACAACATTCAAAATGGGGCTCTTCTACTTAAGGACCTGCATCCAAAAATCCTACTCTCTACTTATCCCCCCCCCCCCCACACACACACACACCATTTCATCATCATCCCCTTCCACTTCGATTTACAACCTTCTGCTTCAGTTATGTATTTAAGCCTTAACTGCACAGCTCTAAAACATTCTTTTTATGAGGTAATGCTAAACAGCCATGTTCTATGGAGAGAATTAGCTTATCCTGCTTAACTCTCACCCTCTTCCATTCCCAAGTAAATTCCTTCAACTCCTTATCAATACCCACAACTTCTTTTACTCCTGACTTGTACATAAAACTAAAGCGACTAAAACATTTTCAGTGCTTGTATCTTATCCATATCCAAAATCAGGAGCATCTAGCTTCCTAATTTTTGTATCATCTTTTGTTTGATCTCTTCCCACATATCCTTAGTTGCTATAACAGATTCCTTTTTAATCCATATCCCTAAATACTTCATCTTATGCCCCCAAGTATGGTATTGCTAACCAGTTCATGTGTGGGTACATAGCTTATCTCAGTAGCCTATGCTTTATCTTTATTTGTTCTGCGTCTCAAAAATGTTCCACAATACAAAAATGTCCTTTACTGGATTAATCAAATATAAAACAATAAAATTTGCAAATAAAACTAACTTTCCTGGACTATTATACCAGTTAAATCATAGAATGTGAAAGTCCAAAATCGATAATGGTTCTAAATATAAAGCAAACAAAAGAAAAAAATGACATCACTGCCTGATTCTGCTATTCAAACACAGCTTGCTGGAGAGGGCACTTCTCAGTCTTAATTCTTGCCTTTACCCTTCATACATCACCCTCATTATTCATATTAATCTATCAGGGAAAGCAAATGCTACTACTTTTTCCATAATCAAAATCCACTATCAAATGTTTCACTACTTAAAGACCAACCAAGAATAGCAGTATTTTCTTCCCTTCTTCAGTACGGATCTTCACTGCTCTATTAAAGCTGTCAGATGTTAGTCTCCCTTCTACAAAATCACACCAGTCTATATTAATTTTGTCAACACCTTTGCTATTTTCATAGAAAGAAAGTTGGCTTGTTTTTCTTAAGCCTTTGGTTATGTACAAATAAAATAATTGTCTATGGGCATCCAAGCAGTGAACACTTATTTCTCCGTTATTTTGGAGATTAAATTCAGAGACAACCTTTGGTATAAATGAATGTCTGGTTCTGAGATTCACCCTGCCCTTGGGGAAAAAAAAAAGAAAGGATGGATACAAATAAGGGCATGTAATTCACATAGTTTTTATGGTAGCCCTATCATCTACTTAAGCTTTTCTTCCAGGTTAAGAGTTTAAAATATCAAACAATTACAATCTAAACCACACAAACCACCACACTACAAAACATAAATAAGAAATTTAATGTAGACCAATAAGAACAATGAGGCAGGCAAAATAAATTAAAATGAATCAGTGCTTTTAAGACTACATCCCTTCTTGAGATTGTCCATATCAAATAAGGGCCAATCAAAATAGTGGCTGGGGTCTACACTGCTTCAGAATAGGTTTGACAGGAATCATCCCATTTAAACCTGGGCTTCTGTCAGCCCGTAGCTCAATGATCCAAAGAATCTCACATAATTCAGTAAAATTAGTTAAAATGCCACCTCTCGGGTTCTCTCACACAACCTGTAGAATGTCCACTATTCTCTAACATGTTGATATAAAGCATTATGTTTCATTTGTAACCTCAAAGCACTTGAATGTTGTAGAATTCTCTCCTTCAATCATCGATTAGTCTTACCCACATAGAATGACACACAGGTTACACTTGGCTAAGTAAATCACATTACATTGCTTGGCAGTGAGCATATAATTTAGGAGAGTAGCATTTCAGAGTAACACGATGTAAAACCTCATTACAGGTTGATATCACGGCAAAAGCTTTGCAGTGTCTACAGGGGAATGTCCCAACCTTGTTAGATTGAGGAACTTCTTTGCTCTTTAAATTGAAATTACTACAAAGTATGCTTTTCTGGTCTCTATTTTGTTCTAAAAGTGAAGTTCAGACTATCACCCACTACTCAGCTAACGGTGTCATTTAACAAAATCTTCCAATTGTCGCATATGACCTTACAAATCCCCCAATGTCACTACTACATTTCAAAAGCATTCTTGGTTTACTGCCATTGACTCACCTTACGTAATTAGATCTATTCATTTGTCCTTTATCAGAAAACCATGGAGTAAGCACACTTGTTTCCCTAGTGGTCTTACTACTGGTGACAATCTGATTAACTTCATCAAATTTGTATCCCCTGGTGACAACACAGGACACAAGTTGTTCAGTCTCTTGGTTAAAAATCATACCATCCATACATAATCCAGACATCCTCAATGTCTGTACTTTAACAATGTTCTTAAAAGTATGTCTTTGATGAGTACTATCATGTGTCAATAAGCTGTTCTTCCAACATTGCTTCCTATGGACAGAAGTTCTTTTTATCTTACCTTGTTCTATGAATAAATTCACATCCAAGAAATCTATACGAGTCTCAGAGGAATGAACAGCAAAGTTTAAAAATGAAGTATTAGACTCCAAATAACTTAAAAAAATTCTAATTCCTCAGTCGTGCTCATCCATAAAATAAAGACATCATCCACAAATCTACAATAAAATGCTACATATTGCTTCCATGTATGACTGTCCCAAAAAAAAAAAAATCACAAATTCTTTCCATTCTAACGCCATGTTCGCATATGTTTACATATGGAGTACCCATGGCGACTCCCCAACGCTGCCAATAGTACTCGTTGTCAAAAGTAAAAACATTATTCAAAATGACTTGTAATAGAAAACCAATTTGTACAATGATTTTGTGTTAGAGAGAGACATATTTCTTAAGAAAACCATCAACAGCTCTAAAGCCATAGTCATCAGGAATAACGGTGAATAAATTATTCATATCTAATGTAACAAAAATTAAATGCTCATTGTGTGCGTCATTTGATATAAGTTCATGTAAGGATATTAAAAAATGTGCAGTACCCTTTAAAACCATAAGAGCTAGAGCAATAAGTTTAAATTTTGACTCTACCCACAACAAAGTTAGTTCTGTTAACCACCCCGGACGCGAAACTATGGGTCTAAGAGGAGGATTAGTCACATTCTTGTGCATCTTCAAAGTCCATTAAAATTCGGTGTAATGGGATGTTCAACCCATGCAAGACTAAAAAGTTCTTCCGTTAAGATTCCACTTCGCATCAACATAATTAAAGAACATTTGACATTAGCTATAATGTCTCTGGCCCTAGGTGCATCACTCTTTTCATAAGCATCATCCATGTTCAACATCTCTAACTTTATACATATATGAAGAATTCATCAAGATCACACCACCTCCTTTATCCGCTGACCTAATTACAAGGTTATCATTCATTAATGCTTTCCGGGCTTGTCTCTCTTCCAATGTTAAATTATAGAACCAACAACTGTGTCTAGAATTAATATAGTTGGTTATTTCATCTTCAGAAGTTCTTAGAAATGTCACCTGTGGGATGAGACAACGGCACGAAGGTACTGGGTTTCCTTAAATTATCCCTATCAATGTTGGTACTGTCCCAAACATGTGTCTCAACAAGACATGTCTGCCAAATAACTTTAAATCTAAAAATCACCTCATTTAGTTTAGCTGTTGTGGCCAGAACAGAAGTCGATCCTTTATTAAGTACATGCATTTGGGAGTTAGAACAGGATTAGAAATATTGAAAACCATATGATTCTCTCATTCACTCAAATAAGAAGTTATGTACTCACCATAACGTTCCATCTGAGTAGGTATCTTCATTTGTCTGCAACCTTTGGGATACGGATCCGATCTCGGATCAGAGCCGGCAACTTCTACTACAGCATAGATCCGAGCTCCTAGCTCCTCCCTTTACCCATAATCCCCTGCCAACCCTGACTGACCTCAGATCAAGTTTACCCGATATAACAACTGTTACTGTGCCCCAGAAGGGGCTTATCTAAGACAGATCCTAAACAGAATCATATAGGTCAGGGGAAAGGAGGGGGGGATGGCTGCAGACAAATGAAGATACCTACTCAGATGGAACGTTATGGTGAGTACATAACTTCTTAATCTGAAGTAGGCACTTCATTTGTCAGCAACCTTTGCGACAGAGTCCCCAGCTACCTGAATCCTGGGTGGCCGTTATGGAAGAATATTCCGGAGCACTGCAGAGCCAAAGGACGCCCTACCTCTGGAGACAACATCCAGTTTGTAATGGCTGATAAAGGTATGAGATGAAGCCCAAGTGGCTGCGGAACAAATATCATCCAAGGGGGCCCTAGATTTAAAAGCCGCCGAAGTAGCGACGGCCCTAGTAGAATGAGCGCGGACTCCCTGAGGTGCAGGCCTTCCCGAACTCTGATATGCCAAGAGGATACAACTAGCTATCCACCGTGACAGAGTAACATTAGAAAATGACTTGCCTAAATTGGTTTTGGCAAAGGAGACAAACAACTGGTCAGATTGCCTATGACCAGCAGTTCGATGAATGTAAAAGCGTAATTGTCTGTGCACATCCAAGGAATGCAGTTTGTACTCCCCTTTTTTCTGGTAGTTGGGAAATAACACGGGAAGATTAATAGATTGATTAATATTAGCTTCCGAAGATACCTTAGGCAGAAAGGACGGATTGATCCTGAGGTAATCTCTATCCTGATGGAAGGCCAAATACGGTGGTTTAACACAGAGAGCCTAAAGCTCAGAGACCCTTTTAGCTGAAGTAATGGCCACCAGGAAGGCCGTCTTCCAAGAGAGGTATTTAAGATCAACCGTAGCCGCCGGCTAGAAAGGGGGGCTTGTCAAGGCCTGTAGAACCAAAGATAAATCCCATGGGGGTACTACCTCCCTGACCGGTGGTCTGAGAAGGAAGGTACCCTTGAGGAAAGCATTACAAAGCTTGGAAGTAATTAGAGGGCCCGATTCATGCCCTACATGATAATGCGAAATCGCTGCTAGCTGTACCTTGACTGTAGAGCAGCTAGCCCCCTGATGAAAAAGGGTAGTTAGAAAATCCAAAACCGACGTAAGAGGTGCCGTGAAAGGATCTAAGTGATGGTGCTCCGACCACATGGAGAAACATTTCCACTTACTCCGATAGACCCTTCTGGTGGACGGTTTGTGTGCTGCTACTAGGATGGCTTTGACTGGTGAGGAGATTCCGGGAGTCCTTATCAGGAGTGGAACAGGAGCAACCAAGCTGTCAGCTTGAGGTTGACCAGGTTGGGGATCGGAAGACCCAGAGGGTGAGTAATGAGATCCGGGAGGGGATCCAGAATCCAGGGTGAATGAATCAGATGAGACCATAGGTACGGGAACCACGTTTGACGAGGCCAGAATGGGGCAATGAGGATCATTTTGCTCCCCAGCCGACTGGCTTTCTGTAAGAGTTTCAGCATCATGGGCAATGGAGGGTAAGCGTAAAGGAGACCGGGAGGCCAAGCATGTACTAGAGTCTCTTGGGGACACCCCTGAGGAGGGATTAGAGTGAAGTAACTGTTGCATTTGGTATTTGAAGGAGAGGCAAAAAGATCACAACAGGGTTGCCCCCATTGGGCAAATATTTGCTTCGCTACTAGAGGATTGAGACACCATTCATATGGGGTCAGAATCGAACGACTGAGCCTGTCTGCTAGGATGTTGGACTGTCCCGGAATGTGCGTTGCAATGAGAAAGCGGTTGGTGGATATCGCCCATTCCCACACTCTCATGGCCTCGCGACAGAGGATAAGACCTGGTTCCCCCCTGTTTGTTGATTTACCAGACAACTGACATGTTGTCCGTTTGTACCGCAATCGTCCCAATCGGAAGAAGGCTGTGAAGTGCCTGCAACGTCAAAAGCACCGCCCTCATCTCTAGGACACTGATATGCAAGGAGGTCTCTATGTCGTTCCACGTGCCTTGGACCGTTCTGCCTGAATAGTGCCCCCCTCCCCCACCCCAGGCGAGAGGCGTCCGTGGCCACTGTGGCCACGGGGGAAGGCATCGAGAATGGTCGTCCCGTGTGAAGGCTCGGGGACTGGAGCCACCACACGAGCGACCCTCTGCAAGCCCTGCTTAGGGGAATGGGATGGGACAGGGGGTTGCGAGACAGGGACCATTGCACCTGGAGGGTCCACTGCAGGACCCTCATATTTAGACGGGCTAGGGGCAGCAGAGGAATTGCCACCATGGACCCTAGAGCCCTCAGGATCAATTCCGCTGGTGGAGCAGGAAGTTGGAGAATGGCCTGAACATGCAACCTCAGGTTCTGAAGCCGATCGGGAGTCAGGAAAGCAAGCATTAGCCTGGAATCCAATCTCACCCCTATGAAATCTATTACCTGTGTAGGAGCCAGAGAGGATTTGTCTATTTTGACAGTCAACCCTAGGCGTGGAGCAAGACTGAGAAAGTAGTCCCTGTCTGAACAGAGCAGATGCCTTGTTGGGGCGATGAGGAGCCAGTCGTCCAGGTACGGAAAAAAATGAATTTCCTGAAGCCTCAGGTGGGCAGCTATAACTGCCAAGACTTTGGTGAACACCCTGGGGGCTGAGATGAGATGAGACTGAAGGGGAGGGCCCTGAACTGAAAGTGACTGGCTCCCAGTTGGAATCGGAGGAACCTCCTGGAACGTCTGTCCACAAGAATGTGGTAGTACGCATCCTTGAGGTCTATCGAGCACATCCAGTCGTTCTCCCTTAACAGGGGGAAAATAGATTGTAGCGTCACCATCCAGAACTTTTCTTTGGGTATTGCCAGGTTCGAGAGAGAGAGGTCGAGGATGGACCTCAAGTCCCCCGTCTTTTTTTGGCACCAGAAACAACCTGGAGTAAAACCCTGATCCGAGCTGATCTGGGGGGACGGGTTGGATGGCTCTTTTTTGTAAAAGCTGCTGTATTTCTGTAGCAGCCGCCTCCCTCTGATTGGGTGGTACGTCAGGGAGGCTTCTGGTTTTGGTGGTTACAATAAAGGGAATTTGGTAACCTCTGGATATGATGCGAAGCACCCAGCGATCTGTTATGGACTCCCACATTGCTAGGTGCCTCGAAAGACACCCCCCCCCGACTGCCTCCAGAGTGGAGCAGCCAGGCAACCCCTCAGGGGTTCTGCGTGGGCCTCTCAGAGAAGGGTTCTCTGGACCCAAAATTTCTGGGACCCCCTCTGCCTCTAGGGCGGCGTCCTCCCTGTCCTCCTCTGCCACCAGAGGACTGGTTGTCCAGAGCAGACTGGGACTGATGCGATTTCCGGAACCACATCTTCTTCTGACCCTTTTGGTTCTTAGAAAAGGACCTCTGGGGAGCAGAGAAGCGGACTCAGACGGCAGAGGTCCTCCCGTCTTTCTCGCTCTGGACTAAAGTGTCGCGAATGGTTTTGCCAAACAATGCAGAACCATCAAAGGGGGCATTCGCGAATGATGCCTTAAAGGGTTCCGAGAAGACACAATGTCGGAGCCAGGCTTGGCGCCTCATTACCAGGCCAGCTCCGCCGGCTCTAGCGGCTCTTTCCATGGCATGAGACAAGAGCCGCATAGAGGTGTTAGAAATGGAACGTAGAGTGGACATTCGGGAGGAGTACAGCTGCTTGTCCCCTTCCGACATGGACTGTGGGGGGGAGGCAGCGTATTCTTTTATTAGATCTCGCTGCATCTGGATGACGTGTGCCATATTGTTCAGCGCCCTCATGGAGAAGGTTGCTGAACTGAAGACCCACTTCCCAAGGCGGTCCATTGCTCGAGACTCCTTGCTCGGTGGGTGGACCGCGGAGCTCTCCTGAGCCAACTCCCTCTTGGTGGCCACCGCCACCAACATGGCATCCACGGGGGGACCTCTGTTCCAGTGGGTTCTTTCTGTAGGGGGACTCAGGATCCTATCTAGGTGCTTGGGAACTGGCTCTACAGTGTCCATCTCCTTCCAAGCCCTGGTGGAGATAAACTCCACCACGGGGTCGGGGGGAGGGGACACCCAAGAAGTAGATGGCCCTGCTTCGAACGCCTCTAGGAATACGGACTCATTGGAGGAAGCCTTGGGGGCAGACCACCCTCCCCTAATCCTGAGCATTTCCATGATGTCTCCAAAGAAGACATCCTCGGGGGGTGACCTTGGGGGGCCTTCCCCTTCATCTAAGTCCGTATCTTCCGTAAGGGACTCGGGGGAGTCCACGTACCTCCTCTTATACTTAGCCTTGTGAGGAACCTCCTCGGGGGGAGCTGTCCGAGGAAGTCTCACCAGCAATGTCACGTTCCAAAGGAACACCCAGTGGCGCTGAAGCAGGCTGCCCCGAAGGCCGGGTGATGGGCGCCTGAACCAGCTGAGAGGGAGTGCAGGGGGGAGCCGAAGCCAGGACCGGAGGCCCGGATGCACTCAACAGTGCCCTCTCCACCACAGTGAAAGCCAAGGGGGAGCCACTCTCGATAGGATCAGAGAGTCGACTCCCAGTCGGATCCGAAGCGGGGACCGGACCCGAGGCCGAGACCATCAGATCCGAAGGACCCGTGTGCTCCGACCGGGACGTAGCCGAAGTCACACCGAATCCCTCGGATCCGAAGCTCAGTCCACGGCTCCGAGAGGTCGGATCAGACAAGCACGAGGGACCAGTCGGAGCCGAAGTAACCAGTATTATCGGCTCTGACCCACTCCCGGATCCAATGCGGCTCGGCTCCGAATGCTCCGAACCCAGAAAGCGGGTCGGAGAAGGAGCGATTGGAGCAAAAAATGGGGTCGAGCTCCCCTGAGGCAAGAGCACTTCCATCTGCAGCTGGGCCTGGATGAACCTCCTCATCATCCGGTCCATGTCTGCATCTGACATGCTAAAAGTGGACCTCGAAGAGGCCACCGAGGCAGACCTAGAGTGCTGCCTCAATGACCTCGACGGGGACCGGTTCCCCTCCTCCCCGGGTCCCGGTGAGAAACAAGGGGACCGGAGCCGAGGAGGAGGCGATCCAGAAGCTCTGGAGGGAGAAGCCCGTTTGACGGGCGGGGCCGAGGAGGAGTCCTCGGCCCGCCGCTTATGGTGCTTCTCTTTCCGTTTGGCTTTTCCGGCCTCCATCTCCTCAGAGGGAGGGAGGCAGGGGTGGCTGCAACTGAGGGCTGGGTAGCGGCCACAGAAGCACCGGAGGCCGGAGCCGAATCCGGGGGCAAAAGGCCCGCCAGAATCAGCTTCGACCTCCGGTCCTTAAGTGCCCTGGGGTTGAACGCCGTGCAAATCGCGCATCCCGAGGAGAGGTGTTCAACCCCAAGGCACCTAACGCACCGGGTGTGGCCATCCACCGGTGAAAGCTTATGGCCACACTCGGTGCACTTTGAAAAGATGGCTTTAGGGGCCTCCGACATAGTAGCACAGAAACACACTCACTAGGCCCCTACACACACCACAAACGCACGCTACGACCAGTGAGGGCAGGGAGGAAAAATAACCACAAATTAAGTTAAATTAAATTTAATTGAGAGAGATATAGGGCTATGGGATACCTAAACACTCGCTCTCACTCACACGAAGAAAAGGGGAGTAAAAATAGAAAATTTTTCTCACAAATCTTCACTACGTAGCAGGAGCTCGAAAATCCAGCTTGTAGCTTGAAGCGCGGCAAACTAGATCTGAGGTCAGTCAGGGTTGGCAGGGGATTATGGGTAAAGGGAGGAGCTAGTAGCTCAGATCTATGCTGTGGTAGAAGTTGCCGGATCGGATCCGTATCCCAAAGGTTGCCGACAAATGAAGTGCCTACTTCAGATCTGATGTTCTCCTGTGTTTTCTCCCCCTGATGCTCAACTCCATCTTGCTCTCATGCAACTGTCTTCAATGATACAGGGAGCTTGGGAAAATGTTTTCAAATTTCCATTCTTTGGTCTAGCTCCCAATGCATGGACGTCAATGGAAATATTTTCTATAGTTGTAGCTCCCTTTGAGTTTGGATCAGCATTCAAGTCCGTGTTTGCCAGCTGTGTATTATACTTAGAATTAATGTGCATCATCCGGGGTGATCTAACAGCAGCCATTTGCCTCCCAAAACAGTGGAGGTGTCTTCCTGTATGCTAGCGACTAACTGTGGATGGTCAACAGGCACAGAACTTTTTTTATTTACTGAGACATTTATTAGACCATAAAAAAAAAATCTCCTTTATTAAAGTCTTGATACTCCCTATGAAGCTTCTTGGTTTTGATTTGTTGTAATTTAGTATCATAGGAATTAATCACACAATAAAGGTTATTCAGTTAAGAGAGAGCTCACTGGAGAATTTATCAATCTCAATCTGCTTCATTTCAACAGACTCCATTAACTCATGTGGTTCAAAATAATCACTAAGTAACCACATGTAAGTGAAACTTGTGCCCAAATTAATCTTTTGCCAACGGGCCAATAAATCAGGATAATCACCACCATAGTTAAGCATACGTAAAATTCGGAGTCCCCGTGGCTCAATTTTAAAGTCTCTGCCACTGCATACGTTTTAATTTATAAAGTTCATTCTCAAGCCGAGTGAATAGTTTATTAAAGGACTCGCCATCTGCATCTACTTCCACATTAATTGTAAAGTCATCAGATAACTTCATTTTCATAAGCAGATTACTCTCCACAGCGGCAAGCCTTTTCACCCTTTCTTTAAAGGTTCTCGTTACTGGAGTCACTGGATGATAGTCCAACCCCAATTTATCAAATGTACTGTCAGACACACGTCCTCCTAAGACGAAACAGTATAACCATAATAAAAAACAAACCGAGATAAAGGTTCAGTGGGGTACACCAAAAAACAATTATAATGTAAACCACACAAACCACCAGGCTGCAAAACATAAATCAGAAATTTAATATAGGCTAATAAAAAAAATAAAATGAATTACTGGTTTCAGGACTATATCCCTTCTTCAGATTGGCCATCTCAAATATGGAAAAGTCAATTAAAATAACAAAGGACCAATCAAAATCATCGTTGGGGTCTGCACCCCTTCAGAAGAGGTTTGAGCGGAATCATCCCATTTAAACCGGGGCTTCCGTCAGCCCAGAGCTCAATGATCCATCGAATCTAACATAATTCAGTAAAATTAGGTAAATCACCACCTCTCAGGATCTCTCTCAACCTGTAGGAGAAAGAACGTCCATTATTCTATTTAAAGGGGAGCCACACCCACAGACAAAAAACATTTATTTAGGTTCATATGTTGGTACTAGGCTATAGGCTCTAGGGCTTATACAAGCCTAGCCACGACAATTCCCTGGGTTGTTTATACCCACAGTGTTTACCTCCTTGGACCCCTGTCGATTAGGGTGACAGACGCGATTCCCAGGGTGAATTTCCCATCTCTCATCCAATTGTCAAGGTTCCTTTTGAAGAGGGCCAAAGAGGCGCTCTGCTTGACATGTATGGGCAGTCTATTCCAGAGTATGGGGAGTCTCTGGGGTCAGGAACCTATCCCTCCAGCATGTCTTGTGCATTGTGACGATGGGGTTTAGTTCCCTGGAGCGTGTGGCTCTGAGGGATTGGGATTTCTTTAGGTGGAGCATGTCCAACAGTTCAGGGTTAGACATGGCCTTGTAAGTTAAGCAGAGGACGCCTCTGAGTAGGCAATATGCGACAGAGTATAGTTGGAGTTTTTTTTTTTAGACCGTCGTCACAGGACATCTGCTTTAGGCCTGTGATTCTTTTAGTGAGATATTTCTGAGGCCCTTCCAACTGTTGCAGATGTCTTGTGAGGTACATACCAAATGGGGGATTGTACTCTACAATGGGTCTAATGAGGGATGAGTACAGTGGGACAATGACCTTCTTTCTGGATGAAAAGCCCTTTGTGATGAGATGTGCCACATAGGAGGATTTCCTCACTGTTGTGGTGATGCGGTTATCAAAGGTGAGACCACTGTCTACCTGTGTTCCTAAGTCTCTCATCACACTTTCAGTGTTTAGAGTATTGCCACCCATGTGGTAGTTCATGACAACTATACATTTCTTGGCTTTGAGCTCGAGTCCATGACTGGCACCAAGCATCTGTTTCAGTAAGGCCCTTTTGTAGGATATCATTTGGGGAATCAATAATAGCTCCCAGTTTGCAGTCATCTGTGAACTTTGTTAGCCAGATTCCCTTAGTGTTGGCCTGTACTTCAGAGAAGTATATGCCAAAGAAGAGTGGTCCCAGGACTGAACCCTGAGATACTCCACTTGTCTGGAGCTGGATCTGGAATCGGATATTTTTACTGTATGTGTTCTGTCAGTAAGCCAACTGGCAACCCATCGAGTGATGTAGGGATTAATGCCCAGCTTGGTAAGTTTATCTAGGATTCCAGAGTGGGGGATGGTATCAAAGGCCTTGGCGAGGTCCAGATAGGACCACCTTACCCTCGTCCACGGCTCTAGAGACTGATTCAAAGAAATCAATCAGGTTGAGGAGACAGGATCGGCCCTTCATGAACCCGAATTGGGTGGGTGGGGTCCAACGTTTGAAGGTTGCCAATGTCCTTGTTTATAAGTTCCATGATAATGCGTTCCATGGCGTTGCAGACCAGGCTTGTCAGACTGATGTCCCAGGATCCAGGGTGGATCCTCCCTTGTGAAGTGGGATGACTGCAGCTGTGTGCCATTCAGTGGGCACGAAGCCTGAGGTGAGGCTATGGTTGAACATGACGCTTAGGTGAGGTGTCAGTTCATTTTGTAGTTCAAGTAGTACACAGCCCGGGATATCATCTGGTCCCATGGATGCTGTATTTTTAGCTTTGGAGAGTATTTTTTTTACCTGTATGGCTGTGATAACCAGAGTTTGGCAATCCTCCGGTATTGGGATGGGCCCTTTAGGGGGTGGGGGTGAAACTGGCACTGAATCGATCTGCCAGAATATTGGCGATATCCTTAGGATCAGTATATTTAATGCCATTCTGTTGTAACTCAGAGCAGATCTGAGCACTGCCATTTATTTTTTTGACATGTATAGAATGCCTTGTGGTGGTCTTTGGAATCTTTGGCAATTCATTTTTGTAACTAGCTTTGGAGGATTTTATTAGGGATCTCAGCTTTTTGCTAAGGCTGGTAAAGGAGTTCTTTATGTATTGGGATTTTCCTCTTTTCTGCAACAGTTTCTTCCTTCTGTTGTATATTCTGCTTATGGCTGGGGACCACCAGATTGGCTTCCTTTTTTTTTGGTGGAGAGCATTTTGGTTCTGTTAGGGATGGCAGAACTCATGCACGAGTGTACGTGCTTGTACAGTGCCTTAGTGTAGGATTCAGCCGTTGAACATTCAGTTCCCTTTTGCTTGGGTGTTGTGAAGTTTGTCACTTCTGACTTGAGTAGCATGAAGTTGGCTTTGGCAAAGTTTTTAATGGTGGTTTCCTTACTGGAGGGTGAGGATGGATTGTGGATGTCAACGGTGATTAGTTTATGGTCAGACCTGACCAACGAGGGGGTGACCACTGATGTGGAGCATCTATTTCCCATGTTGGAAATGACCAGGTCTAGGATATTTGAGTCCCTGGTGGGACTATGAATTAGTTGGTCTAGGGTGCTGGAATTAATGAATTCCAAGAAACGTAGGGCGAAGGTGTTGGTACTCGAGTAGTTTTCCCAGTTAATTGTGGGGTAGTTGAAATCACCCAGTATTAGGGTGTTTGGTTGTATCTTAATAGTTTCCAATATGTTTAGAAAGGTGTGGTGGGACTCTTGGGGCATGGTGGGGGATCTGTAGCAAGCTACAATTTGTATTGCAGCCTTACCTAGTGTCAGTTGCACCTGGAGAACTTCAGATGCATTATGTTGGGCGACTAGTCTGGAGGTGTGAATGTCCTTGGAGAATATGGACACTCCTCCACCTTTCGTGTTTTGGTCCTGGTTTGGTAGCCGAAAAGTGTGGTAAGAGTTGTAGACTGGTACTGCCGGGGTGCTCTCTGGAGCCTTGAACCAGGTCTCGGTTACTGCACAGATAGCGATGTTCTCCATTTTTAGGAGTGCCTCAAGAGAGTGCATTTTGAGGTTTAGACTTCTAGCACTGAGTAGCATTACCCTCAGATTTTGCATGTTTGTGTTTGTCACGGTGGTTTTGTCATTTGAACCTTGCCTAAAAAGGCATTATAGGGGTGGCAAGGGCCTTGGTCAGTAATCTGAATCCCAGGGGCGACAGGTGCGGACCATCTCTGGAAAAGCATCGTGGTTTGTTGATCATGTTGTCCCAGGCAGACAGATACTGTATCCCCTTTGAATGACACCAGAAGCTTAGCCAAATGTTGAAGTCAATCACTTTGTCCTTGTACTGTGGTATCATTCTGGGCGAAAGCAGGATGCTACTCAGGGCTAGAGTCATACCTTCCTGGGCCACATGGTCCAAGAGCTCTTCCATGTCTTTTCATGTAGTCCAGGGAGGTATGTCTCAAGTCATTCACCCCAACATGAACAATGACAGTGTCATATTTGTACTTGTTGTGGAGTGACTTGAGTGCATGCATAGTGGCGGATCCTGGCACCTGACAGGCAGATGACTAATTTTCCCATTGTTCAGTCTGGTAAGTGGGACATCAGTGTACCTGACTATAGAGTCACCTATGACTGAAGTGTTTAGTACGTTGTCTTGCCTTAGGGACGGTTTTTGGGTGGCACACTGGTCGTTTGAGCTGTGTGTTGCTTTGGTTGTGATTGGTGTTTGTTTGCATTTCGGCTTCGGAGGTCCTCATTGCTTGGGTAGATTAATGTTAAGGGACTCCCCACATTTGGGTTTTGTGTTGCTATATGTGGGTGTTGATGGTGTGGGTTTTGTGGGGCTATGTGTTGAGGTGTAGTGTAGATGTTTACCTTCTCCTCTTGACTGTCTAACACAGTCTTGGCTGGAGAGAGCTTTGCTTCCAGTTTGGCTACGTAATTGCATCTCTCACAGGTAGTAGTGTTTGGTGGTAGGAGGAGAGGGTTGTCTGTGTATATGAGGCAATTGCTACATTGCCCCTGTATGCCCAGATCCACCAGGTGGACAGGAGAAATCACTGGAAGCTGACCCTTGGACATGCCTGGTTAGGTGCTATTTCGTAAAGTACAAGAGTGGTTTTCCCTTACCTTGGCAAGGTACTTGGCAACTTTAGGTTTCGTAGTGCCTACAGTTAATTTCCCTTGTTAACAAGGAGGGTTTTAGTGCTTATATTAATTTAAAATTTCTTAGTGATTTCTAGTGGTTCTAGCACAAATGCAAGTCACAGGGGTACAGATTTTAGTGCTACTACTGAAAAGACAGCAAGTTCAAAGGGAAAATTTGAAGAGCAGACTTTCTGGCACTGGGAATAGTTAACACTAGCCCCGCGGCACTGTGTGATGCGCAAACACGCATTTTTATGCCAGAAAGAATAAGGGGTTTGAAATCAGCCCAAAATGGCCAGTAAGCTACAATTTCAGTGATGAAACCACTCCTCTAGTGCTAGATTGGCTGTACAATGCTTCCCACTCTCACTGGTAAACAGAAGGACCTCCCCTCTAACACAATAAGGTCTGGAATAGCTCTGGTCACAAGAAATAAAGTCCTGAAAGCCAGCAATGCGTGGGAACTGGACTATACTAGTTCAGAAAGGTGGGAAACGAGCAACAAGAGCTTCTTTTTTTTTTTTTTTTTTCAGAAAAGCAGGCAAGTACAGGCAATAAACAGTGGACATGCTCTGAAAAGGCAAGCACACTTGAGTGTGCTGCCTAAATCAGAAAATACAGTCAAAAAACAGTAAATGCAGTTTAAAACTTTTAAAGCAGGCAGAAAACAAGTGCACAGTAATAAAAATTATTTAAATAGCAGACGCAATAAAATACAGCAGCTAAAAGAACAGAAACAGTGGAAACAAACAGCAGATGACAAAAACTAGCAATTTAAGCCAATAATTACTTGCAGTCAACCAAAATGTCTCTCTCTATTCTGGTGCTGAATTAGTCTGCAGAACGCCCAAACAGGTTCCGCCGATCTAATACATCATCATGGTTTGGTGCTTCCTACATTTTAACACCACTCTGGGACTATTTACAGGTTTTTAAATATTTCATACATAATTTCTGAGTTTGACCACATGGGGTCTGCCATCTTGAAGTAATTCTGATTTAGTCTGCCTCTAGGTATCCCACAGTGCAGTGCTCATCTGTAAAAAGTTACATCATGCAGACCTCTTTCTTCCGACAGTTCCTGTCACTGCATTGATTTTACATGCATACACTGCTATCTTTCAGTCAGTTTTAAGTAACATTTCATGTATTCAATGACTACTTAAAATACAAACAGTGCAAATGCCACAGAACAGACTTTCATAGTGCTTTTTTACTGCTGCTTCTTTTTAGAATGGCTAAACTGCAGTTTTTTTGTGAAGACTAAATTGTACTAGTTTGACTCATCTCCCATCCCCCTTCACACCTAACTTCCCTAGCTGTCAAAGTGCTAAGGGTAATTTGAGCTGTTACCTACTGTGACTGACGGTTCACAGCAGGAGACTTGGCTCATGTACTGTTTCCTTTTTCTAGCCTTACCTTTTGGTAGGGGTAGGACCAGGGAGCTGTGACATCACAGCATGGATGGGTTTTTAGGACAGTCATGATGATGTTAGTTTGGGGAGGGAACTGGACAGATAACTACCTGTATTCAGTGGCCTTGGTGAAATCAATGAATTGGAGACTTTTCAGGGTGGGATAAAAGTGAAACCACCACAGTACAGTAAGGTACTGTTCTAGTGGAGAGAAACAGTCAATTTAAAATATTTTAAATGCTGTGTTGTTGTTTATTCATAGCAGGGACAATAAATAGGGAGAAAAAGGACAAAGAACTTGAGCATATAACAACAGAATCCCGCTGTTGTCCTTTAACATGTTGATTATAAAGCATTGTTTCATTTGCAAACTCAAAGCACTCAAATGTTGTAGAATTCTCTCTTTCAATCAGCGATTAGTCTTACCCACCTAGAATGATGTACATAGGTTACACTTCGCTAAGTAAATCACATTACATATTTGCTATTCAGCATATAATTTAGGTGAGTAGCATGGATATAACAGGATGTAAAAATTAATTACAGGTCATTATCAAGGCACAAACTTTACAGACCTACAGGGGAATGTCCAAACCCTGTTAGACTGAGGAATGTCTTTCCTCTTTAAATTGTAATTACTACAAAGTAAGCTTTTCAGATCTCTATTTTTTCTAAAAGTGAAAGTTTTGCTTACATGCGGTTACTTGCTATTTTGAAATACACGAGAAACTGTTAATGAAGTCTACTGAAATGAGACAGAGTGAGACTGAAAAATTCTCCAGCGAGTTTTACCTCCCGAAACTGGATAATCTTTATTGTGCGATTAGTTCCTATGATACTAAATTATAAAAAATCAAAACCAAAAAGCTTCATAGGGACTGTCAAAACTTTAGTAAAGGAGATGTATATTTATGGTCTAATAAATGTCTCAAAGAAAAAAAACACTGTGCCTGTTGACCATCCACAATTAGTCACTGGCATACAGGAAGACACACACTACTTCAGGAGGCACGACAGCTATTGTTAAATCACCCCGGATGACATACATTAATTCTAAATATAATACAAGGATGGCGAACACTGACTTAAATACTGATCCAAACTCAAAGGGAGCTACAACAATGGAGAATATTTCCCTTGACATCCATGCAATGGGAGCTAGACCAAAGAATGGAGATTTGAAAAAGTTTTTTTCTCCAGCTCCCTGTACCAGTTAAGACAAAATTAAACAAGAAAAGGATGCGATTGAGCAGCAGGGGGAGAAAAAGCAGGAAAATATCAGAGTGAATGGTTAAAAGAAAATCAGATTGTTTTCAATATTTCTAATGCTGTTCTTACTGACTCCCAAATGCATGTACTTAAGTATCGAATTTCGTGCCGGCCACAGTATCTAAACCAAACAGTTATTTTAGATGTAAAGTTATTTGGAAGAAATGTCTTGTTGAGACATATGTTTAGGGAAAATACCACCATTAATAGGGATAATTTAAGGAAACCCAGTACCTATGTGCCTTTGCCTCATCCCACAGTTAATACATTTCTAACATCTTGTGAAGATGAAATAACCAGCTATAGTAATACTAAACACAGATATGGGTTCTATAATTTAACATGGGAAGAGAGATGAGTCTTGAAAGCAAAGCATTAATGAATGATAAGAACCTTGTAATTAGGCCAGTGGATAAAGGAGGTGTAGTTGTGATGGATTCTTCATATTATATGTATAAAAATGAAGGAGAAGTTGAACATGGATGATACTTATGAGAAGAATAATGCACCTAGGGTCAGACACATTATAGATAATGTCAAATGTTCTTCAAATGAGTTGATGCAAGGTGGAATCTTAAAAGAAGAACTTTTTAATCTTGTATGGGTTGAACATCCCGTTACACCAAATTTTAACGGACTTCTGAAAATACACAAGAATGAGACTAATCCTTCCCTTAGGATCCATAGTTTTGGGTCAGGGGTGGTTAACAGAACTTCCTTTGTTGTGGGTATAGTCAAAATTGAAACCCGTTCTTACCCTAGCTCCAATGGTTTTAAAGGGTACTACACATTTTTTAACATCCTTACATGAATTTATATCAAATGATACACACAATGAACACTTAATTTCGGTTACACTGGATGGGAATATTTATACACAGTTATTCCTAATGACTATGATCTTAAAGCCGTTGATGGTTTTCTTAAGAAAAATGGTTCTCGAACACAAAAACATTGTACAAACTGGTTTTCTATTACAAGTCATTTTGAATAATAATGTTTTTATTTTTGACAAGTACTATTGGCAGCACTGGAGAGTCACCATGGGTACTCCATGGGTGAACTCCTATGTGAACATGGCCTCAGAATGGGAAGAATCTGCGATGTTTAGGGCCGGCCACAGATGGATAGATTTGTGGATGATGTCATTATCTTACTGACAAGCATAACTGAGGAATTAGAATTTTTTTGTAAGTTACTTGGAGACTACTACTTCATTTTTAAGATTTACTGTTCAATCCTCCGAGACTCGTATAGATTTCTTGGACGCAAATTTATTCATAAAACAAGGTAATACAATAAGAACTTCTGTCTATAGGAAGTAATGTTGGAAGTACAAGCCTGTTGACATATGATAGTATGCATGCAAGACATACTTTTAAGAGCACTGTCAAAGGACAGACATTGAGGATGTCTAGATTATGTACGGATGACATGATTTTTAACGAAGAGACTGAACTTGTGTCCTGTGTTGTCACCAGGGGATAGAAATTTGAAGTTAATCAAATCGTCACCAATAGTAAGATCATTAGGGAAACAAATGCTGCTCTGTGGTTTTCTTATAAACGGTGAATGAATAGATCTAATTATGTTAGAAGAGTCGATGACAATAAACCAAGAATGTTTTTGAAGCATAGTAGTGACACTGGAGGATTTGTAAGATCATACGTGACAATTGGAAGATTTTATCAGATGAGACCATTAGATGAGAAGTGGATGACAGTCCCAACTTCACTTTTAGAAAAAAATAGACCTGAAAAGCATACTTTGTAGTAATTACAATTTAATAAGCAAAGAAGTTCCTCGATTTAACAGAGTTTGGAGATTCCCCTATAGACACTGCAAAGCTGTTGCCTTGATATCAACCTGTAAAAATTTTTTACATCCTGTTACTTTGAAACTCTACTCTTAAATTATATGCTGACTGCCAAACATGTAACTAGCCAAATGTAACTTATGTGTATCATTCTATGTGGGTAAGACTAATCGCCAAATTGAGAGAGAAAATTCTACAACATTCGAGCGCTTTGAGGTTGCAAACGAAACAATGCTATATTATCAACATGTTAAAGGAATAGTGGGCATTCTCTCTCCTTTTCAGTTCTACAGGTTAGGACAGAGAACCTGAGAGGTGGAGATTTAAAAAATTTTACTGAATTATGTGAGAGTCAATGGATCATTGAGCTCCGACTGACAGAAGCCCAGGTTTAAACAGGATGATTCCGGTCAAACATTTTTGAAGCGGTGTAGACTCCAAGGATGATTTTAATTGGTCCTTGGTTATTTGAAATGACTGTTGCTTATCTGATATGGACAATCTGAAGGAGGGATATAGTCTTGAAAGCACCAATTCATTTTATTTTACCTGCCTCATTGTTTTTATTGGCCTACATTCAATTTCTGATATATGCTTTGCAGCCTGGTGGTTTGTGTGGTTACATTATAATTGGTTTTTGGCATACTGCACTGAACCTTTGGTTCTCTGCTGTTTGGTTTTATTGTAGTTTTAAATATCAGCTCACTTGTTGGTTTCAGGGGGAACTTGGGTTAAATTTTCTAAAACAATTTAAATCCTATAGAGGTGCCACCTTTGTGTTTGGCAGTCTAATAAGCAGTACTCCTTTAAGAAACTAACGTGACCTGAAAAACAGATTAAGGGGACTCCTAATGGCAAGCAAGCAGAAATGGCTTACAGATGTACCTTTATAAAATTGCAGGACAAAAATGAATCTACCAATTCACAAAGGTAATGCAGAACTAGGGGTGCACACGTGTGAAATGGATCCTGCACTTTATTTTGGCAGCAAAGAGAAAACCTTTTCCAGTTAGATAAATACAATCTTTTTTATTAGCAGATTTTGTCTACTTACAGGAAAACCCCACCTTAGAATTCTTTTTTTTTTCATTCCATCTTTGTATTCTGAGCCAAGTGAATGCATCAAAAACACTCTAGGTGCTTCTTTTACAATGTTATATTTTCCCACAAAATGGCTGACATGAGGCCTGACATATTAATATGACCTTTTTTCAGTGCTTTCTTATCGCCCTAGACTAAACATAAGTAAAGCTGACTTCCTATTCCAGTGAAGAACAGCACCAGCTGTGAGTGTCATAGGCATCTTACACATCTTCTGTAACAGGAGTGCTTCCATTTCTTTCCTGAATGATCATAGTATAGGCTTTATTAGAAAGGCTCACACAGACTCTGCTACACTTTGTTGTGAAGACAAGGTTAGTTTGCTTTTTATTTGTTCTATAATTGTTCTATTTTGTATTACTTTATTGCCTTTTTATATTTTGAATACTGTGACTTGTTTTCTTTACCTTGTGTTTTACTTGTATTCTGTTTTTAACTGCAAATTAAAACGTCAAAAGAGATCACAGCTCTGTCTCTTGTGAGTGAGGCAGAAATTAGAACTGATCAATTAAGGACTCGTACATAAGATAAAAGAGATCACTTAAGATTAATCATTTGTGAACTGAGGGGGGGTGGAGCTAGGAACTAAACCTTCTATTTAAGGGGTAAAATAAAACATTTCAGTGCTTTATTAGAAAGGCTCACACATACTCTGCTACACTTTGCTGTGAAGGAAATGTTAGTTTGCTTTTTATTTGTTCTATTTTGTATTACTTTATTGCCTTTTTATATTTTGAATACTGCGATTTGTTTTCTTTATTTTGTGTTTTACTTGTATTCTGGTTTTAACTGCATACTAACACTTCAAAATAGACCACAGCTCGGTCTCTTGTGAGTCTGGCAGAACCCCCCCCCCCAATCAGTTTACTGTTGTGTTCTTGTATACTACTGTCTTTCTAGTTGCCTGCCTCTTATGTTAATTTGACCATATTTCTCATTTCCTCTCTGGTTTCACTGGCTTGTGCGAGTAAGCACAAAACTATCATTTTGTGAAATCACTCCCCTTCAACTATTTTAAATTTATTGGCCATCCCACTGTATTCCATACTACCAGAATACAAAAGTGACCACCCCCTTCCAATCTATCTTTCTGTTTTAAAAATAGTGACTCTCCACTAAACGTAACTTTTTAGACAGGTAAAACTTAAGTTACCTACTTTCGCATCTAACTCATCTAGTGCACTCTGCAGTGTTTAGGATAAACCATTTTTTTTTCATCTTACCTTTAAGCATCCCTGTGACTAGCACTTACATAAATACCTGCTGGAAAGCACTAGGAAGCCTTAAATTGATACAAGCACTCAACTCTCCTTCTTAATGAGAAATTAATCGTAGGCACTAAACAACCTATAATTGCAAAGTACCTTGCTAAAGCAAGGGAAAACAGCTCCTGTACTTTACAAAAAAAGCACCAAACCAGGCATGTCCATGGGTCAGCTTCCGGTGATTTCTCCTGTCCACCTGGTGAATCTGGGCATACTGGGGCAATGCAGCAATTGCCTCATGTACACAGACAACCCTCTCCTCCTACCACCCAACACTACAACCTGTGAGATGCACTTACATAGTCAAACTGGAAGCAAAGCTCTCTCCACCCAAGACTGATGGACAGTCAAGAGGAGAAGGTTAACACACGCACTACACCTCAAGCCACACACAACCCTTCTAAACCCACACCATCAACACCCACACACAGCAACATTAAATCCACATATGCAGAGGCCCTTAACTGTAACCTGCCCAAGCAACAAGGACCTCCAAAGCTGAAACTCAAACACCAATCACAACCAAAGTGTCACATAGCTCACAACACCAGTGTGCCACCCAGCAACAGCCTCTAAGGCAAGAAAACTTACCCAACACTTTAGTCATAGGTGACTCTATAGTCAGGCACACTGATGTCCCACTCACCAGGCTGAACAAGGAGAAAATTACAGTCAGCTGCCTGTCAGGTGCCAGGATCCGCCACAATGCATGCAATCAAGTCACTTCACAAGAAGTACATATATGACTCTGTCATTGTCCATGTTGGAGTGAATGACTTGAGACATACCTCCCTGGACTACATGAAGAGAGACATGGAAGAGCTCTCGGATCATGTGGCCCTGGCAGGTATAAACCCAGCCCTGAGTAGCACTCTGCCTTCACCCAGAATACCACCACAATATAAGGACAAAATGACTGACTTCAACAATTGGCTAAGCTTCTGGTGTCATTCAAAGGGGATCCAGTATCTGTCTGCCTGGGACGACATGATCGACAGACCATGAAGCTTTGCCAGAGATGGTCTGCACCTGTCACCCCTGGGATTCAGGTTACTGTCTAAGGCTCTTGCCACTCCTATAGTGCCTTTTTTAAGCAAAGTTCAAAGGACAAAACCACCACCGTAACAGGTACGAGCATGCAAATTCTGAAGGCAATGCTACTCAATGCTAGAAGTCTAAACCTCAAAATGCACTCTCTCGTGGTACTCCTAAAAATGGAGAAAGTACAGTTTTGTACATACCATAAATGTAGATGTCCGATAGATATGCAACTGCAGTCATAACATATGCGTTGTCCTGCCTCAGGCAGCCCTCGGTCGGCCGGATTCCAAAGTCTGGGTCCGACGTCGGCTGATGTCGCATTTCTCTCCGACGTCAGAGCGGCTGGTGTACATAAGCATCAGCCGACGCCATTTTCTTCAGTCTTTCTTGCCCCAGATGCCAGGTGCCCTCCAAGGAAGGCTGTAATCAAATTGGAAGACAAAAACAGGATTCCAGACAAATAAATAAGCAATAAACAGATACACCATAACAGATATCCCCAGCTAAGAGAAACGGGGATAGGAGTGGACCCTAGGCATAGAGGGGTATGGAGGGAGGGAAAATCCGACTGCAGTTGCATATCTATCGGACATCTACATTTATGGTAGGTACAAAACTGTACTATGTCCTTCAAGAATGCAACTGCAGTCATAACATATGGGTAGAATACCATAGCTTAGCAAAGATGGTGTGGCAATCAAACCCTGCAGGACTGCCGAAGCAAAGCCTGCTCTGGATCTGGAGTATAGAGGGAGATTGTAGTGTTTGGAGAATGTATGCACGGAGCTCCATGTAGCAGCTTCTAGAATGTCCTTAGTAGGCACCCCTCTTAAGAATGCTGTAGAGGTGGCTGTAGCTCTGGTGGAATGTGGTTTGACATTGGCTGGAACAGTCTTGCCATGAAAGGAATAACAGAATCTGATGCAATGTCCAATCCATTTTGAAATTGTCTGTTTTGAAATTGCTTTTCCTTGGACTGCAGGGGCGTAAGCTACAAAAAGTTGCTCAGACTTCCTACTGGTCTTGGTTCTGTCCAGGTAGTATCGAAGTTGTCTCTGAATGTCCAAGGTATGTAACAGTCTTTCCCCCTTGTTCTCAGGATTGGGGAAGAAAGCAGGCAGATGAATAGCTTGATTTAAAGAAACCCTAGATACCACCTTTGGCATAAAAGTAGGGTTGGTCCTTAATGAGACCCTGTCTCTGTGAAAGATTATGAACGGTGGTATTGCCATTAGGGCCTGTAGTTCCGAAACCCTTCTTGCTGAGGTAATTGCCAACAGGAAAGCAGTCTTCCATGAGAGAAATTTCAAGTCGACTGAAGCTGCTAGCTCAAATGGAGGTAGAGTCAGTTTTTCTAGGACAAAGTTGAGGTCCCAGGCTGGCACTGGAGCCTTTCTTGGTGGCTTATTGTTCTTGATTCCCCTGAGGAATTGCCTTAGCAAAGGATGTGAAAAGACAGGCGGATCAGTGTTATATCTAGCTGAAATAGCTGAAGCATGTATCTTTATGGAAGAATATGAGAGTCCATTCTGTAGCATATCTGCCAAATATTCCAGGATGAGTGGGATGTTCAATAATGATGCATCATGTCCCCTGCTAGTATTCCAAATGCTGAATCTCTTCCATTTTGCTAAGTAAACCTTTCTGATGGATGGTCTTCGAGCCTCTGTTAATATCCGCTGAACTTCCTTGGAGAGAGATAGACTGAGGTTATTCATGGGATCTCCCAGGCTGTTAGCTGCAGTGTCTGAACGTTTGGATGCACTGTTTTGAAGTTGTGTTGAGTCAAAAGTAGGGGCCATTGGGGAAGGGCCCACTTCTTGGTGTGACATATGCTCCGTAGTAGTGGATACCAGTGTTGCCTTGGCCAGTCTGGAGCTATTAGGATCCCCTTGGGTCTCTCTGCTTTGATCTTTAGTAATACTGAGGTCATTAGTGGCAGAGGTGGAAATGCATAGATTTTTAGGAAGTTCCAGTTGAATGAGAGAGCATCTATTTTCCAAGCTTGTGGATGGTATGTCCTTGAGCAGAATTTTTGTAGATGGTGGTTGAGGCGAGAGGCAAATAGGTCTACTTCTGGCCTGCCCCATGTCGAAGTGAGTTGTGTGAAGATCTTCGGATGTAACCTCCACTCGTGTGGATCTGTGAAATTCCTGCTTAGACTGTCCGCCAGCACATTGTCTTTGCCTGGAACAAACTGGGATTGTAACTGTATGTTTAGGCTCAGTGATTTTTCCCAAAGATTCATTGTCAGTCTGCAAAGGGGGTAAGAATGGGTGCCCCCTTGCTTGTTTATATACCACATCACAGTGGTGTTGTCTGTCCATATCAGTAAATGGCCTTGCTGAAGTTGTTGTCGAAAGACCTCGATGGCATGCATTACTGCCAGCATTTCCTTTTGGTTTATATGCAGATGTGTTTCCTTTGGAGACCATTGTCCTTGTATACATCTGCCTTCCATGTGCGCCCCCCCCCATCCAAGGTCTGTGTTATCTGTGGTTTTTTGAATGACATACCTGTGTTTGCCTGGCTTACCGAGGCCCACCATAGGAATTCCTTTTGTAGGCATGGAATGAGCGGTATGGTTGTCTCTAAGTTGTTGCTGTGCTGAGACCACAGGCTTTTTAGGTACCAATGAAGCTTTCTCATGTGTAGTCTTGCTAATGGAACCAGGAGAATGCAGGATGCCATGTAACCCAGGGCCTGTAGGAATCTCCTTGCAGTCATCTGGGTGAGTTTTGCCAAACCTTTGAAATAATGAGTTAACTTCTCTTGCTTGTCTTCTGTCAGGTAAGCCATTTGAGAGGCTGTGTCTAATTTGGCTCCTAAGAAGATTATTTGCTGGGATGGTTGGAGTCTTGACTTTTGGAAGTTGACTGTGTATCCCAGAGCCTGAAGTAATCGTATGACATAGTTCAAGTTTTTTGTCAACATCAATTTGTCGTCCGCTTGTATGAGGCAGTCGTCCAATTTGGATCCCCTGGAGCCTGCAATGAGCAATTACTGAAGCCAGGCATTTTGTGAATACTCTGGGCGCAGTAGATAAGCCAAATGGCAATGCTGCGAATTGATAATGCTCTGGCCCTGCAAGAAATCTGAGGTATCTTCTGCAACTGTGGCTGATAGGGACATGCAGGTATGCCTCCTTGAGGTCCAGAGTAATCAGCCAAGACCCCTTGCCCAGCATGGGAAGGAGTTGCTGTAGAGTCAGCATTTTGAACTTTGGTACTATGAGAAAGGTGTTTAATGCGGACAAATCCAGTATTGGTCTCCATTGAGTTTCTTTTCTTGGAACAAGGAACAGTCTTGAGTAAAACCCCTGGCCTTGTTCTTGTTGTGGAACTCTTTCTATTGCTTTTATCCGAGCCAGCAGAGAAATTTGCTTGATAGCCTCCGCCATCTGGTTTTGTGGTAGGTTTGGCATGCCTTGTTTTCTTGGTAAGGTATGAAAATGGAACCTGTAACCTTGGTCTATAATGTCCAAAATCCATATGTCCTTTGTCAATCTGTGCCAATTGTCTGAAAACAGAGATAATTTTCCACCCAAGGGAGCTTCTATTTGTTCCTTGGCAGGCGGAAGTAGAGGAAAGTCATTGAGATTGTGGCTGTGGGGCAGGGGAGACCCCTGTGTCACTTCTTTGGTTTGCTGGCTGCCATTGTCGTCCCCTGTAAGGACCTCTGTATTGTCCTCTTCCTCGGCCACGTCTGTTTTTACCCCTTTGAAATTTTTCAGGATTAGGAAAGGACCAGTTTTTTGAAGGCCAATTCCTACTGAATCTGGGGGCCTGAACCTGGAGGAAATCTTTAACCGTCTGAACTGATTTTGCTTTTTCCTCGATGGACTTAAACACATCCTTAGCATTAGCACCAAAAAGCTTGTTCTTTTCCAAGGCTGCATCCAGAAGTTTTGCCTTAACATGATCTGGTAGAGGTTGCTCTTTTAACCATGCATGTCTACGAATGACTGCCACTGTCATAGCTGCCCTACATGAAGCTTCCAGTGCATCATATCCACATTGCAGGAAGTGATTGCTTACTTGCTGAGAGTTATGTACAGCTTTCTGCAAAGACTTCCTGTCTAAAGGATCAGGAGAGGCCAATGTTTTCTGTAAATCTTCTAACAGGAAATCCTGATATTGTAACATATGAAAAAGGCAATTCAAAGCTCTCATAGATAAAGTAGTGGAGGTGTAGACCTTTTTCCCCCATCTCTCTAATGACTTAGCTTCCCTGTTGGAGGGCAAAGGATTTTTAGAGATGGAAGCTGAAACACCTTTAGGTCCCTGAGAAACTGTTTCCAAATCAACAGTATGGGCCCTGAATAAATGGGAATGTGTTTCTGGGACCCTGTAATACCTGTCTGGCTTGGCTGGAGCAGGAGGAAGAGAATCAGGGGTAACACTGGAGTCAGAATATAAATCATCCAAAACATCAAGCACAGGAGGAATAGCTAAGGGCCTGTGCTGGGGCTTTTTAAGGAAAGTTCGAAGGCGCTTTCTGGAATCAGAATATTCCTGGCCTTGCCACTTGAAATGTTCCCTCATGGTATGCAGAACTTCCCCCAAAAAAATATCCTCAGGAGGGGAGGCCGAGGGGATGGAATCCTCTGCATCCGAGTCCTCATAGGTCTGGAAGAGCTCTTCCTGGCCATCGGAGTGGACAGAGTCCTCAGAATCTTCATCTGAAGGGATAGGGTCAGAGGGTTCAACCCGGGGCCTCTTATCAATGGTCTCGGGCATTTCCTCGGTTTCAGTATCCGGAGGAAAATCTATAACTGGCGTCGGAGTGGTATCGGTAATGCGGTCGGTAATGCGGTGTCTTCGGTTCGGAGCGGTGGAATAAGCGTCTCAGGGGGAACCGGAGCACTCGCGGTAGGTTTTGGCGTGGAGTCGGTGGTAGACGCGGGCCGAGGATGTTGGTCCCGGTCTTTTCGTTTCTTGGGAGTTTGCGATGTCGGAAGTTCCGACGGCATTGTATAAGCAAATTTTTCGCCGAAAAAATCTTCAGCGAACTCCGCCCGGCGCCTGAGAGTGCGCTTATTGAAGCGAGCACAGGCTACACAGGCCGAGACATCGTGGTCTGGGCCAAGGCAAGGGAGACAGTAAGAGTGGAAATCCTTATGAGGTATTTGTTTACCACAAGAAAGACAATTGTTAACTTTTTCAGTAATTTCTGACATCGGCTGAGGCAAGAAAAGGTCCCCAACGGGGTACTTAGCTTTTTTTGATGACTTCGGAATCGAAGAATACAGGAGCTGACCGACCGGCACTTGCGAACTGCTTCTGCTTCGGGCACCGCGCGGCAAGAAGGACTGAAGAAAATGGCGTCGGCTGATGCTTATGTACTCCAGCCGCTCTGACGGAGAGAAATGCGACATCAGCCGACGTCAGACCCAGACTTTGGAATCCGGACGACCGAGGGCTGCCTGAGGCAGGACAACCCATATGTTATGACTGCAGTTGCATTCTTGAAGGACATCATCAATATCTGTGCAGTAACCGAGACCTGGTTCAAGGCTCCAGAGAGCAGCCCTGCAATACCAGGCTACAACTCTTACCACACTTTTCAGCCACCAAACCAGGACCAAAACACTAAAGGTGGAGGAGTGTCCATATTCACCAAGGATATTCACATCACCAGGCTAGCTGCCCAACACAATGCGTATGAAATTCTCCATGTGCAACTAACATTAGGTATGACTGCAATCCAAATTGTAGCTTGCTACAGATCCCACACCATGCCCCAAGATTCTCACTATACCTTTCTAAACATACTGGAAACTATTAAATTACAACAAAACACCCTAATACTAGGTGATTTAAACTACCCTGCCATTAATTGGGAAAACTAATCATGTAATAACACCTTTGCCCAACAGTTCTTGGAATTCATAAATTCCAATGTCCTGGATCAACTAATCCATATTCCCACCAGGGGCTCCAATATCCTAGACCTGGTCATTATCAACAAGGGAAATCGATGCTCCACTAATCACCCTTAACATCCACATCCCATCCCCATCCCCCAGTAAGGAAACCTCCATAAAGATTTCTCCAAAGCCAACTTCATGCTACTCAGGTCAGAAGTGACAAACTTCATGACACCCATGCAGACAGGAACTGAAAGTTCGACTGCTGAATACTACACTAAGGGACTGTAAAAGCACATCTACTCATGCATGAATCGTGCCATCCCAAATAGAACCAAGATGCTCTCCTCCAAAAAAATAGGAAACCGATCTGGTGGTCCCCTGCCATAAATAAACTTTACAACAAAAGGAAGAAATTGTTGCAGAAAAGAGGAAAATACCAGGATGCAAAAATCTCCCTTACCAGCCTCAATAAGAAGCTGAGATCCCTCATAAAATCGTCCAAAGCTAGTTACGAAAATAAAATTGCCAAAGATTCCAAAGACAACCACAAGGCATTCTAGAACTATGTCAAGAATCTAAATGACAACGCTCAGATCTGCTCTGAGCTACAACAGAATGGCATTAAATATACTGATCACAAGGATATTGCCAATATCCTGGCAGATCAATTCAGTGCCAACTTCAACCCCCTCTCACCCCCTAAACAGCCCATCTCAATACCAGAAGATTGCCAAATTCCAGTAATACCGGCCACACAGGTACAAATTGCACTCTCCAAAGTTAACAACACAGCATCCATGGGACCAGATGACATCCCGGGCTGTGTACTACATGAACCACAAAATGAACTGGCACCTCACCTAAGTGTCATGTTTAATCATAGCCTCACCTCAGGCTTCGTGCCCACTGAGTGGCGCACAGCGACAGTTATCCCACTCCACAACGGGGGATCCACCTTGGATCCCAGGAACTACCACCCCATCAGTCTGACAAGCCTGATATGCAAAGCCATGGAACGTACTATCATGGAACTTATAAACAAAGACATTGGCAACCTTCAAACACTGGACCCCACCCAGTTTGGGTTCGTGAAGGGCCAATCTTATCTCCTGAACCTGACTGACTTCTTCAAATCAGTCTCCAGAGCCGTGGACGAGGGTAAGGCGGTTCACACAGCCTATCTGGACCTCGCCAAGGCCGTTGACACCATCCCTCACTCTGGAATCACAGACTTACTAAGCTGGGCATTAATACCTACGTCACTCAATGGGTTGCCAACTGGCTTAATGACAGAACCCACACTGTAAAAGTAGCCGACTCCAAATACAGCTCCAGACAAGTTGAGTACCTCATGGTTCAGTCCTGGGACCGCTCGTTTGGCATCTACTTCTCTGAAGTACAGACCAACACTAAGGGACTCTGGCTAACTAAGTTTGCAGATGACTGCAAACTGGGAGCCATTATTGAATCCCCAAATGAAGTGGATACTCTACAAAAAGGCCTTACAGAAACAGATGCTTGGTGCCAGAGCTATGGGCTCAAGCTCAATGCCAAGAAATGTATAGTTATCCCCTTTGGGAAAAAACATGTACCCATGAATTACCACATAGGTAGCAGTACACTAAAAGTACAGTTTTGTACCTACCATAAATGTAGATGTTCGAAGATCCACATTGCTGCAGTCCTTGGGTAGTCCGCTGTCCTCGGTCGGCCCGAATATCAAAGTATAAGGCTGACGTCGGTCAAGGCGCATTAGACTGACATCAGGACGTCAGGGTACAAATGCGCATGACCGACGTCATATCCTCAGTCTTTTCTTGCCCCAGATGTCAGAAGACCCTAACAAGAAAGGTCAAAACCCAAAGACAACAAAACCAACAACCACCATCCTAGCACTAATATGTACAATATATACAATATACACAATATTTACAATCCAACCCACACAACCGCCTCTAACTACAGAGGGGAAGGAGGGAGGAATTGGACTGCAGCAATGTGGATCTTGAACATCTACATTTATGGTAGGTACAAAACTGTACTATGTTCTTCATCTCACATTGCTGCAGTCCTTACACTTGGGTAGAATCCCAAAGCAGAGGTAAGGGAGGCTGGCACAACTATAAAGAAGCAGGAGCTGCCAAAATGCCCTGTAAAATAGCAGTGGCAAAACCAGCCCTAGATTTAGAGTAAAGTGGAAGGTGATAATGCTTAGAGAAAGTATGCACAGAACTCCAAGTAGCTGCCTCCAAGATATCTTTAGTTGCCACCCCCCTTAAAAAAGCTGTTGAAGTGGCAGTGGCCCTAGTGGAATGAGGCCTAATCCCAGCTGGAACCTCCTTGCCATGATGGGAATAACAGAAAGCAATGCAAAACCCAATCCACTTTGAAATAATTTGTTTTGACACAGGCTTGCCCTGAGAACTCAAAGCAAAAGAAACAAATAACTGCTGAGACTGCCTGAACCCTTTAGTTCTGCTCAAATAATATCGCAACTGCCTGTGTATATCCAAAGTGTGCAAAATCTTTTCCCTTTTATTTTGGGGTTTGCATAAAAGGTAGGCAAATGAATAGTTTGGTTTAAAGACACACTAGAAACCACTTTAGGCATAAAGGAAGGATTAGTACGCAAAGATACCCTATCCTTATGGAAAATTAAGAAAGGCTCAACTGCCATAAGGGCCTGTAATTCAGAAACCCTTCTTGCAGAGGTAATGGCTAACAAAAAAGCAGTCTTCCATGATAAATATTTCAACTCAGCAGTAGCTGCAGGCTCAAAAGGTTGTAGAGTGAGTTTTTCCAACACAAAATTGAGATCCCAAGCAGGAGTAGGAGCTCTCCGTGGGGGTCTTATATTCTTTGCCCCTCTAAGGAATTGCTTAAACAAAGGATGAGAAAACAATGGTGGGTCACAATCATAGTGAGCAGAAATTGCTGCAGCATGAATCTTAATAGAAGAGAAGGACAAACCTTTGTCCAGTAACTCAGTAAGATATTGAAGAGCCACACTTAAATTAGGCTTAGAAACATCAAATGCTTTTGCTGCACTCCAAAATAAAAATCTCTTCCATTTATCTGCATACACTTTCCTTGTACTAGGCCTTCTGGCTTCCAAAATAACATTCAAAACTTGCTGTGGAAGCTGAAACCCTCCAGGGTTTAAAACAGAATATGCCAGGCTGTCAGGTGAAGAGAGTGAAGTTTGACATTGAGTAAATGACTGTTCTCCTGAGTCAGCAGGTGTGGAATCGAAGGTAAAGGCCATGGAGGCTCCCGTACCAGACTTCTCAGTAGTGGGTACCAATGCTGTCGAGGCCAATCTGGAGCTATTAAAATCATCTTTGGCTTGTCCTGTCTGACCTTCAGAAGTACCTTTGGGAGGAGAGGCAGAGGTGGAAAGGCATACACATGAAGATTGCTCCAACTGAATGAAAGAGCATCCACTTTCCAAGCTGTGGGATGAAAACTTTTTGTGCAAAACTTTGGCAGCTGGTAGTTTAGTAGAGAAGCGAACAGATCTATGTCTGGAGTTCCCCATGACACTGTCAATTTCTGAAATACATGAGGATCCAATTTCCACTCGTGGGGATCCATAATTTGTCTGCTCAACACATCTGCTAAGGAGTTCTGTGCTCCCGGCAGAAACCTTGCCTGAAGATTTAGCTGTAAACTGAGAGCAGTCTCCCACAAAATCATTGCTTGTCTGCACAGAGGATAAGAATGTGTTCCCCCTTGCTTGTTGATGTACCACATGACAGTTGTGTTGTCTGTTAGAATCAACACCTGCCCTGGAAGAAGTAAATCCTTGAAAGCTATTAATGCAAATTGGACTGCTAACATCTCCTTCAGGTTGATATGTAGATGTAGAAGTCTGGCAGGCCACATGTCTTGTATCCACTTTCCATTTAGATGAGCTCCCCAAGCTTTGTCCGAGGCATCTGTCGTTAGAATCTGACTTGCCTCTGGCCGGGTCACAGAGAGTCCCTTGTTTAGGTGACATTCCTGAGCCCACCACAAAAATTCCTTTTGAATGCAAGGTATTATCTGAATGACAGTGTCCAAATCTTGGCAGTGCTGTGTCCATACATTTTTGAGATACCATTGCAGCTTCCTCATATGCAGTTTGGCATTGGGAAGCACCAGAATACAAGATGCCATGAACCCCAAGGCTTGAAGGACTGTCCTTGCAGTCAGCCTGGACTGATGAGACAATTGATGGAAGTAAAGAGAAAGATTCTTTTGTTTGTCCGGGGTCAAAAGGCCATCTGGGATGCTGTATTCAGTCTCACACCCAGAAAGCACATGTCCTGAGAGGGTACTAGACTGGACTTTATTTCGTTCACAGAATACCCCAGGCATCTTAGCACTGCTATCACATAGTGTAGATGATGAAGAAGTTCTTCTTTTCCTTGAGCCAGAATCAGACAATCGTCCAAATAAGGATAGATCTGTATTCCTCTTAGTCTGAAGAAAGCTATCACTGGAGCCAGAACCTTCGTGAATACTCTGGGCAGTAGATAAGCCAAAGGGCAATGCAGAGAACTGATAATGAGAAGTCCCAGCCCGGAAACGTAGATACTTCCTGCAACTTAGCCTGATAGGAACATGAAGGTAAGCCTCCTTGAGATCCAGAGTCACCATCCAATGATCTTTGCCCAGCAGAGGTAAAAGCTGTTGTAACGTCAACATTTTGAACTTGGGAATGTCCAGATAAGTGTTGAGGATAGATAAATCCAAAATTGGTCTCCACGTGTTCCCCTTCTTTGGTACTAGGAACAGGCGAGAATAAAATCCTAGGCCCACTTCTGACAGAGGGACCGGCTGAATGGCTCCTATTTGGAGCAGCAGAGAAATCTGTTTGTGAGCCTCTATTCTTTGCTGAGGAGGAACGTCTGGCATGCCTTTGAAGGGAGGTAAGGTATGGAAATAAAACCTGTAACCTTGGTGTATGATATCCAACACCCATCTGTCTTGGGTAATTAAACTCCAATTTTCTTTGAAAAGTGCCAACCTTCCTCCCAAAGGTGCTGCCAGTCGAGAAGACTCTGGCAGCTGAAAAGGTAGGTCATTGGGTCTGTTTACGAAAGGACTGACCCCTGCCCTCACCGAAGACTGTGCAGGTGAACTCCCTGTCCTAGGCCTGAAAGAGCCCTGAGCTCTGCCCCTACCCCGTCTAGACCTGCCCCTAGACTGGGAATCATAAGAAGGATACGTCCACCCTTTAGTAGGCCAATTTCTGCTAAACTGGAGGCTGAACCTGCAAAAAATCTTTAACAGTCTGCATGGACTTAGCCTTGTCTTCCATTTTCTTTAAGACTGCCTCAACAGGTGAACCAAATAACACATCAGATTGTAAAGGAGCATCCAAAATCCTTGTCTTAACATGGTCAGATAAATTCTGATCCCTCAGCCAGGCGTGCCTGCGAAGAACTGACCCTGTGGCAGCCACCCTAGACGAGGCCTGTACAGCATCAAAACCACATTGCAAAGAATGCTTACCCACTTGTTCAGAGACATGTACCAAATCCTGTAACTCTTTACAGTCAATACCTTCCGCCAGAGCATCTACCTTAGACTTCAATTGAGACAGTAGATAGTTTTGGTATTTCAACATGTGAAACTGGCAATTTAGAGCCCTCATAGCTAGGGTGGAAGACGTATAAACTTTCTTTCCCCATCTATCCAAAGCCCTAGCCTCTTTATCTGGAGGAACCGGATTTTTAACAACAGAAGCCTTAACACCCTTAGGCCCCTGACTAACAGTTTCTGGGTCCGCCCTAGGACTCTTAAAAGAAACTTATGAGCTTCAGGCACCCTATAATACCTATCCGCTTAACAGGAGCAGGAGGCAAGGAATCAGGATTAAGAGAAGCCTCTGCAAACACATCCTCCACAACATCCAGAACAGGAGGTATAGCCAAAG